>NC_133329.1:108840538-109440538 GCF_042186555.1 Aquarana catesbeiana | reverse complement strand
CTTTTTTACTATTTGGCCCAGTTTTCTTTTGATAATAAAAAACTGAGTATATCCATAACTATTTACCATCAAATGAAAGCCCACTTTGTCCTGGAAAAAAAACCAAGGTATAATCCACTTGGATGTACAAAGTAGTTGTGATGATAAGTACGGTTTTACTAACACATGTCAAAGTTGCAAATTGTGCTTAGGCATTAAGGTTTGTTTTACCCTTAGGTGTGAAGGGGTTAAGTGATGGTGTAGCAAGGTGGACCATGGTATATAACATTTTCTCTGTGTCCGCAGATTTTACTGGGAGGCTCAGAGCTTCTCTTTCTGCACCTCAGCAGGCACCTGGCGAGGTTGGGGACCCAAAGGATCACTCGCTGGCTTACCATTGGCCTGGAGGAGACAGATTCAGCAGTTCAACAGAGTCAGTCCAAGAATGGCTGCAGCTATAACAGAGGCCTATCCTTCTCCGCAACTCCTTATGCAGGTCAGTGTATTTTGTGTAATGTTGTTTTCTGCCCGGAATCCACATATGGGGGGGTTGATTTCATAAGACTGGAGTGTACAAAATCCGGTGCAACTCTGCATAGAATCCAATCAACTTCCAGGTTTTTGTCAAAGCTTAAAGTGATTGTAAGGGTCATTTTATTTATTTATTTTAAAATAACAAACATATCATACTTACCTCCACTGTGCAGCTCTTTTTGCACAGAGTGGCCCCGAACCTCGTCTTCTGGGGTCCCTCGGTGGCTCTCGCGGCTACTCCCCACATCAGATAACCCCCTAGGAGAAGCGCCCTCCCGGGGGTTTACCTTGCAGGCGCGCTCTCGAGTACAGCATTCGGCATCCATAGACGCTGAATGTATGACTCGGCCCCGCCCCCTGGCGCCCGCGTCATTGGATTTGATTGACAGCAGCGCAAGCCAATGCTACTGCGCTACTATCAATCTATCCAATCGAGCCGAGAAACCCGGGCAGAGAGACAGCGCGTCCCCACTGGGTCAAGTTCCAGGGCTCAGGTAAGTAAAACGGGGGCCATTCACTGCCAGGTGTTTTTTTACCTTAATGCATAGGATGCATTAACCACTTCAGCGACGGAAGAATTTACCCCCTTCCTGACCAGAGCACTTTTTGTCATTCGGCACTGCGTCGCTTTAACTGACAACTGCGCAGTCGTGCGACGTTGCTCCCAAACAAAATTGACGTCCTTTTTTTTCCCACAAATAGAGCTTTCTTTTGGTGGTATTTGATCACCCCTGCGGTTTTTATTTTTTGAGCTAAAAACAAAAAAAGAGCAACAATTTTGAAAAAAGCGCATTTTTTACATTTTGCTATAATAAATATCCCCCAAAAATATATAAAAAAAACATTTTTTTTTCCCTCAGTTTAGGCCGATACGTATTCTTCTACATATTTTTGGTAAAAAAAAATCGCAATAAGAGTTTGATTGGTTTGCGCAAAAGTTATAGTGTTTACAAAACAGGGGATAGTTTTATGGCATTTTTATTAATTTTTTTTTTTTTTCATCGTGACTGCGACATTATGGCGGACACATCGGACATTTTTTACACATTTTTGGAACCATTGTCATTTATATAGCAATCAGTGCTATACAAATGCACTGATTCCTGTGTAAATGACACTGGCAGTGAAGGGGTTAATCACTAGGGGGCAGTGTAGGGGTTAAAGTGGATATAAATTTGAATTTTTTTTTTTTTTTAATGTCATAATGTAGGGTATAAGATTTCCTATCATTTGAGCCCAGTCTTGCCACAAAGAGTTAATCCAGTTCTGAGCAATCCTCTTTTATTGTTCAGTGAGATAAAACTTGACAAACAGAGAAAAACTTTGTCAAATCCTCCCCCTTGCTGTGAGTGACAGGTGATTTACACATCTCCTGCATTAGCCTAAGACATGCATTATTTTTTAATTCCCTCCCCCACTCCTTTCTTCAGCAGCTCTGCAAGGATTGGCTGTTCCACACCTCAGCATGATTTGGCATACTGAAGTCATGTGGTTACTTTCCTGTCTTTTCACTGGATGTTAGAGATCATATCAGAAGTTCAGTGTAAGAAATACACAAGAGAAATCCATATTGACAAGGGGAGTGTAGAGGTGGGCGGGGAGTCTACTGACATCACGACTCCACCCACCGAGTTCCAGACAACAGACCCACCCACAGAATCTGCAGTTTTTCGGGTCTCATAACAGACAGAGGGGAGACATTTGACAGGTAAAGATACATGCAGAAGGCATGTATATCCTTATAGATAACCCCTATGGCAGTAGTTTAGAAAGGATGACATTGAGTTTACATCCACTTTAAGTGTGTCCTGGGGAGTTATTCTAACTGTGGGAGGGAGGGGCTATGTGTGGCACGTCACTGATCTCTGCTCCCAATCACAGGGAGCAGAGATCAGTGACACTGTCACTAGGCAGAACGGTTCTTCCGCTCCGTGAGACGATCACGGGTATCCCCGCGGACATCGAGTCCGCGGGACCCGACACACGGAGCTCCCGGCCGCGGGCGCGCGCCCGCAGGCCACCTCTTAAAGGGCAAAGTACAGGTACGTTAGTTTGCCTGTACGTGCCATTCTGCCGCAGTATATCTGCGTAAGGCGGTCGGCAAACGGTTAAGGTGAAAAAACCCGAAGGTTTACAACCCCTTTAATTCAACAAGGGGAAGTTAGAAGCTGATTGGCTACTATACACCAGCTTATGCACTCTCTAGTTTTAGTAAATCTCCCCCATAATGTCTAAAGGGGACAGAAGAGTGTATAGCCATAGAGATCATTGATCACTCCTACAGAAAGCAGTGGACCATCTCCAAAAGGCATGCAATAGGCAAGCACATTTCTGAAAATGACTGGCATTAAGACATTTATCCACCTTTTATCTATTTTTTTCATATATACGTGTAAAGGAGATTAACTAGATGTAAATATCATTATTGGTTGTATAAAGTGGTTTAAAAACTCCACAATCATTCACAGAGTCCCTTCATATATTTTCTTTATACATTTAGACCAATATATATATATATATATATATATATATATATATATATATATATATTCCGCTACATATTTTTGGTAAAAAAAAAAATCCCAACAAGCGTATATTTATTGGTTTTTACAAAAGTTATAGCATCTTCAAACTATGGGTTATATATATAATTTTGTTTTTTTTTACTAATGGCAGTGATCAGGGACTTATAGCGAGACTGCGATATTGCGACAGACATTCTGATACTAACTGACACTTTGTGGGAACCAGTGTCATCCTAATACAGGGATCAATGCTAAAAATATGCACTGTCACTGTACTAATGACATTGGCTGGGAAAAGGATAACATCAGGGGCGATCAAAGGGTTAACTGTGTGCCTAACTAGTGTTTGTGTACTGTGTTAGGCACTTTTACTAGGGGAAGGGATAGGTTGCTTTGCAGGGAAAGAAAATTCATCCCTTCCCCTCTGTCAGAACAAAGCTCTGCCTGTTTACACAGGCAGAGCTCCTTTCTGTGTGTTTTCCCAACGATCAGCGGGTGCTGGCGGCCATCCATTCGCCAGCACCCGCTGATTGCCCGACAAATCACAGCAAAAGTGGCACTCCCCCTACCTGGAAGTGCCAGATCATACGTACTAGGTACATGATCTGACACAAGAGCTGCTTTGCTGCCGTACATATTTGTAATGTGGTCAGCAAGCCGTTAATAAAGGCATACATTAAAGCAGTTCTGTATTCATAATATATCATTTTAAATTGGTATCAGCCTGTTGCATTCCCCTTTACAGCAGAGCTCAGAAAGGAGGAATCACAAGCACCTAATCAGGTGTTGCTGTAATGCAAAAGGAGCATGCTGATGGGAGGAGAGAGCTGAGTGGTGAAGGAATGAGCTTAGTGTGCTGCTTCTCCTTTCAAAAAAGGAAAAAGTAGACCTGTAAGTAAAAGTGAATCTGCAGCAGAAAAAAAAAATCAGGTCCTCTCCCCTTCTAGACAGGGATGTGCTGTGTGGCAGAGTTGTGTAAATTTTAGGAAAGGATGGACAAAATTAAAACTCTTTTTTAGCACAGGGGTGTCCAAACTTTTGACTCTCCTGGACCACATTTGAAGAAGAGGAATTGTCTTGGGCCACACATAAATACACTAACAATAAGGCCCCATTCACACTTTGTGATTTTGAATTGCAGGCAGAATCGCCAAGATTCTGCCCACGATTCCAAATCGCACGCCGATCTTGGCAAAATGCAGCATGCCCAGAAAAAGCTCCTGGTCACTTTTGGGTGACAAGCTTTGTGTGATGTGTTTTGCCACGTGATTCTCTCACGTGACAATCATTGCATTGTGCTTGAGATGCTAATTAGAATGAATGGCACCCAAACACGCATGGTGCGTTTTGCCACAATTGCAGAGTGATTTGGAATTGCAAGCAGAATCGCAGCCCACAATTGACAAATGCAAAGTGTGAATGGGGCCTAAGGATAGCTGATAAGCCGTAAAATAAACAGGCAGGTGATCGGATTTCAACTATGTGCTGTGTGTGTGCAGTGCAGGGATGGGAGACAGCCAGGCATAGTATCGGAGGTAGAGGGTGGGGGGCTTTTTGGGGGCGCAACCCACCCCATGCACTCCCTTAGATCTGGCCATGCAGCACACCCTTGGCTGGCACTAGCGCGCAGGAGTCCCTGCATGTGCCACCAGTGCAAACACAGCAACCCTCCAGATGTTCCTGCGCCCTGCTTGTCTCTGCCAGCCACCGCTGCAGGTGCTATGCCAAACACGGCATCCCTCCTGATGTGAACTGGCCGCATTCATAGCCGCAAGTTTACAATTTCCTATTGGGCCACCTGCATAGCCCCCTTGGGCTGCAAATTGTACATCCCCTGCTTTAGAAGGTAAAGAAGCTGTCATTTTCATATTTCATGTACTTGTTTAGCTGCTTCATTGTAATTCCAGTAGTCTGCGTAAAAAGCTGATGTTATTCAAAGAAAGTGTATTCTATATCTTTTCTCTCTCTAGGCATATGGAGCATGTAATACAGATAAAGAGAGACTGTCTCTCCTCAGTAACCTGAGGGTACCACGTGCTGTAGGTGCCACAGACGATATGGATGATCCAGATGAGGGTGTCGCACAGTCTAATGACCAAGACCAGACAAGAGACAGGCGCATTGGTCCTGATTTGTCACGACGCATCTGGCTGTTCATGACATCAACCAATCCAGAGCTGGTATTGGATTTGAACTCCTAGTACATAATCACTGGTGCTTTTTTTTTTTTTTTTTTTTTTTTTTTTTTTTACTGTTTTTTTTTTTTTACTGTTTTTTGGCAGTAAAGTATTTATATTAAAAATATTTTTCCAATCAGTGTAATAAAAAAAAAAAATAATTGACATGCGTGTTTTAATGACTGGCTGAATCACACACACTATGGAAAGGTCCATAGTTACTTTAGAGAAGTGGAACTGAACTTATGAGCTAAAAGGGGCCTCAAATGCAGCTCCGAACATCACTAAAGGGTCGCATGTAATGTTTAGTATATGTAATGCATGAGAGGGATCACAAAAACTGCTGACCGAATAAAGGAAATGAGGGTCAGAGAGTGTGGACATGCTACGTCTTTGGCTGGGGATATGCTGCAGAAGAAAATATGTAGCATGTTCCCAGTTTCATGAGGTGAGTAGAGATCAATGCTATTACCCTAATCAATGTTTCTACTACAAACTGCTAAGGTCCGAGGGCCGCACATCATGGACCAAAGTGCGACATGCGACCCTTGGCCTGCAGGTTGGGCACCAGGGCAGATCATACTGGCTAAATGTCCATTGACATTTAGGCTGGTTTGTTATCTCAACGGTGTGGTAAAGCACGCACTATAACATGTTACATCTTGTCTTAAAGTGGAATTAAAAGAGAAGTATGGGTTTGGGCTTTTTGCAGTTTTATACTTGCCTAGGTGGATGCAGCATTGGTCCGATGCTGCACCTCTACACTGAGAACTGAGTGATCAAACACCGCTGATCGCTCGGTTCTGACAGATCTGTGAGCATAGAGCTGCTGCTTGTCAGTCACAGCTCTCTGCTCTACCCCCACCTCACTCATTGGAGCGTTGGGCTGTAGAGGGCCGGGAACGGCCGGCTCAGGCTCGCTGAGAGACTAAGCTGGGTGTCGGTCCAGGCACCTGGTGGATCCCGACTTCCATTGTCGGGATGATGCGATGCCTGGACCGACTTCTGCGATGTCAGCGGAGAGCAGACTTCAGCCCGCTCTCTGCTGAAAACGGGTCACAGGAGTGCGAAACTAACTGCACTTCTGTGATCCATAGGAGAAGTACAGCCAAACGAGTTTTGGCTATACTTCTCCTTTTTAAAGTCTAACGCTAACTAGTCTTAAAAATTTTCCCACCCTCTCCTCTTACCTATCCTGTCTACCCTGTATATAAAAGATCTGTATACTTACCTTTTTTTTTCAGTCTGCTTAAGCCTGGTCACATGATCCTGCCGCTTCAGCTTTCCTGTGGCTGCTGCAGGGGAGAAGAGGGAGTGCTGACAATGGCTAAGCCATGGAAATCTATGGGTGATGTCATGGCTCCCAGAATTTATTGCCCCGTCGAGTGTTTCCTGAGCCAGAGCTGCAGGATCATGTGACTGGACCAAATCAGACCAGACTGAAAAAAGTAAGTATACAGATCTTTTTTACACAGGATAGGAAAGAGGAGGGAGGGAACATTTTTAAGAATAGTGTTAGGCTTTAATAACTTTTAGGTGTTTACTCGAGTGCAGCTGCCTACAGCCATTACCTTCTAGACCACCTGTGTGCGCCACCTACAGCTTTCCGAGTGTAAAATGCAGCTGGGATTTCACACTAAACCTATAGCTGTGAAGACTGATTAATAATAATAATAATAATAATAATAATAAACAGGATTTATATAGCGCCAACAGTTTGCGCAGCGCTTTACAACATGAGGGCAGACAGTACACTTACAATACAAATCAATACAGGAGGAATCAGAGGGCCCTGCTTGTTAGATCTTACAATCTAGAGGGGTGGGTCAAGTGGAAACAAAAGGTAATAACTGTGAGCTGATTGAGAAAATTAAAAAGCAGTTGTTAGGTGTGGGTAGGGTAGGCTTCTCTGAAGAGAAGGGTTTTCAGGGATCATCTAAAAGCTAATAGAGTAGGAGATAAGCGGACAGATTGGGATAAGGCATTCCATAGGATTGGAGAGGCTTTGGAAAAGTCATGGAGGCAAGCATGGGAGGAGGTGATGAGGGAGCTAGAAAGCAAAAGGTCTTGAGAGGAACGAAGAAAACGAGTAGGTTGGTATTTAGAGACTAGGCTAGCGATGTAGCTGGGGGCTAAATTGTGGATGGCTTTGTACGAAGTTGTTAGTGTTTTGAATATAATTCTTTGGCCGACCAGAAACCAGTGGAGGGATTGACAGAGAGGGGTAGCAGAGACAGAGTGGTAATGTGGATGAGTCTGGCAGCAGCATTCATGATGGATTGAAGAGGTGATAGACTATGTAGAGGTAAACAATGAGAAGGGAGTTGCAGTAGTTGAGGCGAGAGATGGCCAGAGAGTGAATTAAGAGCTTTGTTGTGTCATTGGTTAGAAAGGGGCGTATTTTGGAGATGTTGTGGAGGTTGAGGCGGCAGGATTTGGACAGTGATTGGACATGGTGCTTGAAGGAAAGTTCAGAGTCCAGGACTACACCTAGAACCTTGGCATGTGGGGATGGGCTTATAGTTTTGCCATCGATTTTAACCAAGAGATCAGGGGAAGGGGCATATGGGGGAGGAAAAATTATAAGTTCGGTTTTGGATAGATTGAGTTTGAGGAAGTGGTGTGACATCCAGACTGATATATCTGATAGTAAATTAGTGATATGTGAAGAGACAGAGGGAGTGAGCTGAGGGGTAGAGAAATAGATTTGGGGTGTCGTCAGCGTAGAGGTGGTATTGGAAGCCATGGGATGCTATCAGCTGACCCAGGGAGGAGGTGTAGATTGATAATAGGAGAGGTCCAAGAACAGAACCTTGGGGGACCCCAACTGAGAAAGGAAGAGGAGAAGAGGAAGTAGAGTTGTAGGAAACGCTAAAGGTGCGGTTGGATAAGTAGGAGGAGAACCAGCAAAGAGTACAGTCATGGAGACCAAAGTCGTGGAGTTTTTTGAGGAGGAGGGGGTGGTCAACCGTATCAAAGGCAGCAGAGAGGTCCAGGAGTAGGAGTACAGAATAGTGTCGATTGGTTTTGGCCGTTAGTAGATCGTTTGTTAGCTTTAGGAGAGCAGTTTCTGTGGAGTGTTGAGGACAAAATCCAGACTGAAGGGGATCAAGAAGGCTATTATCAGCAAGGTGGACGCTCAGTCGGTTGTAGACCAGACGTTCGAGGAGTTTGGATAAGAACGGGAGCAAGGAGATTGGGCGTAGGTTGTTAACATTGGATGGGTCCAGTGAGGCCTTTTTAAGTATGGGTCTGACAAGTGCATGTTTTAGAGAGTTGGGGAAGATGCCAGAAGAGAGGGAGAGATTGAAGAAGTGGGTTAGAGAGTGTAGCATAGAGCCAGAGGGTGAACATAGCATTTGTGAGGGAACAGGATCCAGAGGGCAGGTGGTAAGGTGGACATTAGCAAGTAGTTTAGCAACCTCGTCTATAGTGGTGGGCTTGAAAGAGGGAAGTAATGATTGCGCCTGTGGGCATGAAGTGTGAAGCATGGAGGGTATCGGAACAGTAGAGATCTCCTCACAAATTGTATCAATCTTCTGTTTGAAGTGATTGGCGATCTCCTGGGCAGTGAGTGAGTTGGTGGGTGGAGGCGGTGGAGGACGAAGTAGAGAGTTGAAGGCAGAGAAGAGTGGACAGAGACGGGATGATAAGCTACTAATGAGAGTGATAAAGTAGGTCTGCTTGGCAGTGAGGAGGCTGGAATTGTATTTTTGGAGGGCAGATTTATATTGATTGAAATCACTCTGAGACTTATGCCACGTACACACGATCAGACTTTACGGCAGACTTTGTCCGGCGTACTTTTCGACGGACTTTCCGATGGACTTTCCGATGAATGGACTTGCCTACACACAATCAACCAAAGTCTGACGGATTCGTACGTGATGACGTGCGACCAGACTAAAAGAAGGAAGTTCATAGCCAGTAGCCAATAGCTGCCCTAGCGTCGGTTTTTGTCCGTCGGACTAGCATACAGACGAGCGGACTTTTCGACCGAACTCGAGTCCGTCGGACAGATTTGAAACATGTTTCAAATCTAAGTCCGTCAAACTTTTGAGAAAACAAAGTCCGCTGGAGCCCACACACGATCGAATTTTCCGACGAAATCCAGTACGCCGGACCAAGTATGCCGTAAAGTCCGATCGTGTGTACGTGGCATTAGTCTTACGCCACTGGCGCTCGTGAGCACGACTACATTTTTTCAAGCTTCTAGTATCATCTGTTTGCCAAGGTTGAAGGGGTCGAGGCCTAATTCTGTGTGTAGTGAGGGGGGCCATTGAGTCCAGTGAGGCTAGATGTGAGGTGTTGTAGACAGAAGTGGCTAAGTTGGTGCAGGATAGGGGTGAGATTTTGTCGTAGAGGTTGTTGATAGAGTAGAGAAGAGAAGGGTTAAGATGACGTAGGTTTCTCAACCCTTCTCTTCTCTACTCTGCTATCGTCCTCAACACTCCACAGAAACTGCTCTCCTAAAACTAACAAACAATCTACTAATGACTAAAACCAATCGATGGGAAGTCACTTACAGTATCTCACAAAAGTAAGTACACCCCTCACATTTTTGTAAATATTTTATTATATCTTTTCATGTGACACAGAAGATATGAAGCTTTGCTACAATGTAAAGTACTAAGTGTACAGCTTGTATAACAGTGTTAATTTGCTGTCCCCCCAAAATAACTCAACACTCAGCCATTAATGTCTACACCGCTGACAACAAAAGTGAGTACACCCCTAAGTGAAAATGTCCAAATTGGGCCCAAAGTGTCAATGTTTTGTGTGGCCACCATTATTTTCCAGCACTGCCTTAACCCTCTTGGGCATGGAGATCACCAGAGTTTCACAGGTTGCCAATGAAGTCCTCTTCCACTCCTCCATGACGACATCTCGGAGCTGGTGGATGTTAGAGACCTTGCGCTACTCTACCTTCCGTTTGAGGATGCCCCACAGATGCGCAATAGGGTTTAGGTCTGGTAACATGCTTGGCCAGTCCATCACCTTTACCCTCAACTTCTTTAGCAAGGCAGTGGTCATCTTGGAGGTGTGTTTGGGGTCGTTATCATATTGGAATACTGCCCTGCGGCCCAGTCTCCGAAGGGAGGGGATCATGCTCTGCTTCAGTATGTCACAGTACATGTTGGCATTCATGGTTCCCTCAATGAATTGTAGCTCCCCAGTGTCCACTCATGCAGCCCCAGTCCATGACACTCTCACCACCATGCTTGACTGTAGGGAAGACACTTTGTACTCCTCACCTGGTTGCCGCCACACACGCTTGACACCATCTGAACCAAATAAGTTTATCTTGGTCTCATCAGACCACGGGACATTGTTCCAGTAATCCATGTCCTTAGTCTGCTTGTCTTCAGCAAACTGCAGGCTTTCTTGTGCATCATCTTTAGAAGAGGCTTCCTTTTGGGACAACAGCCATGCAGACCAATTTGATGCAGTGTGCAGCGTATGGTCTGAGCACTGACAGGCTGACCCCCACCCCTTCAACCTCTGCAGCAATGCTGGCAGCACTCATATGTCTATTTCCCAAAGACAACCTCTGGTTATGACACCGAGCATGTGCACTCAAATTCTTTGGTCAACCATGGCGAGGCCTGTTCTGAGTGGAACCTGTCCTGTTAAACTGCTGTATGGTCTTGGCCACCGCACTGCAGCTCAGTTTCAGGGTCTTGACAATCTTCTTATAGTCTATTATCTTTATGTAGAGCAACAATTCTTTTTTTCAGATCCTCAGAGAGTTCTTTGCCTTACCTCTAAATACCTGTTGCTAGGGGGTCCCTCGTAGTCTGCCCCTTCCAGTGCCTGGGCTGGTGACATCACTTCCCCCTCGGCACAGGAAGGACTCCGCTCTGCTCCCTCCCTCCTGTCAATCATCTGGGACCCATTACAGGTCCCAGGTGACTGAGCGGCCAATCACGGCGCGCGGCCAGCGCCGCTGAACGGAGGGGGAGACGAGCGGGGCTTCGATCCCCCGCATCGCTGGACCCAGGGACAGGTAAGTGTCCAATTAAAAGTCAGCAGCTGCAGTATTTTGCAGTTTTTTTTTTAATGGCCCCCCTGGGTGGAACTCCTCTTTAAAGATGCCAACGATTTACAACACTGAAAATAGCATTAAAAGATACTTTATTCCACTCTGTATAATTTGTTAAAAACCAGATGCATAAAAAACATAGGAGAAAGAATGCTCACAGTACATTACACAAGCATTGTTCAAACATATGGACAAATATTTTCCTCCACACGTTTCACAATGGTGTTGAAGCCAAATGCGTCGAAGAAACAACTTGTCCATATGTTTGAACAATGCTTTTCCAACTAAACCCCAAAAAACTAAAAATGTATTGCAGCTTGGCACTCCTTAGATCTGGTGGCTGCACTGTTTTTCTTTTTTATGCATTTCTCTTGATTGATTTGTAAAGTGGTTCTAAGGGTTGTGACCACTGATCGCTTAGCTCTCGGTCTGCTCAGAGTAGTGAATGTGAGTCACCATTCTCCGTTCAGTCCCTCCAACACTCAGTGGAGCGCCAGGCAAGAGAGGGGGCAGGAGAGGCAGATGTGTCAATCAAGCAGCTGGGTGGATCATGACAATATGGTCAGGATCCTTCCAGAGCCTGGAGCAGCTATGCCATGTCAGCTGACAGTGGGTGTTCTGCTGACTCTGGGTCACAGAAGTGCAAAAATAAATGCACTTCTGTGATCGACAAGACAAGTACGAACAAAAAAGTTTTATCCAGATTTTTCTTTTAAGGAGCCCTAAATGCATTGTTTTACAATAAAGTAGAACTAAAGGCAAAACTTTTTGTTCATTTTGGATAGCGTAAGAGAAGGTTATAACCCCTGTCAGTTTTTTTGCCATCTGTGTCCCATTGGGGAGATTTCCCTTCATTTCCTGTCCCATAGCCAAAACAGGAAGTTAGCTGAAATCCCTCCAAAGTGAGGGAATCCCTTGTTGTCACTAGAACTAGTGTCCCCATTGGAAGATTTCCCCTCTTAGTTTTCTGGGGACAACTCAAAATCTGGGATTTTCTTTCACTTTTTGTCTTGTGTATGCATTGGCACTGCGTAGACTAACATATGTGGTGTGAACAAACCAAGCTGAAATGGTTAAAGGAGTTGTAAAGTCTTGAGGTTTTTCACCTTAACGTTCCAGCGTTGAGGACGAGCCCAGCAGCTCCAGCCGCTGTCTCGGGTCCTCATTGGCTAGATTGATAGCAGCGGGAAACGTTGGCTCCCGCTGCTGTCAATCAAATCCAGTGACACGGGGGCAGGCCCGAGTCCGGCTGTCTGTGTCAATGGACGCAGCAGCAGGACTCGGGAGCATGCCCACATGGGTGCCCCAATGGAAATCGGCTCTCTGTGGGGACACTCGCCAAATAGGAGAAGCCAGGAGCACCGCTGGGTGACCCCAGAAAAGCAGGATCGGGGCCGCATCTCACAAAATTAGAATATCATCAAAAAGTTAATATATTAACTTCTATATTGACAATAAATATATTATATTAATAAATTATATAGATGCGTTACACACATAGTGATATATTTCAAGTATTTCTGTTATCTAATTTTGACGATTATGGCATACAGCTAGTGAAGTATAAAGTGCTCTAGAATTTCCTGGTAGACGGCTATGCTAACTTTGGACTTGATAAAACACAGTGGACCAACACCAGCAGATGACATGGCTCCCCTAATCATCACGGACTGTGGAAAATTTAGCATTTTTTTATTTGGAAACCAAGGTCCCAGAGCAGTGGCGGCTGTTGGATTTTTCTTTTGGGGGGGCGGCAAACTAACACCCCCCTGGCGATCCGGCAGTTACCCGAACTAGGTGGCGGGCTCTGGTGTCCTCTAGCACGGTCCTGGCAGCTCCTCCCACGGCTTCCTCCGCCATGTGTCTCTCTTCCGCCTAAGCGCTAGGCATCCAATAGGGTCTCTTTACGCTTTGGCCAATTGGAAAACAGGTCTCACGACCGGCCTCCTGATTGGAGTTTGAGGAACTTTAGTGGGAAAATAGGGAAAATTAGTGTGAAAATAGGGAAAATTCATTCGTTATCGTCAGACAACTGGGTAAGCTCGGAGCGCAATGCTCTGTGCTCTGAGCCCACCTTTTTTTGAAGCCGATTAGAGCCCCTGGCTCTGATCACGTGCTTCAAAAAAAACAGCCCCCCCCATTGGAATCCATAGTCCGACGCCCTGATATGTAGATCAGGGGGCCCAGACGCATGGATAGGGGAAGCGGTGCCTGTGCGCCCTACATGGATGGGCCGTCACTGCCCAAAACAAAAAAAGACCGACAATTTTGAAAAGAAAAAACAATATTTTTAATTTTCTGCTATAAAATGCACCCAATAAAAAATATAAAAAATCCAATTTCTTTTATCAATTTAGGCCAATTTGTATTCTGCTACATATTTTTGGTAAAAAAATCGATAAGCGTATATTGATTGGTTTGCGCAAAAGTTATAACTGGTTTGTGCAAAAGTTATAGCGTCTACAAAATAGGGGATAGATTTATGGCTTTTAAATTTTTTTTACTAGTAATGGCAATGATCAGCGACCTTTAGCGGGACTGCGACATTGCGGCGGACAGATCGGACACCTAACTGACATTTTTTACACTTTTTTGGGAACCAGTGACAATATTAAAGTGATCTGTGCTAAGAATATGCACTGACATTGTACTAATGGCACTGGCAGGGAAGGGGTTAACATCAGAGGCGATCAAGGGGTTAACTATAAAAATACATAAATACAGGGCTCACAAACACAAAATCATCATAAGTGAAAATAATAAAAACATAAAGTCCATAAAAAACTGAGAAAATGCTTCACATCTGATGGGCGTGTCCGGACGTGAACGGCGGCGGACATCTTGCAGAAGAGCTCCGGAGCCCTGCTTCTCAATCCGCCTGCATCCCTGCGCATAGGCCCTAAAAAAACCACCACAATCTGCCAGATTACCCTCCGGGACCCCCTGCAGCAACATCTACGACTATTTTGGTGCAAGCCGCTCCGTAAGAGGCAGTGAGGTATAGCCCCCAGACTCCCACGGCCGCCGCCTTCTTGCTGCTCGGAGGCCTACCAGGGGAATCACCAAACAGTCGGATCTGGAGGTAATGGGACCTCCATCTGCACTCACAGACTGTCCCCCTGCACTCCTAGCACGGTCCGGAGGCTCCGCCGAGCTCCGGGGACGCCCGTAGCGGCCGCGGTCTGGTCCGGCCTAGTGCGGCTAGCAAGGCCTGCGGATCCCCACTCTCTCCTGAGGCCCTATCCCCCCCCCAGGGACGCCGTGATCGGCCCGGCCCACATCTGACAGCAGGCCTCCTTCCCTCACCTGTGTCCTCAAACCCCCTGGTCCCTCCCAGAGCCTGGGATACTGCCAGAGATTGTCTGCCTGGCTCAGCCAACAGATTAGATAGCCTGGTGTCCCCCACTAGCTGCTGCCTCTGCCACACTGTCCTGGACCTTCTGCACACAGGCATCCCTAATACTTCATCCATCATACCTGGCCTCAGCCTGCTTGTTACAGTGAGGGAAGAGGCTACAAGTGATTATTGACTATCCTACAATATCCGGCTGGCCATTTCTTCACGGCACATTAAGGACCACTTCCCTCAACCATCACCCCCCCACAAATACTATACAAACCCACAGGGCTACTGACTAACGGTCCCATCATATCTAACAAAATCCTTTCCCTTGCTATGTAAACCACTGCCTATGAGGGGCGCATACGCGCGAGCGGGGGTAATGGAAGTCTGATCCCTCCGTTCCACGCCGTCGGAAATCGTTACCCAACCTAATACAACATAGACGATACGAGGAGGGGAACACTGTACCTCACAGGATAGAGGAATACCTGGAGCCACAAGCGGTGATGTATCGCTCCACAAAAAACAAGCAAATCTCCAGCCCCAGCCAAAAACAAATCTAAAATGGCGCCCAATCCTCCTGAACCTGATGAGGACACACAGCTCTCTGAACTGGGACAGGAATCTCCCGCCGAAAGTCTCCATCTCTTTCCCACGGACCACGTAAGTCCTCACCCTGCTGACTCTGATGCCATGCTAGCCAAGTTCCGCAGCATTGTCAGAGATGAGATAACGGCGGCCACCTGAAAGCTTTCCTCACATCTGGTCCGTGGCCTATCAAGGAGATAGGCCACCGCACCAATCAATTGGAACACCGCATGGATTTGGCCACCACTGTGTTGGAAGGCCATGAGGAGGAGGTAGACAGAATGTCCGCAGAAATAGACGCTCTCAAAGATAAATTAGAGGGCGCAGAAAATAGGGCCCACAGGGACAACCTTCGTATCTGCAGCATCCTCGAAACGGTCACTGACCTGCAGGGAACAGCCACAGCCTTTTTCCAAGAACTGGCCCCTGAGATTCCGGTGGACAGGCTGGAATTTGACCGCATCCACCGGTCACTGGCCCCTAAACCCTCCGAAGGTCCCCCGAGGGATGTTATCATCAAATTCCATTATTATAGGACCAAGGAGAAGCTCTTACAGTCTGCACGAGAGCAGCGGGACATCTCTTTCTAAGGCAACCCCCTCCAAATATTCGCGGACCTCTCGCCGGTCACCATTGCAAGGCGCCGAGGTCTTAAGCCTTATCTCCAAGTTATACAATCCCATCAGATCAAGTACAGATGGGGCTTCCCCTTCAAACTTTCTTTCTCCCATCAGGGTCGCCATTTTAATGCCACCTCCCCATCAGGCCTAAAACAGCGGACATCCCTCTGTCCCAACCTGATGCCCAGGCTTCAAATTCCCGACCAGGCCCTGCCAGACCTCCTCGTCAATCTTCTCAAGCATCACAAAGATCACAATCTGGATCCCAGGCGCTGCGGGACTTGCAGGTCCAACGTTTCCAACAAGCCAATAACGGATGAAAGTCCCCATCCTCCCTTGATGTGCATTTCACTTGTTTTTCTTCTTTATTTTTTTGGTCGCTTATCCGGTGTGTTACTGACTGTTCTTGTTTTAAATTCCAACCTAACTTGAGGAGCCCAGCAGCTTGTCTTGGAGGACGTCCACCTGCCGTACCTTTGCCCTATTGAGCCGACCACTGCTTGGCAGGGGTGGGCGTAGCCCGACTGTAGACTGCCCCGCTTGTGAGATGGCGGTCCCGGGCATGGATGACATTGCTGTGACCTACTAAGTGCGGTATAAATGGCTATAGACATGTGAATATCAACTGTGAATAAGCACAAACAGTGTTCAACAAAATGGTACAAGTGTATATGTCACACAAATTCTCTTCATAAATAAAATGTTCATATAATTCTCTTCTAAAATAAAAAGTTCATAATAATGTGTAGCTGTAGCTGGGATCAAATATGTGGGACGATACGGGTGATGATCTTTTAATGGGGGGCTCCGGTGAACCCGGGCTCTCTAACTTCTCACCTTAAAGAAAGCAATTGTGAGCATCAAATGTCTGCTTTGGGGAATCCTGTATGATGTAGCTCATCGATAATCCAGGTGGGGTTTCTCTAGTAGTTGGATTGTACTCCCGGTATGCAAATACCTATCAAAATAGAGAGGAGGGGGGTTGCCCACCTGGGCTCCACCAATCCGGTGGAATAGACAGGGGAGGGAGAGAGAGAGGCCTCCAATGGTGTAGTAATTTAAACAAAGTACTATTTATTAGGTGATTAGAGTGGTCTCTTACATTTAAAACATTTTAAAACAGCATATATCGAATAAAAACTAGAGTTTTTATTCGATATATGCTGTTTTAAAATGTTTTAAATGTAAGAGACCACTCTAATCACCTAATAAATAGTACTTTGTTTAAATTACTACACCATTGGAGGCCTCTCTCTCTCCCTCCCCTGTCTATTCCACCGGATTGGTGGAGCCCAGGTGGGCAACCCCCCTCCCCCCTCCTCTCTATTTTGATAGGTATTTGCATACCGGGAGTACAATCCAACTACTAGAGAAACCCCACCTGGATTATCGATGAGCTACATCATACAGGATTCCCCAAAGCAGACATTTGATGCTCACAATTGCTTTCTTTAAGGTGAGAAGTTAGAGAGCCCGGGTTCACCGGAGCCCCCCATTAAAAGATCATCACCCGTATCATCCCACATATTTGATCAGAGCTACAGCTACACATTATTATAAACTTTTTATTGAAGAAGAGAATTATATGAACTTTTTATTTATGAAGAGAATTTGTGTCACATATACACTTGTACCATTTTGTTGAACTCTGTGCTTATTCACAGTTGATGTTCACGTGTCTATAGCCATTTTTACCGCACTTAGTAGGTCACAGCAATGTCATTCATTTATGTGATAGATTTGAAGCGCAAAGTCCTTTCACTGTTTTTATTCTGTTGAGTGTAATGTGAACACTTTTGACTTTGCTGCAGTCCTGAGAGACATCATCACTATTCACTTACGCGAATATTTTTTGCACCATACCAATTTATTTGTTTATTTGTTTTGTTTACTTATTTATTCACTTCTAGACATAGACGCATTCCTTTACTCTATATAGCGCGAGGGACACCATCACATATAGGTCCCGGGCATGGAACACCCCATATGGGATCCCCTGTTGGGTCTCCGGCACTGGTCTGCCCCCCAAACCACTTCTACCATGCTGGTGGCTCTCATGGACTGGAGAGTTCATCAGGCGTAAGACATCACTTTTAAGATCTGTTGGGGTGGGGGGAGAAGGGTAAATGGTTTTAGGCTAAGGACACGCCTCCACTGACTGTTATGTAGGTTGGCTGTTTTTGATTACACACCGAGGCCCTTCACTCCTGTTCAGTGGAGTGATAGGGCTGGCGCTTTGACTTTGATGTGGGGTCCCAGCCCGCCCTCTGGGGTGGATGGTCCTGTGGCTGTCGCCCCTGGGGGCGGGGGGGTCTCCCGCATCTACACCTTCAAATATTAATAACGCATTGAGGTTCTCATACTGTAATTCATTTTAAGCTACTTATATTGATGCTATTTCTAAGTATTGTTTAAATTCTATGTTCATTTTGTTTAACTTGATTCTATTATCTTCACTATAGGTCGGTGGTTCAGACGGACCACTGCTCCCCTCAAACGTTGGCACCTGGCTAAGATACTTGTCTTGGGGCAATGGTCCCACCCCATTGTGGGCTCTGTTGCCCACGACGTGATACGTCAATGTACACACTACATGCTATTCTCCGAGTTCTTCTCTGTATTCTTATATCTTATGTTCTTTCTTATTTTTACTATTCTTCTCTCTCCCTCTCCCTTTCCTCATTCCCTCTGACCCTTGGGTGTGTGGATGGAGTAATCCATAACGTCACATCTCAGACCCAATGACCCTTCATTGGTTGTCCCTGAACGTTCAGGGCATGAATTCCCCCCAAAAACGGGTTAAGGTTTTTAACTACCTTAAGCAACAAAAAATTGACATTGCCTGTTTGCAGGAAACACACTTTTCTTCCTCTTCCTGCCCCAAATACTTTGCGGCAAACTATCCCCAAGTCTATACGGCTAATGGTCCCACTAAACAGAGAGGAGTCCTTATAGCTATACGTAAATCAATCCCATTTATCTGTAACAAGCAAATAGCTGACCCTAATGGTAGATACCTTCTCCTGCAGGGTTCTGTTCAGGACAATGAAGTAACTATTATGACTTATTATCCCCCGAATGACAATCCGGGCCCATTTCTGTCTCATGTCTGCTCCTTGTTGCAGGTCCACCAGAGAGGCACCCTCCAGTTGGCGGGTGATTCTAATGTAATTCTCAATCCTGCCCTTGATAAATACCCGGCGGATATTAAAGCTCCCTCCCTTGCTTCAAAAAAAGTCTTGCTAACCCTACAAACTTTTGATTTAGTGGACATATGGCGAGAGCTTCATCCCATGGGCAGGGACTACACACACTATTCCCATCCTCATCACTCCCATTCTAGAATCGATCATTCGTTTGTGTTACGGAAACATCTCCCTTTAATAGAATCGGTCTCGATTTTAGCAGTCCCTTGGTCAGATCACGATCCTGTTCTAACCGTCTGTCACTCCCTACATAGCAAACCACAACATGCTCCATGGGTAATGAATGACTCACTTTTATCCTTCAAACCGATCCTCAGCGAATTTCAAGAAGCTTCTGCAGAATATTTTAGACTCAATGCAGGTTCTGTCTCGTCCCCAATAACACTATGGGAGGCTTATAAAGCTGTCCTCCGGGGTCACGTTATTAGAATAGCGTCCCAACGCAAAAGAGAAAGGATTCAGGCCCGACGCAAGTTAGAGCAGAACTTGGAGGACCGCTCGGCGGCCTTTAAGTCAGCCCCCACCCCTGCTAATCGCAGATCTTTAGACAAAGCCCGCACAGACTTGGATCTATGTCTGACAGACGATGCGGACCGTTCCTTACGTTGGGCCCGCCAGAAATGGTATGCTAAGGCAAACAAACCCAATGCTCAGTTGGCCAATAGGCTACGCACTTTTACCCCAAAATTTACTACCCCCATAACCTTGCGCACCCGCCATTACATCCTCATGGGGAACCCCCAGAAGGTCTTGGAAGAATTCTGCCATCGCCTTACCAAACTTTACTCCCCCCAAATCACTCTTCAGTGCAGGGCCTGAATGTTTTCTTAAAAGAGCTATCTCTACCTTCCCTATCCAAATCCCACATCTCCCTAATAGACCGAGATATACAGGTCCCTGAGGTTCTTCAATGCATTAAGGAATTGAAAGTGAACAAAAGACCAGGCCCAGATGGTTTCACTGCTTTGTATTATCGAAAATTTGCTGAGGTTCTGGCCCCGCACCTAGCGGCTATGTATAACTCGGTCAAAGGAGGTCACACATTTACATCAGATTTGCTCACTGCCAACATAGTAATGATCCCTAAGCCAGATAAGGACCATTCTTCCTGGGCAAATTTTCGGCCAATCTCTTTAATAAATATTGATATGAAGATATTGACGAAAATTCTGGCCAATCGCCTGAACTCCTTTCTACCGCGCCTGATAAAAAAGGATCAGGTGGGATTCGTTCCCCGTAGGCAGGCGGGAGATGCCATTAGACGACTCCTCCAAATCCAACATATAGCTCACGAAAGATCCCTAGAGACAATGTTTCTTTCTTTAGATGTCAACAAAGCCTTCGATACCTTATCCTGGCCCTATTTGACACAGGTCCTCACTCATTACGGTTTTGGCACCTCCTTTTTGAGTTTGGTCTCAGCCATATATCGCTCCCCCCAGGCTAAAGTGCGTTACTATGGATATGAATCGCCTATTTTCCCTATTAAGAGGGGAACACGTCAGGGATGCCCGCTCTCCCCACTTTTATTTATACTAGCACTTGAACCCCTGGCAGAGGCCATACGCTCTCACCCAGATATATCAGGAGTAGAAGTAGCAGACACCGCGCACAAATTGTCACTGTTTGCGGACGACATTACTAAACCTAGAGTCTCCCTCCCCAATTTATTCTCTCTCTTAGACTCCTTTGCCTCATTCTCAGGCCTTTCAGTTAATCCGGCAAAATCTAAAGCGATGTCTATCAACCTTCGGGCCCTGGAACTAGAATCCCTACAATCGGCATTCTCATTCCAGTGGTTAACCTCACTACCCTATTTGGGTATTAAACTTACTCCGAGATACTCGGGATTGTACCAAGCCAATTTTCCCCCACTTTTCCGAAAGCTGGAGGCTATGCTTGCCTCTTGGTCCACACTCCCGATTTCTTGGTTCGGCAGAATAGCGACAGTACGCATGACGTACCTCCCTAAATTACTCTATTATTTTAGAGTTCTGCCAGTCCATGTGCCCCCCCATATCATTCGAATACATCAACGTAAATTTATGCAGTTTATATGGGGCCCTAAGAAACCCAGGATCAAGAGGCAGGTACTTTACGCGCGCAAAATCAATGGTGGCCTTTCAGTTCCTAATTTACGAGCATATTACACGGCTGCGGGTATAGCCCCAATATCTCACCTCCATGAGAAACAACAAATGCCAGTATGGGCCACCATGGATTTAGTCGACGCACACCCAACACCTCTTGCTTCTCTTCCATGGCTTCCTAAAGCACATCGCCCCTCTACCATAGGTCCCTGTCTGGCTCACTCTCTTAAACTGTGGGATGCGGTCAAGTACTCAGCAGGCCTAATTTCTCCTCATCTCCCATTACTTCGCCTCCTCCACTGCCCTTTATTTCAACCAGGTTGTGATAATCCATTGCAGTTTAAATGGTGGTCTGATAACGGCTTTACAGATATCCATTCGTTATTCAACCCAACCAAGATCATCCCTTTCGCTGCTTTACGCTCCTGACATGATATCCCCCTTAAGGAACATTATAGTTACCTGCAAATTAGCCATTTTCTCCAACAGCTTACAAAATCCCAATCGGCCCCCTTTACCATGACCCCATTTGAAAGTCTTTGTAGATCGCGCCCCCAATCCTCGGGTCTGATCTCCCTCATATATATTGCTATAATTAATTCCAAGACGCCACCATTGAGACCTTATCATCTTCAGTGGAAGGCCGAACTCGGAAAACAATTGGACCCGGAGGATTGGCAAGGTATGACTATTATGCTATCCAAATGCTCTAAGAATGTTCTCTTCTTGGAGAACGCCTACAAAGTCTTTTATAGACGGTACTATACCACGGCTAGATTAGCAAGCTTCATCCCATCTTATTCCCCCCTCTGTTTTTGTGGGTGCTCACAGGAGGGCACGATGGCGCATATCTGGTGGACCTGCCCCAGGGTTTGCAGATTATGGGTTAGAGTATACGCACTACTACGCAATCTTTTTAATACCACTATAAAGCGGGACCCTTTTGAGGCCCTCTTATGGAAACCAATTGCAGAACTTCTTCGTCCTGAACGCCAACTAGCAGCACATATTTTTACCGCAACTAAATTGACCATAGCAAGGGCCTGGAAAACTCCGAACCTCAGTTTTGAGGCAGTTAAAAACCGTGTGAATGATATCATGGTAAACGAGAAACTTACGGCCATATTATTGGACACGCATGATAAATTCCTCAGGATATGGCAACCCTGGGTGACCCATAACCGCCCATCAAGATTTGACCTAACGCTTCTTTCCCTATAATGAGCCTCCGTCCCCCCCCACAGCAGGGTCCTCCCCCCCTCTTTTCCCACCCCCCTCTCTCCCACTTTCAATTCCTCTTTCCTTTTTCTTATTCAGGCCCTTGGGCTTAAGTCTTCAGAGAATGGATACTTAAGGTAGCGAAGAGGAGGAAAAAAGAAAAAAAAAAAGAAAAAGACAAAAAAAATTACTTCCTACAAAGCTACATTATCTTTTTTGAGGTTAATCAATTTAACTTGATTTTGTTTCTGTTTTTTTTTTTCTTCTCCTTTATTACCTATGCAATGTTACATATTACAATAACATCTCACTAGACATCCTTTAAATGTTCAAGAGTGTTTGCTAACATAATATTCTGTGTTTGCAGTTTACCACTAGGCTAGTAAGCCGAGATGAAGACTCTTTTTAATATGTTACCTGGCCTCGGCTTCGAGTGGCCTGAGACCTGGCTTAAATCTTTGAATGTCAGTATTACCTGCTGGATACCGGCAATTTTATACCCGTTAATTCTAGATGTATCCATCACTGTTTTGTACTATTCTGTTGATATATATTTTCTAAAAACTCTTTGTACAAGAAAATGCTTCACATCTGGTGTGCAAAAAGTGCAGAAAAAAATATTGAAGAAAAAAAAGTTGCAGAAAAACCTTTTCAGGCGTACCAAGACATCCCCAAATGTGTCCCCACTCACCAGATGACAACAACACCCAGCGTTTCAGTCTGGGGGTCAATACAGACTTATAACGATATCCAAAGGATGTCCACAGGATGGCAATTTCAATGATGGCAGATTCAATGATGTGACTTGATGATAAGTAATCCTTCAAAATGATTTCTCAGCCATAACTAGGTACCCAAAAGAAAGAGAAGGGACTAATAGTGAAGTATGCTAAGAACCGATATTTATTGCATACATGATACATGATAAAAGTGCATACTTACAAACGTCAGTTAAAAATAGGCATAAAACTTGAGAAGAGTACAGTAAACGCCGTAGATGGCGTTCTTTCCACGAGACCGGAAGTAACGTCAATCGTACCGGAAATGGCATCGCGTCAATGCATTTCGCCCTCCCACAGGGTGTCATCAAAGGACCTGGTTTCCAATTACAACTAACTGCCTTAACCACTTGCTTACAGGGCACTTAAAACCCCCTCCTGTCCAGACCAATTTTCAGCTTTGAGCGCTGATGCACTTTGAATGACAATTGCGTGGTCATACAACACTGCACCCAAATGAAATTTTTATTATTTTTTCCCCTACAAAAAGAGCTTTCTTTTGGTGGTATTTGATCAACTCTGCGGTTTTTATTTTTTGTTAAACAAATTTTAAAAAAATGAATTTTTTTTAGATAAATTTTATATTTTTTTCTATTTTGTTATAAAATTTTGCAAACAGATAATTTTTCTCCTTCATTGATGTACACTGATGAGGCGGCACTGATGGGCACCAATAGGTGGCAGCGATGGGCACTGATGGGTGGCAGTGATGGGCACTGATGGGTGGCAATAATGGGCACTGATCAGTTACACTGATGGGCAGCACTGCTAGGTGGCACTGATTGGCACCACTGGTGGGCATTGATAGGTGGCACTTGTGGGCATTGATAGGTGGCACTCATGGGCATTGATAGGTGGCACTAATGGGCACTGTGGGCACTGGCAGGTGGCAATGGCAGGTGGCACTGGCAGGGGGTACTGGTGGGCACACAGGAGACAGATGTGCCTTCTTCCTCTTCGGGACCGATGTCCTTTGAACATAAGCCGGTGGTCGGCTTTTTTTTCTCCTCACGCTGTCAGCGTGATGAGAAAAAAAAAAAACGATTACTGAGCTTTTGTTTACATCTTGTGATCAGCTGTCATTGGCTGACAGCTGATCACATGGTAAGGTGATCAGGGCGCGCGCTGGGAGCGTGCACAGGGGAGGACGTCATATAACGCCCTCCCGGAAATTGAGGTCCATGCTGTAGCCATCATTCAGCTATGACCCGGACTTCAAATGCTTAAATAACAAAAGAGAAAGTACACTCCCCTTACTCCCACCAATCAAAAAGAGCACAGAAGCCATCTTGTTGGTTGAGAAAACATGTCGCTCCCATGGATAGAGCACAATCCATGGGAGAGACTAGACGCCATATTAATGGTTGAATAAACCTAAACACAACATGACGTCAATTCCGGTGACCTGGTAAGAATCATAGAACTACACCAAAAAATAATTGAATGAAAATGAAAACAAAAATAAAAATGAAAATGAAAATAAATAAAAATAAAAATAACAGTAACAATGAAAATAAAAGTAAAAATAAATAAAAATAAACAATAAAAATAAAATAAAGATAAAAAGAAAAAGTAAAAGTAATCTAAAAATAATTATGAAAAAAAAAATTAATCAAAATATAAAAATAATGAAAATGAAATGAAAATAAAAATAAAAAACGAAAAATAAAAAATAATAGGAAAAAAATAATATAAAAATAATATAAATGAAAATAAAAATGAAAATAATACAATGGAAAAATATAGAAATAGGAATGAAATTAAAATAAAATAAACACGAAATGAACACGCCTATAAAAGATAGTATTGTATTAAAAATTGAAAATTAGAAATTAGATAAAAAGCAATTTAGATCTAATTCAATATTTAACCCCATAGGGTTCATCGTCCTCAGTCGATGAATCCACTGGGTCTCATTGCGGGAGATAGCTCTCTTGAGGTTGCCTCCTCTCCAAAGACCTTCAACTCTATCAATACCACAGAAAGTGAGACCACTAGGGTCCCTACTGTGGAATAGCCTGAAGTGATTGGACAAGTTTTATGTTTAGACATTCTACACATTACACACCTCCCACAGCTGAAAAAACCAACCTGCTCTAGAAAAGTGAAAGTCTTCTTAGGGGGGTCAACCACATTGGGTGCCAATTTCAGCCGTAAGGTGGGTTTAGTGTAGATGAACAATGGTTTATTAGGTAGAGTTTTGGCAAGATCATTGACCTTCAACAATATGTGCCAATGCTTACGAATAATTTTTTCTACTTGTCTATATTGCCTCGTAAAACCTATCATAAAAGCAATTCCAAAATCTCTCTCATTTGACTCTCTTTTTTTAAAGAAAACATCTCTATTCATATTCCTTACTGAGAGCAGGGTTCTGTTAAGCTCTCGTGAAGTATAACCCTTTTCCAAAAATCTGTTAAAATGGACCCTCACCTGTGAATCAAAATCCTCAATTCTGGCGCAATTGTGCCTGACTCTCATGAATTGGCTCTTCAGAATTGAGCTAAGCCATCGAGGGTGATGGCAGCTCCCCAAGGGGATGTAACCATTACGATCCACTTCCTTAAAATGAGTTTTTGTGGACAGTTGATGGTTATCTTTAAAAATTACAAGATCGAGGAAGTTAATACTCTGATTGTCAGAACTGCTGAGAAGGAAATACCATATCTGTTCTCACCAATTTTTTACAAAAATTGTAAGAACGACTCTTTTGATCCTGCCCAAACTATGACAATGTCATCGATATAACGCTTGTAAAATTTAAGCTGAGGTAAGTTACCACTAAAAATAGCATATTTTTCCCAGTGACTTAGCCACTGAGGGGGCGTATTTAGCACCCATGGTCACTCCTCTCTTCTGCCTGAAAAACTGTTTGTCATGCCAGAAAAAATTATGACTCATGGCTAAATCTAAGGCATGTACCAAAAAATCCTTTTGTTTATTTTTCATTGTAGTGTTATTCAAAGCCCATACCACCACCTCAATCGCATGTTTCTGTTGAATGTTGGTATACAAGGAGTTGACATCAATACTGGCCAAAAGATGCCCCTCATTGACCTCAATCCCCCGCAATAATTGCAGATCACTGCTATCCTTAAGATAGGCCGGACAGCTCTGTGCCAATGGCTGTAAAAAACTGTCTAAATATTCACCAATTTTAGCAAATTGGTTCTAGTGAGTCCACCCCACTCACAATGGGTCTCCCGGGTAGTTTGGATGGATTCTTATGAATTTTGGGCAATTGATAAATTACAGGTACTCTCTGAGCATCAGGCACCAGGTGTCTAGCCTCTTTCTTGGTAATAATACCCTCCTCCTGGGCATCTTTTACCAGGCGTTTCAGCTTGGCTTTAAATTTATTGGTGGGATTATCCCCCAATTTTTTATAGTAATGTGTAGAACGTCTAAACATAGAGTAAGGAAGACACTTGAATTCACATCCCATTCCTCTGGTGAGTCCTACAAGATCAATAAATTCATCACATGTGGTACTACCCACGTCACAAATCTTTTGTCTTGTCCTTGTGGACCACAGTACGTGGGTAGGACCACCAGAGCGTTGGGGGTCTGTCTACGTCAACATGTCAACTGGATCAAAAAGGACTTTAAACATCATAGCTTGTCCAATCACTTCAGGCTATTCCACAGTAGGGACCCTAGTGGTCTCACTTTCTGTGGTATTGATAGAGTTGAAGGTCATTGGAGAGGAGGCAACCTCAAGAGAGCTATCTCCCGCAATGAGACCCAGTGGATTCATCGATTGAGGATGATGAACCTTATGGGGTTAAATATCAAATTAGATCTAAATTGCTTTTTATCTAATTTCTAATTTCCAATTTTTAATACAATACTATCTTTTATAGGCGTGTTCATTTCGTATTTATTTTATTTTAATTTCATTCCTATTTCTGTATTTTTTCATTGTAATATTGTTTTCATTTTTATTTTTATTTTCATTTATATTATTTTTATATTATTATTTTCCTATTATTTTTTATTTTTTATTTTTATTTTTATTTTCATTTCATTTTCATCATTTTTATATTTTGTTTTATTTTTTATTTTTATAATTATTTTTATATTTATTTTTATTTTTATTTGTATTTTTATTTTATTTTTATTGTTAATTTTTATTTATTTTTACATTTTTATTTATTTTTATTTTTATTTTTGTTTTCACTGTCATTCAATTATTTTTTGGTGTAGTTCTATGATTCTTATTTGTCTACCAGGTCACCGGAATTGACGTCATGTTGTGTTTAGGTTTGGGAGCGACATGTTTTCTCAACCAACAAGATGGCCGCTGTGCTCTTTTTGATTGGTGGGAATAAGGGGAGTGTACTTTCTCTTTTGTTATTTAAGGCAGTTACTTGTAATCGGAAACCAGGTCCTTGAAGCCCTGTGGGAGGGCGAAACGCATTGACGTGATGCCATATCTGGTACGGTTGACGTCACTTCCTGTCTCGTGGAAAGAACGCCTTCTACGGGGTTTGCTGTACTCTTCTCAAGTTTCATGCCTATTTTTAACTTATGTTTGTAAGTATGCACTTTTTATGCGCAATAGATATCGGTTCTTAGCATACTTCACTATTAGTCCCTTCTCTTTCTTTTGGGTACCTGGTTTTATGACTGAGAAAACATTTTGAAGGATTACTTCATCAAGTCACATAATTGAATCTGCCATCATTGAATTTGCCATCCTGTGGACATCCCTTGGATACCGTTATAAGTCTGTATTGAGCCCCAGACTGAAAAGCTGGGTGTCGTTGTGATCTGGTGAGTGGGGACACATGTGGGGATGTCTTGGTACGCCTGAAAAAGTTTTTCTGCAACTTTTTTTTCTTCAATATTTTTTCTGCACTTTTTGCACACCAGATGTGAAGCATTTTCTCAGTTTTTTATGGACTTTATGTTTTTGTTATTTTCACTTATGATGGGTTTGTGTTTGTAAGTGCTGTATTTACGTATTTTTATTGTGGTCAAGTGTTTAGCACTTTGTGTATAGCAGCTTCATTCACTTTACATTACTTATATATTTTTTCACCATCAACGCGAGTTTATATTTTTAGATATATATTTTTATATATTTTTTCACAAGGGGTTAACTGTCTTCCCTCAGTGTGTTTCTAACTGTTTGGGGGGATGGGCTGCCTGGGACAACACACAGATCCATTTTCCTGCTTAGCAGAATGACAGGATCTGTGCGTGATCCCGACAAAAGAAGGTCTGCCTTGTTTACTATGGCAGATCAACCTTCTGCCTCAGCGGGGAACGATCGCAGGTGGCCCAGCGGACATCGAGTCCGCCGGACCCGCTGATTGGGTCCCCCGCTGGCCAATGAGCACACACGCACCCACAAGTCTAGCAAGAGCTTAGCAAGTCATTTTCAAACTTACAGCACAATTAGTTGCTATCTGGGTAGCTCATTATGAAATACTTATCCTAAAACATAGCTGTTGCAGTGGTCCCTGCACATCGCTGAAACAGCTGACATTTTCCCTGGAGTTTCTTCCGGGGTCGGGAGCTCTGGCGCTGTGATTGGCCAGGGCCATGATGATGTCACTCCAGCACATGCGCATTGGAGCCGCCGTTCACGGCACGGGCTCGGAAGGAACGGCACCTGTGGACCGTTCCTTCAGAGCACATGCACCAGTGATGTCTACTTCCTCTTTAACTTCAAACACTATACTTAGCTGAGTCCACTTCTCCGGGAAGACTACATGTCCCAGCATTACCTGCCAGGCAGTGACTTCCCACCAAGAGGACTACAAGTCTCAACATGCTTTGCTTGGCAGTATACATAGTTGAGCAGGCTCCTCCAGGACCGGGCGCGACATTTAGGCGGGCGCAATTTCGTGCCAGTAGTGTCACCACTGGCTGCCTCCTCCTAATTTAAATTTCCCCCGCGCTCCGGCCACCATGTTCAGTGTCCTGCGCCCTGTGATTGGGCGTATGGGGGTCATGTGCGGCGTGGGGCTAAATAGAAATATGAAAAAAAAAACAAAAAAACACTATGTTGAATCAGCTCGTGTCAAAATTAATTGGTTAAATGTTATATTATCAAAAAACGATTCGTCCTGAGGACGGGCTACCTTCCATGTAGCAAAGGACATAAATCAAAAAATGAAGGGGGATAAAGGGGGGGGGGGGAGAAGGGAGAGGGAAATGAATGGGGGGGGGGGGGGGGGAGGATAAGGGAAGAGGTAAGGAACCCTCCCTGACCCCCTGGAAAGCTAGCTGAAGGGAGAAGCGACCACGTGATAATGATCAA
This sequence comes from Aquarana catesbeiana, assembly GCF_042186555.1. Taxonomy (NCBI): domain Eukaryota; kingdom Metazoa; phylum Chordata; class Amphibia; order Anura; family Ranidae; genus Aquarana; species Aquarana catesbeiana. Next base: position 109,411,165 of record NC_133329.1, on the reverse strand, counting down.
AATAGAAAACCTTTATTGGAAAAAGAGCATAAAGACATAAGTAAAAAACAGGGAGACGGGGAGCCCATGTGCGTAGAAACACGCAGATGGGGTCCACTGCCTGGCGATATCAAATGTGTGTGGGTGACAACTAACAGGATGAGACTGTGAACATAAATAAAACAACGGCGTGGGGCTGGCCTGTCCGCGATCGCGGTTGCTCCTGAAGTCCCGCCTCTGCACATGACCCCCATACGCCCAATCACAGTGCGCTGGGAACCACTAAGCATGGCGGCCGGAGCGCGGGGGAGACAAACACTGGAAAGTGTGAGCCACCGGGGCCGCTGTCTTCTCCTCCTCCTCCGGAGTCCAGACCGATGCAGGACAAGAAAGTGAGGGATGGGTGGGGGGGAGGCACTGTATATGTAGTGTCAGTATAGGAAGACTGTAGGCAGAACAGTGTAGTGGTCAGTGTAGTGTAGTGGACAGTAAAATATAGTGGTCAGTGTAGTGGACAGTGTAGTATAGTGGACAGTGTAGTATAGTGGACAGTGCAGTGTAGTGGACAGTATAGTGGTCAGTGTAGTGGACAGTATAGTGGTCAGTGTAGTGTAGTGGACAGTAAAGAATAGTGGTCAGTATAGTGGTCAGTGTAGTGTAGTGGACAGTAACGTATAGTGGACAGTATAGAGGTCAGTGTAGTGTAGTGGACAGTGTAGTTCTCAGTGTAGTGGGCAGTATAGTATAGTGGTCAATGTAGTATAGTGGACAGTGTAGTGTAATGGACAGTGTCGTTCTCAGTGTAGTATACAGTGTAGCGGTCAGTATAGTGGACAGTATAGTGTAGTGAACAGTACAGTGGTCAGTGTAGTGGACAATATAGTGGTCAGTGTAGTGGACAATGTAGTGGTCAGTATAGTGTAGTGTAGTTGACAGTATAGTGGTCAGTGTAGTGGACAGTATAGTGTAGTGGACAGTGTAGTGGTCAGTGTAGTGGACAGTATAGTGTAGTGGACAGTATAGTGGTCAGTGTAGTGGACAGTATAGTGTAGTGGACAGTATAGTGGTCAGTGTAGTGGACAGCATAGTGGTCAGTGTAGTGGACAGTATAGTGTAGTGGACAGTATAGTGGTCAGTGTAGTGGTCAGTATAATGTAGTGGACAGTATAGTGGTCAGTGTAGTGGACAATTTAGTGTAGTGGACAGTGTAGTGGTCAGTATAGTGTAGTGGACAGTATAGTGGTCAGTGTAGTGGACAGCATAGTGGTCAGTGTAGTGGACAATATAGTGTAGTGGACAGTGTAGTGAACAGTATAGTGGTCAGTGTAGTGGACAGTATAGTGGTCAGTGTAGGGGTCAGTGTAGTGTAGTGGTCAGTGTAGTGGACAGTATAGTGTAGTGGACAGTATAGTGGTCAGTGTAGTGGACAGTATAGTATAGTGGTCAGTGTAGTGTAGTGAACAGTATAGTGTCCACAGCGCGCGCCCTGATCACCTTACCAGGTGATCAGCTGTCAGCCAATGACAGCTGATCACAAGATGTAAACAAAAGCTCAGTAATCGTTTTTTTTTTTTTCTCCTCACGCTGACAGCGTGAGGAGAAAAAAAAGCCGACCACCGGCTTATGTTCAAAGGACATCGGTCCCGAAGAGGAAGAAGGCACATCTGCCTCCTGTGTGCCCACCAGTCCCCCCTGCCAGTGCCACCTGCCATTGCCACCTGCCAGTGCCCACAGTGCCCATTAGTGCCACCTATCAATGCCCATGAGTGCCACCTATTAATGCCCACAAGTGCCACCTATCAATGCCCACCAGTGGTGCCAATCAGTGCCACCTAGCAGTCCTGCCCATCAGTGTAGCTGATCAGTGCCCATTATTGCCACCCATCAGTGCCCATCACTGCCACCCATCAGTGCCCATCACTGCCACCTATTGGTGCCCACTACACTATGTAGTGGACAGTATAGTTGTCAGTGTAGTGGTCAGTATAGTGTAGTGGACAGTATAGTGGTCAGTGTAGTGGACAATATAGTGTAGTGGACAGTATAGTGTAGTGGACAGTATAGTGGTCAGTGTAGTGGACACCATAGTGGTCAGTGTAGTGGACAATATAGTGTAGTGGACAGTGTAGTGGACAGTATAGTGTAGTGGACAGTATAGTGGTCAGTGTAGTGGACAGTGTAGTGGTCAGTGTAGTGTAGTGGTCAGTGTAGTAGACAGTATAGTGTAGTGGACAGTATAGTGGTCAGTGTAGTGGACAGTATAGTATAGTGGTCAGTGTAGTGTAGTGGACAGTATAGTGGTCAGTGTAGTTCTCAGTGTAGTGGACAGTATAGTATAGTGGTCAGTGTAGTGTGTAATGGTCAGTAAAGGAATCAGGTTGGTCAGTGTTGAAATCAAGTAGGTTAGTATAGTGGTCAGTATAGGAATCAGGTAGGTCAGTACTATTGTATTGGAAGGGACTCGGAGAGTGCTAAAAGTCCGCAGGTTAGGGGGCACAAATTATTTGCCTTGCCCCGGGTGCTGACAACCCACGCTACGCCACTGCTCCAGGAGGAGACCATCTGGTGATCTGGGTTGCACGCATGGAGGTTCGGCTGCATGGAGACTCCTATGGAGGCCATTGAGGCTATATCGGTGAGCAGGTAACAATTGGGTTGCAACTCCATACCCCCCACCCCAGGCCCCGGTCCTTGCAGGCATAAGAAGAGATATTGAAAGTTACTCCCACAATCTGTTCAGAGAAGCGTTACTGTACAGCATCTATACATATAGAATTAACACTGATAACCGCTTTGCCTATAGATACACTTTAACATGTGATCTGCATTCATATCCTCGATCAGTTGCTGAAAGTATTCAGTATTCATTGTCTCCTTCAGTATGTTCTGAACATCTTCAGCAATTTAAGATGAGAATGCAGATGTCATTCTTACTTCCTCTTCCAGGCCAGTGACTCAGTAAGAATTCGCACCCTCTGGGGTTTTCGAGAAGTCACCTGACCTTCTTAGAAATTCTTTCACTTTCATTTTAGAGTGTTAAGTATGGCGTCTGTGAGAGAGGAGCTGACCTGCAGTATCTGTCTGGACGTTTACAGGGACCCCGTATCACTGAGATGTGGTCACTACTTCTGCCACGACTGCATAGAGACTGCACTGGACACCCAGGAAGGGGGTAGATATTATACCTGTCCTGAATGCAGAGGAAAGTACCCAAAGCGGCCTAATCTGAAGCAGAACAGGAAGCTACGTAATATAGTGGAATACTTCAGATCTACGCACAGCGAAGAGGAGAAAACTGTGATATCAGGTATGTATTCTGTATAATATTCTGTTCCTGTCAGGGTGGATTTGATTTAAATCACTAGAAAAAAGGCTTGATTTAAATCAACTCGATTTAAATCATAATTTTTAACCACTTCAGCCCCAGAAGGATTTACCCCCTTCCTGACCAAGCCATTTTTTGCGATATGGGACTGCGTCGTCAGTTTAACTGACAATTGCGTGGTAATGCGACCTTGTACCTAAACAAAATTTATGTCCTTTTTTTCCCACAAATAGAGCTTTCTTTTGGTGGTATTTGATCACCTCTGTGATTTTTATTTTTTGCGCTATAAACAAAAGAAGAGCGGCAATTTTGAAAAAAAACACATTTTTTTTTTTACTTTTTGCAATAATAAATATCCCAAATTTAAAAAAAAAAAAAGAATTGATTGTATATTGATTGTATTGCGCAAAAGTTATAGCGTCTACAAAATAGAGGATAGATTTATGGCATTTTTTTTTTTACTAGTAATGGCGGCAATCTGTGTTTTTTTATCAGGACTGTGACATTGTGGCGGACAGATCGGACACTTTTGACACATTTTTGAGACCATTGACATTTCTACAGCGATCAGTGCTATAAAAATGCACTGATTACTGTATAAATGTCACTGGCAGGGAAGGGGTTAACATTAGGGGGCGATTAAGGGGTTAAATATGTTCCCTCACTGTGTGTTCTAACCGTGGAGGGATGGGACTGACTTGGGGAGGAGACCGTTCGTTGTTCCTATATACTAGGAACACACAATCTGTCTCCTCTCCCCTGACAGGACGGGGATTTGTGTGTTTACACACACAAATCCCCATCCTCGCTCTGTCAGGAGCGATCAAGGTTGCCCGGCGGAGAGCATCGGCTCCTTAGGGATGTGGCGGCGCGCGCACACCCTATACTCGTTAAAGCGCCCGCCATACAGCTATGGCGATTTGCACAGGAGTGCCATTCTGCAAGTGGTTAAAGAGCAACTGTCATCTCTGTCCCACAGCGGCTCCACCTCTGACCCTCTGTTGACTACACTAAAGGAGGTTTTTCACCTTAATGCATAGCATGCATTAAGGTGTAAAACCCTGAGGGTTTACAACCCTTTTAAGGAGGAGCTTTTACCATTTGTCAATTTCTGCACCACAAGTTAGAAAAAATGCTGTGCCTGTGGCATGTGTACAGCCCTATACAGGTATATTGTAACAACTTGGATGGCCGGGTTGCAATAAATCCACGACTCAGCCATCTGTTTTTATTGCCACCCCCAGCTGTGAAAGAGCCCTTAAAGGGTATCTATGATCAAAATGTAAAACCATGTATTCATTTTTGTTCAACCTCACATGCGTTGTCACTGATATGCAACAGATATACTGTTAGCCTCACCCTGCACAAAGATTTTCCAGCCTGCGGGGCCACAATCTAAGTGCCAAGAGACTGAGAGCGTGTACTGGGGTAAGATTCTGCTACTCCTATTAACAAACTGATAAGAGGTGCCACTAAGAGGTTGTGCATTGTATAAACTGAAGGAGGAGGGAGGGGGAAGGTCACTGCAGCTATGTCTCTGGTTCAGCACAAAAAACACAATGACAAATAAAATGTAATGGCTGAATTCTGAACAACATGGCTGCCACACACCCAGCTTGTCGTGTGCCCAGTATGCATGACCATTACAATTTCCACATTGTATTTAAATTATTTCTAGCCTAATCCAATTAATCTTGAAGTTTTTTTATTTGCTTAGTGAAAATCCCCACACGTTTCTTTGCTTGAATTCTGGGACACAGGGCGTGGCCAGCGCGGCATGTGAGCAGACACTTTTTCACAGAGCTCCTGGCTTTATCCTGCTTTGATCCGGTTACCACCCGCTTTCAGGCACCTAACACAGGGGAACAACTCCTCCACACCCTGCTGCAGTTTACTCCCGCATAGCGGTAATGACGACCCGGGGGAACCGTGGAGACGGCCCGAGGATGGATCACCAAAATGGCGCTGCCTTGGTGTCCACACAGAAGGTGCAAGGTGGAGAGAAAGAAAAACCTAAGGACGCAGTAAGTAAACAGTTGAAATTCCCCAAAGACTGTACAGCTCATCATCCCAAAGACATGCACTATTACGCCCAGAAAACGACAGAGAAATCGGGCATGGCAGGAGGGCATTCCCTGGACAACGGCACAGACTCTAATGACACTGATATGGAGGAGGGAGAGAGAGAGCAGGGGGCGGCCGCCATGTTTGACCAGGCTAATGATTGCACTGACATGGCAGAGACATCTGAAGACCCTGGTGAAGAGGGGTGAGAACAACCAACCCTGGCTCCTATTCTGAGAGCAGTCAACAAATGTACAGCCTCAGTGAACATTTTATAGGACCGGTTTGGTGGTCTAAGAGAAGATGTCAGCTTAATAGGGCAAGACATACAGAAAATAAGAGAAACTACAGGCCTCCTACGCCATACTATACCCAGCGAAACTACGAGTCACCCTGCGGGGGCAGGCCCACTTCTTTGAACACCCAGCTGAGGCCTCAGCATGGTTAGATGCTAATGAAAATGCGCTCAGACAAGCTCAGCGGCCCATGCGGATTAGGACTGAATCAGACGGATTCCAAGTGCTTTGTCTTATCCACCCCCCTCGGCCGAGGGAACTGCTGGAAACGTACAATTACTTATTTCACAACATGCGAGTTCGGAACTGAGATTATACATGCTAATGCAACTACAAATGGTCCCCTGGGAGCCCCCCGTTAGCGGCCGTGCTGATGGTTCAAGGGACCCGTTGTCCCGTAAAATTATGGAGTTCCAATTGACATCTCGGTGTCCAGGAGTACACAGAGCTTGTGCTCTAATAAGAAACAGCCCCTTGCAGGCAATTGACCCGCCACAGGTGGGAAAAGTTCACATGTTTAACGCATTGTTGTGCGTCTTATGCCATTACTTTGAAAAAACTGGTTCCAGATCAGAAGGATTTCATTGCCATATATGCAGGATTGCAGCACCCGACACTGTGAGACAGAGTCTACAGTCACAATTGAGCAATGACACTTGGATACTAGTCATGATTCACTCCCTAGGTGGGGCCGAGGAGGGAGCTGTGTCCCTTCTACAGGTTAGAAAAATGGACTGGTGACCATACAAATGACCATCAGTCCTCCTTATTAGTGAATAAGTGAAAAAATATGTGTATAGAACATGTATAATATAATGAAATACAAGTGTAAATTGATAAATAACAAGTAAATAGTCCATCAAAAATGCATTACTCATATGCAACAGTGGAAAATAAAAAGTCCATATGTAGACAATATAGATGAATCACCCAGGTGATTAATAGAAGTCAATTAAAGTCCTGCTGAATAAAGACAAAGTGCTTGGTCCACCACCACATATAGAGAGACTGGCCGCTTACCAGAAACTCATGACCCCCCACTACAGAGGGTCAGAGTAAGCTGTTTGAACTGTTACTCCGGGTCACCACCAAAAGGCCAAAAAATTGGCACTGGGATGGGACATCAGGGGCCTTGGTGTGATGATGGAGCTGTTCACACTTGTGGGAATTGGGACATCAAGCTCTCAACAGAATGGATGTGATAAAAAATAGAAAAAGCTCCAATAGTGTAAAATCGTTTGGCTTTATTGTAAAATCAAAAAAAGGAAAACACTCACATGTAGGTATTCAATGTTAAGCGCCTAGAAAAGAAGTCTGGAGCGCCGGCCGGAAGCTCACAGACAGCCCGTCCTACTGCTGTCACAGCAGCGGTGGGAGGTGACGCTAACACGTCGCTCCGCCCTACGCAGCGTTTCGTAATAGAGTTACATCGTCCAGGGGCACGGGCGGCGCGTCGCATCACCTCCCTATATAGTACAACAAATGACCTAACCAAGCCTCACTCTGAGTTCCGCTACATCGGCGGACTTCCGCAATGGGCCTGAATCACAAACATTGAATTAGCAGCTTATATATTTTTTACTGTTTATACACTTCACCTATGCGCAGTTTCTTTTCCCTTTTTTTTTTGATCCCTTTTACAGGTTCACTGCTTCCCCAATGACAACGGTGACACTCATATCTTGGAACATTTAGGGGATACATGATCCCTTGAAATGTACCATGGTCTCGTCCTTGTTGAGGAAACACTTACCTGCTATATGTGCATTACAGGAGACCCATCTCACAGCAGACTCTGTGATATGTCTGAACTTTCGGTGGGTGGGTAAAGCTTATCACTCCACTCACACCTCGTACTCTAGAGGAGTGAGTGTACTGATTCATAGCTCCATAGACTATGAGGAGATTGACTCCGAGATTGATACAGAGGGGAGATATATCTTTTTGTTACGCAGGTTGTATTCCTTCAAATGTATACTTGTCTTTGTGTATGTGCCCCCCCCCTATAACAACCAAGTTTTAAGAGCTCTACTGGAGTATCAGGTGAAATGCCCGGAGGTGCCATTATACGCCCTCAGGGATTTCAATTGCTGTATAGACCAGATATGGGATAAACATCCACAGGTGGTCGGGGGGGACGGGGGACGAATAGCGCTGCACTTAGGAAATTCATAGAAGAGGTGGGATGCCAGGACCCGTTGTTAGGTGCAGTATTTCAACTTAACTGCTTCTAGTTTATATTGCTTTGCCAAATTAGCTCTCAAAGAAGTAAGACACAGAATATAGGTTTCTGTATATCAGATCCGAGCCTTAAAGGTCCCGTACTGTCAACTGAACCTGTCGGCTCTTTTTTGGGGCTTTTTATAGACTGGTTACAGGATCGCATATTTCAGCAAATTTCCATATAAGGTAACAAGCAGTATAATTTCAACATACATGACGCTGGTCTTACACATCTGGAAAGACTTAAGCTACGTCTTACAACTGACACGCACACATTATACAGAAAAATGGCAAACAACTTAAGTAGAACTCTAATCCATTATTTCCAACCTTATCAATTTCCCCCTTTGACATCATCCCCTCCACGATTCTGGGTCCTTGCAAACAAGTGAACAGCCGATACTTCAAAGAGTGCTATCCCTGACCGCGGGTTGTCAGAGGAGGATAAGTCTTCTTTATTTACCCTCATCCCTCAAATCCATACCTGCATCTTATAAGCAAAGAGAATAGAAAAGGGGTGATGTCAAGTTACCCTTTTTGTCATTAGAGTTCCTAATACCTTTCTCTTTCCATTCTGTCTGTTCGTGCCTTAATCTTCCTATATAAGCAACAGTTTATCACAGTAAGCAGTACAAAAACTAAAATTAGAATAAGTATCGGATTGAGCATCCAATTAAAAATTGCCGTAGCAGTGGGTGATCATCCAGCAAATACTTCATACCAATGAAGTGTTGTTTCATCTCTTATTTGTGAGGATAAATGTATTAATTTCCCTTTATCTATAACCGCAGATATTAGATTATTTTGAAGGGTATGTTCTTGTGTCTCTATGTGTTTTCTAAGTATTTCGGACTCATTTAAGATTTGCCGTAAGAGCTCTAATGTTATTATAAAAGGAGTAGTATCAGTAAGATTATCTACCGTCCATTCTAGATTAAATATTCTATGTGCATCTGGTTCAAAAAGGAAAGTATCATTTTGCCATTTAAGCATTTTAACATTCTTTACACATCCTGAAAAAGGGGCCGTTTTATTTAAACTTTCCATAGTTTCCTGATCATTTGTGACTAAACAAATATGTTGTGGTCCTATCTCCATAAATCTGTTTCCTACACCTACTGGTAATCTCTGAAACTTACATATGTTAGATTGATGTTTCAATAAGCAAAGTTCATAGACTGGAGAACTTCTTCCACAGACTATTCCCTTATTAGTTTTAACACATAAACTTAGATCATGAGTCATGTTTTGTGTATCTACATAGTGTCCATAAATCTCAGAATACCAAAATTCAGGTAGATCCTTTCCTATCAGGAGTAGCATCACTATTAACTTACACATTACCTGGACCTCCTCCACTTTGTATACATCAAACCTTCCAGCACACCATCTTTCCTCACATTCAACTTCTTTTCTTGGTACTTCAAACCATGTACTTTCTAAATTTAAACCCTTGAAATAGTTCATCCAAGTGCGATAATTCCCTAATCGTAGCTCATCTCGAGCTCTATTAATTTGTATGTGATAAGATAGTGTAGAAAAAACACATTAAGTAATGTTTATGAACTCCTGATTTGCTTTCCACAACTCCAGACTAACTAGTGCTGTGTGATTAACCATAATATTGAGATATTTAGTTAATTGTACCTGACTAATTTGTGTTTCGAATGTTGTAGGTAACCATTTACTTATGATTATTAAACTATCAGCTATGTGACTTCCTGCACATTTCCACTTATTTTGTATCATTTCCATCTGTATCCCATTCATTATTCCCATTCCAGTTCCTGCAGCTCCCAGAACTGTATCATACCATTCTCGGCGATACCTACATTCTGGTAGCTGGGGAAAAGTTACATTAAATTTGATTTTTGTTTTCTGTTGTGATACCGAAACATTTATGCAAGATCTAGGAATAGGAATTAATACAGAGGATTCGAAGATGGTGGGTAGAGCGTCTTCTATCTTTATATTGAAACCATAATGTTGCCATTATATATATATCCTCCTGTTGTGTTTTCCCATTTCCTTACTGGTACAAAATACCATTCGTAGTAAGGATATTGTGTTATACTCTTATCCTGATTTACCCATCTAAGATCAGTACTATTTTCATGAACTGTTACATTGATACCCGGAGTCCATGTATAAACAAACATTTGAAAACATTCAAGCACTATTATCATAGTTAGAAGGATCTTCATTCTGTTTCTCTCGGTTCAAGACTCTTTTTGCAGTGTGATGCGTGGATCCAGGCTGCTTTTCCTTCCAATTTCACTGAAGTGGCTGTAGTCAAAAGCACTTGATAAGGACCTTCAAATCTAGGTTCCAATGTCTTTCTGGTGTGTTTCTTAACATATACATAATCTCCTGGTAGCAGTGTATGTGTACCTGCTATTGAGTTAGGGTCTGGAAGAGAAGAATACACACTTTTGTGGATCTTAGTTAGACGTTGTTGTAATTGTATCACATATGCAGTCAAACTATCACATTGCAATTGCATACTCTGTGGAAAGTATAGACCTAATCTAGGTGCATTCCCAAAAAGTATTTCATATGGGGATAATCCTGTTTTCCCTGTTGGAGTGTATCTTATGGAGAACAAAACCAAAGGCAAGCATTCTGGCCATGTCTTGTTTAACTCTTGCATAGCTTTTTGTATTTTCAACTTTATTGTCCCATTTACTCTTTCCACTGATCCTGAACTGGATGATAAGGGGTGTGGAAACTTTGTTGAACCCCTAACATGGTCATCACATTCTGCATGATTTCTCATGTAAAGTGTATCCCCCTATCTGATTCTATGGTTTCAGGAAGACCAAACCTAGGTATTAACTCAGTGATCAGTTTCTTGGCTGTGGCTTTTGCTGTAGCTGATTTTACTGGATAACTTTCGGGCCAACCTGAAAATAAATCGATACACACGAGGACAAATTAAAAGGGGCCGCTCTTAGGCATTTGTATGTAGTCAATTTGCAGTCTCTGGAAGGGGTATTGGGCCAGAACCTGGTGTTTTCGTGGGGTTTTTACTCTCTGTCCTGGGTTATTCAGGAGACAGATTTGGCAGGCTGCACAGTAGTTTCTTGCAGTACTACTGAATCCAGGGGCGAGCCATCCTTGGTTCACAATCCTATACATGGAATTGGAACTGACGTGTGTGGGTAGGTGAACTGCCGCTGCCATTGCTGGGTACAGAGAGACAGGTAGGCATACTTTGCCTCCTTCCCTCCATACATTGTCAAGGTCTGGTTCTGCTCCCATCCTGACCCACTTATCTTTCTCGCTTTCCCCTGCTTGCTCCTGTAATTTACTCAACTGCTGCCATGTTGGTTCTGGGATACTCACCTCTACCGCTGCTAAAGTTTCAGGGCTTCCTTCCCCTAGAGCTGCCTGTTTTGCAGTCAAATCTGCAAATGCATTTCCTTTTGCCTCAATTGTTTTTGCGCTCGTGTGTGCCGCTATCTTCATAATGGACACTCGTTTAACCTTTTGAAGATTGTTCAGGACTCTCTTAATCCCTTCTCCATGTTTTACAGGTGTACCTGCTGCTGTCAGATAACCTCTAGCCCTCCATATGTGGCCATAATCGTGCGCTACACCATAAGCGTAGGCAGAGTCAGTGTAAATATTCCCTTCTCGTCCTCCTAAGTATTCTAGGGCTTGTTCTAAAGCTTTTAATTCTGCTTCTTGTGCTGACATATGGGCTGGTAAGGGCTGTGTTTCAATTACCTGTGTATCAGCCACTACAGCATACCCTGTGTGATATTTACCCTTGTCATCAGCAAACCTACTACCATCTATGTACAAAGTGTGCTCAGCATTTAAAATTGGTGTATCTGTAACATGTACCTTTAAGAAAAAATGTACTCTGTCTTAATTAACACCAGATGTTCCCTCTAACTAGAATGACTCTATTGTAGGGATGTTTAACCCTTTCAACTCTGAAAATACACTATATATGAATGTAAAAAATGATGTGTAAAAAATATCTCATCTTGATATAATAAACATGTCCTGTCACATAAAAATGATATATAAAAACTGCAATATATCTGATGGATAAATTATTTCATCAGTAGTCAAAAAAAACTAAAAAGTCCATTGTTTTTAGAATGTCCTCTCTTATCAGAGGTTCTCGAGAATTTTTTTTCTTCCTCTTCTTCTTCCTTATTAGCACTATTATTCCCCCTTGCCAAATCTGGTGACTGAAGAGGCAAAAAGGTGGCTAAATTTAAAGTTGTACAGCGCTGAAAAGTGACATTTGGAGGTAAAAGTAAAGTACACTGTAACCTTAATTGCCTAGCCATTGAAATGTGTTTGGGCTGAACTTGAGACAAGATTGCATGTATATCATGTGTAGTGTGCACTACAACTGGATTGTCTAGAACAATTTCTGATGACTTATCTAAGATTATCGACACCGCTGCTACCGCCCATACACAGGACGGTGAACCTCTGGACACTGGATCTAATGCTGCTGAAAAGTAAGCATATACGGTACAATTTTCAAACAATCGTATAATGGCTGCATCAAAGCGCTAGCATGTGATATCCATTGTCTACAATATGACACAATACCTAAAAACATACGCAATTGTTTGAAATTCCGTGGGGGGTAACATTCCCTTTATCACTTGAACCCTCTCCTCAGTGAGATGTCTTGTACCCTGTGATATACAATGTCCCAAAAAAGATAACTTTTTTCTGACACACTTGCAACTTTTTCTTATTAACCTTGCAACCTTTTTCTGCCAAAAATCGCAACAAATTAAGGGTAGTATGCAGGCTTTCAGTCTTTCACTTATCTGTGGAATTGATCCTTCCATAAACTGTCTATTGAAGGCTCAGATCGTGACTGGCAGAGCCAAATCCAATCCCTCATCTGCCATCATACTTTCCATAGATAAGTAAAATTCCGATACAGTCTGTCCTGCATTTGTTTCATGGGTGATATTGACCCCCTCTCCTGTTGTTTTGCCTGACAGAAAGCTTCTAATCTAGCAATAAAAGGAGCCCTTGAGTCTATGTGTCTGACGTCCTGCCTCTAAATTGCCATCCCCCTCAGCTCAGTCTGCAGGTCGGTCATAAACTGGTTAAACAGGGTCAGAGTCATTTTATGTCTGCATAAATCCTCCCCATCCTGCCAGGTTGCTTCATGTGTATTCATTAACTGTGTCACAAATCTACAGAAAGCAGCTGGCTTTGCTATACAAACCCATCCTCTACCCTCAAGTACAGGATATATCTTGTGTAGTTTACGTTCTATGTCAGTATATGGGGGTGGGATGGTTGAACTAAGATTATTTAAAATTTCAACATTTTTTTTTTTTTTTTGTTCTTCTGTCTTTCATATCCTAACCATCACAATCTGGATTATATTTCCACCCCTCTTCTTTCGCTCTATTTGAGACTTTAATTAAGCATTGAACCTGACGCATCCATTGCTTCTCTAACACCTCTCCTTGTCTGTCCCTTTTTATTTCACTCCATACATCCGGGTCTAAACCCGCTGCTCCTTTCACCTTAAATTTACGAAGGACATCCTTTAAGTCCTATGCTTCATCTTTCCCATAGATGTTCTTAATTATCTGTGGCACCGTATAATGCACCACAATTCCCTGACGGGGTTTCGTGTTCTGCTGGCCCATTCTGACAGTCCGTGCCTAGGTAGCGTGTGGGACACTTAGTGTACAGTACTAAATACTAAAAAAGCTACACTAGTTCCTCGTTGCCTTCCTCCTAGGGTGCCAGAATACTAAAAACCTCTCCGGATGAGATTTCTGAAATCGAATTACTTTATATGCTAGCCAACTCACAAATATTATGACCAGAATGGCAGCTACAACATATACAAGCATTCCTTTAAGTGACCAGGTATCCAACTAGATCTCCGGGCTTATGGAGACCTCATTCCCCCCCCGTATCTGGGATCCCTCTCATACACTCTTATCCCTGCTTTATGGAGCAGACAGGGCTTATACTCTCAACCCCTCTATGGTTTATGAATTAAATTGAATATCAAACTTAAGCGTCAGACCCCCAAGCTCATCATGTGAGGTAAAGGCGCATTCCGTTGCTCATTGGGATGATATTCTTTCAATTCATACCAACCTTGGCAAGGCTCATTCACTTTCTCAACAAGACAGACAAGACAACAAACAACAAATAATTCCAGCAATATAAACCAAAATATGCAGTAATTCTAGACTCACCACTACAGAGGCTGGAGTTTTAAAACCAGGAGAACCGTAACTGACAGAACGGATAGGCACAAATCAGGGGAGCACAGAATATAAGAAAAATAAAGCTTTTTCTTACCTGCGCAGGTTTTCAATCTGTGGTTCCCGGAATGCCTGTCCTTTTGTTCCGTCAGTCCAATTCATCCACCTCTTGTAGTACCATCGGTGTGTCCCTGTTCGGGCGCCAGAATGTTAGGTGCAGTATTTCAACTTAACTGCTTCTAGTTTATATTGCTTTGCCAAATTAGCTCTCAAAGAAGTAAGACACAGAATATAGGTTTCTGTATATCAGATCCGAGCCTTAAAGGTCCCGTACTGTCAACTGAACCTGTCGGCTCTTTATTGGGGCTTTTTATAGACTGGTTACAGGATCGCATATTTCAGCAAATTTCCATATAAGGTAACAAGCAGTATAATTTCAACATACATGACGCTAGTCTTACACATCTGGAAAGACTTAAGCTGCGTCTTACAACTGACACGCACACATTATACAGAAAAATGGCAAACAACTTAAGTAGAACTCTACTCCATTATTTCCAACCTTATCACCGTAGAGGGCAAGGAACCCGGGAGTGAAGCAATTCTCTTGTTTCTCTAAGTGTTATTCAACACTGTCAAGGATAGACCTATGTATATGTTCTTTTGCGGCTTAACGCTACATTTCAGAGGTGCAATATGCTCTCAGGAGTGTATCGGATCACTCACCACTGATTGTGACACTGGAGGTACGACCTCACTCCACGGTAGCCAAGGCTCAGTGGAAGATGAATGCCTTTTGGTTACACCTCTTCCCTTCCCATGAGCAGACTGAATCTCAAATTATAGACTTTTGGCGTATTCACGCAGAAGGGGCGAGAGTGTACACTGCCTGGGAGGCCTTTAAGGCTGTTTTGAGAGGCAATTTTATTAGAGAAATTCAAGCCATTAAGAGGAAAACGCATGCTCAGAGGGAGGAAATAGAACAGATGGCATTAGACCTGGAAGGTAAATTCATTGCTAACCCGACAGATGGTAACAGGAAGGCGTGGCTTTCGGCTTGACCTCGGTTGTGGAGAAAAAGAGGTTCTTTGCTAGAGTGGATTTCTATGAGGAGGGTGAGCACACTGGACGTCTTTTGGCAAAGTTAGCCCACTCCCAACAAGTGTCCCCCACTATCGGGGCATTACGTACACACCTAGGTAGGGTGAGTAACTCCCCAGATCAAATTATGACAGAACTTGTGAGATTTTACTCAGAATTATATGAATCTAAACAAACATATTCGCTGGAATCTTTGAATGACTACTTAGATACTGTCCAATTGCCTAGCATGACTAGATCCTCCAGAGAGATATTAGAGGCCCCCCTGACTTTAAAAGAATTACAGTTAGCGACAGGGTCGTTTCCCAATTCTAAAGCCCCAGGAGATGACGGCTTGCCCATTGAGGTAAATAAGCAATATGAAGGGCTCATACTCCCGTGACTATTGAAAGTATTTAATGCAGCGAAAGAGAGTGGGTACCTCCCACAGTCCATGAAAAGAGCAAAAATAGTACTACTGATACTGAAGCCAAATAAGGATCCCCTTGACCCGGGTTCATACAGACCTTTTTCCCTTCTGCAGAAAGACGTAAAGATTTTGGCCAAAGTTTCGGCAATGCAGCTAAATAGAGTAATCTCCACTATAATACACTCAGACCAATCCGGGTTTATGCCCCAAAAGTCGACTGCAATTACCTGGAGGCCCTAAACTATAACAAATCCAACAAACTATACCCAACATACGTCTTTATGCAGAAGATTTGGAATAAGGTCAGGATGCTTCAAGGGGTCAATGGGTTTACCAAATATAGCCCCATATGGGGTAAACAGTACTATCAGGAAATAGTGAAACTACCATACGGATTGAAATGGAATCAATACAGGGTGACACACATGATTCATAATTTCAGGGACGGGAGATTGAGGTCCTTCTCTGAGCTCAGGGAGGTCTTTCGACTTCCTGCCTCCATGTACTTTTACTATTTGCAAATCCAGCATGCAGTCGCTGCTCAGAAGGGAACAAATCACTGGTCCTTGGACTCAACGTCAGTCTTTAACTATGTGTTTGAGGTTACCACTTACAAGGGATTTATATCCTGCTGCTACGCCATGCTCCTGAACCTCTTTCTCCGGAACGCCCCCTTGAAGGCGGTGTCTCAGTGGGAACAAGATGTCGGTATCTTTGAAGAAGAGCAGTGGGAGGAAGCCTTACAGGCGGTACCCCAGTGCTCTATGAACGTGGTACATGAACGTGTAGTGCACTACACGCCGGCTAGACTAGCCCGCATGGGTGTGAGAATGGACTCTACCTGCACTAGATGCTGTAGAGACCATGGTGATCTCATACATCTTCTATGGAGGTGCCCGAAACTGCACCTGTATTGGAAGAAGGTTATTGACACTCTCAACAGGGTTTTCCAGGTCCAGATACCATTGGACCCTAAACATTGCTTGCTAGGGATAATTGATGGCCTCCCGGTGGAGGATATCCCTAGAAAGGCTATTGCACAAGCTTTGTTTCAGGCTCGTAAATTGATTCTGAGACACTGAAAATTCACTGAACCTCCTACAGTACAGCAGGAGTGGATTACCCAAATGGGTGATACCCTCCGATTGGAAAAACGTAGGGGGACAAGTGTCAAGTTTGATAAACTGTGGGCCTCTTGGTTGGATGCCCCGGACCTAGTACCGGTAGATTTGGTGTATGACTGTTTATTCTCGTGATGGAGGGAATCTTTCTTAGTTGGATATGGAAATGTGGGCGGGGGATCTGTGGTACCTGTATAGCTCTACCTGAGGAATTTGAACGTGACTCTCACTTGAAAAGAAAAATCAGGAGGTGGTATATATGGCTCAATGAAGATATTATATTGTATTGAATCTTTTTCCTGTATGATCTACAATAATAGATGTATATACTGAATATGTTCTGGAACTGCTGGTTGTATTTCCTGTGTTCAATAAAACCCTTTTTGTTTGAGAAAAAAAAAAAATTCCGTGACACAAATTCACTTTGTTCTGTTGATAGGCACTGCTGTTTCACACATTTCACAGAGCCTGCCTTCTAAACTAGAGAGGTTCTTGGTTCTTTGAATGGTTGTCCACACAGTCGGCCTTTTTAGATGCTTTACTATAAGAGTGGTGCAATTTTTTCTTCAGCACTACCTCTCCCAACTGTGGCGTACTTGAGGCCGAGGACACAGTTGTGACTGACTCTGCCTTTGCCGGCTGCACTGATCACAACTACTCCAGTTCCATCTCAGTGGGCTCTCCATGGGCTGACTCAACTCTGCAAAGGATTGAGGAATCTGCCCACTGTTCCACCAGCCCAGACTGACTAGGAACAGGGGAACCCAGGGGGTCCGACACTGGAATCTCTTCCCAGGCTCTGTCCTCCTCCCACGGTATAGCTAGATCTCTCAGTTTCTCAGAATCTGGGAGGGTTTCAAACGGGTAAGTATCACGCTTCTCACAACACACCCAAGGAGTGATAATTGGTCTCTCATGGTTACACTGTGGGCACAACAGTACACCCGGGATTCACTAACACCATGACAGCACAAATCTGGTCCTCTGTTGGGCAGGAACCTCAGTCCACTGTCCACTGTAGTTCCCCCACCATACAGGGCTGAACCTCATCCTATGAAGCTCTTTTATCAGGGTAGTAGAAAAATGCTTTCCACTCTAACCACATGACCTGACAAACTGTCACACTACTGTGTTTTCTCCACTTCCCCTTTGACTCCACCTTTCAAGGCCCAACTGGCAAAGCTGATACATCCTCCTTTGGTGGTGACATACCCCATCCGGTTGACTAAGCCAAGTGTAAGCAGGTCCCTGGTTGGCCACCAGCAGCTGCCACAGTAGGCCAGGGCACCTCTCATCACCTTTCTGAAACAGGATCGAGATGGGGTATCAAACACTTGAATTATGGATAAATTCCTCTATCTTGGCTACTCACGTATTCCTGGCCTGAGAACCGCTCCCAAGAAAACTTGATATTTTTACTAATAAATGATTGTCCACACGGTCAGCATTTTTGAATGCTTTACTAAAATGATGTAAGAGTGGTGAAAATGTTACAAAGCGGTCCCCACATACAAAACCGTTCCAATTCTTTTTCCTTCCACCTCTCTCCACAAACTCTGGCAATTCTTGTATCAAATCAGGGGTACCGCACAGCCTTCCCAGATTAAGTCTGAAAAATAATTGTCCTTGGCTCAGACCCTCTTCGCTCAGGAGCACCCTGGGGCCTACTCATGGTATTTCTCCAAACCCTTATAGCCTCACATGTTGGTATTGCCTCCCATCCTGCAGGAGCAATATATATGCCAAAAGTTGACTCAGTCCCCCAACAGCTCTCCTGGGTAAGGCTTACACATAAAGGGCCTTTACCCCTGCCTACAAGAACTTATAAAATAAGTGTTATTACACACTTAAAGAGAAGCCCGGAGTAAAATAAAATAAAGAAATGAACGAAGGGCGGGCATGACAGGGTTAATAGTGGGGCAACAGCATGTAGGTTATTGTAAGAAAGAATTGGATTGGATACAGGGAAGATAGGGAGGAGCGGAGGTTCATGTAGGAACGTGTGGGTCTCTCCCCAGCTCATTGTAGCAGGAGGAGCGAGTATTCCCACCCTCCCTCCCTGATTTCGGTAAGTATGGTGGTTTTGTGTTAATCCACATGATTTTGCCTTCTACAGAGCAGTGGATGTCATGGCAGAGGCGAGGTGTTGGTCTTTGCGGGTGAAGGAAGAAACCCCTGGATATGGAAGAGTTCGGGACCCGTCGGTGGTATGGGTCCCTTTGGTGGTATTCCAGCTAATGGTGGTTTAGCTGGAATTTGGTTAATGGGTGCACTGTGGTCAGTGGTTTGTTGTCTCCGAGCTAGTATGTCAGCTGGAGGCCTAGTTCAATTTAACCGCTTCCTGACCAGCGCACGCCGATGTACGTCGGCAGAATGGCACGGCTGGGCAAATGGGCGTACAGGTACGTCCATTTGAATTTCCCGCCGTGTCATTGTGGGCGCCCGCGCCGGCCGGGAGCTTCGTGAGTCGGGTCGCGGGTCCCGCGGACTCGATTGCCGCGGGGATACCTGTGATCGTCTCACGGAGAGCAGGAACGGGGAGATGCTGATGTAAACAGTATCTCCCCGTTCTGCCTAGTGACAGTGTCACTCAATCTCTGCTCCCTGTCATCGGGAGCAGAGATCAGTGACGTCACACACACAGCCCAACCCCCCTACAGTTAGAAACACCTCCCTAGTACTGATTAACCCCTCCCTGCCCCCTAGTGGTTAACCCCTTCACTGCCAGTGTCATTTACACAGGAATCAATGCATTTTTATAGCACTGATTGCTGTATAAATGACAATGGTCCCAAAAATGTGTCAAAAATGTCCAATGTGTCCGCCATAATGTCGCAGTCACAATAAAAATCGCTGATCGCCGCCAAAACTAGTAGAAAAAATTATTAATAAAAATGCCATAAAACTATCCCCTATTTTGTAAACGCTATAACATTTGCGCAAACCAATCAATAAACGCTTATTGCGATTTTTTTTAAACCAAAAATATGTAGAAGAATACGTATCGGCCTAAACTGATGAAAAAAAATGTTTTTTTATATATTTTTGGGGGATATTTATTATAGCAAAAAGTAAAAAATAATGCGTTTTTTTCAAAATTGTCACTATTATTTTGTTTATAGCGCAAAAAATAAAAATCGCAGAGGTGATCAAATACCACCAAAAGAAAGCTCTATTTGTGGGAAAAAAAGGACATAAATTTTGTTTGAGAGCCACGTCGCACGACCGCGCAATTGTCCGTTAAAGCGACGCAGTGCCGAATCGCAAAAAGTGCTCTGGTCAGGAAGGGGGTAAATTCTTCCGGGGCTGAAGTGGTTAAGGTACCGCAGTGCCGGAGTGGATTGAGTGGCAAGATTGGGTTTTTTTTTCCTGCAAAGACCAACGTGAGTATTTAACTGATGGGGGTGGTTCTAACAGATGTTTATACAGTTAATGTTAATTAAATGGCTGCTATGGCCAATATTTACTCCAGCTTGGTGTGGTCTCAGTTTATGGGCAAAAGGGTTGGGGAAGTAGGAGCTGGGGGTTGGGTCTGGCAGTAGATAGTAAGCAGGGAGCATCTGTTATACAATAGTCATGAAAAAAAGGAAGAATTAATTTAGCAGCATATCTTACTTCATAATTGTTTTCTGTCCATATTTTTGTGCTGTCTTTGCATGATAATGAGTTTGGTGCTCAGCCTTGCAAGGTCTCCCTGGAGCCACCTGTGTGCACCACCATGAATCTTCGGATGCCGCTTGGTACCGTGTTCTGAGGACACATGCATTGTGGTTCTGTGCTCGAGGGATGCAAACGCATTTTGGGCAGCAT
Organism: Aquarana catesbeiana; assembly: GCF_042186555.1. Classification (NCBI taxonomy): domain Eukaryota; kingdom Metazoa; phylum Chordata; class Amphibia; order Anura; family Ranidae; genus Aquarana; species Aquarana catesbeiana. Next base: position 109,390,616 of record NC_133329.1, on the reverse strand, counting down.
GCTTGTTCTGTGCTTGGAGGACACATGAGCAGTACAGACATTACTGTGGAACTGTGTTTGGGCAAAGCAAGCACATTATGGGCAGTGCACAATGAATCATGGGACATGCATTCCCAAATATCTCAATTTCTTACATGCTTAAGGCACGCTCAACAAGTGGATGTTCAGAGAAATACTGAAGAGAAGGAAAGCATAACAGCTGAAAATTAAGTCTTTTGGGAACCTTAAATGAAAATAACACTATATTAGCCACTAGTTGGGTGGAGCTTAATGTAATTTAATGTAATGTAATGTAAGAGAATGCTGCACAAAGATTTAACACTTCTTTAAGCAGTAACCTTTTAGTAAATCTGTCTCCAAATCTGCTTCACTGATTCTGTTTAGGATGAGCTCGGGCGTGTTCGGATCTTAGTCCGAAACCACCTGAGCAATCCACCAGGAAACTACAGATTGTAAAAAATGGGGTAATTCCTCTACAAAGTTTATTAATACAGAAATAAAAAACATTCAAATTCTTGTTAAAAACAAGAAAGGTTAAGAGAAATCCTCTGCAGAACGGTATCTCCAAAATAGATCAAAATATACATAATTATAAATATCACATAACAGTTACCACCAATGTATTCAGGCCAGGCAAAAGCCCTTATGGTAGATGAGCATTTAAGTTTTAGAGAGTGGCTTAATCCACAGACAATGTCTCAATGCGCTTCACGGGAATTGAGACCTAGTTCTTCAGGAGAAGCTGCAGCTTGGGAAAGAACAGCCCTTGTGATGGATGGGATGAAAATTGGCTTCAATTGGGTCAGGGTTACTGCAGGTCAGGCTGGATGGCTCCTCTGAGGCAAGTCTCTGGTACCTCCCCCTGAATCTAGAAGTTTGGAGAAGCAGCCCTCAAATATGGTGAAGCCATGCCAGCAGGGTAGTTGTGTGAAAGATGGAGTGCTGAGGAGGATGTTGGTGGCCTCCTGCAGACAGCAGAGCTGGGAGTAGTTCTACAGGGGAGAGGAGTCACTCCTGTATGCAGTTTACAGCATACAGTGCTATTTTCTAAAGGGGACTGAGAGTTCCTAGTCCTCAAGGAACTTTTGGTTTTGATCACTAAAGACTGACGGAGTCCAGGAAGAAGAACAGGCAAGGATTTTGTACATAGGAAGGAAGTTGTCCCCATTTATTGTTTCAGTCAAGTTGGGCATCCCATAACCCCCTTTTTCCCATCCAAGGTATTACCTCTAATAAAACAACAAAATATGGTCTTACTGTTAGAGAAATTATACTTTAAATGTCAGTTATGAAAGACGCCATTTTGTTTATCATGGCCTAGAAATAAACTATAGATAATATGGAGTCAGCAATATATATATACTCAGCAATATAATATGCTTAGATGTGCAGTTTTGCATATATCCTGTATTTTTGTGTTGACTTGGGGAGTTTTCAAGTCAGTATCCTGTAACCATTGTTAGATGAAGATAACAGCCTGTAACAGCATAGGTGTGCGCAGCCTACTGCATTAGGGTGTGCACCCCCTAGCTCAAATGTGCATATATATATATATATATATATATATATATATATATATATATATATATATATACACACCCATGATGTCTCACTTTTGAGACAGAGAAAGGGACTGAGGACAGAGATTCCCCAGTCCCTTCCTCTGCAGTCCCAGCTGCACACAGTGAATGAATGGGAAGTGTTCTGTGCTGAGTGGCTTCCTATTCATTCACCAACTGAAGCATAGCAAACAGTTTACTATGCTTCAGTTATGAATAAACACAATGAGTAATTGGTATTGAATAAAAAAAGAGGAACACGGACAGTTGGGGCGATGGCATATACTGGCACAGATCCACTGTATTTTCCTCCTCCAGCTGCTGAATGCCGGCAGGGGGGAGAAAAGAAGAAGCTGACTTTCAGTGGCTACAGGAGGAAAATACAGACCAGATACAGTAAGTGTTGCCCTACCATTGCTTCTCCTGTCCAGGTTCCGGGTGTCGGCAAGGAAGGATTATGGTCTACCCATCACGTGCCAATCAGTACAGGCACCTGTACCAGTTGTCAACCCCCGGATTAGGGTGTGCCCAGGCACACCTGGCACATCCCCTGCGCACGCCTATGTGTAACAGACACTTCCACCTTTCCTGTTACGTCCAGAATAAAGTTGAAAATACATGAGACTGGGCATGTTTTAAGACAGGAAAGGGGGGTGTCCAGGGCTTATAAAAAAGACATGTACCACAGTATTTTCCTTAGAAATTATGATGGCTGCATGAACATGTAATTCATTTCTCTTGCATATGCAATAAATATTACCTTGATGCCCGAGGACGGTCTGAGACGGTGAATTATTTCCCTAACAATTTGGTCTTTCGAGCCGGGAGTCCAATTTCCCCGAGATGCACTGGCCAACAGTGACCGATGACCATACGGCAAAAGTCCTCCATCTCAAATTAGATGTTAAAAAGAGGCCGGTCCGTTGAACTAGTGCCTCCCGGGCAGCGACTTACCGGATCAGCACAAGAGACCGCTCTTGGGACAAGGTAAGATTTTTATTTTTATTTTATTATTAACCTTTTGTGTTAGACTTGATTAGGAATTTGATGAATAAGGGATTTGAATATATACATACAATATAGAGATTGATCGAATGTTTATCTGTTTCTGTCCTATCTGCTTTACTCTTGTTGAGGGGAAATAAGTGGTCACGTATTCCCCGTATAGATCCGTCTGTGGCCATCCTTGATGGGCAGACCTAGTGACTAGCCCGCGTTTTGGGAAGACGCGCTCAGGGCGACCTGGCGGCAGTCGAGCACTGCGGGTGTTCTCTCTTGTGTGTTTTGATCGAATGTTTATCTGTTTCTGTCCTATCTGCTTACTCTTGTTGAGGGGAAATAAGTGGTCACGTATTCCCCGTATAGATCCGTCTGTGGCCATCCTGGATGGGCAGACCTAGTGACTAGCCCGCGTTTTGAGAAGACGCGCTCAGGGCGACCTGGCGGCAGTCGAGCACTGCGGGTGTTCTCTCTTGTGTGTTCTTGTTTGTTTCTTCTGGTTAATAGTCATTTGATATAGGGGTATGGTCTCATACTAATATCCGGGTGCAGATAAAGGAAATTTGTCGATTGGATCTTAGATCCAGACAGCCTTGTAAACTGCAGAAAATCCCTTGGGGACACATAAATACTCCTAGATCAAAACCTAAAGAACCCCCTGTTGATACAAGGGTGTGGCCTGATAGCTTTCTAGGCATATAAATACCCTTGGATCAAAAATACTTCCAGATAAAGAACCCCCCGTTGATACAAGGGTGTGGCCTGATAGATTTCTAGGCATATAAATACCCTTGGATCAAAAATACTTCCAGATAAAGAACCCCCCCCCCCTCCGTTGATACAAGGGTGTGGCCTGATAGATTTCCAGGTAACAAACAGAGGACATTTGGCGGACCGCAGTGTTCATGCCAGCCTCATATGTTGTATTAATCCTGAGCAGGCACATAAATACCCTTGGATCAATGACTGAAATATTAAATGTTTTAATAGGATGAAAGAACAGTCGGGAGAATTCAGTCTCCTCGTAATTCTGTAAATGCTCTCTACAAGTTAGTGAAGTATTAAGTAATGATAAAAGAACAGTCAGAGAATTACAGAATTACGAGGAGACTGAATTCTCCCAAGACACCAGTGTTTTAGCAATACACAAGATCAGTAATCTAGAAGTGATATATCACGACTAGAAAGTCTGTGAGTGACTGCAAGTGATAAGATACTGTGTGCGTGTGTTGTGTCATTGTGAGAAGACATTAACAAAAAAAAAAAAAGAGAGCTCCGTGTGCACGATAAACAAAATGGGTATGATCCATGGAAAATCTGTTGGTATGAATGAGGATGCTAAGTATATGTGTAGTCTAGACAAAGAGAATGTGAAATTTCTTAAAATGTGGAAAACAAAGTATGATTTTGATGCATCTTTAAATAAGGATTGTTGTGTAAAACTGTGTAGAAAGCTTAAAAATGATGCCGGCACGAAAATAAGGAAACAGAAGAAATTAGGTCTTCCACAGGCAAAGAAATGGCTTGAGGAGGCTAACCGTAGGTTAAATTCAGAAAACCATAAAAAGACTATGTTTTTGGACAAAGAGGAGGACAATAATATGACCATCCTCCGAAATTTAGTCCAGCAAGTATTGACTGAACAAAATGTAACAAACCAAATGCACCCGACAGCCCCCGCACATACTTTGGAGACCTCTCCAACCTCACTGACAGTTGCTGCTCCCCCTCCGACTTCAACACCCGCTCCCAATTCCCTATATCCTATTGCAGACCTGCAGTCCCCACCACCATATGGGACAGAGGCATGCAATAAGTCACCCCCATTGACCTCTCGACTATCGACGAATAACCCTTTTTCCATGCAACCTGACTCTCCACTGTTTGTTGTTCCTCCGTGGTCACCTGGGTCACCCGCAGATGCAACCGATTCTCCTATGGCTGCAGCTAAACCCCCTCTCAAGATGACCCTTGCTGTCCAGAGGAGTCCACAAGGGACGCCCCTTACAGCAACGGTTACAAAATTTCTTGGCGACCTGGTGAACAAATTGATAACCCCCACAGCAGGGGAACAAACAGAATGTGGAGAGGAAGAATTTCCACTAATTGAAGTTCCCAACCCTAGGGCAGGACAAAATGTAGGAGGTATAGTAGTCCCCAACACTATGATGGTCTATCGTCCCTGGACCCCTGAGGATGTTAAAAAAGCTACTGAAGGGATACCACATCCCAAGGTCAACATAGCTCAATTCAGAGATGGTATCATGGGAATGATTGCTAGCTATCATCTCAATGGGAGGGAAATAGAGCAGGTCATCAGACAGATCCTGGGTCCCGCCCAGAGAGTTAAAACAAAACGGGTAAAATAGATGTGTTGAATATGTCATCCATTAAAAGATGTTAGAATATATATATATAGCATACTGCTTATACAAGATTAAAACAAAAGACCAAAAACTACAATCAACATAATGATGATGGCCCGTGCTGCCATACGAACTGTAACTGGTGGAAACAGATCATAACAGGAAAGACATATAGATAGTCCAGCGCTCAGGCTATAATTGAAAAGCAAAATGCAGCAAACATAAAAGTTTTTGGTTGATTTAATAAACCAGTGGTGAGTCGGTAATACACAGTGGTCTAAAATGCCAATCATAACTGTGAAAAGACCAGGTACAAAGGGTCTGTTATCAAAGCAAACACATTGTGATAAAAAAAGGGACACAATAAAACAAAGTTAAAAATCACATTCTCTTAATAATAAATAGTCAAATCAACATCAATAAGGAGACAGAAGCATGGAACAGCAGGAGGCTAACACAGGAGATCCATCCATTGGGAGTATGCAGAAACCACTGAGTGAGATATGAAGGCAAACACTTGGGCTCAAGGCAGGTGACAAAGGGCAAGGTGATGGGGGTATGCCAGAAGTACTCACAGCCAAGTAGAAGAGCTCAGAGTTGCCTCATACGGTGAAGAGGTTGGCGCCATGTAGATGTATTCACAGGCTGAGATGGATGTGGGATGGCCGCGGTGTGGAGATGTGAAGCTCCGCCGTGCGGAGAGCAGTCTGGCCGGAGCTGCGTGTCAGTGGGGGATGATGTCAGCACGGAGGTGCCGCTGAAGCGTCGGAGGAAGTGAACAAACCGCTGGACAGCTGAGAAGTGTCTCCACAGGAGTGAAGTCTCATCAGTGAGACATGGTGACGCTGTGCTGAGGTCTGAACAGTCACTGGGAGGCCGTATGAAGGGGGAATTGTGGCGGCAGGCTGATGGAGCTCACATCAGCCTGGCCAGCCTGGGAAGGTAGCTAGCAGCCATGTGAGGAGTAAGTGTTGAAATAAATAAAAATGATTGAAAAAAAAAAAAAATAAAAGGATAAAAAACAAACTTCAACTGGTCACAAGGCGCCAAACCCAGATGGGGTAGTGGAGATGGTGAAGCTTGAAGGACACACTTGCTGGTTGAAGGGGCGGCTTCACAGGAAGGGTGGATGAGCATATGAATGGATGAAAAATCGCAGTGAAGGGCTCAAGCTGAAGCCTCTGTCATGTGGAGGGGGGAAAAAAGAGGTTGCCTTGACGACGCGTTTCGCGCATGAGCGCTTTGTCATATTTCTGTCGTACCAGTGGAGGGAGGTCTCAAAGCCTATCGGGTGTGTGAAAAACAAATCACAGATGTGGATAATTAGCCCCGATACTGGTACAGCCTGGATTTGTAAACTGAGGGCTTAAATATACCAAAAACCCTGACAGAAATAATTGAAGAAGAGCCTGAGAGGAAAAGGTATAAGGTCCAGACAAACCTCTATTGCACCATGTATTACAAAAAGACCTCTGGGCCCGATAAGTCCTATGAGAAACAGTTAATGAGTCTCACTAACACTGAAGTTCTCTTAAAATACTTGTACTGTGATAAGGAAGGAAATAGCGTGGCTACTTGTCTCCTACCACAGCCTATTCTGCAAATATACAGGCAGGATACTGTACCTCATGTTTCGGTCACCCGGAACCCCAAGGTATCATGGCATGAGCTAGGAGAACTTATCACGGACTGGGTCCAATTGACAGACGAGGAACTAAAATCTAGAGGGATTTGGAGGTACAAATTGACGTGGTTTGTTAAGTGTATACCCAGAACTCACATGATTAAAATTTGTGACAAAAGACAGTGACTGACACTTTTGACCCAAGAGGAAGAGGATGCCCTAAAAGACGTCCCCGATATCTTGTGGTCAAGAGGAAAGACGGACGTGGGCCTAATTAAAACAGCCAGTGAAGTCCAAATAACCCCTAAGAGTACAATGAGGCCTCACCAAAAACAATATCCTCTGAGGAAAGACGCTGAAGAGGGTGTAGATCCCTTGATAAAGGAATTATTAGCAAAAGGTGTCATCATTGAATGTCCAGATTCACCATGCAATACGCCCTTGTTCCCAGTTAGGAAGCAGAAGGGAGGAGAAGATGGGTGGAGACTCGTACAGGATTTACAGGCGGTCAATAGGGCCGTATTACCGAGGGCCCCGGTGGTCCCAGACCCGCATGTCCTCCTGAACGACCTCCACCCAGAGAATAAGGTATTTTCTGTCATCGATATCAGTAATGCTTTCTTTTCCATTCCCTTACACAAAGATAGTCAGTTCTGGTTTGCATTTACGTACAAAAAAAAAAATACACATACACCAGGTTACCCCAGGGATATTGTGAAAGTCCAACTATATTCTCACAAGAAATGTCTAATAATTTGTCTCAGTTTGTACCTCCCAGTGGGAGCCAAATTCTCTTGTATGTGGATGACATTCTGGTAGCGGCTCCTACAGAGCAACAATGTAAAATTGACACCTTGGCTCTGATGCATTTCCTCGCAGACTAAGGTCACAAGGTCAGCAAAGACAAATTGCAACTGTGGAAAGAAAAGGTGAAATACCTGGGTTATATTTTATCTCAAGAAGGTAGACATTTGGATGAGATCCGAAAAGAGGCCATCCTTCAAGCCCCCAAACCACGTACCAAAAAAGAAATGATGTCATTTCTTGGCATGGCAAATTTCTGTAGAGCATGGATAGCAAATTATGCTACGGAGGTGGCGCCTCTTTCTGATCTCATCTATGGTTCACTAATGGCTGCAAAAGATTCCATTCAGTGGAATGTGCAAGCAGAGGATGCATTTACGAAGATAAAGCACCTCATTGTAGGTTCCGCTGTACTTAGCCTTTCCGAATTACAGTAAAACCTTTTTTCAGACTGTAGATTGTAAGGAAGGGTACATGACTTCTGTTCTTACACAAGTTTATGGGGACAAGCACAAACCAATTGCATTCTATTCCACTAAATTAGATCCAGTAGCCCGGAGTTTGCCCCACTGTGTACAAGCTGTAGTAGCAGCCTCATTGGCCATACAGTCCTCTGCACTGATAGTACTGTTCCACCCCCTGGTACTTAAAGTCCCACATGCCATTTCAGTAATCTTACTGCAAGACAAAATCTCCTATTTATCTCCTGCCAGGCATCTATCATGTATGACTACTCTTTTGGGACAGCCTCACATTACAATCGAGAGGTGTACCACATTGAACCCAGCCACACTGTTACCAACACCTAGTGATGGGGATCCACATGATTGTATAGCACAAATTGATGAACGGGTACTCCCTAGGAAGGATCTCACTGATATTCCCTTTCCCGATGCTGACATTACCTTTTTTCTTGATGGGTCTTGTAAAAAGGACGATAAAGGGGTAAATCAAACGGCATACGCTGTAGTAACACATGACCAGGTCATTGAAGCCACACCCCTTCCCAGTTCATACTCTGCACAACAAGCTGAAATTATTGCCCTATCCAGGGCCTGTAGTCTAGGGGAAGGGAAGAAAATAAATATTTATACAGACAGCCAATACGCTTTTTCTACTATACACATATTTGCCCAGCAATGGAAAAATAGGGGTATGATTACGTCCACAGGTAAACCAATCTCACATAGAGATCTTACATAGTTACATAGTAGGTGAGGTTGAAAAAAGACACAAGTCCATCAAGTCCAACCTATGTGTGTGATTATGTGTCAGTATTGCATTGTATATCCCTGTATGTTGTGGTCATTCAGGTGCTTATCTAATAGTTTCTTGAAGCTATCAATGCTCCCCGCTGAGACCACCGCCTGTGGAAGGGAATTCCACATCCTTGCCGCTCTTACAGTAAAGAACCCTCTACGTAGTTTAAGATTAAACCTCTTTTCTTCTAATTTTAATGAGTGGCCACGAGTCTTGGTAAACTCTCTTCTGCGAAAAAGTTTTATCCCTATTGAGGGGTCACCAGTCCGGTATTTGTAAATTGAAATCATATCCCCTCTCAAGCGTCTCCTCTCCAGAGAGAATAAGTTCAGTGCTCGCAACCTTTCCTCATAACTAAGATCCTCCAGACCCTTTATTAGCTTTGTTGCCCTTCTTTGAACTCGCTCCATTTCCAGTACATCCTTCCTGAGGACTGGTGCCCAGAACTGGACCGCATACTCTAGGTGCGGCCGGACCAGAGTCTTGTAGAGCGGGAGAATTATCGTTTTATCTCTGGAGTTGATCCCCCTTTTAATGCATGCCAATATTCTGTTTGCTTTGTTAGCAGCAGCTTGGCATTGCCTGCCATTGCTGAGCCTATCATCCACTAGGACCCCCAGGTCCTTTTCCATCCTAGATTCCCCCAGAGGTTCTCCCCCCAGCGTATAGAATGCATTCATATTTTTGCCACCCAAATGCATTATTTTACATTTTTCTACATTGAACCTCATTTGCCATGTAGTCGCCCACTCCATTAATTTGTTCAGGTCTTTTTGCAAGGTTTCCACGTCCTGCGGAGAAGTTATTGCCCTGCTTAGCTTAGTATCGTCTGCAAATACAGAGATTGAACTGTTTATCCCATCCTCCAGATCGTTTATGAACAAATTAAATAGGATTGGTCCCAGCACAGAACCCTGGGGCACCCCACTACCCACCCCTGACCATTCTGAGTACTCCCCATTTATCACCACCCTCTGAACTCGCCCTTGTAGCCAGTTTTCAATCCATGTACTCACCCTATGGTCCATGCCAACAGACCTTATTTTGTACAGTAAACGTTTATGGGGAACTGTGTCAAATGCTTTTGCAAAATCCAGATACACCACGTCTACAGGCCTTCCTTTATCTAGATGGCAACTCACCTCCTCATAGAAGGTTAATAGATTGGTTTGGCAAGAACGATTCTTCATGAATCCATGCTGATTACTGCTAATGATATCGTACGTATTACTAAAATCCTGTATATAGTCCCTTATCATCCCCTCCAAGAGTTTACATACTATCGATGTTAGGCTAACTGGTCTGTAATTCCCAGGGATGTATTTTGGGCCCTTTTTAAATATAGGTGCTACATTGGCTTTTCTCCAATCAGCTGGTACCATTCCAGTCAGTAGACTATCTGTAAAAATTAGGAACAACGGTCTGGCAATCACTTGACTGAGTTCCCTAAGTACCCTCGGATGCAAGCCATCTGGTCCCGGTGATTTATTAATGTTAAGTTTCTCAAGTCTAATTTTAATTCCGTCCTCTGTTAACCATGTAGGTGCTTCCTGTGTTGTGTCATGAGGATAAACACTGCAGTTTTGGTTACTGAAGCCCCCCGATTCACTCGTGAAGACTGAGGAGAAGAATAAATTCAATACCTTCGCCATCTCCCCATCCTTTGTAACCAGATGTCCTTCCTCATTCTTTATGGGGCCAATATGGTCTGTCCTCCCTTTTTTACTGTTTACATACTTAAAGAATTTCTTGGGATTTTTTTTGCTCTCCTCCGCTATGTGTCTTTCATGTTCTATCTTAGCTGTCCTAATTGCACGCTTACATTTCTTATTGCATTCTTTATAAAGTCTGAATGTTGAGGATGATCCCTCAACCTTGTATTTTTTGAAGGCCTTCTCCTTTGCTTTTATATGCATTTTTACATTGGAGTTAAGCCATCCAGGACTTTTGTTCGCTCTTTTAAATTTATTACCCAATGGGATACATTGGCTAATGCCCTTATTTAATATGCTCTTAAAGCAAACCCATCTCTCCTCCGTATTCTTTGTTTCTAATATTTTATCCCAGTTTATGCCTTTTAGCAAGGTTTGTAGTTTAGGGAAGTTGGCTCTTTTGAAATTCAGTGTCTTTGTATTCCCTTTATGTTTCCTATTTGTGTGATTTATACTGAAACTAATTGACCTGTGATCACTGTTACCTAAATTGCCCCGCATTTCCACATCCGTGATCAGGTCTGTATTGTTGGTAATCAGTAGATCCAGTAATGTTTTATTTCTAGTTGGTGCGTCTACCATCTGACCCATAAAATTGTCCTGCAAGACATTAAGGAACTGGCGAGCCTTAAATGAATGTGCGGTTCCCTCCGCCCAGTCTATGTCTGGATAATTAAAATCCCCCATTATGATAACACTTCCCATTCTTGCTGCTAATCCAATTTGTGATAGGAGATCCGTCTCCACTTCCTCCCTCAGGTTTGGGGGCCTATAGCATACTCCCAGTATTATTTTCCCCTTAGCTTTATCCCTTTGGAGCTCTACCCATAAGGATTCCACCTTCTCTCTAGCTCCCTCAGTGATGTCATCTCTCACATTCACTTGTACATTATTCTTGATATATAGGCATACCCCTCCCCCTTTTTTACCCTCTCTATCCTTGCGGTATAGGGTATACCCTTGAATGTTTGCCAGCCAATCATGAGAGCTGTTGAACCAGGTCTCTGAAATTCCCACAAAATCCAAATCCTCCTCGTACAACAGTATCTCTAGTTCACCCATCTTGTCTGCCATGCTCCTGGCATTGGTGAACATGCCACATAGTTTAGACCGGTCGCATATTGTCCTCGTATTGGGTGTTTCGAGATTGCAACTAGGACTTGCTACTATACTCACCTTGTGTTTTTGTGCTTTGGTTAACCTACCACTAATGCCCCCAATACTAGCCTCTGGAATATCTTCCGCGCTGGCTATCTCTGCCTCTGGACCCTCCCCCCCATCGCCTAGTTTAAAAACCCCTCTAACTTTTTGGCCATCTTCCTTCCCAGCAGATCTGCACCCTCCTCATTTAGGTGCAGTCCGTCCCTTCTATAGTACCGGTTACCAACTGAGAAGTCGGCCCAGTCCTCCAGGAACCCAAACCCCTCCTTACTACACCAGCTCTTCAGCCACTTGTTTACTTCCCTAATCTCCCTCTTCCTTTCTGGTGTGGCTCGATGTACCGGTAGTATTCCTGAGAATACTACCTTGGAGGTCCTTTTCCTCAATTTAGCTCCTAAGTCCCTAAAATCGTTCTTTAGGACACTCCATCTGCCTCTGACTTTGTCATTGGTGCCAACGTGCACCATGACAGCCGGGTCTTCCCCAGCCCCTCCCAGTAATCTGTCCACAAGATCCGTGATGTGCCGAACCCGAGCGCCCGGTAGACAACATACTGTTCGGCGCTTCAGGTCTTGGTTACAGATTGCCCTCTCTGTCCTTCTAAGAATTGAGTCCCCTACCACCAGAATCTGTCTTTCCTTTCCCTTTGCTGCCCCCCCACTCTCACTGGAGGAGTTCTTCCCCCGGCAGCTAGGAGAGTCCCTCATCTCCAGCAGTGCTGGTCCCTGACTGGTTTCACCAATGACACTCAAAGTAGCGTACTTATTGGGATGCTCCAGTCCTGGATCGGCCTCCCTGGCTTTTCCCCCTCTACCCCTCCTGACTGTCACCCATCTACTCTTTGCTAGTGCCAGCACCTCTTTGTCTCCACCCGCCTCTGTGCTGGCCCCTGCCGGCACCTGCCGTGTACGTTCCTGGCTCTCATTTAGTATGGAGGGACTTCTCAGTGCTGACAGTTGCTTCCCCAGATTCAGAATCTGGGCTTCCAGGGAAACAATGTGCTTACATTTTGCACAGCAGTATTCGCCCTCGATCTGATGATCAAGGAACGCATACATGCGGCAAGATGTACAAAGAGTCGCCTCTCCACACCCGCCGGGCATCGTACCTATTAAATTTAGTGAGGATTTGGGGATTTTACCCTGTCCAAATTACCTAACAGCTAGCTTCCTGGCACTAATACTCAAGACAATACACAGGTACACAACAAGACAATACACAGGTACACAACAAGACAATACACAGGTACTCACAGACCTACGTGCAATCGCAGAACAGTCGCAGACCTATGTACACTCGCAATACTCAAGTATACAATACACAATACACAAGTACTAACGATCCACACACACTACTCAGACAACACTCATGTACTCACACTACACAGGTACTATGACCCCTGTTATAATCTCCTGTTTTAAACTCTGGTTTTAACTCACCACTTAGAAAAGTTCCACTTGGTATAAGTTCCAGCAATCTCCCAATGAGCAGGCTCAGGATGAGTCCTACACACAGTTATATAGACTGCAGGCACCTGTGAGCAATCACCCCTCCCCCTACTTAATAGCCTGAAGGAACCAAAGAAGAAAAAAAAAAAAAAAAGCTATTTAAAAAGTGACAGAAAAGGCTAATTGAAAAGCTAAAAGGAAAAGCCCCAAAAATGCTACCCAGCAAACAAAAAGTAAAACTTGTTCACTCTCCGTCTGGTTTTAACTCACCACTTAGAAAAGTTCCACTTGGTATAAGTTCCAGCAATCTCCCAATGAGATCTTATCCTTGCACTTCTAGAAAATGTACAAAAACCAACACAAGTGGCTATTTGTAAATGTACAGCACACAGAAAGGGAACAGATCCAATTACTTTAGGGAATGCACTAGCAGACAAGACCGCAAGGGAAGCTGCTACAGGACAGCAAAAAACACACATATACTATACAGGTCCCCAAGAAAATGATGAGGTACGGAAAGCTATTGATAAAACATGGTTATCAGAAATGCAGAAAATATCACCGGCAGGTGAAAAACAAAAGTGGTTATCTAAAGGGGCAACGCTGGTCAATGGTATATACACAAGTACAGAAGGTAAACCCATCTTATCTACATCACTTTTTAGATATGCTGCATTATTGAGTCATGGGCAAGCCCATATCTCAAAAGGAGGGATGGTGCAGGTGATCAACAAGGTGTTTACAACATATGGGTTTACGAACTATTCTAGAAATTTTTGCCTCACATGTCTGCTTTGTAACAGATACCATGCTCAAGGTGCTCTAAGACCCTTAAGGGGCCATTTCCCACAACCCCCTTATCCATTTCACACGATATGCATGGATTTTATTGAATTGAACAAATGTGAGAATAAAAAGTTCTGTCTGATTATCGTTGACATGTTTACGAAATGGGTGGAAGCTTTTCCTATGACACACCCAGATGGGCAGTCAGTGGCCAAAGTACTAATCAAAGAGGTGATTCCACGTCAAGGAATCCCCTCTGTGATTTACAGTGACAACGGCTCCCATTTTGTAAACCGAACGATACAACAAATTGGTAAATGGTACAATATTGACCTAAAGAACCACTGTGTCTACCACCCACAATCTGCGGGCACAGTGGAGAGACACAATGGTACCTTAAAGAGTAAACTAAGAAAATTGATAGAGGAGACAGGAAAAAACTGGGTTCAGTGTTTGCCAATGGCATTGTTGAGTACAAGAATTACCCCTACTGCTAAAGGACTAACACCGTATGAAATGCTGTATGGTAAACCTTATTATATTCCACAACTTAGAGCATTTACTCGAGATGACGAGGAAATGGACTATGAACTGGCAAATTATATGAGGAAGTTGCTAACAACTAAAGAACTCCTATGCCCAAATTCTCTTACAGGTCAAGAGACTAAATCAGAACAGGAAGATCTTGTACAACCTGGAGATTGGGTCTGGATAAAAATAATAAAGAGAAAGACTTGGTCTGACCCCAGGTGGGAAGGACCCTATCAAGTATTGTTGTCTACCCCTACTGCAGTAAAAATCGTGGAACGGATACCTTGGATACATCTCACCCACTGCAAGAAGGCACACTATTTGAGTAAAAAACTGACTAAGAATTAACTACCACACAACAGAGGAAGAACATGGTGCAATATGGACTCATAGGGGTGGAGGGAAGACCCAGAGAGAGACTTTTGTTCGAGCCAGGGTATTTTACCAAGACATGGTTGGAGGGGGAGAATACTTTTTGCCATATTGATAATAGTGGGCATAGTTGTGGGAATTTATGTGATTCTTGACCTTATCCCGATGTTGAGCATAATGGGTCAAAGGGGGGAAAGACAGATGACGAAGGGACCAGACGGTGCCACCATAACTGTTACACAGGGTAAGACCACCACCATACGTTTTGATCTCAGTCAGGTCATAGACATTGGGCATCAAAGGTATGTCTTTGATGGCAAATATCTATGCTCTACTCCAGAATGCAGTACATGGGCTGATGTATGGTGGTCATCCGATGATGACGGATGGCTTGCTAGTTCTGCCGTGATCCCTGAACAGAGGAAGGATCAGGTAGAACGTATATCAATATATAGCCGCAGAGGGTGGACTGGGAGCTGCCAGTACCGTACTACACGTGGGAAGTGTAATCCCATTTCAATAACAATAAAAAACCCACAGGCATCAGATGCTGGAGTTTATGGACTAGGAGTATATAGGGCAAGTCAGGGTGATCTACTAGGGAGAATTACTATTAAGGTTGTAACCCCTGGTCAGATCACCCCAGCCCCCGAACCAACACAGTTTAAACTTAATCCCTCTTTGGTCAAAAAAGATTTTACCTATAAAGAACAATTAAGTATAGAAACAGGATTTGGAGACAAAAATGAGTGGATAGAGTGGGTCAGATACACAACCCAATCTAAAGGGTTAGGTGATTGTATTTCTTGTGCAAATCCAAGACCACAATTAGCCACTGTTCCTCTCCCAGAAGAGGAAACTGACTTGACTTGTATAATAAGAATGTTTTCAGAAAATATTACTGGGTTGGAATGTGCAAATGAGAAAAAGAGCTACCCAAAGACTAAAATGCAAAGTATACCCCCATCAGTACAAGCATTACCAGGAAATTGTACTTGTTTTTCTAACAATGACAGTAATGGTACAAATGTTGGCACCCTATCCACTGAATACTGTGCAACTACAATCCTTACTACAGACATTAAGTATGAACTAAAATGGTTTCAGGAACAGAAACGGCAATTGGCTGATGTTTGGTGGCTGTGTGGAGATAAGAGACTAAGGCCCAGACTGCCACCCAGATGGGGGGGTAGTTGTGCCCTTACCCGATTGCTGCTTCCCTTTTATATAGTTCCTATAAGTGATAAATCAATGAAACTACCAGGTAAATACTTTTTTAAACGAATTAAGCGAGAAACACCACAAGGCTCATTTGACAACCGAGTGTATATAGACGAAATAGGTGTTCCATGAGGAGTTCCAGATGAATTTAAAGCGCAGAATCAAATAACAGCAGGACTCACCTCACTCTTCATATGGGTCCAGCCCAACAAGAACGTCGACTGGATAAACTACATCTACTACAACCAGCAGAGGTTTGTGAATTACACCAGAGATGCTATCAAAGGCATAGCAGCACAATTGGACGCCACCTCTTTGACAGCGTGGCAGAACCGTATAGCGTTGGATATGTTGCTGGCAGAAAGGGGCGGGGTATGCAAAATGTTCGGCACCTTCTGCTGCACTTTTATTCCAAACAATACGGCACCTGATGGAAGTATCACCAAAGCCTTACAAGGCCTACAAATGCTATCTGAAGAATTAGCTGAGAACTCTGGTGTAGAGAACCCCCTGACAGGACTTTTCGAAAAATGGTTTGGTAAATGGGGTGATCTTGCAAAAAGTTTGCTTATCTCTATTGTCATGGCAGCCGCAGTTCTTACATTATGTGGATGTTGCTGCATTCCCTGTATTAGGGGAATTCTTCAAAGACTGATTGACACATCTTTAACAAAAACTATGCTCCTCCAGAGCAACACGGAACTATACTCGGAACCTGATGATGAATTTACAACTCTCGCTAAGGACTCATCTGTCTAAATGATAATACCTGGTAAAATAAAATAACCTGGATATTTGAAGTATTGACATTATGAGTATAAAAGGGGGGAGATGTTAGAGAAATTATACTTTAAATGTCAGTTATGAAAGACGCCATTTTGTTTATCATGGCCTAGAAATAAACTGTAGATAATATGGAGTCAGCAATATATATATACTCATCAATATAATATGCTTAGATGTGCAGTTTTGCATATATCCTGTATTTTTGTGTTGACTTGGGGAGTTTTCAAGTCAGTATCCTGTAACCATTGTTAGATGAAGATAACAGTCTGTAACAGACACTTCCACCTTTCCTGTTACGTCCAGAATAAAGTTGAAAATACATGAGACTGGGCATGTTTTAAGACAGGAAAGGGGGGTGTCCAGGGCTTATAAAAAAGACATGTACCACAGTATTTTCCTTAGAAATGATGATGGCTGCATGAACATGTAATTCATTTCTCTTGCATATGCAATAAATATTACCTTGATGCCCGAGGACGGTCTGAGACCGTGAATTATTTCCCTAACACTTACTAAAGAGTAAAGTTAGCCCAATTTTTTTGTATAATGTGAAAGATGGTGTTACACTGCTAGAATTGTGACAGAATCTTATGAACGGGACAGAGATAAAGGTGTTGTGCCGCATTCCAATTCACTGGTCACGACCAGACTTGTGTGCTACAACTTACCATAGACACGGAGCTAGAGGGACTCAGAACTCCAGTTGGATATTTTGCAGCTCTAGTTTCCACTGAACATCCTGCTGGGTTGCATTATCTGGAGAGTTTGATACTCATCCAATAGATTACCAATTAACCTGGCTGAGAACCACTTCCCTTGTTAGACAGGTAGGGGTCCAGGAGATGTACAACTAAAGTGGTTGTAAAGGCAGAAGGTTTTTTATCATAAAGTAGAACTATGGGCAAAATATTTTTTTTCATTTTGGATGGATGTAAGGGATGGTTATAACCTGTCAGATTTTTTTTTTTTGCCATCTCTGTCCCATTACGGAGATTTCGCTTCACTTCCTGTCCCATAGCCAAACAGGAAGTGAGAGGAAATCTCTGCAAATTAAAGGAATTTCTTGGGGACCCCCCAGCTCACCAGAACTAGTGTCCCCATTGGAAGATTTGCCATCTGTTACTTTTCTAGGGACAACCCAAAATGTGGGGTTTTCTTTTTCCTTTTCTTTCAATGATAATGGTAAACAGGACAAATAGAGAGGGTGAATCTCCTTAACGGGGGCACAGACAGCAATAAAAATTGAGACTTGTTCTAATCCCTCTCCACTCTATCCAAAACTAAAAAAAAGTTCTGCCTTTAGCTATACTTTAATGCATTCTATGCATTAAGATAAAAAGCCTTGTGTGTGCAGCAGCCCCCCTCAGCCCCCCTAATACTTACCTGAGGTCCCTCTCTGTTCAGCGCTGTTCACGAGTGTCTCAGCCATCGAGGATTCTTCCACCTGATTGGCTGCTGCTGTCAATCAAGTCAGCTAGCCAATCAGGGGGGAGAGGGGGTGGGGCCAGGTCAGGGCTCTGCGTCTGAATGGACACAGGGAGCTGTGACTCGGCTCAGGTGCCCCCATAGCAAGCAGCTTGCTATGGGGGTACTCAACAGGAGGGAGGGGCCAGGATCACAGAAGAGGGACCCGAGAAGAGGAGGATCCGGGCTTCTCTGTGCAAATCCACTGCAACAGAGCAGGTAAGTATAACATGTTTGTTGTTTTTATAGGAAAAAAACAAGACTTTACAATCACTTTAAGGCTTTATGATTGATGCTCTAAATACGTGGTGGAGGACCTGTGGATTCCAATATTTACCAAACGTGTGTTTTGACCACTATTAGTTAGCGGTCAAATACTTTCTGTAAGCCCTCGACTGCTACACATGGGTGGCGTGTCCCTTCTCTTGAGTTTCTGGATGGTATTGTATGGCTTTTATAAGGACTTCTTTGGCATTTTGATTCTTTATTTTGAACTGACATTCACTTCAGCTTGCTCTGGGGACTTTATGCCTATAAGATACCTTTGACGATTTAAATTCGTCTAATCTCTGAACTTTGGATTTTTGCTTCAGTTTATGCACTGTATTTTATTAGTATTTTGGGTTTGCCGTAGATCATTTTATGTTTTTGTATGAGGTATAAATGCACAAGTTAGGTCATGTTTAATTTCTGGTCACTTTTTTTTGTAGGGCTGCATGTTTTTGTTTTCATATTATGTTCCTTAATACCTCAGTATTGTGCTAGCAGCTTTTTCTTCACTGTTACATTGACCATAGTGCAAAGACTTTTCTTACTACAAATGCTTGTTGCCTGGCTGTGAAGGAGCACGGGAACCAGTATTCAGCAGCTCCTGCGGGGGTATTGCTACAGTTGGTAAGGTCGAATATAGACACCAATCCATCCAGTTCAACCTGGGTGGGTGTGCTCAAGTCAAAAAATCATATCCCATATCCTTGTATATTGTGCTCGCTAAGAGGCCCATCTAGGAGTTTTTGAAGCTATCAATACTTTCCACTAACACCACCGATTGTGGGTGTGAGTTCCACATCCCTACTGCCTTGACAATGAACCCCCTATGCAGTTTAAGTTTAAACCACTTCTCCTCCAATTTCATGAGTGGCCATGTGTCTTATTATACTCCCTGAGACTGAATAGTTTATTCCCTATGCTAGAATCACCATTGAGGTATTCGTATATCACTGTCATATCTCCTCGCAAGCGTCCCTTCTCTAGAGAGAATACATTTATTGTTTATAGTTGTTCCTCGTAATTGAGGTCCTCCAGTCCCTTTATTAACTTTGTTGCCCTTCTCTGGACACGCTCCAGCTAGCTCCAGCACATCCTTTAAGAGGATTGGTGACCAGAACTGGACGGAATAACCCAGATGTGGCCAAACCAGCGTTTTATAAAGTGCCATTGTTATAGTTTTATCTCTTGAGTAAATACCATTTTTTATGCATGCTAATATTCTGATAGCTTTGCTTGCTGCAGCTTGGCATTACATGCCGTTGCTGAGTCTTTCATCTACTAGGACCCCATATCTTTTTCATCCTGGATTCCCACAGAGGTAGGGGAATCATTGGTAATCATTGCTTCATTCTTTACCATTATTCTGGGCAGCCCTATGTACCTTGTGGTGATCTCTCAACATTGTGTCTACTGTAATGTTGGTTTGTGATTGTCTCCATTATGCTTTAGAATTTGGGTGAGCTGAGCTTATATGGTGATGTACTAGTTGTGATTTCTCTTTGGGAATACTTGGCCTTGGTGCTATTGTCTGGCGATATCTCCACTGTATGTATAATCCATACCATTATTATAAGCCCATTCCTTTTTTTTTAAATGTCATAAATGGCTACTTTTTCCTTCTTTTAGCAGTTGATGGACATCTCCGCCCCTCCTACTACCACTCTGATAATATAGGTGTTGAATTTGCCGCTTTGGACTTAGTTGGTTGCTATTATGTTCTTCCATGGATTAAGAATCTCATTTTGTTTGCCCATAGAAATGGCCTAATTTGTTTAATGCAGTCATAGAAATAGTGCAGCACAAAATAAAACACAAATAATATTAAATATATAAAAGTCCATGTCTCCAAAATATATATGTGGATGAATGAAAGAAGCGGAAAAGTTTAGCCACTGTGCAGGAGTGCATCCAGATCTATCATGCATGTGCCCCAAACTGAGTGCAACACCTCCACCACAGATAGAATTGGCCGCTCACCTCATTAATATGACCCCTGATAACAGGAAGGTCAATCAGTGCTTTGTTTCAAACAAGGGAGCCTGGATCCTCTAATCTCCAACTACTTTCTGAAAGGTAGCCGTCCCTCCGCAATGTATATACAAAACAAACGAAGCAACAAATAGTGCTCTCTGCTAAAACTCTAACATTTTTTTCCATAAAACTTAAAGTATAAAACTTACAAAGCTGGCACTTAAACTAAGTGCAAGTATCAAGCGCGCATTGTACATGAATCAAACCAGAAAGATGGCCGCGGGTGACATCATATGTAGCTCCTCTGTAAGCGTTACGTCCTGAGCGGGACTTAATCAGCGGGGCTAATTTTTTCATGCCAACATATATTTATGGTAAAACTCCTGTCTTTTTTGTCTTTGTGCTCAGTACACTTTTTTGCCATGGTTAAATTCCTTGAATGACACTGGAGCTTGACATCAGTTTATTTACAGTGGTTCTCCTTGGGTTTTTGCCTTTTTACTTTGGCTGTAGCGCCCACTTCTAAGTGGTCCCTACGCTCACACGTGTGAGGGGGATGTAGTATCATAGCTCTCATCCTGCAGTGGTGTCCATCCCAAGCTTGAGTGGGTATTATCCATGAGACACACTACCAATATCTGTTATACATGCCATTTAGGCTGGTAATGAGTTTATGGTTATTATATATTTTTTGTACATGATAATGCATATACACTTTTTTTACATCAATATTGATTGTTTGCTTTATCATTAATAGGTATACTCTGCATACTGTATCTTCTCTATTGGTCTCCTGAAGAAGGAGGTTTCAATTCCTGCGAAACACATTAAGACATTGTCTGTGGATTAACCCACTCTCAACAAACTATATGCTCATCTACTTTAACGGCTTTTGCCCAGTATGAATGCATTGGTGCCGGTGGTAACCGCTATGTGATATTTAAAATTAACTGATGTATTTGGGAGATACAGTTCTGCAGAGGATTTCTTCTAAGATTTCCCCTTAATTATTTTTAACAAGAATTTCAGTGTTTTTTATCTTTTGTATTAATAAACTTTGTAGGGGAATTACCCTGTTTTTGCAATATGTTGTGTTAAGAATTTCCATGAGTACCTCTAAAGTCCTTATGTAACTAAACCCATTTCATTATATATGACCTCTTGGGCATGGTGCTCCTGCTACATGTCCCAATTTGCCCCTCCCACCGGGAAGCTGTCACTGTGCTTGCCAATCATAAATGCCCAAGATATTTCCCACCCCACAGCCTCATGTATACATGTCTCTTGTATATGGATGGGGAATGCCTCGGCCACTTATGATTGGCAAAGTAAAATAAACAGCTTCCTGATGGGATTGCTCAGGTTGGGGACCAGAATCCAAAAACGCCTGAGTTCATCCCTATTTAGCATTACCTTGCTGTACACCAAAATTGTTAAATATCCCCTACAATGTATGTAGAGAATATGCCAGACTGGTGTTTTGGAAGCTCACTGACCAATTTAAATATCTTTGTTAGTTTCTGGTGGTTTCTTGGATTTATATTTATAGTACACTTTAATAAATCAACATTGTAATCTTGTCCTAATTAGGTGGAGAGTCCCCCTGTCCTGAAGGATTCCTAGAAAACACATTGTCTGTAAGTAAATTGATCTTTCCATCCCCTAGTATACACTGACCTGTTCTGTTTTAATTTCATAATGAAGGTTAGAATATGAAAGCTAGTGGCTAGTAGGGATGAGCTTCGTGTTCGAGTCGAAACCATGTTCGACTCGAACATCGGCTGTTCGATCGTTCGCCGAATTGCGAATGATATGGGCCATTCGCACCAAATTCGTGTGGCGCGTCCCGGCCCATAACTCACTGCGGCATCGCAGTGCATTGCTGGCTGATGATTGGCCAAGCATGCACTTTGACCCGCATGCTTGGCCAATCACAGCGCAGTCTGTAGAGCGAGCTATAATTGGCCAAAGCCAGGGTGGCTTTGGCCAATTATGGCTCAGGGGGTTTAGAACACGCCCCACACTATATAAGGCCGCCTGCACAGCGGCCCTGTGTAGTGTGTTCCGGCGTTGAGAGACAGAGACAGTGTCATTTGATTTAAGTTAGATAGATTAGGCAGGACAGTCAGTCAGTTAGCTGCACTTACAGTGTACTGTATATATATGCATCCCAGGTGTTGTATATATATATATATATATATACACTGTATTCAGTTTAGCTAGATCCGTTCCTGTTATCTTCCTACTGACAGGCAGGTTTGTCTTGTTACAGTATTTACAGCTACCTGAAGAAAATTGCTGGTGTTCTTTTGATCCTATTAGTACCACAGTCAGGCAGCTAGACTATTTACAGTTAGTGTAGTGCGTCCTCACAGTGTTCAGCTAAAGCTACAAGTTAGTTTAGTGTGACCTCTGCACAGTGTTCAGCTAAAGCTACAAGTTAGTGTAGTGCGTCCTCCTCACGGTGTTCAGCTAAAGCTACAAGTTAGTGTAGTGTGTTCTCTGAACAGTGTTCAGCTAAAGCTACAAGTTAGTGTAGTGCGTCCTCCTCACAGTGTTCAGCTAAAACTACAAGTTAGTGTAGTGCGACCTCTGCACAGTGTTCAGCTAAAGCTACAAGTTAGTGTAGTGCGACCTCTGCACAGTGTTCAGCTAAAGCTACAAGTTAGTGTAGTGCGTCCTCCTCACAGTGTTCAGCTAAAGCTACAAGTTAGTGTAGTGCATCCTCCTCACAGTGTTCAGCTAAAACTACAAGTTAGTGTAATGCGACCTCTGCACAGTGTTCAGCTAAAGCTACAAGTTAGTGTAGTGCGACCTCTGCACAGTGTTCAGCTAAAGCTACAAGTTAGTGTAGTGCGTCCTCCTCACAGTGTTCAGCTAAAGCTACAAGTTAGTGTAGTGCGTCCTCCTCACAGTGTTCAGCTAAAACTACAAGTTAGTGTAGTGCGACCTCTGCACAGTGTTCAGCTAAAGCTACAAGTTAGTGTAGTGCGACCTCTGCACAGTGTTCAGCTAAAGCTACAAGTTAGTGTAGTGTGTCCTCCTCGCAGTGTTCAGCTAAAGCTACAAGTTAGTGTAGTGCGTCCTCCTCACAGTGTTCAGCTAAAGCTACAAGTTAGTGTAGTGCGACCTCTGCACAGTGTTCAGCTAAAGCTACCTGTAGAAGGTTGGTGGTGTTTTCCTGATTCTATCACTACCGCAGGCAGCTAAATTATTTGCACGTTAGTGTAGTGCGACCTCTGCACAGTGTTCAGCTAAAGCTACCTGTAGAAGGTTGGTGGTGTTTTCCTGATCCTATCACTACCGCAGGCAGCTAAATTATTTACACGTTAGTGTAGTGCGGTCTCTGCACAGTGTTCAGCTAAAGCTACCTGTAGAAGGTTGGTGGTGTTTTCCTGATCCTATCACTACCGCAGGCAGCTAAATTATTTACACGTTAGTGTAGTGCAGCCTCTGCACAGTGTCCAGCTAAAGCTATCTGTAGAAGGTTGGTGGTGTTTTCCTGATCCTATCACTACCGCAGGCAGCTAAATTATTTACACGTTAGTGTAGTGCGGCCTCTGCACAGTGTTCAGCTAAAGCTACCTGTAGAAGGTTGGTGGTGTTTTCCTGATCCTATCGCTACCGCAGGCAGCTAAATTATTTACACGTTAGTGTAGTGCGACCTCTGCACAGTGTTCAGCTAAAGCTACCTGTAGAAGGTTGGTGGGGTTTTCCTGATCTTATCACTACCGCAGGCAGCTAAATTATTTACACGTTAGTGTAGTGCGGCCTCTGCACAGTGTTCAGCTAAAGCTACCTGTAGAAGGTTGGTGGTGTTTTCCTGATCCTATCACTACCGCAGGCAGCTAAATTATTTACACGTTAGTGTAGTGCGGCCTCTGCACAGTGTTCAGCTAAAGCTACCTGTAGAAGGTTGATGGTGTTTTCCTGATCCTATCACTACCGCAGGCAGCTAAATTATTTACACGTTAGTGTAGTGCGACCTCTGCACAGTGTTCAGCTAAAGCTACCTGTAGAAGGTTGGTGGGGTTTTCCTGATCCTATCACTACCGCAGGCAGCTAAATTATTTACACGTTAATGTAGTGCGGCCTCTGCACAGTGTTCAGCTAAAGCTACCTGTAGAAGGTTGATGGGGTTTTCCTGATCCTATCACTACCGCAGGCAGCTAAATTATTTACACGTTAGTGTAGTGCGGCCTCTGCACAGTGTTCAGCTAAAGCTACCTGTAGAAGGTTGGTGGTGTTCTCATACTACAGGCAGGCAGTTGATTTTGCTAGCTGCAGTATATATATATATATATATATATATATATATATATATATATCCCAGCTTAGTGCAGCTACAGGCCATTAGTATGTCTGGAAGGCCAACAAGGAGAGGCAGACAGTCACAAGCCAAAAAAAAAGAGGGCAAGCAGGCTCTGTGTCTAGAGGCAACAGTGCTGGTCGTGGAGACGGTGCATCCTCATCAGCACGTGGCCGTGGGACACGCTTGGCCTTTTTTCGGCAGCTGGCCGTGTTGAGCCGCAACATGCGGAAGACTTGGTCGAGTGGATGACCAAGCCATCCTCATCCTCCTCATCCTCTCTCACCCATGCTCAGGGTACTTTGGCAAAGGAGCTGCCAACACGGCCTCTTCCCTCGGCTCAATGGCATCAGTGACTCCTTCCCTAGCCCCACCATGTCCTCCTGAGGAGTCCCTCGAACTGTTTGTACCCACAGTGTTGGGTACATGCTCCAGGAGGATGCCCAGCGTTTAGAAGGCTCTGATGATGATACTGAGCTAGATGAAGGCAGTAACGTGAGCACGGACAGAGGGGGTGCCCAAGAAGGACAGCAATCTGGCAGTCATGCTCCCCCTGCTGCAGCATACTGCCAGGTCTGATCCAGTGATGAGGAGGGAGGGGATGATGAGGTCACTGACTCAACATGGGTGCCTGATAGGAGAGAGGAGGGGCACATCACCAACGAGGCAGGATGCCCTCCAGGGGCCAGCCTAAGGGCAGCACACTGACTGCATCACACCGCAAAGCTCCGCATGTGCAGGGCGCTGCTGTCTCTGCGCGTTATTCCAAAAGTCCTTTGGTGTGGGCCTTTTTTGAGATGAGTGCATCAGATCGCACCGCTGCTATTTGCAACATATGTCTCAAGCGTATCTCGTGTGGCCAAAACATCTCCCGCTTGGGCACCACATGCTTGACCAGACATATGTTGACCTGCCATGCAGTTTGTTGGCAAGCGTATCTACAAGACCCATACCAAAGAACCATAGGTGTGCGCAGCCTATTGCTTTAGGGTGTGCACCTCAAACACGTGTGTGTGTATATATATATATATATATATATTCATAGCAGTAGAGCAATGGACGGTGTCAGTAGTGTACAGTATTTTTATCATTATAACTTTTTTACTATTTTATTATTTTTTTACGATAGTTTATTATCATTTTTTTTTTTTTACAATTTTTTTAGGAGCCTCATTGGGGGCTTTGGTAAAATAACAGGGGTCTAAACAGACCCCTGATGTCTAACTTTTTTAACAGAGAAAGGGACTGAACACAAAGATTCCCCAGTCCTTTTCTCTGCAGCCAAGCAAACAGTAGCACAGTGCGCAGCACTGTGTGATTAGGGTGTGCCCAGGCACACCTGGCACACCCTGTGCGCACGCCTATGCAAAGAACAAAGAGGACCTCTCCTTGCTCCTCATCAGCTGAGATCTCCAACCCCACTATACCTTCAGTCCTCTCTGAGACCTGTACTGAGAGGAATGAAGGTGTAGAATTGCTGGACAGGGCGGTCAGCGGTAAGGTGCATATTACCGCTGACTCATGGTCCAGCAGGCATGGACAGGGACATTACCTAAGTTTCATGGTGCATTGGGTCACTCTGCTGGCAGCTGGGAAGGATGCAGGACAAGGTGCAGTAGTGTTGGAGGTTGTTCAGCCACCACGTCTCCAAAATGCCACTACTAATGATTGTGAGACACCTCTCTCCTCCACCCCCTCCTCTTCTTCTTCCTCCATGGCCTCTTCCTGTGCTTTGTCCTCGGAACCAGCGGTGCTCCGTAGGCATTCAGGGGGCTACGCAAGTACGCAGGCCAAAAGATGCCATGCGGTGCTTGAGCTGGTGTGCTTGGGGGACAGGAGCCACACTGGGGCAGAGGTTCTGTCAGCTCTGCAGGGGCAGGTTCAGAGGTGGTTGACGCCACACTAACTTAAGGCAGGAATGGTGGTTCGCGACAATGGCACCAACCTCCTCTCCGCCCTCCAAAGGGACAACTGACCCATGTGCCCTGTTTGGCTCACCTCCTTAACTTGGTGGTGCAGCAGTTCTTGGGCAGGTACCTGGGCTTACAGGATGTCCTGAGGCGGGCCAGGAAAGTCTGTGTGCATTTCCGCCAGTCATATAATGCCAGTGCTCGGCTGGCAAACCTCCAAAAGGAATTTAACCTGCCCAAGAACCGCCTAATCTGTGACATGCCCACCAGGTGGAACTCAACGTTGGCCATGCTGCAGCGGCTGCACACGCAGCAGAGGGCCATCAATGAGTACCTGTGCGACTATGGCACCAGGACAGGGTCAGGGGAGCTTGTTTTTTTTTCCCCACGCCAGTGGGCCATGATCAGGGATGCATGCACTGTCCTGTCACCATTTGAGGAGGCCACAAGGATGGTGAGCAGTGACAGTGCATGCATCAGTGACACTGTCCCCCTTGTCCACCTGTTGGAGCACACGCTGCGTGGAATAATGGACAGGGCACTTGAGGGAGAACAGAGGCAGGAAGAGGAGGACTTCCTTAGCTCTCAAGGCCCCCTTTATCCAGACAGTGTTCCTGCGTGCCCGCCGATCACACAGGAAGAGGAGGAGGAGGATTGTGTCAGTATGGAGGTGGAGCCTGGCACTCAGCATCAGCAGCAGTCTTTAAGGGATCAGTCCCAAGAAACACATGGACTTGTATGTGGCTGGGAGGAGGTAGCTGCGGACCATGTCGTCCTTAGTGACCCAGAGGACTCCGGGACCTCAGCCCCAAGGTATGATCGGTTCCAGCAACCATCGCCAGCGTCTGTTTTACATGGTGCAGGAATACCTAGGGGCAATATCTGACTTGGACACCTTTCCCCAACGAAAATCCTCTGGGTTACTGGGTCTTGAGGATGGATCACTGGCCAGAGCTTGCACAGTATGCAATTGAGCTACTGGCCTGTCCTGCATCCAGCGTTCTTTCGGAACGCACATTCAGTGCTGCTGAAGGCTTTGTAACTGATCACAGGGTGCGTCTGTCCACCGACTCGGTCGATCGACTGACCTTCATAAAAATGAATCAGTCTTGGATCACCACCAGCTACCAAGCACCTGATGCTGATGTAACCGAATAATTTTTTTTAAAATCTCAGATCCCTTCAAAGACTGCCTATGCTGATGCTGAGTGACTATCCTGTTATGCTGAGAAATTATCCTCTTCCTCCTCAATGATCATGCTGATAGCTTGTAAGAACATTTTTGGTTCTGGGTGCCGCCACCAGTGCCTAAGGCCCAATTTTTAAGTCCCTGTTTAACAGGGGCATGTAATTACAATTTTTGATGCAATTCTTTGCAGCAGGGCTAGTTCCTGCGCTCCAACTAGAGTATCTGTGAGGGGTTGCAGTGTTGTGGCACCAGCACCAGTGCCTAAAGCCCAATTTTTCAGCCTCTAAATGGCCGAGAACAGGGCTTACAGGAACCAAGTCGCCTGCGCACATGCATGTGTCTTTTCTGACACTGATGCAAACTTAACCCCTGATAACTGACTTGCTTCATACCCCATATGTGCTTTAGCTGATCCAAGTTCATTCATGTGCCTTTACCTTCCTGCCGCCTTTTAAAGCGGTTGTATATCGCTGGACGTTTTTTTTTTTTTTTCCCTGCAAGGTAAAGTCATAATGTGCTAGTATGTATTGCATACTTGCACATGATGTGAAACTTACTTTATTACTAAGCTGTTCCAGCACCATGATGTCAGCGCTGCAGGAGCTCTCATCTTCACCCATCTTGCTTCCAGGTTTGCGGGCTCCGGCTCTGTGACTGGCCAGAGCCGCAATGACGTCACTCCCTCGCATGAGCACGGGAGCCGCCGTTTGTGGCACTCTGAAGGAGAAGCCTGGGTGGCCGTTCCTTTAGAGCGCATGCGCTGGTGACGTCACCAGCTGCATGTACAACAAATATCTCCTAAACAGTGCACGTTCAGGAGATATTTACACTACCTATAGGTAAGCCTTATTACAGGCTTACCTATAGGTAAATGTCAGCAAAGGAAGTCATTTCAGACCAGGCTCATAAAATGTTTAGTGAACTTTACTGAACATTTCTGCTGCATAACGATTTAAATTGCGAACAATAGTTCAAAGAGTCCCATCCCTAACTAACTGTACTACTTGGTGGATGCCCTGGCATAGCTTATAAAAGTGATAGTCCATTGGTGGAAGTCCATGATGTGGCAATTCTCTGGGAAGCCGGCATCTTCGGGCTGACTGCAAGGCCCAGCAGTCCCCCTCTGCATCACGGTGTTACAGCATTCCTGAACCCAAGACCAAACAACAACCAGGGACAAAGGCAAAAGGGCCCCCCGGTACCCAGCCTTCCCTCCTTATATTAGCCCCACAGGGCAGGTAAGCTGGGTCCAAAAAGCCCAGGAAATGGAGTGAAACAGTTTAAGCCCCTTGCCTGGGTCAGCCACTGCTCACTAACTAATGTAGGCAACTTGCCTACAGTTGACTGGAAGATATTGTCCAGAGGCAACCAACATTTGAGGATATTTGTGAGTACAGACTGGTGTGAGAGATCCTAAAGCCTATGGGCTGTTGCCACCTCTCTGGTGCTAGAGAGTCAGCTTTGTGTATAAAGGGGACATCAGATGGTGTCCTGAAGAGCTCTGTCTATATAATTCTTTGTGAAGGGACTCTGCTCAAATTACTCAAAAGAGGACGCTTTATGTCTTCAGCTTCTACTACAAAGCCAAGTCCATTACCTACTCGCACAAGGACTTTGCTTACAGCTCTACAGAAGGAAGTGTCCTCATCTTTGCACATAGTTCTTTTTAGAGCATCCCACTCATCCTCCATCCCCATCCAAGTTACCCCGCCCCCCAACAAAACACCAAAAAGAACACCCCTGGACTGTTCATTGAGCAAATTCTGGTAAAAGACCTAAGGGACCTTTAAAAATTCTGGCTCCTATGGGGGGTAATGCTAAATTTGGGGGCTCGTCCAGGATTTTCCCCCGAGAAACCACAACGGTAGCTTTTGGCAACGGATGAAAGAGGCTCACTATGGAGGATTGTGGGAAGGGAGTCAGTATGGTGCACTGTTGTGTCACAGCGGAGAATGTCTGCATCACAGTAGGGACTGCTGCCAGTGCAGAAGCATTTCCAAGTAGTGACCGTGAAAGAGTTAACATGTGGCAAGGGAGCAAGAGTGCCAGTGAAGTCTGCCTAGGGACAGACAGGGTTACTGCCAGTGTATGTGTTACAGAGGAAAATGTGGCCTGTTGATACATTTGCCAGTGCAGAAGCATTTTTGGTCAGTGGTGGGGAAGGAGTTAACAAGGGGTGCGGGAGCGACAGTGCCAGTATTGGAGGTTTATTGTTTTTTTTTCAACTGCACCTAATATTATTATTTTACAATCAAAGTGGCCTACTTTTTGTCTGAACCGATGTTCATTCTATTAGCTCTTTCTATGCACTATACTGGGCATGGCTGCCTTATGTCTTTATTGCCTATACACTTTTATAATTGAATAAAGTATGCCTGTTTTTATAGCTTACAGTACAGACAGTCCCTAAGTTACAAACATCCGACTTACAAACGACTCATTCTTAGAAACATAGGGAGACAATGGGAAGCGAGAGGAAATCTACTCCTAGGAGTAATGCTCTGTACACACGAGCGGACTTTTCAACCGAACTGGTCCGACGGACCGAATCCGGCGGACAATCCGACCGTGTGTGGGCTTCATCGGACTTCCGATGGACCTTTTCGGTCGAAAATCCGCCGAACCTAGTTCCGATCGGAAAGCCCGTTCGTCTGTTTGCCTGTCCGACGAACCAAATACGACGCAAGGGCAGCTACAGCACCTGCCCGCGAGAATGTTTCCAGCGCGATCCTATTGCGCTGATTCTCTGCGACAGGGTACTATACATCTTGCGCTCGCTGCAATAGGAAAAACACATTTTCCTATTGCAGCGAGCACAAGAAAGAGGTGACAATGTCCCGTAGGTCTGGTATTGATTTTAAGGGGAATTCCCAAAATCCATACCAGACCCTTATCCGAGCACGCAGCTCGGCCGGTCAGAAAAGGGGGTGGGGACGAGCGAGCGCCCCCCCCCCCTCCTGAACTGTACCAGGCCACATGCCCTCAACATAGGGGGGTGGGTGCTTTGGGGAAGGGGGGCGCCCTGCGGCCCCCCCACCCCAAAGAACCTTGTCCCCATGTTGATGAGGACAAGGGCCTCTTCCCGACAACCCTGGCCGTTGGTTGTCGGGGTCTGCGGGCGGGGGGCTTATCGGAATCCGGGAGAACCTTTAATAAGGGGGCCCCCAGATCCCCGCCCCCCACCCTATGTGAATGAGTATGGGGTACATCGTACCCCTACCCATTCACCTGGGGAAAAAAGTGTCAATAAAAAAACACACTAGACAGGTTTTTAAAGTAATTTATTAGGCAGCTCCGGGGGTCTTCTTCCGACTTCGGGGGTCTCTTCCGACTTCTCCGCTCTCTCCGGCCTCTTCTCCCGGTGTCCGGTTCTTCTCCCGCTATCCGGTTCTTCTCCCGGGCTCCTCCGCTATCTTCTGCTCTTTTGCCGCTCTCTTTCTAGCGGTGGCCCGGTCTTCTCCGTCGTCTTCTTCCCTGTTCTCTTCTACCGATGTTGACACGACGCTCTCTCCAACTGTAATGCCGTGTGCGAGGTGCGCAACGACTTATATAGGCATGGGGCAGGGTCATCTGGTGATGTCACCTGGTGACCCCGCCCCTTATGACAGCACAGTCCCAGCATGCCCCGGGGACTGTGCCATCATAAGGGGCAGGGTCACCAGGTGACATCATCCGGTGACCACGCCCCATGCCTATATAAGTCATTGCGCACCTCGCACACGGCATTACAGCGGGAGAGAGCGTTGTGTCAACATCAGAAGAAGAGAACAGGGAAGAAGAGGACGAAGAAGACAGGGCCACCGCTAGCAAGAGAACGGCAAAAGAGCAGAAGATAGCGGAGGAGCCGGCAGAAGAACCGGAGAGCGGGAGAAGAACCAGAGAGCGGGAGAAGAACCGGAGACCTGGAGAAGAGGCCAGAGTGCGGGAGAAGAACCGAACACCGGGAGAAGAGGCCGGAGAGCGGGAGAAGAACCGGAGACCGGGAGAAGAGGCCGGAGAGAGCGGAGAAGTCGGAAGAGACCCCCAAAGTCGGAAGAAGACCCTTGGAGCTGCCTAATAAATTACTTTAAAAACCTGTCTAGTGTGTTTTTTTATTGACACCTTTTTCCCCAGGTGAATGGGTTGGGGTACGATGTACCCCATACTCATTCACATAGGGTGGGGGGCCAGAATTCTGATAAGCCCCCCACCCGCAGACCCCGACAACCAACGGCCAGGGTTGTCAGGAAGAGGCCCTTGTCCTCATCAACATGGGGACAAGGTGCTTTGGGGTAGGGGGGCCGCAGGGCGCTCCCCTTCCCCAAAGCACCCACCCCCCCATGTTAAGGGCATGCGCCTGGTACGGTTGAGGGGGGGGGCGCTCGCTCGTCCCCACCCCCTTTCCTGATCGGCCAGGCTGCGTGCTCGAATAAGGGTCTGGTATGGATTTTGGGGGGACCCCCACGCCGTTTTTTCAGCGTAGGGGGTTCCCCTTAAAATCCATACCAGACCTGAGGGCCTGGTATGCTCTGCGACAGGGCTCGCAAGGTGTTAATCTCGCCGATAAAAGCAGCGAGATTGACTTCCTTTTCTAGTCCCGTCGTACCTCATCACGTTCAAAATTATGGACTTTAGTCCATGTGTGGGCAAGTCCGCCGTAACTCTGCCGAAAGTCCGTCGGGAAGACCGTCGGACCTGTTCTGCCGGAAAGTCCGGTCGTGTGTGCGCGAGTCCGTTCGTTTGGAAAGTCCGTCGGAAGTCCACCGAAAGTCCGTCGGGAAGACCGTCGACCTAGTCTGCTGGAAAGTTCGGTCATCTGTACAGGGCATAAGAGTTATCATGGGAAAAGGGTGTCTACACTGAAACTTTACCACCAATCTTTGTTTCCACGACAACCAGTGGCGGCCGCTCCCCTAATCCATGCGTCCAGCCCCCTAATCTTTAGGCAGGGTGACGGACGCATGGATTCCAATGGGTTTTTTTTTTTAGAGGCACGTGATTAAAGCCAGACTCTCTAATTAGCTTCAAAAAAGGGTGGGCTCGGGGCACAGAGCACTGCACCCCGAGTCCACCCAGTTGTGTGACAATAGCGAATTAATATTATTCGCTATTTTCTTCCTGCTTCCCCTCCCGGGCCAATAAGGAAGCAGGTCTCGGGATTGGCAAAGAGGAGAAGCGATCTTATTGGCCAGTACCAAGGGCGGGGAGGATGTACGGAGAGTCCAGGGAGATGGCAGTCTCTGCTCTGCATCGCTGCGTGAGTACCATCCATGGGGGGGGGGGGGGTAGGGATCGGGTGGATTGTTTGCCGCCCCTGTGGGGGGTTAGGGTGGTTTATTTGCCGCCACTGACATAAACCCAAAATCTTCAAAATCCAATTGTCACAGGAACAGAATGTGAGGTGAAATCTTCTGTACAGGGGCACAGACAGCAAAACAAATGTTACTGGGGTGTTAACCCTTCCCTATGCCATCCAAAAAACTTAAAACAATTTTTTGGGCTGGAGTTACACTTAAATGTACCTATTCCGACTTACATACAAATTTAACTTAAGAACAAACCTACAGACCCTATCTTGTTTGTAACCCGAGGACTGCCTGTATGTTCTTTACAGTCTGTGATATCTTCTTTCCATTCTTTAGTCTCCTTCACAGGCTCAGGTTCAGCCAGTAGGCACAACTCCTTCCACTGAAACCAGCACAGGTACACCTCCCTCAATGGAAACCGGCCTCACTCCTGACCCAGAAAAACGCAAGCTTATCCAGCAACAGCTGGTGTTATTGCTACATGCACACAAGTGTCAACGGAGGCAAGCCGATTGTGAAATGCACGTATGTGCCCTTCCCCACTGTCGTACCATGAAGAATGTTCTGAATCACATGACGCACTGTACAGCTGGGAGAACCTGCCAGGGTAAGCTGCTATCACATGTACCAACCTGTTATAAAACCTATACCACTCATATACCACACATATTCACTGTACCATATTCCCAACCTTTGGCTCCCTACTTTGGATGGTTTTTTTTCCATCAGGCTGCCAAATCATTGTAGCTTCTGAATTTATCATCATGTTGCCTGTAAAACATGAACTTAAAAGAAACAAAATCTGCAGATGTGAATATGATTTTTTTTTTTTTTATTCTTTATTTAAGAAGGATGAACATGCGGAAATACAGAAACAACCCCAATGGTATGCATAAATGTATCAATGAACTCCCCAAAACATAATCAATGATACAGACATCACAGTATTATAAAGAAGGTCTTCTATCTGTAGGGAATAGCACCTATCTACAGAGGACTAGGGAGGTTGCGTATCCCGCATGACCAATTTTTCCACGGCAAGCATCGTTTTGTGTATAGAAGAAAGAACAAAACCAAACTGACCCCAAGGTCATAGCAACCTTAGAGATGTAATAAAAGAATAGCAACAGGAAAAGAAAAAGTGAAGAGAGAGAAGGGAGGAGGGGAGAGAGAAAAAGGTTTTTTTTTTGGGGGGGGGGGGATAGATAAACCTCCGACCAGTCACACCATCTCTGTCCAGGAGCCTCCAGGTTCATCGCGCCGCGGGGGAACTAAGCCACCAGCTCCCCATATTTTTCAGAATAGGCAAATTTGTGTCAATAAAACCTTTTTTTGAGAATTGCTCGCTGAGGCCTTTCTCCCACCAAGTCCTCCATTGCGTTGATCTCTGCTACTGTTTTCAGGCAGACGGCCACGGACGGGGGCTGTGTCTGCTTTCAGAGTAGGGGGATGCAACTTTTCGCCGCTATGAGCAGGAGAGGCAATATGGATCTCTTATAAACCTTACTAGGAATTCCGTGATGATGCAGGAGGAAGAGCTCGGGGGTTGCCGGTACCTACCGGTCAGTGAACTTTTGAACTATGCAATGCACTTCTGTCCAGAAGGGCTGAAGGATGCGACAAGACCAGAAGATGTGAAGGATCGATCCAACTGCCTTTCCACATCTCCAGCAAAGGTCTATACTCTGAGGGAATATCTTATGGATTTTTTCCGGAGTGTAGTACCAGTATTTTAAATCCCGACTCCTGATGTCTGGCGCAGATAGAAGCTTTGCAGGAAAAAAGGAGGAGCCGATCGATTTGTTTCTCTGTGAATTGCACTCCCAACTCCCGCTCCCATTTGACAATATAGGGAGGTCTAAAGTCCGGAGGTTGAGCTATCAGTAGTTGATAGGTCAAGGAAATAGCGTGTCTCAATGGAGACTGCTCCAGGCTCAACAATTCAAAGGAAGTTAGTTGCCTCCTGAAAGCCACCAGGGAGGGCAGAGAGCCAATAAAATGAGTTAGCTGTATTTTTTGCCAAAAAGAGAGCCCCGCCAGGGCCGGATCCTCCATAATATGTTGCCTATTCTTCCACTGGCCATTGATGAGAAAGTGTCTGACCTGTGACCTTTCGACCGTTTTCAAGTCAAGAAATCTAGGGTCGTTGAGTCCCGGATTGAAAGCCGGGTTGCCAACAATGGGAGTGAGCGGAGAAGGGAGCCGTGCAACCAAGAAGTCGCGGAAGGCCTTCCGGGTAATCTTAGATATATCAATAAGTCGCGCTACAAAATGACAACTGGCAAATGCCTAAAAAAGCCTCATAAAAATACGGGGATAAATGATAATAACTGAATAAATGAATATTATAAATGAATATTATAAGAGTGCTGAGCAATACAAATAGACACTTTGAGGTTAAACCAAACTACATGCTATTAGTTAGGTGGGACACAGAAAGCAATGACTATGTCCATGTGAAAAAACGCAATATTAAAAACCAAATCAATAACAAGTGAATATCTCCAATAACTTGGAAGAAAAATATTGTGACAAATCTATAAAAAAAAAAAAAAAAAAAGGTATAGCGTGATACGTAAGGAAAAAAATATAATAACAATATTCCCAAAAAAAAGTCCGTGGCTCAGCAATAATGTTAAAAGTCCATCCGTGTTAAATTAAATTACACAAAAATGGCTTGTCTCCAAGTGCTCTGTGAATAATAAAACAGAATCTTGCTGTGGTGAAAAGTAGAGTGCGTAGAAAGACCTCCACCTCTTGAAAAAAATGTCTGCCTCTTACCAGATGGAGATGGTCTCTTAATTACAGGAGACCCAGGGGGCGGATGGCTGCAACCCCAGCCAGGGATCTTTAAGGCAGGCTCTCAGCGTCCAGGGACTCTCTCCCACCAGCCTCCGCAAATAAGGAAATATCACCATGCAAAAAACAAAGTGCTCCACATAGTATAAAACCAGCGTTTTATTAAATATATAAAATTAAAGTTGCACTTACAGGAATATGGTAATAGCAAGCATATCGAAAAAAGCCGGCCGGCTCCAAAGTAACCCGTGTCTTCCGGGTATGTGTATCGCGGTGTCGTCGGGACGTAGCTCCTCCTCCCAAAAAAAGGGAGGAGGAGCTACGTCCCGACGACACCGCGATACACATACCCGGAAGACACGGGTTACTTTGGAGCCGACCGGCTTTTTTCGATATGCTTGCTATTACCATATTCCTGTAAGTGCAACTTTAATTTTATATATTTAATAAAACGCTGGTTTTATACTATGTGGAGCACTTTGTTTTTTGCATGGTGATATTTCCTTATTTGCGGAGGCTGGTGGGAGAGAGTCCCTGGACGCTGAGTGCCTGCCTTAAAGATCCCTGGCTGGGGTTGCAGCCATCCGCCCCCTGGGTCTCCTGTAATTAAGAGACCATCTCCATCTGGTAAGAGGCAGACATTTTTTTCAAGAGGTGGAGGTCTTTCTACGCACTCTACTTTTCACCACAGCAAGATTCTGTTTTATTATTCACAGAGCACTTGGAGACAAGCCATTTTTGTGTAATTTAATTTAACACGGATGGACTTTTAACATTATTGCTGAGCCACGGACTTTTTTTTGGGAATATTGTTATTATATTTTTTTCCTTACGTATCACGCTATACCTTTTTTTTTTTTTTTTTTATAGATTTGTCACAATATTTTTCTTCCAAGTTATTGGAGATATTCACTTGTTATTGATTTGGTTTTTAATATTGCGTTTTTTCACATGGACATAGTCATTGCTTTCTGTGTCCCACCTAACTAATAGCATGTAGTTTGGTTTAACCTCAAAGTGTCTATTTGTATTGCTCAGCACTCTTATAATATTCATTTATAATATTCATTTATTCAGTTATTATCATTTATCCCCGTATTTTTATGAGGCTTTTTTAGGCATTTGCCAGTTGTCATTTTGTAGCGCGACTTATTGATATATCTAATATTTATGGCTTACTACTTTTTTAGTCGCAGCTTGTATTAATTAGTGTAAGCGCAATTTTTGTTTTTACCTTCCGGGTAATCTGCCACGTTTCCCCCACCGTGGGATGATTCAATATCTGGTTTGGCAAGGGCTTATGGCACCAGGGCAGCGAATCCAACTGGACCCCTGTTAGGGTGTGCTCTACTGGTACACATTGCTTCAGATTTCCGTGCCGATACCAGTCCAGAATACGGGTTAAGTGGCATGCCATATGATAAAGGTTGGCATCTGGCAGGGCGATACCGCCCCTCAACTTAGGAAGTCAAAGGATGGTTTGTGCCAGCTAGGGGGGTTTCTGGACCCAGACAAATGTGACAAAAGCTCTGTTCACCACCCTGAGGAAAGAGGCAGGGACCTGAATAGGGAGTGCCTGGAAGTGATACAGCAGCCGAGGCATGATGTTCATTTTCACTATGCCACAACGCCCAAACCAGGAGAACAAACCATGCTGTCAATCCTGAAGGTTTTTTTAATGGCTGTCAAGGGGGGGGGGAGTTGAGGGGAAAGATCTCTTCCACCCTATGGGGCAGAAGGATGCCCAAATACTTAATGTGGGAGGAGGCCCATTTAAAGGGGAAGTCCACCCGAATCAGTGCAGCTAAGGTGGGAGGCAGGGCGACCTCCAGCGCCTTCAATTTCTGATAATTGATGCAGAAAAGCGGCAACTCCTCGTATGTCTTCAGTTCCGCGAGCAGGTTCGGGATAGACACCAAGGGGTTGGTCAAAAAAAATAGTAGGTTGTTTGCAAAGGCCGCGATTTTTGGGGAAAGGGTGGCACCCAATCACAGGCCCGAGATGTTCGGGTTATCCCTGATGAGTCTCAGAAAGGGTTTGAGGGTCAGGATAAATATCAGAGGCGACAGGGGGCACCCCTATCTCATCCCTTTCATTATTTGAAATGATGATAAAAGGTGGCCATTAATTTTAACCTGTGCCGATGGGCAAGAATAGATAGCTTGGACCCAATTCATCATTCATTACCTCAGACCTATGCACCTAAGAGTCTCGAACAGAAAGGGCGAACTCACCCTGTCAAACGCTTTTTCAGCGTCAGTCGACAGGAGCAACATTGGGGTCTTCCGTGACCTCGCTGCATGAATCAGATTGATTGCCTTGGTTGTATTGTCGTGCGCCTCGATCGTGGGGACAAACCCCACTTGGTCGTAGTAGATCAATTGTGGAATCAGATCCACCAGCTGTATGGAAAGAATCTTGGTGAATATTTTTAGATCCACATTTAAAAGGGAAATCAGCCGGTAATTTTGGCAAAATAGGGGAATTTTACCCTCCTTCGGGTCACTGCAATGTATGCACGCAGTGCGTCTCCCAGGAGGGCGGTCCCCTCCCCCACAGCATTATATGCAGAAAGAAAATGTGGGGTCAGACAGAAACTCCCCGAAGGTCTTGTAATATAGAAGGGAATAGCCATCCGGGCCCGGGGCCTTTCCCAGTTGCATTCATGCCTTCGCCAGAGCCACCTCGTCCGCAGAGATGGGTTTCTCTAGTTCGGTTAATTTCTCATCTGAGAGATGGGGGAGTCCCGATCTTTGTAAGTAGTCCTGAATGTCTTTCTGTTGGGAGGATTTCTCCCCTTCGGATGTTGGGCTCGGAAGATTATATAAAGAGGTAAAATACCTCCGAAACTGGTCTGCTATGTCCTCTGTAGCAAGGACCTTATTATGGGTATCGTTGAGAAGTTCGGGGATAAACGTTCAAGCTTGCTGGGCTCTCAGAGCCCACGCCAGCAGTTTTCCACATTTGTTGCTATGCTCATAGAACGTTCGTCTACACTTAGCAATCACAGCTTTCGCCCTGAACAAAGCCAAGGTGCGCAGTTGGTTCCGCAAGGCTGTCAGATCTGCAAGAGCCCGGGTAGCTAGTGATTTTTTATGGACGGCCTCTAGGGATCGGATTTTGTCTAACAGACTGACAATCTGTTGCTCTCTAGCTTTCGTGAGTCAGGATGTTATCTCAATCAAGAGACCACTGATGTAACCTTTGTGCACCTCCAGACCATCGTTGGGGCAACCTCTGGGTTTACATTAGAAGAAAAAAACTGTCTCAGTTCCCTTGAAACCTCCTCGGTGACCTCGGGCAATTGGATCAGGGAATTGTTAATCTTCCACATCCACTGAATGGGAGCGGGTTGCAGCAGGTCAATGTCTAAAAAAAATGGCACGTGGTCTGTAAAACATTATGGAGACAATTGAGGCAGAGGTAACGCTGGACAAGAGTGATTGAGGCATCATAAAAAGATCAATTTGGGTGTAGGAGTGATGTGGATACGAGTAGAACGTGTAGTCTCTATGGTTCGGGTGGAGAACCCGCCACACATCTACTAGGTGGAAAGTATAGAAGTTTCTCTTTAAGCGTTTCAACTCTGCGTAAGAGAGCTGAGAGGCATTCCTGGAGGAATCCAGGGCCAGATCCATGACGAAGTTCATGTCACCCCCCCCAGGATCATCGCCCCTTCAGCAAACTCCCCCAATTAGGTCAAGATTGGATCCAAGAAGAAGGGGGAAAAGAGGGAAGAAGGGAATATCTGGTGAGGTTGGGAGAGCGTGGAAGGAGGGAAAAGAAAGGGAGGGGGGAGAGTAGATGGAAGAAGGTAGGGAGGGGAAAGGGGGGGGCAGAAGAAGGAGGGGGAAAAAAAGAAGGGGGGAGGCCAGGAGGGCAGAAAGGAGGGGACCTAGTGGGAGGGAGGATCCATGCACACAGCACAGGGAGACCCGGGTTCCTGTACAAGATGGATGCATAGAACAGTACATATAGTGCATAAAGAGTCCAGTACCAGCCACATCCACTGGCTAGTGGCTAGGCTCAGAAAGCATCCAAAGTAGAGCTAGACCCCCTGGAGCATCCCACCAGCCCCAACCCACCCCCCTCCCCGCATCATGAGCAGGATAGTCCAGCCGGAAAACTCAGTTAACACCCCACACCTGGAATGAAAGATGGCCAGTACTGGAGAAGCTTGCGGATAGTTCAAGGCACTGCCTCTAGTTCTGTGCTGTGACAAATGGGCTTTGGAGTCTCTCCAGGGAACCAGGAGGATGAGGGTGCTCCATGGAATCCAGGGCGGGAGGGTGGGAGCGATCACACAGCAGGAGCAGGGGGGAATCACAGGGTCACTGGATGTAGGGCTACTGGACCTCCCCCCGCAGCACAGTTAACCATGTTGAAAGCACAAAAAATGCCTGAGCCTTGGGCTGGGCCGGCCGTGTGCAGCCCAAGACAGGTGTCACTTACGGTTGTCGCTCCCAGGGCTCACATTTCGGGCTCATGCACCCGCGCCGGCGTCTGGTCTCCTCTCCTACGTTTGGTGGAGCTGCGGATAAACCCGGTCTGGGGGCCCGAGGTTCAGAGTGAGAGTCCCTGGTAGGCAGCGAGATCAGCCAGTCCAGAAGGGGTATTGGCTCCATGTCCAGGAAGGCGAACAGGTCTGGAGATCCAAGTGGCGTTGGCAGGGTGAAGGAAGAACTATCCTTGCGGACCGTCAGTTAAAACGGAAATCCCCAGCGGTAAGGCAGTGCTGCTCAGCGTAGCGGCTCCAGCAGGGGTTACAACATGGCTCGCCTTTGCAGGGTGGCCCTAGATACGTCCGGGTAGATGGAGATTTGAGCGCCATCAAAATCAATCTGGCCCTTAGACCAGGCAGCAGGGAGAATTAGGTCCTTCTGGGCGTATCGATGGAGACAGCAGATCACATCTTGGGGGTGGTCATGTTCCGGTGGCTTAGGTGCACCCGACTGAACTCCAGGCTGGCAGGGGGTCCGTGTCCAAGACAGGCTAAAATGTAATGTTTTAGGAACATTTTACTTTATAACAGAGCTTTATCTAGAGCAGTGGTTTCCAAAGTGTGGCCCAGGAGCCAGAAATGCTCTTTTGCTTGCCTTTTTCTGGCCCTTACGGCACTATTCCTCCTACTGATACCAACAATGGGGCACATTTCTTGCAACTTACACAAACAATGGGGCACTATTACTCTCACAGACACCAATGATGGGGTTCTATTCCTCCAACTGACACCAACAACAGATCAGCTTCATGTATACATAGAAATATTTAAGAAGAGAGGTAAAAAGTGGCGCTGCCTGAATCTGATGTGCAAATCTCAAAACAAGCAAACAGTATACGTATGAAAAATAATATTAACATAGTTACATAGACATATTAAACCATATAAATGTGAAAAGATTAGTGTTCTGTCTCTCTAAATCACAAAATGAGCATGTGAAATCTCCTAGTGCAAATTACTATAAAGTGCACAGTAATTAATAAATTATGATATATATGCAAACATAAGTAGAACAACTATTATAAATGGAGACTGCATCAATATGTCAGAAGGTGTGTTTAAAAAAAGAAAGTCCATAATTCTATGTGCAATTAGATAGTCCACAATATATTGTATGAAGTTATTGAATAAAAAGTAAAGTGCTCAACGTGCTTATATGAAACAAGAAGCCAATAAATATATCAAAAAGGAAATATCTCAAAAAAGGAAAAAACACAAAACAAAAATCACAGTTCATAGGTCCATAAAAGTGATCCTATTCTAAAGTGACTTGTGCCTGGGTAAATGGTGAAGGGTGGGTTTAATTACTCACTCACCAGAAACCTGAACGCCCTACGCTTTTCGTCACATAAACATCATCAGGAGCGGCCAGGCGGAGTTTGGAGTGTCACCACGTCACTTCTGGTTTCTGAGATTCTCGTTCGTGGAACGCAAGATGTCCCGAATATTTTGCCGATTTTATTTGTACTGACCCCGTAGCACTAATGGAAGTGCGTTTTTTTAGCATCTGTTTAAGTAAATTTATCTTTTATGGACTTACAGTATGAGATGCCTTTCTGTCCATCCATCCCTATGTGAGTGTACCCACTGACCAGACCTATCGAGGAGGAGGATGCAACACTGGATAAGGATTAGAAACAGCCTTAGTGTGATACCCTCTACCCCTGCAGGGGATCAGCTTTCTGGTGAGTGCGGATCTCAGGGGGGAGCACGTGTGGAATTCACCCACCCTTCACCAGTGATTTACACTTTACCATTTACCCAGGCACAAGTCACTTTGGAATAGGATCACCTTTATAACCCCATGAACTGTGATTTTTGTTTTGTGTTTTTTTCTTTTTTGAGCTATTTCCTTTTTGATATATTTATTGGCGTCCGGTTTCATATAAGCACGTTGAGCACTTTACTTTTTATTCAATAACTTATACAATATATTGTGGGCTATATAATTGCACATGAAATTATGTTTTTTTTTTTTATATAACTTTCTGACATATTGATGCAGTCTCCATTTATAATAGTGGTTCTACTTATATTTGCTTATATAGCATAATTTATTTATTACTGTGCTCTTTATAGTAATTTGCACTAGGAGATTTCCAACACACATTTTGTGATTTAAAGAGACAGTACACTAATCTTTTCACATTTTTTATTTTTTTCTATTATTATTTTTCATACAAACATTGTTTGTTTATTTTGGCATTGCACATCAGATTCAGGCAGCGCCACCTCTCTTCATACATATTTC
This sequence comes from Aquarana catesbeiana, assembly GCF_042186555.1. Taxonomy (NCBI): domain Eukaryota; kingdom Metazoa; phylum Chordata; class Amphibia; order Anura; family Ranidae; genus Aquarana; species Aquarana catesbeiana. The sequence goes on along the minus strand of NC_133329.1, from coordinate 109,348,038 downwards.
TTTGTTGATCCCACTTTGGTGGGATTCGGGAGGTAGGCAGCAGCCATACTATACTACCATAACGCAAAATCCAATATTCCATTTTATTTTCATGTACACATAGCCTATTATGACCACCGGCTGTGGGAAAATATCTGTGATTTTACCGCAATTTTGCTGCATTTGCGGCCAGCGGTCAAGACATTCCTATGTTGAACATGATTCTTCCGGGTTTAGGAGAGGGAGGTTGAACCTCAAATAACCACAGCAGCTCCTGAACTATCCTAAAAGCCTATGTGTACATGGATACATAGGCTTTTATGGAGTTGAGATTAGGAGCTTTGGCAAATAAACGCCAAAAGCATCAAAGAGCTGTAGTGTACATGAAGCCTAAAGTGTGAAGGACAGTAAACTGGCCCCTTGTTTAGAAAGTTTGGAGACCACTGGTCTAGAAAATTGTATGCTTGCTTTAAAGTGGTGGTAAACCCTTTTAAAAAATTCCATAAAATAAAAAACCTGCAAGACAAAGGCATAATGAGCTAGTATTTATAGCATACTAGCTCATTATGAATTACTTACCTGAGATCGAAGCCCCCGCAGCGGTCCTCGTTCACCGTTTTGGCGGCCAACATCTCTCCGGGGGGTTACTTCCGGGTATCGTGGCTCCGGAGCTGTGATTGGCCAGAGCCGCAATGACGTCACTCCCGTGCATGCACGCGTGAGCCGCCGGTAACGGCACAGTACAACTGAAGCAACGGCATGTACGTGCCGTTGCTTCAGTTTGCTTAAGTGCGCATGTGCCGATGACGTTGGCACATGCAAATACAGGGATATCTCCTAAACCGTGCAGGTTTAGGAGATATCCAGTGTAGCTAAAGGTAAGCCTAATTATAGGCTTGCCTGTAGTATAAAGTGGTTGTAAAGGGTTTACAACCACTTTAAAGGGTAAGTTCACCTTTGTACACTTTTTTTTTTTCTAACTTCCAGCTCCCCTATGCACCAATATAGCATTCATGTACTTTTCTTACAAAAATATCAAAGCTTTCCATTAATTCTACATTCACTTACTTCTCTTGTCCTAATCCAGACGTTTCCATCAATAATGTCTTATTCCTTTTTTTTTTTCGTTTTTTCTTTTTTTTTTTTTATACCACTTCAGCAAACTTTGTCAAGAGACAGTTTCAATTTCACGTTCATTTACTGTCTCTTTCTCAGTTTCAAATCATTGTGGTATTTTCTTCAGGCTTAATTTTTTTAAATTCCTTCTATTAGGAAAATTTTCCAAAGTTTAATATTAAAATCTTAGTTGCTAATGTTACCCTTCATGTCTATTATACAGTAGTTACCGTATATTCTTTTCCCTCTAAAATTCATCTAACCACCCACCCACTTCTCTCCCTCCCCCCCACCCCGGTTTGGTGTGATCTCGGTCCTCTTTCTAATTTCTTGGCCTATTCAGGTCCTACCACCCTCCATCATCTTTTCTAAATATTTCTCTGAGGTTTTAAAAATTCACCATTTTTTCCAGGTACTGTTGTATTTTCTTGATTGCCCTTTTTCTCTGCTGCATAAGTATTCCATTTTGTTGTAGTATTCTATCCGCTCGAACCATTACCTTACTTACGTCTGTTTTTTCTATACTTAACCACTTCTTTGGGATTAAACCTTTTGCAGCGTTCAACAATATTGGAGTTAATGTTTTCTCGTATTGCTTATTTGAAAGTTTTAAATCATGAAATAAACACGTCCCTAGGCTATTATCTTTTCTCCAGCTATCTCTTCTATATATTCCAGCATTTCTTTCCAATATTCCTTAATTTTTTGGCATTCCCACAATATGTGTGTCATTGTGGCCCTCTGTTTACATTCCCTCTAACACTGTGGAGATTTGTCCGGTTGGTATTTATGAATTTTATCCGGAGTCAAATACCATCTTATCAAAAGCTTATAGTTCATTTCTATTGTATTTATATCTGTTGCGTAGTTATATACAGTACTGCTCCTATCATTCTCTTAACTTGCTGATCCTCTAATTTAATGCCTATTTCTTTCTCCCATTTCCCTATATAGGGGGCATCTCTTGTCCTTCCAATTCTGTCAGTATACCATATACTTTAGATATTCCATGTTTCAGTGGAATTTGTATACCACAAAGTTTTTCCAGTGGATTTAAGTTCTTTCCATCTCTGATTGGTTGAGGCAATGTGTTTACCAAATGTTTTAATTGAAAATATTCCCATTCACTTATCTTCCACCCATTTATTTCCTTTATTTCCAGTAGTGATTTCATCTTCCCTTGTGTAGTGATACCTCTAATTTGTGCATTCCCCATTTTTAACACCAAAAAGTGTCCCTTTTCCTGGTTCAAAAAAATTTGTTCTGGTGAGTGCAATTAATGGTGAATTATATCTCCAGTTTTTTTGTCGATATAGCGTATCCCAGGTTTAAAACACATTTATTGTCAAGTCGTGTGTCTCCGGATCTAATATTCTAAACCTACGTGGTATCCAAATATTTTTATGCAAAATTGTTCTGTTTATCGTATTTTCAACCCTAATCCACTTTTTTTCGCTTTTTTCACTAACCCATTCTATCATACGTGAAATAATTACTAACTTGTAATATCTGTTTATAGCTGGTGCTGTTAACCCTCCATGTCCTTTTTTTCTTAGTGATTAGTGCAAATTTTACTCTTGGTTTTTTTGCTTTGCCAAATATACTTTATCATCATTGTTTTTATTACTCTGAAAAAACTCGGTGGTATAGCTATTGGTAGCATCTGGAATTTATATATTATTTTTGGGAGGATCACCATTTTAAGCATATTTATACTACCCATCCATGATAGGGGTTGCAGTGAGCCCATCTTTAAATCCGTTTAAATCTCATTCAATAATGGGATATAATTCGCCAGATATAACTTCTCGGCAGTGGATGTCAATTTTATTCCTAAATATGGCAGCTCTTTTCTCACCCACATAAATGGGAATTCCCTTTGTAATGCAAGTTCTTCATTTTTTTCAATGCCTATATTTAATATCTCTGTTTTTATGGGGTTAATTTTAAAATTCGAGAGTTCACCGTATCTTTTTATTTCTCTGATTATATTTGGCAATGTCACCTATGGTTTAGTTACATACATCAAGATGTCATCCGCGTAAGCTTCAATTTTATGTTCTTCTTCCCCCACTCTCACCCCTCCTTTATCTCGATTTATTCCGTAGAGTTGCAAGGAAAGGTTCCATCGACAATACATATAGGAGTGGCGAGAGTGGGCACCCCTGTCTCGTTCCATTATGCATTTCAAAGGGCGATGACAATTTCCTATTGCCTTTAACCATCGCCTTAGGCCAAGTATATACATTTTTGATCCATCTCATAATTTTAGGTCCCAGTCCTTGATATTGAAGGGTATCCATCATGAATCCCAGTCTACCCTGTCAAACGCTTTTTCGGCGTCGATTGACAGGTGTAGTGCTGGGGCTCTCCTATTTTCCCCCTTTCGCAGCATTAAAACTGTTTTTATGCTATTATCTCTGCCCTCTCTTCCAGGCACAAACCCTGTTTGGTCTGGGTCCACCCACATTGGAATACATTTTTTTAATCTCGATGCCAGCATTTTTGCATAGATCTTCGTATCAGCGTTCAGTAAAGTGATGGGCCTATAGTTAGAGCAAATGGTTTTATCTTTTCTCTCTTTGGGTATAATTGTAATATGGGCTAGTAATGTCTCTCGCCTTGTTTCTTCATCTTCCCCTAACTTATTCAGACAGTCACATAACTTTGGGATCAGTTAGTTTTGAAATATTTTGTAGTATTTAATCGTGAACCCGTCTGGTCCTGGACTTTTCCCTATAGGGGTTTCCTTTAATGCCATTTTCATTTCATCTTGCGTAATTACTTTTTCAGTTGTTCCCCTTGGATTTTTGGCAGCTTGGCCTTCGTTAAGTAGACTTATAAATTTCTTTTGCTTATTTCCTTTTCTTCTTGTGTCTCTTGATTTCTTATTGCATAAAGTGCACTATAGTACGATTAGAAGGCCAATGCAATATCTATTGTCTTATTTACCATTTCTACTCTCTCGTTTTTTTATCTTTTCAATATAGTTTAAGGTCTTCTTATTCCTTAATATATAGTGTAAACAAGTGCAGCGCTAGAGAAATGAAATACTCAAATAGTCAGTAAGACTATTAAATACAGTTTTACCAATGGCTATACAACCAATGAAGTAAAAAAAACAATAAAGATATTGCACAATGATATAAGTGAGAAATTGCTGAATAGTACAGTTGATACGATTGACACAAATGAGGATCACAATCATATTAATTTAGTCCATGTAAAATACCAAAAGTGACACAAAAGTGGCAAAGATGAAAAAGTGGCTTTAGTGAAAAAGGATGTTGATAGAAGATCCACCACCATGTACTAGTAAAGGCTTACCAGAGAGATTGGACACAGACGGGTGTATACCCACTGGGTCAATCAAGCTTGAAAAGTGGTGATCCTGAATGGCAGCTACCGCAAAGGACGCAGATTCCAGGAGGTCTGTGTGCTTGCAATGGTGTGTTAAAGCGATTGGTCCGAATTAACATCAATGGTATATGTAGAAGGAAATATGAGAGCACATAGCGTGATTCTGTAAAAACTCATAACATGTTTATTGAAGATAAAAAATCACTCACATTTCTGGAGATAAAAAAACGATTTGGTATAAAATAACGGCATTGTCAGTGGTATCAGTAGTCCGTCCCAATGTGTTTCATCCTCTAGGACATCATCTGGGGTACTGATCCACTGTGTACACTTCCCCTTATATAATAAAAAGGACCCCCATATCAGGATGTGGCTCCAATGAAGTTGCGCGGTTCAATAGCGATGACTTCCGGGAAGGCAAGATGGCGCCGGCGGCGTGCGATGCCAGCCTCACTCTGGGCGAGGGAAGACATTTGGAACGCACAGCTGGAACGCAGATGTCGATGTGGAGTCACGTGTATTGGAGAGCGAACGTTGTGAAGGCATGACGTTGCACTTCAAGCCTCAATGTGAATGAGGGAAAGTGGAGCGCATAACTAAATGCCGCACGACATGTGGTAATATACGCATCTCGTAGTTATAGAGTGCAAGACAAGCTGTTAGCCATCAGTCAAAATTAAAAGATATATATAGGGTAATGAAAGATATATGTTGTAAATCATATAAACTAAGACAAGATAGGAGTATCATTGTCATTATAGATCCGCATCTTAAAAATAGAATAAATGAAAAAGTGAATGTATGGCAAATATAATGACAGTGAGGATACATGTGCTAAAAATGCTGAAAAAACATGGTGGAACAAAAAGAAAAAAGAAAAAAATGAAAAAAATGACCCAAATATTTTTAATAAAAAAATAAGGGTCATACGGCAAAACGTAATTTGTTTGTGTTTTGAGTATATATTAATGATGAAAAATAAGGAGCCACGGCTTAATATAGGACCCCAATGCACATTGTGTACATCCTATAGTGAAAACCCCTTCTTATTCCTTAATATTTTTGAAACATGCTTCCTTGGCTTATTACCCCATTTGTATCTTTGCTGTCACTCTGTTGAACTCCTTCCTAGTTTCCTGATCCATCAGATCTTTTATTTCGTCTCGTTTTATAATTAGGGTCCGATGGGTTTCCACTTCCGCTTGATTTTTGTATCTTTGTTCCAGGTCATATATTTCTTTTACAATTTTCTCCATGGTATTCGCTCTCCTTCTTTTTTCTTGCCCCGCTAGAGCTCAATTTCCCCCTTATGACCGTCTTATGTGCTTTCCATATAGTTGCTTTTGTTACTTCTGGCGTCTCGTTTTCCAAGAAATATTGGGCGATCTCTTCTATTATGATCTTTTCTACTTCTTTATCATCTAATAGATCTTCATTTATTCTCCATGAACCTTTCCCAGGGGGTTTCCCATTGTAGTTTGATCTTCATCGTGATAGGGGCATGGTCCAACACTGTTGTTATTCCTATTGTTTCCCTTACTGCCTCTAGGGCTCTATGCTCAATCAAGATATAGTCTAACCTAGAGTACGTTCCATGCACGGCCGAGTGGAATGTATAGGCTTTTATGTTTGGGTGTTGGATTCGCCAAATATCCACTAGTTGATGCTCCTGTATTATATAAGTCTGATCAGGAAGAAGACATTACTAATGGAAACGTCTGGAAACGTAGATTAGGACAAGAAAAGTAAGTGACCGTAGATTTAATGTAAAGCTTTGATATTTTTGCAAAAAAAGTACATGAATGCTATATTGGTGCATAGGGGAGCTGGAAATTGGGGGGGGGGGGGGGGTATACAAAGATGAACTTACCCTTTAATGCCTCCTTCCTCAGCAGCATACACTCACCTTTTCTTCTGTATCCCCTTCGTTGGATTCAGTCACTGGTACACTTCCAAGTATTGATTTCAATATACAAGAAGCATGTGTTATTCATAGTTGAATACTGGTGTCCTATGTGTACTTTGCCTCTTTGCATGAACTTCATTTGATAAGGACTGGTCACTGCTGCTTTCTCTCCCTGGCAGGATAGCTGTATGGGATTGTATCCCCCCCCCCCCCCTGTAGTTTTTTACAGGCAGTATGTAGTGGCTGGACCAGATTAAATAAAATAAAGTATTTTATGTGTATGTTAACTTATGTGCTTAGTGAAAATTAACCCTTTTTATCCCTTAGTTCCCCACTGCGCTTCCTCCAGACTGATAATCTCACATTGGAAGAATTGCATAAGGCATAACTGTCCTCTGTGCATACCTTTAAAGAATCCCAGTAGCATCAGGAACCAGCAGTGTAAGTGTATTTTCTGTCTTTTGCTCTTTGGTGATATAGAACAATGTTACCAAAAAGGGAGTGATTGTGAGCCTTGTCTACCCTTACTGATGATAGAATATACTGCGTGTAGCGGTACCCTCCTGAGGGCTGCTGAGTGTTGTAGTCCGTCTGTCACCCTGCCCAGCCAGGCACACAGTCTCATTCACCCTCAGGCAGAAAACCAGTCCTTGAACTTTGTTTGTATTTTTATTGAGGGGAATAAACTTGGATGGGGGTAGGGAATTTATGAGATGCCCAGATGATTAGGAACAATTCAGGGACTTGAGACTATTTTCAACTCCAGTACATACACCTCCTCTCTTCTCTTCAGCACATCACTTGCTTGCAGACTGTCTCTCCTCAAAAACTCCAGCACATCACTTGCTTGCATTTTCCAGACCAACTAGCACTATATTTTAAGCCTGACACTGGCTCGGCCAGGCCTAAGGTGAATGCCCTTTGCAGGCAGGGACAGCAGGCCCCTTTGGTGTAGGAAAATATGTAGGTAGTCCTAGTGCTAGCGTCCACATGGCTACTGCTCCCAGCACCACATCTTCAGGCCCTGCCAGCCCTCCTGGCTGCAGCTGCCTCTCTCCACTGCCTGAGCTACCACAGTCCACTCCACTGGCTCTGCACCCATCCCAGACTGCACTCTCCCAGTCCAGGCGTGCCTCCCCAGTCCTTCCTGACTGTGTGTCACTCACCAGCCCTCTTGGCTCTGTCAGGAAAGAGGAAAGTACCAGTCTCGCCAATATCGCTGCCTTCCTTCACACATGCGCGGTAAAGCGGCACTCCGGCACATCCCTGGGCACAATACAGCGAAACGGCTAATGCGTGTGCGCAATTCGGCTAAACGGCTAATGTTTGTGTGCAATTCAGCGAAACGGCTAATGCGCGTGCGCGATTCAGCGTAACTGCGAACGCGCGTACGCAATAGCGCGCACAACACGAGCCTCCCACTGGTCTATAAAAGCTACTCTGTGCTATGACCAGATTGCTGGTTTGTCTTTCAGCTCCCCGTGTGTTTCCTGCTTTGTATTCTGATTCTTGATTACCTGTTGTGACCCGGATTGACCTTGACCTGCTCTGATCTCTACCTGCATCTGATCCTCGGCTTGCCTCTCGGACTTCTCCACTTGCTTACTGTGTTTGACGTTCGGCCTGTCTACGGATATTGCTTCCTGTCTCCAGTGATTGACCCTCAGCCTGCTCCTGGACTTTGCTATTGTCTTCAGTGCTCGACCCCTGGCTTGCTCACAGGCTTTGCTTTCAGTCACCTATGTTTGACCCTCGGCCTGCCTACAGACTTTTGCTATCAATCTTCAGTACTAGTCATCAGCCTGCTGACAGACCTGCTAGTCCTTGCACTAGACTGTTTTTGCCTATCTAGAGACTCTTACTAGTCAATGGTGTTTGACCCCCGGCCTGTTGTTGGATCAGCTGTTCATCCTCCTTCCTGAGCTTCAGCATCTTCCAGTCCTGCACAGCTCTCTCCCTGCCGGTGACCTTCACGCAAGACCTGCTCAGCCTGCTGGTGACTCGTGCCTCTTTGTGCCCTTCGCCCCCTGTACCATCTCCAGGAGTGGAGTGCGCTTAGTCGCAAGAGGTTACCGCACTCAGCATCTCGGCCTCGGTGAGTACCCTTATCTGACAGGCTGCGACCTGTAGTTCCTCCCTGGAGACTTGCTGGGCAGTGCTCTCTCATGCTGTCCTCTCCTTGCTCCCGTGACTCCTGTCCAGGATACCTCCATGAGTTCTTAGAAGGTCCCGTCTGCACCCGAGCCCAGGACCAAGGTCACACCCCCCCCAGACTGGGGAGCTCCCTCAAAGGCCCCGAGAGCCTAGCACTCCATCTCCAGCTTCCACACCAAACAACCCCTCCCCAGCTGAGCTGACCCTGGGTATTTAACCACTTCCCGCCCGGCCTACAGCAAAATGACAGCCGGGCAGTGGTTGCGTTATCCTGACTGGGCATCATATGACGTCCAGCAGGATAACAGCTGCCGCGCACCCGTGGGGGCACGCATTGTGGCGATCGGTGGTGCGGTGTGTCAGTCTGACACACCGCTACACCGATCTCAGTAAAGAGCCTCCAACGGAGGCTCTTTACCACGCGATGAGCCGTGTCCAATCACGGCTGATCATGATGTAAACCGGAGGAGCGGTTGATTGGCTTTTCCTCACTCGCGTCTGACAGACGCGAGAAGAGGAGAGCCGATCAGCTGCTCTCCTGACAGGGGGGGTCTGTGCTGATTTTTTCATCAGCGCAGCCCCCCCTCGGATCCCGCCCAGGACCACCATCATGCCGCCCAGGACCACCAGGATGGCCATCCACACTGCACCACCAGGTATGCCCCCCCTGACCACCAGGGAAATGCAAATCTATGCCAAGGCAGCTGCCAATCAATGACCAGGCAGCTGCCAATCAGTGCCCACTCACAATGCCTACCACTGCCAATGCCACCAGGGATGCCTATCAGTGCCGCATATCAGTGCCCATCAGTGGCATGTATGAATGCCCATCAGTGCCGCCTATCAGTGTCACCCATGAGCACTAAAAGACTGCAAAGATGGGTACTTATCAGTGCCCATCAGTGCCCACCAGTGTCACCCATGAGTGCCCATCAGTGCTGCCTATCAATGCCCATCAGTGCCGCATATCAGTGCCCATCGTCAGTGCCCGTCAGTGCCCGCTCATTGGTGCCACCTCATCTGTGCCGCCTTATCAGTGCCCGTCAGTGCCGCCTTATCAGTGCCCATCGGTGAAGGAGAAAACTTACTTATTTACAAAATTTTATAACAAACAAAAGCAAAACATTAATTTTTTTTCAAAATTTTCGGTCTTTTTTTATTTGTTTAGCAAAAAATAAAAACTGCAGAGGTGATCAAATACCACCAAAAGAAAGCTCTATTTGTGGGAACAAAATGATAAAAATTCTGTTTGGGGGGTAAGTGCCTGGTATTGAAGTGGTTAAGGAGGCCTGAACCCTGCCAATCTAAGCTGGGAAGCTGGGGATCGGTCAGGACTCCTCTAAACAATCTCCACCTCCCCTCTTCACCTTTCTTTTCAGAATATTCTAGCAGGCCCTGGAAAGAAGTGGGAGGTCTTGATAATGCTGCTTGTGAGTCACCAGCTCTACACTGAGTCAATCCCAACCCAGTTCAAAACACAGGAAGCCAAGCCTGGAAATGTACCTACCCTCAAAAAAAACCATAACACTATCCTTCTAGCACACTAGAGGGTGCTACATGCATATAAAGTATTGTGGAACAAATGCATGATGGGACTTGTAGTTCTGCAACAGCTGGAGGGCCCCAGGTTGCCTACCCCTGCTATACACAGTAGTAAAGTAGGAGCAGGTAGGTGAAACGACAGAACACAACAAGGGAAACAGTAACCTACAAACCCAGAAGTGTCGGAAAGCATTGATGCCCAAAGCTCTATAAGAGAAAGAACATTGGACTCGGTGCCTGCCAGAGAGGTATTTAATTTCCCATTTTTTTTTACATAATTCTTTTAAAATAGCAACAGAGTCACTTTCGGTTGTGACATGCATTCATACAGTATACTGTGCTACTCACAATGGAGTATAGTGGAATGTCCATCTATCTACAGATACGCAGGGAGACAGACACTCTATATACTCTATGACATAACTGTGTCCCTGTTTAGCTAGATACAGTTAAATAGCACCAATTGGGATTATGCAATTATATATTGTGCCAATATATTGCAGCTTACCAATCATTAGATGTGGTGTCTGCATTAGTTTTCTTTTTTTTTTTTTGGATTTTTTCACCTGGTGATTAGCCAGTAACACACCTCCTGTATTAGAGTGACCCCATTCTGGATGAAGGAGCACTGGGGGCACATTTGGACAGCAGTATTGTCAGTCTGGGGGGAGGGGAGTGTTAGATGTACTAGCATATTTAAATATACTAACAAATTGACGCTAAACTTCAGCTCACACATTTATAAGCAGTTACAGAAACAGTTTTCCCCATTTGGGATAAAGGTTTTCCATAACATAAATTAATAAAAGCCGATCATTGTAAGCACCCCTGTCAGCAGTAAATGGTTTGTCTCATCTCTATTTAACCACTTCAGCCCTGGAAGATTTGGCTTCTCAATGACCAGGCCATTTTTTGCAATGCAGCACTGCGTCGCTTTAACTAACAATTGCGCAGTTGTGCGATGTTGTACCCAAACAAAATTGACGTCCTTTTTTTTGCACAAATAGAGCTTTCTTTTGGTGGTATTTGATCATCTCTGTGGTTTTTATTTTTTGCGCTATAAACAAAAAAAGAGTGACAATTTTGAAAAAAAAAACACAATATTTTGTACATTTTGCTATAATAAATATCCCCATTTTTTTTTTTAAAAGCTAATTTTTTCCTCAGTTTAGGCCGATATGTATTCTGCTACATATTTTTGGTAATATAAATCACAATAAGCGTATATTGATTGGTTTGAGCAAAAGTTATAGCGTCTACAAAATAGGGGATAGATTTATGGCATTTTTATTATTTATTTTTTTTACTAGTAATGGCAGTGATCAGCGATTTTTATCAGGACTGCAACATTATGGCAGACAGACCGGACACTTTTGACACATTTTTGGGACCATTGGCATTTATACAGCGATCAGTGCTATAAAAATGCACTGATTACTGTGTAACTGTCACTGGCAGGGAAGGGGTTAACAGTAGGGGGCGACCAAGGGGTTAACTGTGTATCCTAGGGAGTGATTCTAACTGTGGGGGGATGGGACTGCCTGGGTGAGGAGACCGATCGTTGTTTATACTTAGTATGAACAACAGATCGCTCTCCTCACCCCTGAGAGCACGGAGATCTGTCTGTTTACATTGACAGATTTCCGTTTGTCTCTGTGTGGAGCGACCGCCAGGCATGTGCATCGGCGCCGTGGCACAGGGCGCGCCCCCTAGTGGTCAAAAGTTACATTGGTTCGCCCAGGAGAGCCAACCTGCCGCAGTTTAACTGCGGCGGCTGGTCGGGAAGGGGTCAATCACCACTGGGGTTTTTATTTTTTACGCTACAAATACAAATAAAAAAAGACCGAACATTTTTAAAACAAAATTCATTTTTCTTAGTTTCTGTTATAAAATTTAGCAAATAAGTAATTTCTTTGGTAAAAAAAAGCCAAGACAGGGTTTTTTTGGTGTTGGCGGTGATGGGGGGACAGACAGATGTTTTGTGCACCGTGACAGATGTTTTATCGGACACTGACGTGTATGGGAACAGGTGTATCAGTGGTGCTTGGTCTACTGTTTGTGGGGGGATCTGTGACAGCTCTCTATATAAAATCATCCTCACACAGAGAGCTGTCACATAGCTGCAGATCCACCCCCCCCCCCCCCCCCCGCACTGAGCTCGGCGGGGAGAACTGTCACAGAGACACGTGTCTCTGTTTACATTGTGAAGGACGAGGAAAGGACCACCCAGCCATTTATGTGCAGTGACCGTGTGGGAGGTGGTCAAAGCATGACATGTTAGGTATCCGTATTTATCGGCGTATAACACGCGCTGGCGTATAACACGCACCCCAAGTTTAGGAGGGAATTTTAAGGAAAAAAACTTTTAGGAGGGAAGTTTAAGGAAAAAACTTTAAATTCCCATCAATGCAGCCTTATCAGTGTCCATCTACAGCCTTGTCCATCATTGCAGAATGATCAGTGTCCATCTGCAGCCTTGCCCAGTCTCATTGCAGCCTTTTCCCTTCTCATTACAGCCTTGCCCTGTCTCATTGCAGCCTTGCCCAGTCTCATTGCAGCCTTTTCCCTTCTCATTACAGCCTTGCCCTGTCTCATTGCAGCCTTGCCCAGTCTCATTGCAGCCTTTTCCCTTCTCATTACAGCCTTGCCCTGTCTCATTGCAGCCTTGCCCAGTCTCCTTGCAGCCTTTTCCCTTCTCATTACAGCCTTGCCCAGTCTCATTGCAGCTTTGCCCAGTCTCATTGCAGCCTTACCCAGCCTTGCCCTGTCTCATTGCAGCTTTGCCCAGTCTCATTGCAGCCTTGCCCAGCCTTGTCCAGTCTCATTGCAGCCTTGCCCAGCCTTATTGCAGCCTTGCCCTGTCTCATTGCAGCCTTGGCCTGTCTCATTGCAGCCTTGCCCCGTCTCATTGCAGCCTGATCGTTTTTAAAATGAGCGCCGCCGAGATACACATAGCCGAGTGTACTGTGTACTCGGCTAGGCTCGGCTCCTCTTGGCTCGGCTCGCAGTCCCGCCCAGTCCCACCCTCTTGGCCCGGCTCCTATGATGGACATAACACAGGTCCAATGGCGGGACTTGGCGGGACTTGGCGGGACTTGGCGGGACTTGGCGTGACTGCGAAAGGAGCCGAGAGGAGCCGAGCCTAGCCGAGTACACAGTACACTCGGCTATGTGTATCTCGGCGGCGCTCGCACCATGATTTTCCCCTGATTTTAAGGGGAAAAAGGTGTGTGTTAGACGCCGATAAATACTTTATTTACTCGGCGTAACATCAATTGGGCTAACTTTATTGTTTTTTTTTTTAAATTCATGAAAGTGTATTTTCTTAAAAAAAAAATAGCGTTTGAAAGACCGCTACACAAATACAGTGTGACATAAAATATCGCAAACATTGCCATTTTTTTCTCTAGGGTCTCTGCTAAGAAAAAAATATTTATAATGGTTTGGGGGGTTCTAAATAATTTTCTAGCAAAAAATACGGATTTTAACTTGTAAGCAACAAATGTCAGAAAAAGGCTTAGGCGAGAAGTAGTTAAAGTTATATCTGTGTGAGTGTAGTAGTGCCATGCTGGCAACTTACAGAACAGTGTGTAAAAGAGAGTCGTCCGTCGTTAATCTAATGACCAATAAACTGTTCCATTCCTAAAGTGAATTTACCTTTGAATTTCTGGTAGAGCTTGGGAGAAAGGAATGTTTTTATATACAGTATATAGATTGTAGGCTCTAACGAGCAGGGCCCTCTGATTCCTCTTGTATCAAATTGTAATGTAACTGTAATGTCTGCCCTCATGTTGTAAAGCGCTGCGCAAACTGTTGGCGCTATATAAAACCTGTATAATAATAATAATAATAATAATATATATATATATATATATATATATATATATATATATATATATATATATATACCTCCATTTCATCTATAGCATCTACAGGCTCTTCTACTAATGTTCCTAAAGGGCCTTTTTTGGAACGGAGCCCTCCAAGTTCACACACAGGAGGAGAGGAGGTAAGAAGAACCGAAAGCGCAACAAGTTCAATTGCGACCAGGACCAGGAACAGACAGAGGACTTAACTACATGTGTGGTACATAATATTTCGTCTATTTCTTTAAATGATATAGAGTTGCAGGTTTTGAACAAAGGTCTTAACTTTTGTCCTAAAACCAAAATGGATACATTTGTATTGAGGCTGGATTTGTATCGTTTTTTTAGACATGTTTGTTTAAAATCTTTTTTTTCCTCTAGACCTGCTGTGAATAATGTCAGCCCACTAGCGTTATCTATTTCTCATTTAGAAGTGAAAAAACAAAAGTAATTTTGTTCCACCTACTTCTTGTGCAGCAGCTGAACTATTCATTAGCAAAGTCGAAGAAGATATTGATCTGTTTTTGCGTAATCATTCTAGGAGGGATCATATACCAAACAATCTTAGTCGGGAGGAAGCTAAAGTTCTTACTACTTTATCTACATGTAAGGAAATCATTATCAAGCCTGCTGATAAGGGGGGTTCGATAGTGAAAATGGATACAGATCAATATGAGAGGGAGATTTACAGACAATTGGCAGATACCAATGTATACATGTCTGCAAACTAATCCCACATACCGCTTGCTAAACAGAATAAAAACCACTGAAGCACAGGCAGTACGACAAAATATCATTGATATTAAAATGGTGTTCCGGACGAAATTATACTTTTTAAATAAAAATACCCCCTATAATACACAAGCTTAATGTATTCTAGTAAAGTTTGTCTGTAAACTAGGTCTGTTTTGTTAGTTTATAGCAGTAGTTTGTTATTTTATAAACTTACAGCGGGCCGTGGCCATCTTAAGTGTGGGCATCTGAAGCCAGACTGTATTTCTTCCTGGATCTTATCCTTGCAGATCTCGCACATGCTCAGTGCAGCACAAGCAGTGTAATAGGTTTCAGGTCAGGTTTCCATAGCAACGGTAGTGTCAGAGGAAGTTGCCACCCCTTCCCAGAAGGCATTGCAAACAGGAAATGATGCGATGGGCCACGGCCAGGGAGGAGGAAGTGAAAAATGAATACAGCAGATATACAGTAGGTGCTGAGAAAAACAATAAAAAAATATCCAATTTGTTTACAGTGCACAGTTTAGTGACTGATGCTGAAAAGTTGTAAAAGTGGGTGGAACTCCACTTTAACACACACATCATATTTAATTTCTGAACATCCTGTTACCCCGATTATTTACGTGTTACCTAAAATACACAAAAATCCCCCTGGACGCCCCATTGTGTCTAGCACCGACTCAGTGACTATGCTGTTAGCCAAATATATGGACAAGTGTTTAACCCCGCTAATTGTCCATACCCGTTTATATATACGGGATAGTCAGGATTTTTTAAGATCCAAAATCTTACATTACCTCTGGGTTTGGTGCTAGTCACATGGGACGTGGCTAATTTATATACGGCCATTCCACACACTCTCGGCCTGGAAGCATGACGACATATAAAGCATACACTCCTGCACAAATTTATTTTCTTTTGGATTTGTTGAGGATAGTTTTGGAAGAGAATTTTTTTCTATTTAAGGATACGTACTACTTAAAGCTTGCTGGAGCTGCGATGGGTTCAAATGTGGCACCCCCATCTGCCAATGCATTTATGGACATGTTAGAACAGGCATTCATTTATAATTGTAAACTCTTCAGTGATAACTGTACAGTTTGGTACAGGTTCATTGATGACGTCTTCGCCATCTGGGTAGGCGATCTTGAATCTCTATCATTGTTCAATACATATTTAAATCTATTGATCCCAGGTCTAAAATTCAACATGTCTGTCAATCATGAGGAAATTCCATTTTTAGATACATTGTTATTAATTAAAGAAGGACACATTGTTAGTGACCTATATAGGAAAACCAACTGACCGTAACCAATTATTAAAATACTGTAGTTTTCATCCTCCTGGAGTTTTTAAATCTATTCCTCTGAGTCAATTTAAAGGGGTAGCAAGGATTACTAGTAGTCCGGATACACGAGAGATCAGACTAGGAGAAATGGAGGACAGGCTGCGACAAAGGGGATATCCCAAAGACATGGTTCGTAAAGAACGTAATGGTTTATATGATTATACCCAAATCCCCATTTCTGGTCGCAGAATGCCCTTCATTTCTCAATTCCATCCATTTTCTCACAAAATAAATAATATTATTAAAAAAAATTGGTCCATTTTGAACAATAGCTACCCTTCGGTCCCAGAGTTTTACCACCACCCCCCTTTCCTTCGTACCATCGAGGGAAGAGCATTTATGATAGATTGGTAAAATCTGATAAGTACTCTGTATCTACCCCTCGTGTGACTTTTTTAGGTCCTAAAAACAAGGGATCGTTCCTTTGTCTTTGCTGCATACAATGTACCAGTATGATGAAGGGCAAATGTTTTTCACACCCTCAAAAGGGTTATGACATACCTATTAAAGATTACTATACTTGTCAATCCTCCTATGTCATTTATATCATCAAATGTCCATGTGGTGTCCTCTATGTGGGGGAGACCATACAGAAAATAAGAGATTGCATAGCGAGATATAAATATTCTATTATGGACAAGTTGGATAAATTACCACTAGCTAGACATTTTATGGAAAAAGGTCATACTGTTTCCCAGCTCAGATTTATGGTGATTGATGGTGTGTCAAAAAACAGACGGGGTGGCAATGGGGAATTGGAGTTGAGAAAGAGAGAAGTGAATTGGATACATCGGCTTGACGCCCTCCAACCGAAAGGGTTAAATTCAGACTTTGATTTGTATTTATTTTTCTAATGGTATATTTTTATTAATCTTGCTTGTTAATGGGTTTATTTTCACATTATATATTTTTCTTTCATATATTTTCATATTGTTTGGGTTTATACATAATTTTCAGATATCACATTTACATTTTTTTGTGTTTTAAATATGTATATATTTATATGTGCATGTATATGTATGTATATATATATATATATATATATATATATATATATATACATATACACACACATTATTTTTTCTTCTTAATTATTATTATTATTTTTATTTTTTTATATATTTTCTATAGGATTCCCGGCCGATCGATACAATCTGTGATGTGTGGGAATGCTGTTATACCTGTTGATTTGTTGTTCCGAGATTGTATTACATTATATATTTTAGTATATGTGTCATGGTTATGCAATAGTTTGTCGATCAGCATACCTGTCTCCATGTGTTCATCTCTAGAGACCAGCTGACCCTCACCTGACTGCTTTTGTAACCTCTCCTCTAAGCATGGCCCCACCCCAGGCCCTATCAGGGAACCCTATATTAACCTGTGCACTGCAAGCCAGCAGTGCTGATCAACCATTTTGTGTTCCATTGTGTGTTAGCCTCTGTGTGTACTTGCTGTGTTTCCTACATCTGATTCCTGTTACCGACTTTGGCCTGTTCTTAACTATTCCTGTCTGCTCGTGACCCTGACCTTTGGCGTGTTCCTGACCATCCCTGTTTGCCTGTGACCCTGAACCTTGGCGTGTACTCTGTTGTCCTTGTCTGCTTGTGGCCCTGACCTTGGCTTGTCCCTTACTTTCCTTGTTGTTCCAGCCTGCTGCCTCCTTCCTCTTCTCCTGTAGTCTACCGTGAGCTGTGAGACCCTGGGGGCCGCGACCTGGAGCCAGACTGCAGCTCAGCCCATCCTTACCATTAAAGGCTCTGGTGAACACCTGCTGGCCCTTAGACTCCACGCCCTGGGGAATCTATGCTCTAGCTCCTAGTGGGATCTGTGTCAGTGATCCAGTAGACCTGCTTCCTGAACCTCCCAGGGTTCAATCCGCAGCAGTCAGCCGTAGGGTCCACTACCTTGCGGTGCACTCCTGATCCCAAAGGTGTGCATCTGTCACCCAGCCTCTTGGTGACCTGACAATATGTTTTTGTTCACTGTGATTCATTGATTAATTGATTCCAGACAGACTGTTTGATTGCTTAATAGATTACAGATGAGTTCTCTCTATATATCGTACCTTGTATGTGGTCATTCATAGGCATGAAGTTTTACCCTGAAACTGTTACTACTATGACTGCCTGTATATTTCAGATGTTTTAATTTTTTAATTAAAACACTTTTTTTGTGCAGCAATCCCTCTTGATTTTTTCTACACATATATATATATTTACACATGCAGTGGGGCAAAAAATACGTATTTGGTCAGCCACCAATTGTGCAAGTTCTCCCACTTAAAAAGATGAGAGAGGCCTGTAATTGCCATCATATGTATACCTCAACTATGAGAGACAAAATGTGGAAACAAATCCAGACAATCACATTGTCTGATTTTTCAAAGAATTCATTTGCAAATTATGGTGGAAAATAAGTATTTGGTCACACACAAACAAGCAAGATTTCTGGCTCTCACTGACCTGTATCTTCTTCTTTAAGAGGCTCCTCTGTCCTCCACTCATTACCTGTATTAATGGCACCTGTTTGAATTTGTTATCAGTATAAAAGACACCTGTCCACAACCTCAAACAGTCACACTCCAAACTCCATTGTGGTGAAGACCAAAGAGCTGTCGAAGGACACCAGAAACAAAATTGTAGACCTGCACCAGGCTAGGAAGACTGAATCTGCAATAGGCAAGCAGCTTGGTGTGAAGAAATCAACTGTGGGAGCAATAATTAGAAAATGGAAGACATACAAGACCACTGATAATCTCCCTCGATCTGGGGCTCCACGCAAGATCTCACCCCATGGGGTCAAAATGATCACAAGGACGGTGAGCAAAAATCCCAGAACCACACGGGGGGGCCTAGTGAATGACCTGCAGAGAGCTGGGACCAACGTAACAAAGGCTACCATCAGTAACACACTACGCCGCCAGGGACTCAGATCCTGCAGTGCCAGATGTGTCCCCCTGCTTAAGCCAGTACATGTCCGGGCCGTCTGAGGTTTGCTAGAAAGCATTTGGATGATCCAGAAGAGGACTGGGAGAATGTCATATGGTCAGATGAAACCAAAGTAGAACTGTTTGGTAGAAACACAACTCGTCGTGCTTGGAGGAGAGAGAATGTTGAGTTGCAACCAAAGAACACCATACCTACTGTGAAGCATGGGGGTGGCAACATCATGCTTTGGAGCTGTTTCTCTGCAAAGGGAACAGGACGACTGATCCGTGTACATGAAAGAATGAATGGGGCCATGTATTGTGAGATTTTGAGTGCAAACCTCCTCTCATCAGCAAGGGCATTGAAGATGAAACGTGACTGGGTCTTTCAGCATGACAATGATCCCAAACACACCGCCTGAGCAATGAAGGAGTGACTTCGTAAAAAGCATTTCAAGGTCCTGGAGTGGCCTAGCCAGTCTCCAGATCTCAACCTCATAGAAAACCTTTGGAGGGAGTTGAAAGTCCGTGTTGCCCAGCGACAGACCCAAAACATCACTGCTCTAGAGGAGATCTGCATGGAGGAATGGGCCAACATACCAGCAACAGTGTGTGACAACCTTGTGGAGACTTACAGAAAACGTTTGACCTCTGTCATTGCCAACAAAGGATATATAACAAAGTAATGAGATGAACTTTTGATATTGAGAAAAATACTTATTTTCCACCATAATTTGCAAATAAATTCTTTCCAAATCAGACAATGTGATTGTCTGGATTTGTTTCCACATTTTGTCTCTCATAGTTGAGGTTTACCTATGATGACAATTACAGGCCTCTCTCATCTTTTTAAGTGGGAGAACTTGCACAATTGGTAGCTGACTAAATACTTTTTTGCCCCACTGTACATATATACACTCTATATAAAATTGCCCTAAAAGTTGATATACCAATATACACTAT
The DNA here is from genome assembly GCF_042186555.1 of Aquarana catesbeiana. Classification (NCBI taxonomy): domain Eukaryota; kingdom Metazoa; phylum Chordata; class Amphibia; order Anura; family Ranidae; genus Aquarana; species Aquarana catesbeiana. The sequence continues at coordinate 109,328,144 of NC_133329.1, read as the reverse complement.
ATTACCAAAAGTATTGGGATGCCTGCCTTTACACGCACATGAACTTTAATGGCATCCCAGTCTTAGTCAGTAGGGTTCAATATTGAGTTGGCCCACCCTTTGCAGCTATAACAGCTTCAACTCTTCAGGAAGGCTGTCCACAAGGTTTAGGAGTGTGTCTATGGGAATGTTTGACCACCAGTGCATTTGTGAGGTCAGGCACTGATGTTGGACAAGAAGGCCTGGCTCACAGTCTCCGCTCTTATTCATCCCAAAGGTGTTCTATTGGGTTGAGGTCAGGACTCTGTGCAGGCCAGTCAAGTTCCTCCACCCCAAACTTGCTCATCCATGTCTTTATGGACCTTGCTTTGTGCACTGGTCAAAATCATTTGGTGGAGGGGGGTTTATGATGTGGGGTTGTTTTTCAGGGGTTGGGCTTTGCCCCTTAGTTTCAGTGAAGGGAACTCTTAAGGCGTCAGCATACCAAGACATTTTGTACAATTTCATACTCCCAACTTTGTGGGAACAGTTTGGGGATGGCCCCTTCCTGTTCCAACATGACTGCGTACCAGTGCACAAACAACTGTTTGTCTACTGTCAGTATTTCCCACTGCTACTAACAGATTCCAAACTGTTCAGATCATTAAAGCTTTGTGGCTTGCAGACTAAAGCTTAAGATAGGCTGCTTCAATGGCCAGCAGGAATGTACATAAAGCAGGATGTGGCAGGCTAGCTTCAAAACTATCAAGAAGTGTAGAGGGTAGCTAGCAATTTTGTGAATATATATTCTGCACAAGACATTGCAAACCTTCCAGTTTTTGAACATAAGAATGAAGGACACCAAGGTATAGGGAAGAGAAACTGTGTATAAAATTGGCATAGCTACATTGGGCTGAATATTAGGCATGTTACAAAGGGGCATGGTTAAATATAGACCTATTTTGCATGCAATATACACATATTTAATACTCCACAATCACTGTAATACAAGTAAGATTCTCACATACACAGAAAAATCAGCACAAAGGATAATTTTAAAAAAAGTGAATCTCTTATATAAAGTACGTAACCACTTTGAAGTGGATTACTGGGGTTATGGCTGAAGCTATCACCAGGAGGACCGGAGCAACGTCATGAAGTCACTTCTGGTCTAGGGCGGAGGTAAACCATTTTATTTTTTAAGCATAAGAGCAATGTTTTTTTTTTTCTCGATCAGATGCTTTCAAAAGCTAGAGTCTATAAGACCCCAGGTCTCTCCATAAAGAAGCCATGTCATTTCTATCACAAGGGATTTTTACATTCCTTGTGATAGGAATAAAAGTGATGTAAAAAAAAAAAAAACATTAAAGGGACAGTGTAAAAATAATAATAAAAAAAAAAAGCGCCTCCATATATCAATGCTCATGCGCAGAAGAGAACGCATATGTAAGTCATGCACGTATATGTAAATGGTGTCCGCACCAAACATGTGAGATATCGCCGCAAACATTATAACAAGAGCAATAACTCTAGCGCTAGACCTCCTCTGGAACTCTAAACTGGTCACCTGTAACAAAAAAAAAATGAAAAAGTCGCCTATGGAGATTTTTAAGTATCGCAGTTCGTCGGCAAGCCATGAGTGTGCACAATTTTAAAGCATGACATGTTAGATATCCTTTGGGTTATATATTGTGTTTTATATTATATTTATATTTATATTGTGTTTTTTGCATTAAAGTTTATTAAAGTGTATTTTTTCCCAAAAAATTTCGTAAAAAAAACTGTTGCGCAAATACTGCGGTTCTAAGTAATTTTCTATCAAAAAATACAGATTTTTTTACTTATAAACAAAAAATGCCAAATAAGGCCTGTTCCTTTAAAGCAGGGGCATAACTAGAAATCACAGGGCCCCATAGCAAAATGTTGTATGGGCCCCCCCCCCCTGCAAACCGCTCCCCCCCCCCCCTGCAAACCGTCCCCTCCACAAAAAAAAAAGAACTAATGCCATTGAACAACAGATTACCGCACCCATGTGGCACAGTACCCAGGCAACAGCTTATATTAATTTTGAACAATAAAGTATGCAGTATACTGTATGCAGCCCCTAAAGGACACACATTGCTGACCTCCAGCCTTCTAACCAATTTCTGTTCTGTTATATAAAATTGAATAGTTCAACTCACCATAATGCAGAATCAGTGGGAGCCCTGAGCGTGTCACTTGCCACCGTAGCCTGCCACCAGATGCAACTTGTCACGGAATGTCACTTGCCACATCACCCGCCACATGTTGCGGATTGTCCACTTGCCACATTGCCTGCCACCAGATGCAGATTGTCACTTGTCACACATTGCAGAATGTCACCTGCCACATGTTGCCGATTGTCCACTTGCCACGTCCCGGATTGTCACTTGCCACGTCACCTGCCACACATTACTGATTGTCACTTGCCACGTCCCAGATTGTCACTTGCCACACATTAGATTGTCACTTGCCACGTCACCTGCCACACATTACGGATTGTCACTTGCCACTTTCCGGATTGTCACTTGCCACACATTACGGATTGTCACTTGCCACGTCGCCTGCCACATGTTATGGATTGTCACTTGCCACGTCACCTGCCACACATTACGGATTGTCACTTGCCACGTCCCGGATTGTCACTTGCCACACATTACGGATTGTCACTTGCCACGTCGCCTGCCACATGTTACAGATTGTCACTTGCCACGTCACCTGCCATACATTACAGATTGTCACTTGCCATGTCACCTGCCACACATTATGGATAGTCACTTGCCACATCACCTGCCACACATTACGGATAGTCACTTGCCACGTCACCTGCCACACATTACGGATAGTCACTTGCCACGTCACCAGCCACACATTACGGATAGTCACTTGCCATGTCACCTGCCACACATTACGGATTGTCACTTGCCACGTCCCGGATTGTCACTTGCCACACATTACAGATCGTCACTTGCTGCCACGTCCCGGATTGTCACTTGCCACTTCACCTGTCACACATTACGGATTGTCACTTGCTGTGTCACTTTCATGCTGTGTCCCAGAGTCAAGCAGCAGAGAGATAAGGTCATCTCTCTGCTTCCTGAGGCTGCCTGCACAGTGGGGGGGGAACTGCACTGCAGGGATGCAGGGAGGGCGCCGGGGCGGTGAGAGATGATGTCATCCCTATGCACCCCCAGCTGCCCAGCTGACTCACCGCCTGACAGCCCTCAGAGCCGCCCGCTCTCTCACCGCGGGCCCGCAAAGCCGCCCGCTCTTGCCCGCAAAGCCACCCGCTCTCACCCGCAGAGCCGCCTGTCCTCACCGGGTCCGGGCCCCTAACAGCTGCGGGCCCCATAGCGGCCACGTGTGTCGCTATGGCGGTAGTTCCGCCACTGCCTTAAAGTGTTACTAAACCCACAACAGTAAAATCTGTCTGTATATGCAGAATAGCATGCTTGTTATACTCACTGTGGAACTTAAGGGTTCAATTCTCTGTATTGTGTAAAAAAGCTCATTGATCTTATATGGACAGATCCTCCCCCTCCTGCAGGATCTCTCTTGGCAAGGTCAGATATGACATAGAGTGGTAAGGCTGCACATGCTCAGTTTGGTCTCTATTGCTGGAGAGAACATTTCCTGGTTGGTCAGAGCTAGCCAGGTCACATGGTATTGACTTCACACATTTGAGCGTGTATGCCCAGTAACTAAAAAAAGAAGTGGGTGGGATGTTACATCTTGATTCGTGGATGATCTGCCTCCCATAACAGCATGAGGACACAGGCTATGGTGGAAATCTCCTCCTACCTGGACACTCAACACTTGGGCAAACCCTGCAGTTTATCATGTGACAGTGGTATACAGATCAGCCAAAAAGGTATATTATGGCAGTATTTTAATGTAAAAAGTTGATTTATAAGCTGTGGGCACTGCGGGGGGATTAAGTATTTTCATACTACTGGGTTTAGAAACACTTTAAGTGGTTATTACACATGCTTTTCTGCACTTTGGAGAAGATTTCCTAAAACTGGTGCGCTCAGAACCTGGTGCAGCTGTGCATGGTGCCCAGATATCTAGCTTCAGCTTGTTCAATTAAAGTGTAAGTTTCCCTTTACAGAAAAATCTGTAAGGTGAACTTACACATCATCCCCTCCTCACCACCAACCCCAGTCCCGCTGACCTGTTGCGCGGTGATCTCCCGTTCTGAGCCCCGGTATAGCCGCGCCAGGGTGTCCGGGGCTTAGAAATCCCCTCGGCATTCACATGTCTTCTTCCCCGCTGACAGGAGGGGCTATGCATGTTCTGATTGGTCGGCGCCGCCAATGTGACGCTGCTGACCAATTAGAATGCTCCGAAATGTCCTTCCTGACAGGGTACGTTTTCGAGATTCAGCTGCGGGGATTTCTAAGCCCCGGACTCCTGACGCGGCTATACCGGGCCCAGAACGGGAGATCGCCGCAATCCAGGTTAGCGGGACTGTGGGGGGGGGGGGGGGTGTGAGGAGGGGGACCTGTGTATGTTCACCTTACATATTTTCCTGTAGAGGTGAACTTAACCTTTAAGCTTTGGCAATAAAACCTGGAAGCTGATTTGTTTTTATGCAGAGTTGCACCAGATTTTACACTGTCAAGCTTTAGTAAATAATCTTTATAGTCTGTCTACCTTAACCAGTTCCTACCTGCCCACAGTACATTTACTGCAGGTGGCCTGCAAGGGCAGGCTGGATCATGTACCTGATCCAGTCTGTTTGGGGCTAGGGGCGTGCATATGTGCACCCCATGCTGACCGGCACGGTCGTTGGCTACAGCAGGACTTTTTCAGCAGGTCCCAGCCAATGACTTATGGCTGAGACCTGCAGATTGGCTATAACCAGTGACAGCAAAGAGTCCTGTGTTTACAAACACACAGGGCTCTGTACACAAATCCGTGAACTAGCTGTTTCTTCTCCCTGCAAAGCAGGGAGAAAAAAACAGCCAGATCTGTTAGTAAAAGCAGCATATATCACACACATTATACTTGTTAGGCACAAATTTAACCCCTTGATTGCCTCTTGATGTTAACCCCTTCCCAGCCAATATCATTAGTACAGTGACAGTGTATAGTATTATATGTGATCACTGTATTAGTGTCACTAGTGATGTCAGTGTCAGTTAGTGTACTTCCCAGCGAGGGTCTGTTAGCACCAGATTTCTCACCACACTATCACAGTCCCACTATTAGTCATTGATCACCATCATTACCAGTATAGCATTGTAGCTGCATACATTTCAGTATACAGTATACAGTGGCTTAAAAAAGTATTCTTACTCCTTGAAATTTTCCGCATTTTGTCATGTTACAACCAAAAACGTAAATGTATTTTATTGGGATTTTATGTGATAGACCAACACAAAGTGGCACATAATTGTGAAGTAGAAGGAAAATGATAAATGGTTTTCCAAAGTTTTACAAATAAATATCTGAAAAGTGTGGCGTGCATTTGTATTCAGCCCCTTTACTCTGATACCCCTAACTAAAATCTAGAGAAACAAATTTCCTTCAGAAGTCACCTAATTAGTAAATAGAATCCACCTGTGTGTAATTAAATTTCTAAGCAGGGTTAGGTTATATAAAAATATCCCAGGCTTTTAACATCTCACAGAGTACTGTTCAATCCATCACCCGAAAATGAAAAGAGTATGGCACTGAAAACCTACCAAGACATGCCCATCCACCTAAACTGACAGGCCTGGCAAGGAGAGCATTCATCAGAGAAGCAGCCAAAAGGCCCATGGTAACTCTGGAGGAGCTGCAGAGATCCACAGCTCAGGTGGGAGAATCTGTCCACAGGACAATTATTAGTCGTGCTCTCCACAAATCTGACCTTTATGGAAGAGTGGCAAGAAGAAAGCCATTGTTGAAAGAAATCCATAGGAAGTTCAGTTTGCTGTTTGCGAGAAGCCATGTTGGGGACACAGCAAACATGTAGCAGAAGGTGCTCTGATCAGATGAGTAAAACGCTATGTGTGGCGGAAAACTAACACTGCACATCAGGGCCGGACTGGGAATGAACACCAGCCCTGGAAAAAATGTCATACCAGCCCCATAGCATTATTATACCAGCCCAACAGCATAACGTCATTATTTTTTTGTTCATAAAATGGAAAACCATGCATTTTAAAGCACATTTGGCTGCAATTGATGGGTACAGTGGCTGCGTTTGATGGCACAGTGGCTGTGTTTGATGGGCACAGTGGTGGCAATTTATGGGCACAGTGGCTGTGTTTTATGGGCACAGTGGCTGTGTTTAATGAGCACAGTGGTGGCAATTTATGGGTACAGTGGCTGCGCTTGATGGCACAGTGGCTGCGTTTAATGGGCACAGTGGCTGCAATTGATGGGTACAGTGGCTGTGTTTGATGGTACAGTGGCGGTAATTTATGGGCACAGTGGCTGCGTTTAATGGGCACAGTGGTGGCAATTTATGGGCACAGTGGCTGAGTTTAATGGGCACAGTGGCGGCAATTTATGGGTACAGTGGCTGCGTTTGATGGCACAGTGGCTGCGTTTGATGGCACAGTGGCTGCGTTTAATGGGTACAGTGGCTGCGCTTGATGGCACAGTGGCTGCGTTTAATGGGCACAGTGGCGGCAATTTATGGGCACAGTGGCTGCACTTGATGGCACAGTGGCTGCGTTTGATGGCACAGTGGCGGTAATTTATTGGCACAGTGGCTGCGTTTAATGGCGCACAGTGGCGGCAATTTATGGGTACAGTGGCTGCGTTTAATGGGCACAGTGGCGGCAATTTATGGGTACAGTGGCTGCGTTTGATGGCACAGTGGCTGCGTTTGATGGCACAGTGGCTGCGTTGAATGGGTACAGTGGCTGCGTTTAATGGGCACAGTGGCGGAAATTTATGGGCACAGTGGCTGCACTTGATGGCACAGTGGCTGCGTTTGATGGCACAGTGGCGGTAATTTATTGGCACAGTGGCTGCGTTTAATGGGCACAGTGGCGGCAATTTATGGGTACAGTGGCTGCGTTTGATGGCACAGTGGCTGTGTTTGATGGGTACAATGGCAGCGTTTGATGGACACAGTGGCGGCAATTTATGGGCACAGTGGCTGCGTTTAATGGGCACAATGGCTGCGTTTGATGGGCACAGTGGTGGCAATTTATGGGTACAGTGGCTGCGTTTGATGGTATACAGCTTTCCACGATAATCTGGCACTTGAACAAAACATGAACTTGTACACCTCCCTGAAGACCAAATTGCAGACAAATGTGACTGTCACAAAAAAGGAGAGAGAGAGAAAGGAAGAGAAAGGAAGTGAGGGGGGGGGGGGAGAGAGAGAGAGAGAGAGAGAGGGGGGGGGGAGAGAGAGGGGGGGGGGAGAGAGAGGGGGGGAAGAGAGAGGGGGGGGAAGAGAGAGAGGGGGGAAGAGAGAGAGGGGGGGAAGAGAGAGAGAGAGGGGAGGGAAGAGAGAGAGGGGGGGGGAGAGAGAGAGAGGGGGGGGAGAGAGAGAGAGAGAGAGAGAGAGAGAGAGAGAGAGAGAGTTTTTTTTGTGCCTTAATTCCTGTGCTGCAGCTGCACGGGCCGTTCACTTCTATTCTCCTCGTGCAGATTAGTGGGCGGTGCTGGCGCCGCACGGGACCAGTCACAAAGGGAAAATCGAGCAGCACGGTGTTCTCCTGCTCCTCCCCTCAGGCACACGGAGGCATATCACTCTTTAGTTCTGTGGGCGGTGCGCCGGATCGGAGGAGGCGGCACACACAGCCATTGTGTAGTGCGGCGGCCGCCGCTGCTCTGTATTTTGCTGACACAGTCAGCCAGCTAAGCTCAGAGCCAAAAGCGACCCCAGGGGTACTAGGTGCAGACAGCCTACCGGGAAACTTCCCAGTATCCCGGTAGGCCAGTCCGGCCCTGCTGCACATCACCCTGAACACACCATCCCCACCGTGAAACATGGTGGTGATTTGATCATGTTGTGGGTATGCTTTTCTTCAGCAAGGACAGGGAAGCTGATCAGAGTTGATGGGAAGATGGATGGAACCAAATACAGGGCAATCTTAGAAGAAAACCTGTTAGAGTCTGCAAAAGACTTGAGACTGGGGCAGAGGTTCACCTTCCAGCAGGACAATGACCATAAACATACAGCCAGAGCTACAATGGAATGGTTTAGATCAAACCATATTCATGCGTTAGAATGGCCCAGTCAAGGTCCAGACCTAAATCCAATTGAGAATCTGTGGCAAGACTTAAAAAATGCTGTTCACAAATGCTCTCCATCCAATCTGACAGAGCTTTAGCTATTTTACAAAGAAGAATGGGCAAAAATTTTACTCACTAGATGTGCAAAGCTGGTAGAGACATCCCCAAGAAGATTTGCAGCTGTAATTGCAGAGAAAGGTGGCTCTACAAAGTATTGACTCTGGGGGGCTGAATACAAATGCACACCACACTTTTCACATATTTGTAAGAAATTTTGAAAATATTTTGAATATATACCAATTAAAATCATTCCCTTCAACTGTTCGCGGATCTATCCCCGGTCACGATTGCGAAAAGAAGGAACTTGAAACCCTATCTTCAAATTCTGCAAACCCAAGGTATTAAATACAGGTGGGGTTTCCCCTTTAAGCTGTCTTTTTCCCACTGGGGTCGCCAAGTCCAAGCATCATCCTTGCCCGACCTGAGATGCCATTTTCAGGACCTGCAGTCGGACCTGCCTGGTGCTCACTGTGGGCGGCGGGGTACGCCCCTATTCCCTATAGCCTTCATGGATGAGTTTCGATAGTGTACACTTATTTTTGGATATTATGGTTTGCTGTACCACATTATCAAGCTGGAAGCGGATTCCAGTGCCAGAGCTGCTCATGTTCTGCGCCAAGTGCCTCTCACGGGCTCTCCCCGGATCCGGGGAGATCCGCAAGGGGACTGTCCAAGCTTTTGTCTGAGCTAAAAGTTACTATTTCATCGTTGATTGTTCGTGTCGAATAATATGATTTATGCTTCGTTATATTTAGTGCTCATTAATATGCATTTTTTTGTTTTTCTTTTCTTTTCAAAGATTAAGTAAGCCGAGTGGGCCAGGTGGACCACTGCGCCCCCATAGTGTCAGCACTTGAATAGGATCATGATCCTAGCCTACCACCGACCTCTTGGTGGGTTCACGGACCCAAACCAAGTTGCACTATTGCTTTATTTAACATATTTCTTCTGAGATTTTCTCAGTTCTTCAGTGCTTACCTTTCTTTCTCTTTTTTCTCTCTTTCGCTGCCTTCTTTTTTTCCCACGACATCTCTTTTTATTTTTTTTTCCCTTTCTCTTGAGTCCATGGGGGTTGCATCTGGAGCCAAAGGTAAGCTTTTAACTGCTTTTCCACCATGACATTAAACTGGTTGTCATTAAATGTTCAAGGAATGAACTCACCACAAAAAAAGGTAAAAGTATTTAAATACCTTAAAAAACAACATATTGACGTTGCATGCTTACAGGAAACTAATTTTTCCTCCGCCTCCTACCCTAAATAGTTTGACGCACAATACCCCCAAGTGTTTTTAGCCAATGGCCCGACCAAACAGAGGGGAGTTTTAATAACTTTTGACAAGACGGTCCCTTTTCGGTGTGATAAACAGATAGCAGACCCTGATGGTAAATATCTCCTGCTCGTAGGTAATATTCAGGACGCAGAGGTTACCATACTGACCTATTATGCTCCCAATTCTAACCCGGGACCCTTTTTGTCACACGTTTGCTCCCTGTTGACATCGCACCAAAGGGGGACCCTGTTGTTAGCGGGAGACTCAAATGTAGCCCTGGACCCTGTATTGGACAAATATCCCTCTGAAAGAGTAGCCGTTTCCTCTGCAGCGAAAACATTTTCACATTCCCTACGCTCTCATGATCTGGTGGATCTCTGGAGGGAATTGCACCCGTTGAGTAAAGACTATACATACTACTCCCACCCACACCATTCACACTCTAGAATTGATCATGTGATAATGCTTAGAAAACATCTCCCTTTAATAGAATCAGTGTCCATCCTAGTGGCCCCTTGGACAGATCACGACCCCCTTCTAGTAGTTTGCCAGTCTCTAGTGCATAACCCCCAACACTCCTCCTGGATCATGAATGACTCACTGTTATCTCAAGATCTGCAAGATATTCAAGAAGACTTACTAAACACTTCAGAATATTTTCATCTTAACTCCACCTCTGTCTCCTCCCCAGTTACCCTGTGGGGAGCCTATAAGGCTGTGCTCAGAGGTCATATCATTCAGATAGCATCAAAACGCAAAAAGGAAAGACAAAAATTGCAGACAACATTGGAATCCTGGCTGGACTCTATTTCCGCAGCTTTCAAACAAACCCCAACACCCACAAATTGTAAACTTTTGGACCAGGCTCGCACAGAATTAGACTTATGTCTTACTGACCAGGCAGAACGCACTTTGCGTTGGTCTCGCCAGCATTGGTACATCAATGCTAATAAACCAAATGTGATGCTGGCCAAGAGATTACGTACACTTAATTCCAAGCCCACCCCTATTACTTTACGTACTCGACATAATGTACTCACTAGTAACCCGATCTGTATAATGGACGAGTTCCGCTATAGACTCACTACCCTCTACTCAGCCTAAGACCTTAAGACTGAATGGGATAGGGCGGATTTTCTGCAGTGTATTTCTCTGCCTACCATATCCGAGGCACAGATGGACCTTATGGACCGTGATATTCAGGAATCGGAAGTTCAACAATGTATTAAAGACTTAAAAATAGGGAACAGGCCGGGTCCAGACGGCTTCACGGCACTTTACTATAGAAAACTGGTGGAGGTGTTAGCCGCTCCCTTGACGGCTATGTATAATTTGGTTAAGAACGCTCAGAATTTTTCGTCAGATCTTCTAACAGCTAATATAGTGATGTTGCCGAAGCCTGATCGTGACCATACCTCTTGGGCCAATTTCCGACCCATATCTCTAATTAATGTTAATATGAAGATTCTCACCAAAATCTTAGCTAATCGTTTGAATTCGCTCCTTCCCCGCTTAATTAAAAAGGACCAAATAGGTTTCGTGCCAATGAGACAGGCCGGGGACGCTAGAATTATTCAACTGCAGCATATCGCCCATAAGCGCTCCCTGGAGACTATGCTTTTGTCGCTGGATGTGAACAAGGCCTTTGACAACTTGTCCTGGCCATATCTCATGACAGTACTCCGCCATTATGGCTTTGGTACTTCATTTTTGCGTTGGCTGGAGGTATTGTACGACGCCCCTCAAGCTAAAATTAAATATTTTGGGTTTGAATCCTCTATTTTCCCTATCTGGAGGGGCACCCGACAAGGTTGTCCACTTTTGCCACTCTTGTTTGTCCTGGCGATGGAACCGCTGGCTGAGGCGATTCGTTCACATCCAGATATAAAAGGTATTGAAGTGGCGCGCACTGTTCACAAGATCTCTTTATTTGCGGACGACATCCTATTGACAATGACATCTTCTAAAATCTCATTGCTTAACCTGTTCTCCCTTTTAGAGACCTTTGCGTCTCTTTTGGGTTTACGGGTTAACCCTACTAAATCTAAGGCAATGTCTGTAAAACTTTCCCCTCCAGAATTGACCTCTTTAAAAGAAAACTTCCCATTTCATTAGCTCCCCTCGCTGCCCTATTTAGGCATATGCCTCACTCCTAAATATGATGGTCTATATCAGGCTAATTTTCCCCCTCTCTTTCGGAAACTCACTACAATGTTATCCTCCTGGTCCCACTTCCCATTATCCTGGTTTGGCATGACCTCCGTATGACCTACCTCCCAAAACTGCTGTATTTTTTTCGAGTACCGTATATACTCGAGTATAAGTTGATCCGAGTATAAGTCGAGGCCCTAATTTACCACAAAAAAATGGGAAAAACGTATTGACCCGAGTATAAGACGAGGGTGAGAAATGCGCAGCTACTGTAAGTGGAAAAGAGGGTCAACAATGCCCATTTGCAGCCTCACTGTGCCCATTTGCAGCCATAGGTCCCCCGAACTTCAAACTTGGTAGTTAAGGGTTCCTAGATGCCCCCTAGCTGCAGCCAAAATTTGGGGTCTCTGAACACAAAGGGTCCCAAAATGACATTGCTGCAGATGGACACAGTTGACCGACTTTGGGGCCCCGTATCTCGGGGCCACTTAGTGCTAGGAACCCCAAATTTGGTGTGCAAACCCAGGGGAACAAGTACCATAAAATAACTGGTACCACAACATATCCAAAGCTGGGGTTTCTAGCACCAAGTGGCCCGAGATTCAGGGCCCCAAAAATCGGTTCAGAAAATATCAAGCACTTTTCTGCAGCCGAGAATGACATTTTCCGAACTGATTTTGGGGCCCCGTATCTCGGGGCCACTTGGTGCTAGGAACTCCAGCTTTGGATATGTTGTGGGACCAGTTCCACTGGGTTTGCACACCAAATTTAGGGTTCCTAGCACTAGGTGGCCCTGAGATATGGGGCCCCAAAGTCGGTTCAGAAAATATCAAGCACTTTTCTGCAGCAGAGAATGACATTTTCTGAACCGATTTTGGGGCCCCGTATCTTGGGGCCACTTGGTGCTAGGAACTCCAGCTTTGGATATGTTGTGGGACCAGTTCCACTGGGTTTGCACACCAAATTTAGGGTTCCTAGTACCAAGTGGCCCTGAGATATGAGGCCCCAAAATCAGTTCGGAAAATGACATTTTTTGCTGCAGAAAAGTGCTTGACTCCCGAGGGGGGCACTTTCAGCACAAAAAAATGTGCTGAAAAACTCGACTTATACTCGAGTATATACGGTATTATCTGTCATAATCGCCTCCTACATATTAATAATCCACCAATGCAAACTCTTGAAATTTATATGGGGTTCTACTCGCCCCCAAATTAATAAGCGGACAATGTACGCCCGGCGGATCAATGGGGGTCTCTCGGTCCCCAATCTTCAGGCATACTATACGGCAGCGAACTTTGCTCCATGAACTCGCCTCCATGACACCTATCAAATGCCACTATGGGCCACTATTGATCTGGTCGAATCACACCCTATACCCTTATCCTCTGTACCCTGGCTCCCCCCATCGAAGCGCCCTCATGGGTTTGGGCCGTGTATGGCTCACTCTCTACACCTATGGGACTCTGTTAAATATTCGTCAGGTCTATTACCTCCCCACCTACCACTACTGCGCCTTACTTACTTACTTGAACTTCTCGGCCCCAAATGTCAATTGGCCCTACACATTTTTAATGTAACTAAGCTGACCATTACGCGGTCTTGGAAAACTGCTGCACTTAGTTTCGAAGCAGTGAAAAATCGAATGAACGACATAATGGTCAGTGAGAAACTAACGTCCCTGGCTTCTGACACGCACATTAAATTTCTTAGAGTCTGGCAACCAAGGTTATCATACAACCAATCCTCCAGGTTCAATAACCTGCTTTTATCAATCTAAAGGCCTCCGGATGCACCCCCAAACCCCCCCCCCCATGATGGACTCTCTCCCCTCCTTCTTCGTCCTCCCTCTTTTTCTTCTATATTCCCCCCTATTCTCTGCTGTCAACCCACCCTCTACTTTTTTTCGTCTTTTAGTATAGTCTCCTTTGTGACTTTCGCTATTAAGGAGTCAATTCACTAAAGATGGTTATAATGATACGGGTCAAACAAAATTAAATAGACTGGACCACATTCTTATTTTTTTTCTTTTATTCATAATCAACTTGCGGTTGATATAAGAATGTATGCACCCTTTTATGTTGTTTCTTCCTCCTTTATTATTTACTTTACATATGCACCCAACAAACAACATATTTTGGGAGATTGATTGAATTTTACTATGACATAACGCAATTGTTCTTTTTCTTTATATATATTCTTATTTTTCTATATTTTTGTAATGATGAATATTGTACCACTAATATAGCGTCCCTCAGTTGGGATCCTCCCTTTCATCTTATGTTCAATGTAACCATCACATTGTTGCATATGTCTGTTGTATTCATTTTTTCCATAAATAAAACCTTTGTAAAAGAAATACATTCGAGATACGCATATTAGAAGGAAGGTCTAATGCGTAAGCCACTGGGTTAATCCTGCAAAGAATACAGAAAGGCCCAATAAACTGAGGTGCGAACATCAGAGAGGGAACGTGAAGTCGGTGGTTGCGAGATGACAGCCAGACCCTGTCCCCAACCTGGTAGGAAGGTGCAGGCAGGCGTCTGCGGTCAGCATGGAGTCTGTATCTATCATTAGCATGTAGCAAAGCCTTCTGGACTTGTGCCCAAGTGGAACGAAGACCACAGAGATGTTCCTTTAATGCAGGAATACTCTTCAGAAGAAATGAGTCAGACAACATGGAAGGTTGGAAACCATAGTTCGCCATAAATGTGGACAATCGGGAAGCAGAATTCAAGGCACTATTGTGAGCAAACTCTGTCTATGGTAAGAGGTCTGACCATTTGTTATGATGGTCAGAAATATAGCAACATAGGTATTGCTCCAAGGACTGATTGGCTCGTTCTGTGGCCCCATTAAACTGCAGATGATACTCAGAGGAGAAAGGAGGCTGAATTCCCAACTGTGCACAAAAGGCTTGCCAGATCCGAGATACAAACTGACTACCCCTGTCCAAGACAATCACCTTGGGTAGCACATGTAAGCGAAAGATCTCCCGAGCAAAAATGGAAGGCAGTTCCTTATGCTCTGTACACACGATAGGATTTTCCTACGGAAAATATTCGATGGGACCTTGTTGTCGGAAATTCCGACCGTGTGTAGGCTCCATCACACATTTTCCATAGGAATTTCCATCACACAAAATTTGAGATCTGGATCTCAAATTTTCCAACAATATCCATTGTTGGAAATTCCGATCGTGTGTACACAATTCCGACGCACAAAGTTCCACGCATGCTCAGAATCAAGCAGAAGAGCTGCACTGGCTATTGAACTTCATTTTTCTTGGCTCGTCGTAGTGTTGTACAGTCAGGTCCATAAATATTGGGACATGGACACAATTCTAATCTTTTTGGCTCTATACACCACCTCAATGGATTTGAAATGAAACAAACATGATGTGCTTTAACTGCAGACTTTCAGCTTTAATTTGAGGGTATTTACATCCAAATCAGGTGAATGGTGTAGGAATTACAACAGTTTGTATATGTGCTTCCCACTTTTTAAGGAACGAAAAGTAATGGGACAGATTAACAATCATCCATCAACCTTACACTTTTTAATACTTGGTTGCAAATCCTTTGCAGTCAATTACAGCCTGAAGTTTGGAACACATAGACATCACTAGACGCTGGGTTTCATCCCTGGTGATGCTCTGCCAGGCCTCTACTGCAACTGTCTTCAGTTCCTGCTTGTTCTTGGGGCATTTTCCCTTCAGATTTGTCTTCAGCAATTGAAATGCATGCTCAATCGGATTCAGGTCAGGTGATTGACTTGGCCATTGCATAACATTCCACTTCTTTCCCTTAAAAAACTCTTTGGTTGCTTTCGCAGTATGCTTTGGGTCATTGTCCATCTGCACTGTGAAGCGCCGTCCAATGAGTTCTGAAGCATTTTGCTGAATATGAGTAGATAATATTGCCCGAAACACTTTAGAATTCATCCTGCTGCTTTTGTCAGCAGTCACATCATCAATACATACAAGAGAACCAGTTCCATTGGCAGCCATACATGCCCACGCCATGACACTTCACTAATGAGGTGGTATGCTTTGGATCATGAGCAGTTCCTTTCCTTTTCCATACTCTTCTCTTCCCATCACTCTGGTACAAGTTGATCTTGGTCTCATCTGTCCATAGGATGTTGTTCCAGAACTGTGAAGGCTTTTTTAGATGTTGTTTGGCAAACTCTAATCCTGTTTTTGAGGCTCACCAATGGTTTACATCTTGTGGTAAACCCACTGTATTCACTCTGGTGAAGTCTTCTCTTGATTGTTGACTTTGACACACATACACCTACCTCCTGGAGAGTGTTCTTGATCTGGCCAACTGTTCTGAAGGGTGATTTCTTCACCAGGGAAAGAATTCTTCGGTCATCCACCACAGTTGTTTTTCATGGTCTTCCGGGTCTTTTGGTGTTGCTGAGCTCACCGGTGCGTTCTTTCTTTTTAAGGATGTTCCAAACAGTTGATTTGGCCACACCTGTTTGTGCTATCTCTCTGATGGGTTTGTTTTGTTTTTTTTTCAACCTAATGATGGCTTGCTTCACTGATAGTGACAGCTCTTTGGATCTCATATTGAGAGTTGACAGCAACAGTTTCCAAATGCAAATAGCACACTTGAAATCAACTCTGGACCTTTTATCTGCTCCTTGTAAATGGGATAATGAGGGAAAAACACACCCGGCCATGGAACAGCTGAGCAGCCAATTGTCCCATTACTTTTGTTCTCTTAAAAAGTGGGAGGCACATTTACAAACTGTTGTAATTCCTACACCGTTCACCTGATTTGGATGTAAATACCCTCAAATTAAAGCTGAAAGTCTGCAGTTAAAGCACATCTTGTTAGTTTCATTTCAAATCCATTGTGGTGGTGTATAGAGCCAAAAAGATTCAAATTGTGTCGATGTCCCAATATTTATGGACCTGACTGTATATACGTGAGTTGTGTGTGTATATATATATATATATATATATATATTAAATACACTGCAGCAAACTGAATCACCTGCCTGCCAGAAGTATATTAGAAACAGTACACCAGGAATGGCCTGCAGTGAGATTATAGCTAAACTGTATGCAGTGGATATATATATATATATATATATATATATATATATATATATATATATATATATATATATATGACTATCTGTATGTATATATATATATATATATATATATATATATATATATATATATTAAATACACTGCAGCTAAGTACACCATATATTAAATACACTGCAGCTAAGTACACCAGGAACGGACTGCAATCATATGGTGGATATATTTATATATATATATTTATATATACGAGACTGTCTGTATATATATGTTTTAAATAAACTGCAGCTAACTGAATAATCTGCCTGCCTGCTCAATCTAAATGAGACTCTCTCTTCGTCCACGCCAACAACACACTACACAAGGCCGACGTGCAGGCAGCCTTATATAGTATGGGGTGTGGACTTAGTCCCCCTGAGCCATGATTGGCAAAAGGCACCCTGCCTTTGGCCAATTATGACTCTCTTAGCTGAGGGCTCTGTGATTGGTCAAAGCATGCAGGTCATGGTGCATGCTCTGGCCAATCATCATACAGCAATGCACTGCGCTCCCGCAGTGCATTATGGGCCGTTACGCGCCGCTCAAATTTGGCACGAACAGCCTATAATATTCGAGTCGAACTCATGCTCGACCCGAACAGAAAGCTCATCCCTACTGGGGAGTAATCAGGAAAGAGGGACACTGATGCGTTGTTAATCTTCAGGCTCCCTTTTATGCGGGCAGTGCGCAGGATAGAGTCCCTGTCCCTGTAGTTTAGGAGATGGATTACCATAGTGCGGGGAGGGTTGCCTGCAGGAAGCGGTCTGCCGGGTACTCTGTGAGCACGCTCCAGGACAAAACAGGGGGATAGACTGTCCTTCCCAAATTCCTGGGTAAACCAGCTCCCCAGGAAGGAAACCGGGTCAGCACTCTCGACCCGTTCAGATAGGCCCACCAAGCGCAGGTTGTTCCTGCGTAGACGGTTCTCTAAATCGTCAACTTTATCCTCTATCCTCTAGGAATTGGATTTCGGTGCCATTTATTTTTAAAGCAGGTAGGACTGGGCCGACAGTGTCTTCCAGATCATTGATGCGGCGTTCAGTGTCAGAGACCCGGTCCCTCATTTTATGCATGTCCTGGCGCATTATGGTAATGTCCAGCTTGAGCACCTCCACTTTACCCATAATATCTGAATGGTTTACCTTAATGAGTTTAAGGACATCCAGCAGAGTGGACTCCGGTTCCGGGCCATCCTCCAGGCCATCATCGCTGGGAGAAGGATGGGCCGGCAGCACCGGGGGAGCGGAGGTCCCGGGAAAAGGTGGCAATGAGGGATCAGGCTCTTCTCCAAAGAAATCCGGCGTGGATGCCAAGGACGAGTGTGGTATGGTGGAGCGGCAGCCATCTTGAAAGGAGCGCGTGGTAATACTCATTCTGGCCGGGGGCTTTTTCTTCCTCTCTCGCTTTCCCATCCACCAGAGTCCCAAAAAGAATGGCACAGGGTCTTCCCCGAGTGTTCTGGAGAGGTATTAGCCGATACAGAGTGGCAGGTAAGGGGGATTACACAGGACTGTGCAGAGGGATCTTGGAGCTGCTAGAAAAAAACATCCGCTCACATGCTGCGTCAGGCCACGCCCCGATCAGCGATTCTTAGCGGGACTGCGACATTGCGGCAGACAGATCGGTCACCTAACTGACATTTTTGACACTTTTTTGGGAACCAGTGACATTATTAGAGTGATCTGTGCCAAGAATATGCACTAACATTGTACTAATGGCACTGGCAGGGAAGAGGTTAACATCAGGGGCGATCAAGGGGTTAACTTTGTTCCCTCAGTGTGTTTCTGTGTGGGGGGGGATGGGTTGCCTGGGACAACACACAGATCCATCTTCCTGCATACCAGAAAGACAGGATCTGTGTGATCCCCTGACAGAACGAAGATCTGCCTTGTTTACTATGGTAGGTCCCTGTTCTGCCTCTGCAGGGAACGATCGCGGGTGGCCGGCGGACAGCGAGTCCACCGGACCCACTGATTGGCTCCCCCGCTGGCCAATGGCCACACTTGCACCCACAGACTGCCGTGTCTGAGCCCGACGTATACCTACAGCGATTTGCGCAGCTGAGCCAACCTGCCGCAGAATAACTGCGGTGACTGGTCAGCAAGCAGATAAAGACCCACCAAAATCAGGGGAAAGTTTGCTATTAAAACATGCATCACAATATAACGACCCTCTGGGTCTATCCTGATATCCGGAAGCTGAAAGGGAAGCGATCTGTGTACTAGGACACTTTCTCCCCTGGAGTAGCTGGAGTACGTTGCATGGTAATGCAAGCTAACCCATGCCTACTTATGCCCTAGTATGCGAGATCCTATAAGATGTGTCTCCTGCAAAATACAGATCTGAAGATTCAATTTTTTAAGCTGATTAAACACTAGAGATCTTTTAACAGCTGAGCCAAGACCCCACACATTCCAAGAAATTACAGATAACGTTGACATTGTACCAGTATCATATAAATGAAGTACAAGGTTAATGAGGAAGCACATACTCAAGCCCCCCAGGCCGCAGGGGATAACAGACACCAGGACCCGCCCATGCAAGACCACCCCACACCTGTCAGCATCCCACATCTGCAGCATAATATCATTTTGTATATCAAAGAGAAAACATAGTCCATGCCTTAAGACTGGGTTCACACCTATGCCAATTGGATGTGAGTTTCACCGCATCCAATTCGCTTAGCAGGAAATTGTGACCGGCTCTCTATGGAGCCGGTTCACACATCTACACAGCGGCTTCCGTGCGATTTGCACAGGAGCCCTGTGTGTCTTTTGGTCCATTTCAGGTCCGAATTCAGGCAAAAACTTGGGCTGAAATCGGACCTGAAACTGTGCATGGAGACGCACCGGACTCCTGCTGTGAGCCGCTGCGTGTTATAGTGTGAACATTAATATAAAAATAAAAACCAAAAACATAAAAAAGGAAAAAGAGATAGAGTCCATTTGTCCAACTTCGGTCAGCAATGGCCGACCTCCCATTCCCCCCACTCCGCAAGTCCCACATAGTGTGAGGCGGCTTGGATCCCCTCTAACCTGCCTGAAGGCAACTTTAATTTGGGAGACGTTCAATAGAACGTGGAGTATCAATCAACCCATGATAGTCCTCTGTCTTGCTTTCCTATTGTCAAAAGTAGCAGGTGCAAGTACAGATCCCATCAGGAGATGCTAGATCAAAGAAATATTACCTAAGTCTGGGTAATCACCTGGACTAAGCCAGGGGCACGAAACTTAGGAGGCCCATATAGGCATGGTTCCTCAATTCCCTCCGCAGTCCAGTAGGGAGATGAAAGCTGGGGACTAGCCGCCTGTTCACTTCCTGGATTTACACAGAGGCACACCTCCAGCTCTGCAGTTTTCATTGGTCCTCTCATGACTTATCCCCCCTCCCTTCCTGGCAAACTCTCACAAGAGTGAGAGAGAGAGAGCTGTGCATGATGTCATAAGCCTAGGCTAATAACCAGAGAAGAAACAGGAAGTGGGCTGTATAAGGTATTCAATGGTAGGATCGGTTCACAGATCGCAGGGCGAACTGCGGATTTGGACAGGAATCGGATTCCAGTTCGGGGGGAAAAAAAAAGTCCGTGCATTGATTTTGTTTGTATGGCTGACCTCGCATTGCTCAGAGATCGCATGTGATCGGCACCGCAGTGCGGATGCGAATCACATGCGATGTCTGTGTTCGCTATAGTGTGAACCCGTAATTTACAAAGTTGGAAGCCTGATTCCCAGTCAGGCGACATTTACATAGTGTGAACCCGGGCGGAAAGTCCGCTTTAAGGTTTGAACATGCACTTCAGACACAGATTTAGCCGTTGTGATATATAACCTCTTTATAAATAAAACCAAGTTTCATAAACAAAAAATATATTGCTTTTTGACAAGCAGAAGTACAACTTGAAAATATAAAAAAAAAACTAAAAACTGTAAACTCTATTGGCTGTAATAGCATATATACATGTACATTGCACATATTACCTGAACATATTACCTATTACATTACATATTGAACATATGACCAACATTAAATGTTAAGGAAAAAAAATAAGAAAAGCCTTTTTCTTAGTTTTTTTTTTTCTTTTAGCAGCTTAGTACATCACCCATACATATTCTTATGTGGTAGTGCAGTGTTTATTTTGACATCAAATTTCAATTTAGTTTTAGTCATAGTCTTTTGACTAAAATGCCATTTTACGTTTAGTCATATTTTAGTCATCTCAATTGTTTTAGTCGTATTTAAGTCGACAAAAATATGATAAATTTAGTCTACTAAAATATTTTAGTCAACAAGATTAACACTGATGGACACATGGGATAACACTATTTAGCTTCTATGAGCAGGAAAAAAAAGTGCTAATAACTCCTAATCTAGGAGCTTAAAAAAATGCTAGTGTGCATGAAGCCTGAAAGAGAAGCTCGGGAGTCGGGAATTTATTAAAAAAAAAAAATCATACTCGTCTATATGACTGCAGCACTGGTCCAGGCTGCAGGTGTTCATCCACCGGCTCCACCCTGAGAAATGAGTGATCAAAGACCGCTGATTGATCAGATTTTGGGATCCAGTCTGCAGAGAGCCTGTGACTGTCAATCGCCGCTTTCTGGTCTGCCCCTCCAGTGCTTGGAGTACTGGGCTGTGGAGGAGGCGGGAGCCACTGGCTCAGTCCAGGCACCTAGGATTCCGACCATATGGTCGGGTTTTTTTCAGAGCCTGGATTGGCTCTGTGACGTCAGCTGACAGTGGGCTTTATGTCCGTCCAACACCTAAAAAATTATGTGTTGGGCAGACATAAATTCACAAAGCTTTACCACAGGGATAAGTAACTATATTTTAGCCACATAACTGTCATTTTCAATACTTATTGGACTAAAAATAACTGTCACTTTAAAAAAAATACCTATCCTTATCTTGTTGTGTTAGGTTTGTGAACTGTCTATATAGAATGTTGTATAGTGAACTTAGATTGAGTTAAGAAGAGATTCCAGAGAAGGGATACTATATGGCAGAGGTCCCCAACCACCTGGCTGTGGACCAGTGGCAGTCCGTGGCCTGTTGGGGGCCAGGCCACACGGCAGGGGGTGGGCAGCGGGCTAGCGAGCAAGGTTTAAATTGTATTTGTGGCACACTACCCCCACCTTCCCCATCAGCACACTGCCCCCTCATCCCATCTCGGACTGACACCCCCTGCTGTCCGTAAACAGGTACCTCAGACCACAGAACTACAGTAAGTGCTGATGTGCTGCGTTTCTAAGTTTGACGCTTTTTTTTCAAGCCAAACCCAAACACTTTAGCGGCGCACAGCAATTTTTATTTTTTTTTAATATACATTATAGGATTATAACAGACCTGGGACACCTTTGGGCACTCCAAAGAGAATAGTAATACGACACACATAGTGCCCCCTCACCCTCTTGTCAGGCCCTGTTCTGAGCCACATTCCTGTCTGAATAATGTGTCCAGGGTTCAGGTGGACCTAAACCCGGACACAGGATTCAAAACCCAGACTGTCCGGGTGAATCCCAGACAGGTGGCAACCCTATGTGCTTCCCATCAGACTGTTTATAATGTAGCACCCAGTGTATTATGTATGAAGAATGGGGAATAACACGGCGATAGTAAAGAAATCATGTCCAACTATGTGAGTACATGTCAGCCTGGCCTGTTTGTGTGTGCTGTTTGGGGGGGGGGGATAGTAATACAGACGGAGGCTGGGGCTCTCCACTGGTGGGATTACATGTTCTAGAATTCCCTGTATGGCAGTGTACATAGCTGAATAAACTCATCCCTCAATCTTCCATTCATTTCTTTAGCACTAGTTTTTCTTGTTGTTTGTCCAAGTGTCCGTATTTATCGGGTCTATTCACTAATAAGTGAAGAGAGGTGAATTGTCAGAAAAATTGCAAAATCTAAGCCAAAGTGGCTGAAGTAGAAAAAAAACAAAAAAAAAAAACAGCTCTCATTGAAATATTTTTAGTTCAGCTTTTTTAGCCCATATTTTACCATTTCCGTAAAAAACATACCTCAGTTCACTGAATAGTGCATTAAGACAAAACTGATCTTTATAAAAACATTTATTAAAATATTTGAATAAAATGAATACATAACACTGGATTACATCTTAGTTTTTTTTTTATTATGGTGAACATTTGACAAAACATAAAAAAGAACATTTATTATATGAAAAAGAACATTCTCAAAAACAATAAAAATTATACAAAAAAAAAACCCCACAAAACAAAAATTGCAGTAATATGCAACAATATGCGATACTATGTGAAACAGTGATAAAGAGCACTAATTCAAGAAGAAGCTGAACAGCAAAAGGACAAATATGCATAAATGACTATCCCTGAAAAAACAAAAAACAAAAAAAAAAACAATACAATAATATGTGAAACAGTGATAAAAGTGCTCGAATCAAAAGCAGGTATTCATATGATTTTACATAAAAAAACAATAAAATAAGTCCCAAATAATAAAGTGCATGTGCATCAAAATGTGATGAGATGTGAAGATCAAGTGCTCAAAAAACAGTTCTTGAAAGCTGTGAACACAGTTGCTCCCACCATGCAGGCATCCACCAGGAGTGTGCCCCAGCAGCTCACCTTAAACAAAGACCACAACAGCTCCTCCCCCCCCCCCCCTGTGGTGGGATGACTATTACACAACATATCTCCTAAACTGTACAGGTTTAGGAGATATTTTTGCTACCTATAGGTAAGCCTTATTATAGGCTTACCTATAGGTACATCTCAGCAGAGGAAGTTTACTTCCTTTTTCACTTCAAACACTATACTTAGCTGAGTACACTCCTCCGGGAAGAATACATGTTCCAGCATTACCTGCCAGGCAGTGACTTCCCACTAGGAGGACTACAAGTCTCAGCATGCTTTGCTTTACATAACTGAGCAGGCTTCTCCAGAAGTAGGCCATCTGGTGATCTTGGTTGCGCACATGGAGGTTCGGCTGCATGGAGACTCCTATGGAGGCCATATCGGTGAGCAGGTACCCCAGGATAACGTCAGTTGTGATGAAACGCGTAGGAAAGAAGCGACGTGCTGATGTCACCACCACTCCAGTGTCCATACGGACGGGTTGTCTTTGGTGTGTACGGCCGACATACCAGACTTTAGGCAGTTTATTTTTTATTTTTCGTTAATGCTGTGAGTTTATGGATTTCACATTAAACCTCAAAAAGGATTTTACGCTATACTCTTGGTCTCTTTTTTCGGTACCCCATTTGATACCTATCTGACGGGTGACACTTAGCTGAGTACACTCCTCCGGGAAGAATACATGTTCCAGCATTACCTGCCAGGCAGTGACTTCCCACTAGGAGGACTACAAGTCTCAGCATGCTTTGCTTTACATAACTGAGCAGGCTTCTCCAGAAGTAGGCCATCTGGTGATCTTGGTAGCGCACATGGAGGTTCGGCTGCATGGAGACTCCTATGGAGGCCATATCGGTGAGCAGGTACCCCAGGATAACGTCAGTTGTGACGAAACGCGTAGGAAAGAAGCGACGTGCTGATGTCACCACCACTCCAGTGTCCATACGGACGGGTTGTCTTTGGTGTGTACGGCCGACATACCAGACTTTAGGCAGTTTATTTTTTATTTTTTGTTAATGCTGTGAGTTTATGGATTTCACATTAAACCTCAAAAAGGATTTTACGCTATACTCTTGGTCTCTTTTTTCGGTACCCCATTTGATACCTATCTGATGGGTGACACTTAGCTGAGTACACTCCTCCGGGAAGAATACATGTTCCAGCATTACCTGCCAGGCAGTGACTTCCCACTAGGAGGACTACAAGTCTCAGCATGCTTTGCTTTACATAACTGAGCATTGTCCTCCAGGAGGAGGCCATTTGATGATCTGGGTTGCGCGCATGGAGGTTCGGCTGCATGGAGACTCCTGTGGAGGCCATTGAGGCTATATCGGCGAGCAGGTAACAACTGGGTTACAGCCCCATACCCCCCACCCCAGGCCCTGGTCCTTGCGGGCATAAGAAGAGATATTGCGAGTTACTTCCACAATCTGTTCAGAGAAGCGTTACTGTACAGCATCCATACATATAGAATTAACACTGATAACCGTTTTGCCTATAAATACACTTTAACATGTGATCTGTATTCATATCCTCGATCGGTTGCTCAAAGTATTCAGTATTCATTGTCTCCTGCAGTATGTTCTGAATATCTTCAGCAATTCAAGATGAAAATGCAGATGTCATTCTTACATCCTCCATACAGTAGTAGTGACCACATCTCAGTGATACGGGGTCCCTGTAAACGTCCAGACAGATACAGCAGGTCAGCTCCTCTCTCACAGTAGCAGACGCCATACTTAACACTCTAAAATGAAAGTGAATGAATTTCTAGGAAGGTCAGGTGACTTCTCGAAAACCCCAGAGAGTGTCAATACTTACTGAGTCACTGGCCTGGAATAAGTATGGTCCATACTTATTCAGGCCAGTGACTCAGTAAGTATTGACACTCTCTGGGGTTTTTGAGAAGTCACCTGACCTTCCTAGAAATTCTTTCACTTTCATTTTAGAGTGTGAAGTATGGCGTCTGCTACTGTGAGAGAGGAGCTGACCTGCTGTATCTGTCTGGACGTTTACAGGGACCCCGTATCACTGAGATGTGGTCACTACTTCTGCCACGACTGCATAGAGACTGCACTGGACACCCAGGAAGGGGGTAGATATTATACCTGTCCTGAATGCAGAGGAAAGTACCCAAAGCGGCCTAATCTGAAACAGAACAGGAAGCTACGTAATATAGTGGAATACTTCAGATCTACACACAGCGAAGAGGAGAAAACTGCAATATCAGGTATGTATTCTGTATAATATTCTGTTCCTGTCAGGGTGGGTTTGATTTAAATCACTAGTAAAAAGGCTTGATTTTAATCACCTCAATTTAAATCATCATTTTTAGCTACTTCAGGCCCAGAAGGATTTACCCCCTTCCTGACCAAGCCATTTTTTGCGATACGGCACTGCGTCGCTTTAACTGACAATTGCGCGGTCATGCGCTTTGTACCTAAACAAAATTTGTGTCCTTTTTTTCCCACAAATAGAGCTTTCTTTTGGTGGTATTTGATCACCTCTGCGATTTTTATTTTTTGTGCTATAAACAAAAGAAGAGCAACATTTTTGAAAAAACCTAATTTTTTACTTTTTGCAATAATAAATATCCCAATTAAAAAAAAAAAAGAATTTCTTCATCAGTTTAGGCCGATATATATTCTTCTACATATTTTTGGTAAAAAAATATCGCAATAAGTGTATATTGATTGGATTGCGCAAAAGTTATAGCGTCAACAAAATACAGGATAGATTTATGGCATTCTTATTCTATTTTTATAGTGCTATAAAATTGCACCAATTACTGTAAAAATGTCACTGGCAGAGAAGGGGATAACACTAGGGGGCGATCAAGGGCTTAAATATATTCCCTCACTGTGTGTTCTAACTGTGGGGGGATGGGACTGACTTGGGGAGGAGACAGTTCATTGTTCCTATTAACTAGGAACACGCAATCTGTCTCCTCTCCCCTGACAGGACGGGGATTTGTGTGTTCACACACACAAATCCCCGTCCTCGCTCTGTTAGGAGCAATCGTGGGTGACCCACGGAGAGCATCGGCTCCTTAGGGACATGGCGGCACGCCCCCTATACTCCTAAAAGCGCCCGCCGTACAGCTACGCCGATTTGCACAGGAGTGCCATTCTGCAAATGGTTAAAGAGCAACTGTCATCTCTGTCCCATTCACTTTAATGGGACAGCTGGTGATGCGGCAGTGACACAACAAGGTGAGGGACGTGGCGGCAGCAGGTAAGTGGATACCCGCTAACAATCGCTGCCATTATGGATCTGAAATGACAGGTGCTCTTTAAATGTAAGGACTTATTTTTGCTGGTAGAATCTTTAATATTTGCAAACAAAATGAAGGTTTCCTATTTAGAATAATAAACTGTCAGGTTAGTAAATTAGCGATATCAGAACCGATTCAAACATACAGTTTGTAGTGTACATAGATTTGCAAAACAATGGGATAAAGGAATATTCCTGAACTTTTTTTTATCTCATGGTTACTGTGAAATTGTGTGAATGCATTAATGCAGTGCATGTTATCTCAGCTTGCAGAGCTTGGATTCATTGAATGAGTTTACCAAAAATGTAAATATTGCAGAGTATACAGCCTCATGCTACACAACAAAGTTCCATTTCATGTTGAATAAACTAAATTATTAATGTATCTTAAATAGAATACTTTAGATAGATTTTTACTCCAAAAGCATTTTATTTAAAAAATTTGAATAAATTTGATAACAATAAAAAAAAAAATACGATTTAAATTAAAAAAATATGTTTTAAATAAAAAATAAATCTGATTTTTTTTATCTTTTTTAAAAAAATTGTTAATTTTTATCCACCCTGGTTCCTGTGTTTGTATCCTGAAGTCTGTTGGTGTGAGATGACATGGAAGTCCATATTTTCTTTTGTGCTCAGGGATTGCTTCCCTGTAGTTACCCCACCACCACCACTGCCAGCGAGGTTCTCATTCTGACACCTAGTCTCAGATCAGTAGCTTCTACTATTGGGATCTTAGCCTTGTGTTTCAGTACAGAGGATCCCAGGCAGAGGATGATGTGATTATGATGCAGAGTAGATTATCTAGTGTTAGGGATCAGCATAGGGGTTAAGTCATCTTAGTGTTGGACTTCTTTCACATTGATATTAGTGTTACAGCTTACCGCCCTCTGAAAAGCAATCCACGGTGGATCACTTTTCAGGGGATGATATGTTACTGATACACATTAAAGTGATTGTAAAGCTTTGTTTAAAAAAATAAATACTGTATTTATTGGCGTATAACACTCACTTTTTTACCATAAAAATCGGGTGCAAATAGCGTGTGCGTGTTATACGCCAATACTTCAATTTTTAGCTGCCTCAGAGGGGACAGGGAGCGGGGTGGGATGAGCGCCCTCAGATTACATTCAGTGAGAATCTCCTGTTTACTTGGCGGCCTCTGTAATAGGAAGCCCCGTCTCCTGGGCCGCCATTGGACCACTGTTCTGTTCGATCAGGATGCACTGATGGCAATGTTGAGGCTGCTGCATTGAAGGCAATGGTGAGGCTGCTGCATTGATGGCAATGGTGAGGCTGCTGCATTGAAGGCAATGGTGAGGCTGCTGCATTGATGGCAATGGTGAGGCTGCTGCATTGAAGGCAATGGTGAGGCTGCTGCATTGATGGCATCGATCAGGCTGCATTGATGGCAATGGTGAGGCTGCATTGATGGCACTTGTGAGGCTGCAGATGGGCATTGATCAGGCTGCACTGATGGCAATGGTCAGGCTGCAGATGGGCACTGACTCTTATTTTGCTTTAAAGTTTCTTATTTAAAATGTAGGTTTTTTTCCTGAAACTTCCCTCTTAAAATGAATGTGCGTGTTATACGCCTGTGCGTGTTATACGCTGATAAATACGGTAAATAACAAAGATGTTGTACTTACTTTCTCTGTGCAAGGGTTTTGGACAGATTGGCCTGATCCTCCTATTCTGGGGTCTCGCCTCCCTGCATCGAGTGCCACCACGGGGAAACGCTTCCCTGGGGACACTCGTGCGGGCGCGCTCCCGAGTCCTGCTGCGTCCATTTACACAGACAGCAGGACTCGGCCCCACCCTGTGTCATTGGATTTTAGTGAAAGCAGCGGGAGCCAATGGCTGCGCTGCTATTAATCTATCCAATCAGGACGAAGACACTGGCTGGAGTGGGTGTGCTCGTCCCGGCACAGGAAAGACAGGGTTCAGGTAAGTAAAAGGGGGGCTCTGGGGGGCTGCTACACTAATGGAGGTTTTTCACCTTAATGCATAGAATGCATTAAGGTGAAAAACCCTGAGGGTTTACAACCCCTTTAACCACTTGCCGACCAGCCGCCGCAGTTGTACTACGGCAGAATGGCACGGATGGGCGAAGCAACGTTATGTTACGTTGCTTCGCCCTGTGGCCGCTGCTCGCCCCCGGAGGCGATGAGAGTGCCCAGCGGTCACGATCATTGCCGGGCTCCCGTGAACATGGCTGACACACAGAGAACCGGGATCTGTGTGTGTAAACACAGTTTCCGGTTCTCTGAGGGGAGAAGAGACAGATGGTCTGTTCATACAGAGTATGAACAGCGATCTGTCATCTCCCCTACACAGGACCCTCCCCTCCCCCTTCAGTTAAAACACACTGAGGGAACACAATTAACCCCTTGATACCCCCGTAGTGTTAACCCATTCCCTGCCAGTGACATTTTTACAGTAATCAATGCATTTTTATAGCACTTATCGCTGTATAAATGCTAATGGTCCCAAAAATGTGTCATAATTGTACGATGTGTTCGCCATAATGTCGCAGTCCCGATAAAAATCACACATCGCAGCCATTACTAGTAAAAAAAAAAATTTATAATAAAAATGCCATAAACTATCCCCTATTTTGTAGATGCTATAACTTTTGTGCAAACCAATCAATATACGCTTATTGCAATTTTTTTTTTCCAAAAATATGTAGAATACATATCGGCCTAAACTGAGGAAAAAAATAGTTTTTTTATATATTTTTGGGGGATATTTATTATAGCAAAAAGTAAAAAATATTGAGTTTTTTTCAAAATTGTCGCTCTTTTTTTGTTTATAGTGCAAAAAATAAGAACAGCAGAGGTGATCAAATACCACCAAAAGAAAGCTAAATTTGTGGGAAAAAAATTACGCCAATTTTGTTTGGGTGCAACGTCTTCTAACACTTCTTAAAGCAGTAACCTTTTAGTAAATCTGTCTCCAAATCTGCTTCACTGCTTCTGTTTAGGATGAGCTCAGGCGTGTTCAGATCCTAGTCCGAAACCACCAACCGCGCAACTGTCAGTTAAAGTGACGCAGTGCCGAATCGCAAAAAGTGCTCTGGTCAGGAAGGGGGTAAAATCTTCCGGGGCTGAAGCAGTTAAGGAGGCACTTTTACCATTTGTCAAATTCTGCACCTCAAGTTGGAAAAAATGCTTTGCCTGCGGCATGTGTACAGCCCTATCCAGGTATATTGTAACAACTTGGATGGCCGGGGTGCAATAAGCACATTGCATTTCAATTATTTCTAGCCTAATCCAATTAATCTGAACAATCTTGAAGTTTTTTTATTTGCTTTGTGAAAATCCCCACACATTTCTTTGCTTGAATCCTGGGACACAAATTCACTTTGCTCTGTTGATAGGCACTGCTGTGTCACACATTTCACAGAGCCTGCCTCCTAAACTAGAGAGGTTATTGGTTCTTTGAATGATTGTCCACAGTCGGCCTTTTTAGATGCTTTATAATTTTATACCAGCACTACCTCTCCCAACTGTGGCGTACTTGAGGTCGAGGACACAGCTGTGACTGACTCTTCCTTTGACGGCTGCGCTGATCACAACTACTCCAGTTCCATCTCAGTGGGCTCTCCATGGGCCGACCCAACTCTGGAAAGGATTGAGGAATCTGCCCACTGTTCCACCAGCCCAAACTGACTAGGAACAGGGGATCCCAGGGGGCCGGACACTGGAATCTCTTCCAAGGCTCTGTCCTCCTCCCACGGTATAGCTAGATCTCTCAGCTTCTCAGGATCTGGGAGGGTTTCAAACAGGTAAGTATCACGCTTCTCACAACACACCTAAGGAGTGATAATTGGTCTCTCGTGGTTACACTGTGGGCACAACAGTACCTGCGATTCACTAACACCATGACAGCACAAAGCCGGTCCTCTGTTGGGCAGGAACCTCATGCTTTCCACTCTAACCTCGTGACCTGACAAACTGTCACACTACTGTGTTCACTCCACTTCCCCTTTGACTCCACCTTTCAATCAAGGCCCAATTGGCAAAGCTGATACATCCTCCTTTGGTGGTGACATACCCCATCCGGTTGACTACGCCAAGTGTAAGCAGGTCCCTGGTTGGCCACCAGCAGCTGCCACACTAGGCCAGAGCACCTCTCATCACCTTTCTGAAACAGGATCGAGATGGGGTACCAAACACTTGAATTATGGAGGAATTCCTCCATCTTGGATACTCACATATACCTGGCCTGAGCACCGCTCCCAAGAACACTTAGAATTTTTACTAATAAATGATTGTCGACATGGTCAGCATTTTTGAATGCTTTACTAAAATAATGTAAGAGTGGTAAAAATGTTACAAAGCGGTTCCCACATACAAAACCATTCCAATTCTTTTTCCTTCCACCTCTCTCCACAAACTAATCCAGGTGTACCACACAGCCTTCCCAGATTACAGTAAGTCCCAAAAATAATTGTCCTTGGCTCAGACCCTCTTCGCTCAGGAGCACCCTGGGGACTACCCAAGGTATTTCTCCAAACCCTTATAGCCTCACATGTTGGTATTGCCTCCCATCCTGCAGGGGCAATATATATGCCAAAAGGTGACTCAGTCCCCCAACAGCTCTCCTGAGTAAGACTTACACATAAAGGGCCTTAACCCTTGCCTACAAGAACTTAGGAAATCAAGTGTTATTACACACTTAATGAAAAAAAGAAGAATTAATTTAGCAGCATATCTTACTTCATCATTGTTTTCTGTACATATTTTTGTGCTGTCTTTGCATGATAGTGAGTTTGGTGATCAGCTTTGCAAAGTCTCCCTGGAGCCACCTGTGTGCACCCTCATGAATCTTCGCATGCCGCTTGGTGTCGTGCTCTGAGGACACATGCACTGTGGTTCTGTGCTCAAGGGACGCAAGCGCATTATGGGCAGCATGCTGGTTCTGTGCTTGGAGGACACATGAGCAGTACAAACAGCACTGTGGAGCTGAGTTTGGGCAAAGCAAGCACATTATGGGCAGTGCACAATGAATCATGGGACATGCAGTCCCAAATATTTCAATCTCTGACATGCTCAAGGCACGCTCAACAAGTGGATGTTCAGAGAAATGCTGAAGAGAAGGACTCAAAAAGGAGGAAATCATAACAGCTGAAAATTAAGTCTTTTGGGAACCTTAATGGAAAATAACACTATATTAGCCACTAGTTGGGTGGAGCTTAGTGTAATGTAATGTAATATAATGTAAGAGAATGCTGCACAAAGGTTTAACACTTCTTTAAGCAGTAACCTTTTAGTAAATCTGTCTCCAAATCTGCTTCACTGCTTCTGTTTAGGATGAGCTCAGGCGTGTTCAGATCCTAGTCCGAAACCACCTGAGGGATCCCACCACGAAACTACAGATTGCAAAAAATAGGGTAATTCCTCTGCAAAGTTTATTAATACAAAAATAAAAAACACTCAAATTCTCGTTGTAGCGCGCTACTCCCTTGGGAGCTGCAAAGTTGTTCATTTTCCAGCTGGCCATCCCAGACCCTCGGAGCTACCCTTACCTCTGACACTTCGGGCTCCATTCTGTGTAACAGCACAGACTCAATCCCCTTAACACAGCTGTGGTGTGATATGCAGCTGACAACAAAGAATAATCCCACAATGCGTACAATAACAATAATATACCTTTGTCATTACCTGAGCATCCGATGCTCCACCTGCTCGAAAAGGAACAGCACTCCACGCCAATTGTACTTAACCAGGAATGTATTTTTACTTATAATTGGTAGAAAATGGTAATTACAACATTTGCACTCTCACACAAACATAATGTAACAGTGAGGAAAACAAAGGGGTTCTTTATAACAGGTTTTACACAGAAAGATGTAGTAACTGATCCCTGGACGTGCGCCTCTGAGTGGGACTAAGGTCAGAGTGAAATCACCTTCACTCTGAGCACCTTCCCTCTCTCTGAGCCCGCGCTTATACCTATAACAGGACAAATGTTATGTTATAATGAACAACGCAATTCCTAGGGAGCTCCCCCTGCTTTGCAAAGCTGTCTCTCTGAAAGACAATAGAATGCAAGGCCTTGCAATAATAGAGGTAGTTCTTTTCTTTCTTCGTCTTCTGTCAGCTATTTATGAATTGTAATCCAGTGGTTAAATAAACAAGGGTTAGATAAAGTAGAAGCTAAAGATTATACTAAGATTATACTATACTATACTACTATATTAAGAGTAGTGTAGTAACCTGTAACTGTCTCCGATGCAATTAACTTTGTGTCACAATGCTATTAATGCAGTGAAGGGTAGGCTTGAGGCCTATTTGAACTCAGTCTTTAGTTCCTTCAATTCTCCTGTGTGGGACACCCAACCAGGTCTGTGTAATAGGACAGCTCCACTCCGGTACACTTGGTCTTGCTTCCAGCCGGCCGGCGCTGTTACCCCACTCCGCTCGGCAAGATGAACCGGGACCCTCTGATGGCTCCGACAGTCGTCTCTGGATCCTTCTCAGTTCTGTCCCAGCACACTGGCGTACAGCAGAGTAGCTGAGTGTGCCGCTCCGCAGTAGCTGTAAGCCACTCTCTCTGGAACACCTCTGCACAGGTCCTCACAGGCATCCCATGCATCCAGAAGAGACCTAAGATGGCCGCACAGGGGCCTTTTATAGCCTACCCAGCATGCAGTTCAGTGCTGAGTGTTGCTGGGTAAGAACACTCGGCATTTTGGGTAGGTCAATTCTTGTGAAAAGTAAATAAACAATCACTTCCTGTACCATTCTTGAATAAGGAAAATAAAATGCAGTCCATTCCACAATTTGTCCACTAGATGGCGCCACATACTAAATTAGAATACTGTTCATTGAATAACATAGCATTACATTAATAGGCAACAATTTGCGGGCACTACATTGTTAAAAACGAGAAAGGTTAAGAGAAATCCTCTGCAGATCCGTATCTCCAAAATAGATCAAAATATAGAAAATATAAATATCACATAACAGTTACCACCAATGTATTTAGGAGAGGCAAAAGCCCTTATTTTAGATGAACATATAATTTTTAAAGAGTGGCTTAATCCACAGACAATGTCTCAATACGTTTCACAGGAATTGAGACCTGCTTCTCCAGGAGAAGCTGCAGCTTGGGAAAGGAGAACAGCCCTTTTTTTTTTCTTTCTCTTTTTTGCCACTTCAGCGAAGTATTTTCAGGGGCTACATTTTCAACTTTGCAGTTCAATCTCGTCCCTATAGATATTCACATCATTGTGGCTTTTTCCACTGTATTTATTAGCCATTTACTCCTAGTTATACAAATATCAAAAAAAGAACAAAACAACCCCTTAAAATTTTTTGACCCAAGTGACCCACCTAGGCCAACCTAGGCCATCCCTCCCCCCAACTCCCCCCCCCCCCAATTTATCCCTCAATTTCCTTCCCAGCTCCTACCCCTACTACCATTTCTTCAGTCTAATCCGAACCTTGTGCTTCACTTTAACACCTATTGATGTAGCTCGTCTAGTTTGTCTATTTACAGTGAGGGCAACAATCTATATTCCCCACATCTCAGCCGCTTGAAGTGAATACCTGAAATTTGCCCAATCCCTCCATATCTCCTCGAAGATTTCCATCTCCGTCCCTTCACTGTACCTCAAGTATTCAAGACGGTAAATTTCATTAATCTTGCTGAACCACTCCCGCACCGTAGGTCTCCTTTTGTCTTGCCATTATCTGGGAATAAGACTTTTGGCAGCATTTAGGAAGTGGGGTAACAACGACTTCAAATATACCTTCGTGGGGATTTTACTGCCATGATGTAAACACACCCAAGGGTCAGCGGGGATATCTATACTTAAAATCTCACTGATGATTAGCTTAATCTCCCCCCAGTATTCTGTAATTACCGGGCACTGCCACCATATGTGCGCCATCGTCCTAATTTCTCCGCAGCCTCTCCAACAAAACTGCGACCTTTCCTCCTGGATTCTATGTGCTCTATCTGGGGTAATATACATCCTTGCAAGGATCTTATAGTTCATCTCTGAGAGCTTACAACTAACTGAGGAGACATTCACCCTTTTCAAAATCAACCCCGATTCCTGTCCACTAATCTTGATATCCAGCTCTTTCGCACACTTCTCAATAAATCTCGGGATCACCACACCTCCCAGTTCGTTGAGGACTCTATAGATATAGGTTAACAGCCCTTGTGATGGATGGAATGCAAATTGGCTTCTATTGGGTCAGGGTTACTGCAGGTCAGGCTGGATGGCTCCACTGAGGCAGGTCTCTGGTACCTCCCCTTAGATCTAGAAGTTTGGAGAAAGAACCCTCAAATATGGTGAAGCCATGCCAGCAGAGTAGTTGTGTGGAAGATAGAGTACTGAGGAGTATGTTGGTGGCCTAGGTATGGACCCCTGGGTCTGATAGGGGGGGGGGGGCAGCGCTGTGCTTAACTCTTTGGAGCAGCCAGGTGGGCTGGTGGACAAGCAGCCAGGAGGGATGGTAGTTCCTGCAGACAGTAGAGCTGGGAGCAGTTCTACGGGGGAGAGGAGTCACTCCTGTGTGCAGTTTACAGCATACAGTGCTATTTTCTAAAGGGGACTGAGAGTTCCTAGTCCTCAAGGAACTTTTGGTTTAGATCACTAAAGACTGATGGTGTCCAGGAAGAAGGACAGGCAAGGATTTTGTACATAGGAAGGAAGTTGTCCCCATTTATTGTTTCGGTCACGTTGTGCATCCCATAACCCCCTTTTTCCCATCCAAAGTATTACCTCTAATAAAACAACAAAATATGGTCTTACTAAACAGTAAAGTTAGCCCAATTTTTTGTATAATGTGAAAGATGGTGTTACACAGCTAGAATCGTGAGAGAATCCTCTGAACGGGACAGAGACAAAGGTGTTGTGCCGCATTCCAATTCACTGGTCACGACCAGTGCTACAACTTACCATAGACATGGAGCTAGAGGGACTCAGAACTCCAGTTGGATATTTTGCAGCTCTAGTTTCCACTGAACATCCTTGCTGGGTTGCATGATCTGGAGAGTCTGATACCCATCCAATAGATTACCGATTAACCTGGCCAGAGAATCGCTTCCCTTGTTAGACACAAGTAGGGGTCCAGTAGATGTACAACTAAAGTGGTTGTCAAGGCAGAAGATTTTTTATCATAAAGTAGAACTATGGGCAAAACTTTTTTTTCATTTTGGATGGATGTAAGAGATGGTTATAACCCCTGTCAGATGGTTTTTCATCATCTCTGTCCCATTACAGAGATTTCGCTTCACTTCCTGTCCCATAGCCAAACAGGAAGTGAGAGGAAATCTCTGCAAATTAAAGGAATTTCTTGGGGACCCCCAGCTCACCAGAACTAGTGTCCCCATTGGAAAATTTCCCATCTGTTACTTTTCATGGGACAACCCAAAATTTGGGGTTTTCTTTCAATGATAATGGTAAACAGGACAAATAGAGAGGGTGAATCTCCTTAACGGGGGCACAGACAGCAATAAAATTTGAGAGGTGTTCTAATTCCTCTCCACTCTATCCAAAACAAAAAAAAAAGTTTTGCCTTTAGCTATACTTTAATGCATTCTATACATTAAGATAAAAAGCCTTGTGTGTGCAGCAGCCCCCCTCAGCCCCCTAATACTTACCTGAGGTCCCTCTCTGTTCACGAGTGTCTCAGCCGTGGGAGATTCTTCCACCTGATTGGCTTCTGCTGTCAATCAAGTCAGCTAGCCAATCAGGGGAGAGAGGGGGTGGGCCAGGTCAGGGCTCTCGGGTTCTCGAGTTGTGACTCGGCTCAGGTGCCCCCATAGCAAGCTGCTTGCTGTGGTGGCACTCAACAGGAGGGAGGGGGCAGGATCACAGAAGAGAAACCCAAGAAGAGGAGGATTCAGGCTTCTCTGTGCAAATCCACTGTAACAGAGCAGGTAAGTATAACATGTTTGTTATTTTTATAGGAAAAAAAAAACAAGACTTTACAATCACTTTAAGGCTTGATGATTGATGCTCTGAGTACGTGGTGGAGGACCTGTGGATTCCAATATTTACCAAACGTGTGTTTTTGTTTAAACTTTCTTTATTGTTGTCCATCACATCTCGACAAATACAGTTCAGTACAAATACGTTAGTGACAGACTTTTTCTATATCAACATTAGCAGTAATTTGCATATTTGTATTTAACAAAAGTAAATTAAAATAAAATAAAGTAAAAATAAAAAATAAATAAGTAAAGAGAGAGAAGGAAAAAAAAGGGGGGGGGGGAAACGGCATAGAAAGGGGAGAGAAAAAAGGGGGGGGATAGTCTCGGGCTGTGTTAAAATTTCTGTTGAGACCTTGAAAACTGATCTCGTGGGTAGTACCAGTATATGCTACATTGAGGTTTACAGGTCCCCGGGGGCGGCGACCAGCAGTAGCCCTCGCCCACCGTAGACCCTCCGACCTGAGCAATAATGATCCTCCGGACCGGGGAGAGGTACGCCGCGGCCCGTCCGAACCGCCACCACCGGGCGCCCCACCGGAGGAGGGGGGCACAAGGCCTCCATCTGTCCTCCCCCGG
The DNA here is from genome assembly GCF_042186555.1 of Aquarana catesbeiana. Taxonomy (NCBI): domain Eukaryota; kingdom Metazoa; phylum Chordata; class Amphibia; order Anura; family Ranidae; genus Aquarana; species Aquarana catesbeiana. The sequence goes on along the minus strand of NC_133329.1, from coordinate 109,290,981 downwards.
CGCGCCCCCGGGGCCGCGGGTCCGTCCCCGCCCACACGGCCCCCCCGGCCAGGAAAGCAGCTTTTCCTCAATTTTAACCGGTAAGTTATGTTTAGGTGCCCATACTCTGCGCAATCAACCAACAGTGCTATGAATAATATCACTTGATAGGGTAAGGGAAGTAGGGGTAAGAAGAGAAAAGAGTAGAAAAAAGGGTGGAGGAGTGGCAGGGAGAGTGGGCGGGGTAAGGGGGGGTAGATAGGGTCAAACCTTGTTCACTCGTGCTTCTCCGATCATCCACCTCGGACTATCCGCCCCCAGGCAGCCCCTTGATTCTGGCAAAGGCATCGGAGTCCATGTGCGACCTATATTTCAGTCTTAAGGAGAAACCGTGGTGGGAGCTATTTAGGGTGGGCTCTATGGCCCAATGTGGGATCCGCCAATTTTAATAGGGAAGTGTTCAGGCTAGAGGATACATAGGAAGTATCTTGGAAGTGTTCTTGCCATATTGACCATATGGCTGTGTGCTTAACTGTAGTGTTTTTGCCCACTGCCACCCACTCCTCTGCTTCCCTTATTGCATTAACCCTGCATATCCACTCGTCTTTGCTCGGTATCTGCTCTTTCTTCCAGAAGATAGGCAGTAGACGTTTAGCGGCATTGAGCAAATGAGGTAGTGCGCTTTTTTTGCAGCGACTAACTGGTACAGGGGGGACATGCAGGAGGAAATGTTCCGGGGAGAAGGGGATCTCTATTCCGAGGATATCTTTAATCTGGTCCTTAATCATCCGCCAATATGTCGTTATTCGTGGGCACTCCCACCACAAATGTAGGAGGGTGCCTCGGCCTCCGCATCCCCGCCAACATCGATCTGAGCTAGCAGGATAAATCCGCGCCAGGTCAGATGGGACTCTGTACCAACGTGGTAATAATTTGTAATTTGTCTCTTGCATCTTAGAGTCCAGCGAGCTGGAGTGTGTGAATTGGTACATACATGCTAGTTGAGATTCGGAGAACCCCTTCCCAAGGTCTTTCTCCCATGCTCTTATATAAGTAGGTTTAGAGGCCGAGGCCGAGGACCCCAGTAATTGATAAAGTTCAGAAATCATGTGTGGGACCGGTTCTTCCAGTATAAACAGTCCCTCAACAAACGTGTGTTTTGACAACTATTAATTAGCGGTCATATACTTCAGGTAAGCCCCCGACTGCTACACATGGGTGGCGTGTCCTTTATCTTGGGTTTCTGGATGGTATTTTATGGCTTTTATAAGGACTCCTTCTTTGGCATTTTGATTCTTTATTTTGAACTGACATTCACTTCAGCTTGCTCTGGGGACTTTATGCCTATAAGATACCTTTGACAATTTAAATTCAGCTAATCTCTGAACTTTGGAGTTTTGCTTCAGTTTATGCACTGTATTTTATTAGCATTTTGGGTTTGCCATAGATCATTTTATGTTTTTGTATGAGGTATAAATGCACAAGTTAGGTCATGTTTAATTTCCAGTCACATTTTTTGTAGCGCTGCATGTTTTTGTTTTCATATTATTATACTTAATACCTAAGTATTGTGCTAGCAGCTTTTTCTTCATTGTTACATTGACCATAGTGCAAAGACTTTTCTTACTAAAAATGCTTGTTGCCTGGCGGTGAAGGAGCATGGGAACCAGTATTCAGCAGCTCCTGCGGGGGTATTGCTACAGTTGGTAAGGTCGAATATAGACACCAATCCATCCAGTTCAACCTGGGTGGGTGTGCTCAAGTCAAAAAATCATATCCCATATCCTTGTATATTGTGCTCGCTAAGAGGCCCATCTAGGAGTTTTTGAAGCTATCAATACTTTCCACTAACACCACCGATTGTGGGTGTGAGTTCCACATCCCTACTGCCTTGACAATTAACCCCCTATGCAGTTTAAGTTTAAACCACTTCTCCTCCAATTTCATGAGTGGCCATGTGTCTTATTATACTCCCTGAGACTGAATAGTTTATTCCCTATGCTAGAATCACCATTGAGATATTCGTATATCACTGTCATATCTCCTCTCAAGCGTCCCTTCTCTAGAGAGAATACATTTATTGTTTATAGTTGTTCCTCGTAATTGAGGTCCTCCAGTCCCTTTATTAACTTTGTTACCCTTCTCTGGACTCGCTCCAGCTAGCTCCAGCACATCCTTTAAGAGGATTGGTGACCAGAACTGGACGGAATACCCCAGATGTGGCCAAACCAGCGTTTTATAAAGTGCCATTGTTATAGTTTTATCTCTTGAGTAAATACCCTTTTTTATGCATGCTAATATTCTGATAGCTTTGCTTGCTGCAGCTTGGCATTACATGCCGTTGCTGAGTCTTTCATCTACTAGGACCCCATATCTTTTTCATCCTGGATTCCCACAGAGGTAGGGGAATCATTGGTAATCATTGCTTCATTCTTTACCATTATTCTGGGCAGCCCTATGTACCTTGTGGTGATCTCAACATTGTGTCTACTGTAATGTTGGTTTGTGAATGTCTCCATTATGCTTTAGAATTTGGGTGAGCTGAGCTTATATGGTGATGTACTAGTTGTGATTTCTCTTTGGGAATACTTGGCCTTGGTGCTATTGTCTGGCGATATCTCCACTGTATGTATAAACCATACCATTATTATAAGCCCATTCCTTTTCTTTTAAATTTCATAAATGGCTACTTTTTCCTTCTTTTAGCAGTTGATGGACATCTCCGCCCCTCCTACTACCACTCTGATAATATAGGTGTTGAATTTGCCTCTTTGGACTTAGTTGGTTGCTATTATGTTCTTCTATGGATTGAGAATCTCATTTTGTTTTCCCATAGAAATGGCCTAATTTGTTTAATGCAGTCATAGAAATAGTGCAGCACAAATTAAAACACAAATAATAATAAATATATAAAAGTCCATGTCTCCAAAATATATATGTGGATGAATGAAAGAAGCGGAAAAGTTCAGGCACTGTGGAGGAGTGCATCCAGATCTATTATGCATGTGCTCCAAACTGAGTGCAACACCTCCACCACAGATAGAATTGGCCGCTCACCTCATTAATATGATCCCTGATAACAGGTAGGTCAATCAGTACTTTGTTTCAAATAAGGGAGCCTGGATCCTCTGATCTCCAATCACTCTCTGAAAGGTAGCCGTCCCTCCGCAATGTAAATACAAAACAAATGAAGCAACAAATAGTGCTCTCTGCTAAAACTGTAACATTTATTCCATAAAACTTAATGTATAAAACTTACAAAGCTGGCACTTAAACTAAATGCAAGTATCGAGCGTGCATGGTACATGAATTAAACCAGAAAGATGGCCGTGGGTGACATCATATGTAGCTCCTCCTCTGTAAGTGTTACGTCCTGAGCGGGACTTCATCATCGGGGCTAATTTGTTTCATGCCAACATACATTTATGGTAAAACTCCTGTCATTTTTCTTTGTGCTCAGTACACTTTTTTGCCATGGTTAAATTCCTTGAATGACACTGGAGCTTGACATCAGTTTATTTACAGTGGTTCTCCTTGGGTTTTTGTCTTTTTATTTTGGCTGCAGCGCCCACTTCAAAGTGGTCCCTACGCTCGCACGTGTGAGCGGGATGTAGTATTATCGTTCTCATCTTGCAGTGGTGTCCATCTCAAGCTTCAGTGGGTATTATCCATGAGACACACTACCAATATCTGTTATACATGCAATTTAGGCTGGTAATGACTGTTTATGGTTATTATATATTTTTGTACTTGATAATGCATATACATTTTTTTTACATCAATATTGATTTTTGCTTTATCATTAACAGGTATACTCTGCATGCATACTGTATCTTCTCTATTGGTCTCCTGAAGAAGGAGGTTTCAATTCCTGCGAAACACATTAAGACATTGTCTGTGGATTAACCCACTCTCAACAAACTATATATGCTCATCTACTTTTACGGCTTTTGCCCAGTATGAATGTATTGGTGCCGGTGGTAACCGCTATGTGATATTTAAAATTATCTGATGTATTTGGGAGATACGGTTCTGCAGAGGATTTCTTCTAACCTTTCCCCTTAATTGTTTTTAACTAGAATTTCAGTGTTTTTTATCTTTTGTATTAATAAACTTTGTAGGGGAATTACCTTGTTTTTACAATATGTTGTGTTAAGAATTTCCATGAGTACCTCTAAAGTCCTTATGTAACCAAACCCATTTCGTTATATATGACCTCTTGGGCATGGTGCTCCTGCTACATGTCCCAATTAGCCCCTCCCAGCGGGAAGCTGTCACTGTGCTTGCCAATCATAAACGCCCAAGACATTTCCCACCCCACAGCCTCATGTATACACGTCTCTTTTATATGGATGGGAAATGCTTTGGCCACTTATGATTTGCCAAATAAAATAAACAGCTCCCTGATGGGATTGCTCAGGTTGGGGACCAGAATCCAAACACACCTGAGTTTATCCCTATTTAGCATTACCTTGCTGTGCACCAAAACGTCCCCTACAATGTATGTAGAGAACATGTCAGACTGGTGTTTTGGGAGCTCACTGACCCAATTTAAATATCTTTGTTAGTATCTGGTGGTTTCTTGGATTTATATTTATAGTACACTGTACTATATCAACATTGTAATCTTGTCCTAATTAGGTGGAGAGTCCCCCTTTCGGGAGTGTCCTGAAGGATTCCTAGAAAACACATCGTCTGTAAGTAAATTGATCTTTACATCCCCTAGTATACACTGACCTGTTCTGTTTTAATTTCATAATGAAGGTTAGAACATGAAAGCTAGTGGCTAGGGGAACAGCCTGTTTTTCCTGAACTGTATGTAGCACCCTCCTAGTCAGGTGTTAGGTTAGGTAACTGTAGTTTGTCTCACTGTAATCAGTGTGGCTGCATGTGATCTGTTCTATGTTTCACAGTCTGCAAGTTTGCTTGCTCTCTCCCTGTATTTTCAGAACTCTCTGGGTAGTTCTTGAACATAGGTGTGGAGCAATTTCAATGGGCAGCATGAATATTTATACTGTCCAAGCCAATCCCTGTGAGCCCTACAAAGATGGCTGCTGAGAAATGGGTATAAATAGTTTGAGACCTGGAACAGAATGGTCTTGACCTGCATGAGAGGATCACAGTCTAAGGGTAGCTGGTTGCCCTCTTAGGCAACCCTGCCATGTGCTTGCTGTTCGTGAGGGGCCTCAGCTGGGCTAGCTGAGAGTCCTTTATGCTGAATGTCGCTGGAAGCTGACTGAGGGGCTGTCATATGTGGACCTAGTCTGAGATCATTGGTAGAGGTGTGTGAGCTGGGCAGAAGGGGGTCCCTACTTGCCGACTATGTGAATATAAGCTCACGGGCTATGCCAGGTCGTGTGGGTGGGGTCACTCACCCTGCACATGGGGTACCTTTCCACGAGGTTCCATGAGTTTCCGCTGTTGCATTTAAGAGGGACACCGCTGAGCCCATGCCCACTCCACCCATCCTTAACTCTCCCACCTAACTCTCAATTACAGAATGAGGTCCCTTTGAGCACCTAACATGGACCTCATGCATGCTCTTTAATCACTCCTCACATTCTTTCATACCAAATGGCTAGACTGAGGCTCTCCTTAATGCAGGTTCATTCCTGGTTGTTATGGTAAACCAACCACTGAGGAGAAGGCCAGAACATCGACCCCCTCACCCCACCCAGGTACCACACCACACAAGACAGGCTGCTATTCATTTTACACCAGTCCCTAGCTACCTGTGGCATCTGCTGACTTCTTTCTTGATTGTAATGTATCTGGTGATGGAGCCCGAAGTGCAGATGAATGCTTTTTTTACAGCTCTAGCTCAGGAGCTCTGGTAGAGCAACAGGGAACGCCAGAGCACAGAGTGGCACGAGTGCCTAACAGGAATTCTGCTGGGGACTACTGATGTGCTTTGGGATACTGGAAACTGGCTGGTAGCACACTGGCAGAAGAGCAGGCACAGCTGACAGGCACAGCTATGGCTGAATCAGGTGCAGGAAGAACCGCCAAGGCAAGGTCAGACAGTCCAGATCAGCAACTAGCAGGCAGATGAGACATAGGCAACAGGCAGAAGAGTAGTCAGAAGTCAGGCCGGGGTCCATAACAACAAGGCAGATGAGCATATGGATAAGTCAGAAGCGTAGTCCAGGGGCAAGCCAGGGGTCAGCGCAGGCAGAGTTCAGGGAAAGTCAGGAGCAGATCAGGTTGGCAACAGGTGAGCAATACATGAACAGATACACAGATGCTTCAGGAACGTAATAGACTAAACAAGATCAATAATAGGTTCAGTTGAATTGTTCAACACCACATCCCGGAAAAATATATAGAAAAACCAAACAATAGGAACATTTTTATTTTTTAGGTGTTGAATCCTTCTAATGCCCCGTACACACGGTCGGATTTTCCGATGGAAAATGTCCGATCGGAGCGTGTTGTCGGAAATTCCGACCGTGTGTGGGCTCCATCGGACATTTTCCATCGGATTTTCCGACACACAAAGTTGGAGAGCAGGAGATAAAATTTTCCGACAACAAAATCCGATCGCGTCAATTCCGACCGTGTGTGGCCTGTTCCGACGCACAAAGTGCCACGCATGCTCAGAAGAAATTCCGAGACGGGACAGCTCGTTCTGGTAAACTTAGCGTTCGCAATGGATACAGCACTTTCGTCACGCTGCAATGTTAAAAATGGTTTAATACAGCGCACTCTCTTCTTCTTTATAATGTGACAAGAATTAAGTAGTTTTGCTGCTCATATTCACACACACTTCTCACAAAGTTTTATTTGTGTTTTTTTAGTGGGATTCCCTGAATATATTGTTATTAGTTGTCACATCTGACAGTTTTATATTTATTTATTTATTTTTTTTTGGATTTTCAGCCTTTTTTTTTCTTTAATGTTTGGATTTTTTCCAAGGCTGATCTTTGTTCAATGTTATTTTTATTTTTACTCCAGAATATTTTTGTGTGTGTTTTGTGTGTCAAGTTACCCCAACACCATTGATATCTTTTATTATTTAATCTCCAGGAGATTGTTTGGTGTTGGTGTCCCTTGTTCATTTCACATTGTATATTGAAATGTACCTGAATCCTCACAAACAAGCTGTCATTTTTGAAGTAAAACACATAGGAGAGTATAATTCAAAACAAAAATCCTTTATTAAGGGATCAGAACCAAACAACGCTGGATCAACAGGAGAAATTAGCGAAGCCTGGGACCCCCGCGGCAGACATCAATTCTTGAACATCAAAATTGGTGGCCTGAGGAGTCCATATGTAAGGGAGGGCAGTCTGGTCCAGAATTCGCAGAGATCCGGATAGCAGCAGATGACATCTGTGTCCCCAGGCTGTGGTACCACAAGAGGCTGCATTTTTTGGCTGACCAGACTGAACCCAGGGCAATCACTGTCTGGTCTTCCTTCCACGCTTCCTTCCGGGCTGTGGCTGTGCAGTTGGAGATGTGGCAGGAGGAGGAGTAGGACCTGGAGGAGGACTGGGAGGACCTGGAGGAGGACTGGGAGGACCTGGAGGAGGACTGGGGGGACCTGGAGGAGAGGGAAGAGGAGGAGGAGGACCTGTAGGAGGAGGAGGAGGACCATCCCAAAGGTGTGTCTGAGGTGTCATTTGGCCCCTCATACCTTTCTCAAGAGCCTCCAATATGAGGGCCTCACACATGACTTGTTGGCCCTCCTCCATCCTCTGCATTTTATATGCAATGAAGGCAGCAATGTTCTCCTGCTTTGCGCAGTGGCAGTATCATAGCCATGAGGTTCAACTGAGGCGTGATTATTGCTAATTGCTTCTCGGCCTTTTGGCGAAGATCAAGTGTAGTATCTGTTCTTATCAGTTTCCAGGAGGTGGCGCTTGCTTCCGTCCCTGATCTATGGCGAATAGAGACGGGATTGCGGTTGCTATGCAAAGCCTGCTGGAGTGAAGGTGACCTGGAGCGGTTTGTAGCCGAAAGGGAAGCCTTCTGATAGGGATGGAGAACCACGGGGTCTGAACCGGAGGGTCGGGACCCTGGCCTTCTGGCCTGGATTGGGGCAGATCTAGCTCCGGACAGTTATTCGGGAGAGAACGCTTACTTCCCTCTTACAGGGGGAGGAGAGTGGTTAGTACTTCCCGAATGTAATTAGGAGGGAGTGATGGGAGCGATGGCAGAGCCTGATAAAGGACTCTTTCCGGCTTCCTGATCACCATATCCTTTCTGCCTGTGGTGGGGTCTGCTGTGGTCTGGGCTGGGGGGTCGGGGCTTTTTCGAAAAGCTAGTGGTGAATGTGCCCCTGAAGTGGCAGTTCAGGGGTGCCGTATAGTCATGGTGTGAAAGCACTTGATTTTATGGCACCATGGTCACTTCACCACAACACACGTTTTTCGCACCTGCCTCTTGGGCCGGGCCTTTTGGCCAGGACCAGGGGAAATTTTTATGCCTGGCCGGAGGGCTGGCCATTGTATAGCACAATGGCCACTTTCACTCTCCCATCTCACTATCTTCCCCACTCTTTCTTTTACCCCTGTTTGTCACCTTTTTGTCTTTTTTTGGTTGTCTTTGTATACACGTTTTGTCACTGTGTGGCGAGTAGGGTGTGGGTCCTCGGGCCTACTCTGAAAGTCTTGGGAGGGGGTGGACATAGGCCTTTTGGCTTGGTTCGCCCTCTCCTTTGAGGGGTCTCTCTTCGGGAGAGCCCCACTGTACTTGGGTTGGTCTGCTTCGGCAGTCCTTCCAGTTGTGGGGGTCCGCCTGGTTTCGGCCGGATGAACCCTTTGTCTGAGTACCTCAGTCCCTGTCTGGAGCCTAACGCCCCGGGAGATCAGGGTAAGGTCCTTCCCTAGTGGAGGACTCTGTACACCCGTTGCACGTTTTTGTGTTTCACTCTCTATGTGTGGGCACTTTTTTTTGGCACCGGGTGGAAGTTTTTGAGGTGTGTTTTGCACGCCACTGGCTTTTCGATAGAGCAATGTTCTCCTCCATGGTGTGGGGTGCTCCCAGGACCTCTGTAGCCCTCCAAAAGAATCCTATAGCAGCCTCCTCTAGGGCACTCCTCCTACTGCCACTTTCTCTTTTCAGGGGGGGTGGAGGGACCTGCAGATCAGCCAGCCGGCTCGGCCACCTCCTGGCTGAGACTTCCCTGTGTATGAAAAAGGGACATGGTTTTAGTTTTTGCATCATCAATCACAATCCTAAATTAGTACTCCCAACTAACATCTAGTTAACATCATTGATTGTACAAGCAGAAATATTTAGAGGAATGCTATACCTGGCTCAATCTGGGCTCCTCCACATGCGGCCTAGAAGGCCGAGGTTGGGCGTCAGAAGCCTCAGCCGGGGGGGAAGGAAGCGTGGAAGGAAGACTGGAGAGTGATGGCCTGGGTTCAGTCTGGCCTGCCAGAAAATGCAGCCTGTCGTAGTACAACATCCTGGGGACATAGATGTCATCTGCTGCTCCGGATCTCTGTGAATCCAGGACTTTCTTGCGCTCCCTCAGATATGTGCTCCTCAGGCAACCAATTAATATCTTTAAATAGGTGATGTCTGCCGTGGGGATCACCTTCTTCACTATTTCACACAATTCCTCCAGTGCTGCCTTCCTCTTTGCTTGGTTCTTGAAATGGGGGTGTTTAATCTCCCACAGACAGGGCAGCTCCCTTAGCATCTCTAGGTATACTGACATGAAGTCATTATCTTTGAGTAGCATATCCATGTTCACTGCAAGACACAACACAAGACAAGGGCTAATGTCAGACAAAACTCTCCTAATCTTGTTACAATATAGGCCTCAATCTAGAAGCAGTATAGGCACAAGTTTGTCTCTTACCTTCGTTCTTACGATCGGCGCGTCCAGTGCTCCTTCCTCCGCTCACAGATCGTACGTAATACGCACGCGTGTTACGCTTTATACACACTGCGCATGCATGTAACTCCACCCGCCCCTGACGTTCTTTCTAGTCTATTCCCAGCCCCTTTTCGTTCGGCGCAGTGGGTGAAGAGCATGATGGCGGAGTTCGAGCAGGTGTGTGCTAATTATAGCAACAAGGAGGAGGAGGAGGAAAGCCCGGATCCAGGCACGTCCCGATCCAGAAGGAGACGTTTTAAGGCCACAAATATGTCCTTTGGGGAGATGTTGGAGATGGTCGACATCATGAGGAAGTCCGACTATGACGCGAAGTATGGGCCTTACCCCCACCCCAACATCAGAAAGGCCAAAATCATTGCTAACGTGGTCAAAAGCCTTCACAGGAATTTCGGGGTACGAAGATCTAAAGATCAGCTCAGGAAGCGGTGGTCGGACCTGAAGTTGAGAGAGCCAGAGCAGTACCGAAAGATCCGGAGAGTGCTGCAAAAAAGTAAGTAGTTGTGCTGTGTTCCTATTCTTTCTGTCTTTATTACGTTCGTGCTGCTCCATATGCTTTTATTAATTGTAACGTTTAAAAGGGCAACTTTAATGTTCATGGGCCCATTATTCGTTCGTATCAAACATTTTTCTTTCGGCCTCTAGAACACCATTGTTTAGGCCATATGCATTTTCCCACATTTTTTGGGGGCCTACTTGGATGCCAAATATTTGTTTGTGTAGATGGGTTTGTTACTAGAATGAAATGCCAACTAGATTGTGTGTAAGGAGAGGACACTGAGCAGCTGTTTTCACATCTGGACACTGGAGCACTAGTGTGGGACACAAGAACACCCTTTTTATTAGGGGGGGCACACAGGTGCTCCAGTGTATACTATAGGGGGGGCTACATCTGTGAAGCTTGTACCAAACAGGTAAAGTATTGCAGCTTGACAAAGGGCAATAAAAAAAATACATCTTGGAACTCGGCTAAAATAAACAATTGTACCCCACTTCCAAGCAATGTTTCCTATTTCTAGTTCTGCCATCAAATATCTGTGTGCTAATTATACCATTTTTGTTTTACATAGGGGAGAAAAGACTCGGAGGACACCCCTCATCCGAGGAGACCAGAGACCCCCCACCTCTGGAAGAAGGTGAAATACCGCAAACCCAAGAAGAGCAGGAGGAAGAAGAAGATGTGGTGGAGATTGGCACCACAACAGGTGAGTGTCTGCGACCACAGGCTCAGGTAAAAGAGATGGATGGTGGCAGATTTTTGAGACCTTTTTTTTTTTTATTTATCTCTTTTTAGGTGATCGTGAGGTTGTGGATCCCGAACGCTTTACTTCTGAAAGTGCCCAGATCCTGATCGGGGAGATCATGGGGTGTAATGCCGAACTGCAAAACATCCAGCAAAAAATCCATGATGTTATTAAAAAAAATAATAACATCATTGATGTTTTGGGGCGAATTTAAACCCCACAAAATCACTTTTTGTATTGTGGTCCAATCTTTTATATTTTTTGGCAATGTTTTGAAAAGCCAAATTTGGAGGATGCACACAGTGTGCCAACATGTGCTATCTGCCATCACGGGAGATCAATGGATGCGTTTTGGGGGTGCAACCCTTTCCTCAATTATAAAGTCGCGTTGAGGAAGGGCTTGCTCCCCCAAAACACGTCCCTTGATCCTCCCTGATGGCAGATAGCACATGTTGACATTGGGAAATTTGTGTGCATCTTCCAAATTTGGCTTTTCCAGGGGTGATTTCCCTCCATCTGAACGCTATATCAAACCCAGTTCCTAAATACTGATGTCTGATATAGAGGTCGACCGATATATCGGCCGGCCGATATATCGGCCGATATTTGGCGTTATTTACTTAATCGGCATCGGCCGATTGTGCTGATAAAAAAGGCCGATTGTAACTTCAGCCGTGACTTGCAAATGACTTCTGTAATAGAAGTTAATGCAAGTTTCCTTAAGTTATCTGTGAAGTTTTCTTCTCTCCTCCTCTTGGCAGCCTGCCAAGTCTGATAAGAAGATACATTGTATCTTTCAGGTTCTTTTTATCAATAGACTGAACTCCGTGGAGAAGTTTTCAGTTTAACCATTTAAAGACTAAATCTTTTCTGACACTTGTTGCTTACAAGTAAAAATCCTGTATTTTCTGCTAGAAAATCACTTAGAACCCCCAAACATTATATATATTTTTTTAGCAGAGACCCTAGGGAATAAAATGGTGATTGTTGCAATATTTTATGTCACACGGTATTTGCGCAGCGGTCTTTCAAACGCAATTTAAAAAAAAAAAAAATACAGTAATGAATTAAAAAAAAAACCTAAGCAGTAAAGTTAGACCATTTTTTTTCGTCCAAAAGTTTTGATTACCTGTTTTTGTGTATTTAATATTTAAGATAGTTTTTTTTTTTGTTTTTTTTCGTTTTCTAAATTATACATACAAGTGAACTGATTGGAGGTTTGTTTTGTTTAATGTTTAAATGAAAAAAAATTTCTGTATTACTTAAGGTTGCTTTCACACTGGAGCAGGCATGCGTTGATGGTAAAACGCTGCTAGTTTTAGCGGCGCTTTACCGTCATTTTAGAGGCGCTATTCGGCTGCTAGCGGGGCGCTTATAACCCAGCTAGCGGCCGAGGAAGGGGTTAAATGCGCCCCTGAAGCGCCGCTGCCAAAACGCTTTGCAGGCGCTTCGGCAGCGGTGCACATTCATTTCAATGGGCAGGAGTGGTGGAGGAGCGGTATTGCACCGCTCCAAAGATGCCGTTTGCAGGACTTTTTTTACATCCTGCCAGCGCATCGCCTCAGTGTGAAAGCACTCGGGATATCACACTGAGACTGCAGGGGAGCCATTTTACAGGCACTTTACAGGCACTATTTTTAGCCCAAAAGCGCCTGAAAAACTCCCCAGTGTAAAAATCTAACTGTTAGATTTTATGAGATGAAGGGAAAAAAGAAAAAAAAAAATCGGCCAAATATATCGGCCCAAAAAAATCGGCATCACATATCGGCCATCGGCCACCGCGATTTCTAAATATCGGCATCGGCATCGGCCAGAGAAAAACCCATATCGGTCGACCTCTAGTCTGATATAGCCTTCAGGTTTTACCTAATGTGAACTTTGTAAGTTCAAGTTTTTTGGCTTTCTTGTTGGTTTTACACAGGCCTGTTTTATCTGAAATGGACATTTCGAATTTTGCTAATGCTACTGCAAAAATTGTTATACAACAAACATGTTGGTTTGTTTTAAAAACCTTTGGTAAATGCACATGTGATTGTGCAGGTATAAAAAAGTGGCTTACTCAAGAATGTGTGGATTATTGTCTCAACACTACAACACTTTTGGGGTGATGTAATAGCTGTTTGATGCAAAAGTGGGGGTTATTTCCTAAGGGCAAATCCTCTTTGCACTACAAGTGCAGTTTCAGTGCAGTTGCAAGTGCACTTGTAGTGAAATGTGTTTTTGCATTTAGGAAATAACAGCCAACAGTGCTTTGTATAAGGTTACCGAATCACGACATTTTCTCAACTCAAAACATTTCTGTCAGGGTCAGCTAAAACAAACACAAGCAGTAAATGTCCACAAAGATTTTCTTTTTTTTTTTTTTATTTGAAAAAGGCTTCACATATTGTCTGGCATATTGATAGCCCCCCTACCCGCAAAGAACTCCAGGTAGCGTAACCGGACATAACGGGCACTCAGGGAGGGCAAGCCAGGACGGCCACTTTCAAGCGCCGTCAGTGTGGTTTGATGTAGGATTCCGGCCTCAGGCCCAACTGAGCCAGCATAGTTGGCCGAATGTTTCCGTAAAAAATTATGCAGAACACAGCACGCAAGTATTATATGGTTCAGTTTATATTCCGCCATATGGATAGGTGTCAGAAATAGGTGGAACCGGCTGGCCAGGATTCTAAATGTGTTCTCCACCACTCTTCGGGCTCTGGCCAGCCGGTAATTAAAAACCCTCTGTTCCGGGGTGAGGGTCCTCATCGGGAATGGCCGCATCAGGTGGTCCCCCAGCGCAAATGCTTCATCAGCAACGAACACAAATGGGAGTCCTTCCACATTGTCCTCTGGAGCTGGCAAGTCCAAGCTGCCATTCTGGAGATGCCTGTAGAACTCCATCTGGGCGATGACTCCACCATCGGACATCCGGCCATTCTTCCCCACGTCCACATACAAGAAGTCGTAATTAGCCGACACCACCGCCAACATCACTATACTATTAAACCCCTTGTAATTATAATAGTACGTGTTCCCATCAATTGCCCCTCCGCAGTTAGGAAAGTCCCACCGCTGGGCAAAGTGGGAGGCCACAGTCTGCCATTCCTGTGGCGTGGAAGGAAACTGTTGAGGAAAAAACAATAAACATTACTATTTTTACTCTGAAACATGGCAAGCAGATTAGACACAAACATTATGGGGCAACCTCCAGATAGCATTTATTAAGGGGAATTTAACAAGGCCAAAGTATAAGGTACACCTATCATATTCCCCCCCCCCCCCCCCTCTCATGGGCCATTTCTAACATTATGGGGTGTGTGGAAATCTTGAACAGGTAACCCTCTTCACTTCATTGAGAGCTGAATGCCTAAATAATGGGTATTACTTGGAACAGCCCCTCCTAGTTACACTATTGGCAGGCCACTGTACAGGTAAGAAGTGTCAGAATACAAAGATATAAATACACATTGTACACATTTGAGGACATTTGGACATTCTGCTATTACCTATCAAGATAATAATAGGATACAAAAACTTTAAACACTACCATTGGAAAGTATACAGGCAGGCCCTTGCACTACATGCTTTGTGGAATTCATCCATACATCTGACCAGTAAAGAGGTGGGTATAGTGTGTATGGGTTTGGCAAAGTCAGCAGATAGATCATTGAGGATAGATAGAGAATTGGGATCAGCTGACTTAGCAGTTGGGGGAGGGAGGGTTACTAAAAATTATTTGGGGACACCACAAAAAAAAGCCTCTGGCACTCTGCCTGAATTTAAATCAAAAATAACATTTCCAAACATTTTAGGGGGTGTTTGGGGTAAAGCACTACTATGGAGCTGATAAAATACATTGTTAAGTGACTACATGAGGTGAATATAGGGCAGGAGACACCATGCTGGGGAGGTTATTGAAGGGCAAATATGTATGAAGGACATAAAATAATAATTACATAAAAATCCAGCATGCATGAGGACAAAGGGGACATTCACAGCATATTACAATCATGGTAATTAGGGAATGAGGAAAGAAATACAAGATATTATCAAACATTAAAGACAATAAAATGTGATATTAAAGGATAAAAATCTTACCTTCATTTACTCCTTCTGCAGGACCTGTATGATGGCAGAACAGGTCTCTGGGATGATGATACCCAGAGCCTGGGGGGAGATGCCTGTCGAGAACTTCAAGTCCTGCAGACTTCTCCCTGTGGCCAAATACCGCAAGGTAGCGACCAACCTCTGCTCCGGAGTGATGGCTTGCCTCATGCAGGTATCCTGCCTGCTGATATAGGGGGTCAGCGAAGCCAACAAACGGTGAAACACGGGGTCCGTCATCCTGAGAAAGTTCCTGAAATCATCAGGATTATTCTCACGGATCTCACGGAGCAAAGGCATATGAGAGAACTGGTCACGCTGAAGCAACCAATTCTTGGTCCATGAACTCCTCCCCACCCTGTTCATGGACTGGACTTGTGTCAAGGTCAGGACCCCAACACCAAGCCCCCGCACAGCACGAACTCTACGAGGAGTACGCATACGAAACATGGCTAGAAAACGGTCGGCTGCTCAGAACGAAGTAACAGAACACACTGAAGAACAGCAAGGCCTGTGAAGAGCGACCTGAAAAACAGCAACGAGCAGGCAAGATCACACAGAAAACTCCGATACGAACTGACTGCACGCACTGAAGAACAGATACAAATCCACAAGCACAAACTGAACGGCAGAAAACGATCTGAAAGCCACGAGTCTGAAAAAGCACGAATCGTCTCTCACCAAACTTTTACTAACACGAGATTAGCAAAAGGAGCCCAAAGGGTGCCGCGCTTGGTTCTGAACCGGCCTTTTCTAGTCTCGTCGTACGTGGTGTACGTGACCGCGTGGTTGGCGATCGGAAATTCTGACAACTTTGTGCGACCGTGTGTAGGCAAAACAAGTTTGAGCCAACATCCGTCGGAAAAAATCCTAGGATTTTGTTGTCGGAATGTCCGAAAAAAGTCCGACCGTGTGTACGCCCTATTACAGAATGAACTTAAAAAAAAATGTGTGGATAAAAGCAATACATTTTATTACATAATTACAGTAAAATAAGTTGGGGTACAATACACTTAACATACCAGACAAGGCAGAGAAGCCAGCAGCCACACAAAACTTTACAGCTCCCCCCGAGAGGCACCCCCTGTATGTTGTTCATAGACACATTTAAACACTGTACAGAGGCACCAATAAATAATGGTATTATTATTGTTCATAAATACTCTTTGACATTTTACAGGAATAAAGCATAGAAACGTGTATCAAAGAGGGGTGCAACGTAATAGACTAAATGGCACTAACACAAGGCACTAGTGCAGTTTAAATAGCCCGCCTGGAGCCAATGCCGACTCACGCATGTGAACGAACATGTGTGTGCAATTGAAAACTTGCACCCGCCAAATGACCAAGAGCAGGGCTTACAGGAACCAAGATGCCTGCACACATGCATGCTTCTTCTCTGACACTGATGCCAACTTAACCCCTGATAACTGACTTGCTTCATACCCCATATGTGCTTTAGCTGACCCAAGTTCATTTATGTGCCTTTACCTTCCTGCAGCCTTTTAAAGCGGTTGTATACCGCTGGACGTTTTTTTTTCCCCCTGCAAGGTAAAGTCATAATGTGCTAATATGCAATTGCATACTAGCACATGATGTGAAACTTACCTTACTACTAAGCTGTTTCAGCGCCACAATGTCAGCGCTGCAGGAGCTCCCATCTTGCTTCCAGGTTTGCAGGCTCCGGCTCTGTGACTGGCCGGAGCCGCAATGACGTCACTCCCACGCATGAGCACGGGAGCCGCCGTTTGTGGCACAGGACTCTGAAGGAGAAGCCTGGGTGGTTGTTCCTTTAGAGAGCATGCTCTGGTGACATCACCAGCTGCATGTACAACAAATATCCCCTAAACGGTGCATGTTTAGGAGATATTTACACTACCTATAGGTAAGCCTTATTATAGGCTTACCTATAGGTAAATGTCAGCAAAGGAAGTAATTTCCGACCAGGCTCATAAAATGTTTAATTAACTTTACTGAAGATTTCTGCTGCATAACAATTTAAATTGCGAACAATAGTTCAAAGAGTCCCATCCCTAACTAACTGTACTACTTGATGGGTTCACAGGCATAGCTTATAAAGGTGATAGTCCATTATTGGTGGAAGTCCATGATGTGGCAGTTCTTTGGGAAGCCGGCATCTTCGGGCTGACTGTAAGGCCCAGCAGTCCTCCTCTGCATCACGGTGTTACAGCATTCCCGAACCCAAGACCAAACAACAACCAGGGACAAAGGCAAAAGGGCCCCCCGCTACCCAGCCTTCCCTCCTTATATTAGCCCCACAGGGCAGGTAAGCTGGGTCCAAAAAGCCCAGGAAACGGAGTGAAACAGTTTAACCCCCTTGCCTGGGTCAGCCACTGCTCACTAACTAATGTAGGCAACTTGCCTACAGTTGTCTGGAAGATATTGTCCAGAGGCAACCAACATTTGAGGATATTTGTAAGTACAGACTGGTGTGAGAGATCCTAGAGCCTATGGGCTGTTGCCACCCCTCTGGTGCTAGAGAGTCAGCTTTGTGTATAAAGGGGACATCAGATGGTGTCCTTGAAGCGCTCAGTATATATAATTCTGTGTGAAGGTACTCTGCTCAAATTACTCAAAAGAGGAAACTTAATGTCTTCAGCTTCTACTACAAAGCCAAGTCCATTACCTACTCGCACAAGGACTTTGCTTACAGCTCTACAGAAGGAAGTGTCCTCATCTTTGTACATAGTTCTTTTTAGAGCATCCCACTCATCCTCCATCCCCATCCAAGTTACCCGCCCCCCAAACACCAAAAAAACCACCCCTGGACCGTTAATTGAGCAAATTCTGGTAAAAGACTTAAGGGACCTTTAAAAATGCTGGCTCCTATGGGGTGTACCACTAAATTTGGGGGCTCTTCCAGGATTTCCCCCAAGAAACCACAGCGGTAGCTTTTGGCAACAGATGAAAGAGGCTTACAGCGTTGTGGTCACTATGGAGGATTGTGGGAAGGGAATCAGTATGGTGGACTGTTGTGTCACAGCGGAGAATGTCTGCATCACAGTAGGGACTGCTGCCAGTGCAGAAGCATTTCCAAGTAGTGACCGTGAAAGAGGTAACATGTGGCAAGGGAGCGAGAGTGCCTGTGAAGTCTGCCTAGGGACAGGCAGGGTTACCGCCAGTGTGTGCGCTGCAGAGGAAATTGTGGCCTGTTTGCCAGTGCAGAAGCATTTTTGGTCAGTGGCGGGGAAGAAGTTAACAAGGGGTGCGGGAGCGACAGTGCCAGTATTGGAGGTTTATTGTTTTTTTTTCAAATGCACCTAATATTCTTTTACAATCAAAATGGCCTACTTTTTTGTCTGAACCAATGTTCATTCTATTAGCTCTTTCTATGCACTATACTGGGCATGTCTGCCTTATGTCTTTATTGCCTATACACTTTTATAATTGAATAAAGTATGCCTGTTTTTTTAGCTTACAGTACAGGCAGTCCCTGAGTTACAAACATCCGACTTACAAACTACTCATTCTTAGAAACGAAGGGAGACAATGGGAAGTGAGAGGAAATCTACCCCTAGGAGTAAAAGTTATCATGGGAAAAGGGTGTCTCCACTGAAGCTTTATCACCAATCCTTGTTTGCACGACAACCAGTGGCAGCCGCTCCCCTAATCCATGCGCCCAGCCCCCCAATCCTCATGCAGGGCGCCGGATGCATGGATTCCAATGGGGTTTTTTTTTTTCAGAGGCTCTAATTGGCTCCAAAAGAGGGTGGGCTTGTGGCGCAGAGCACTGCACCCTGAGTCCACCCAGTTGTGTGACAACAGCAAATTAATATTATTCACTATTGTCTTCTTGCTTCTCCTCCCAGCCAATCAGGAAGCAGGTCTCGGGATTGGCCAAAAGGAGAAGCGATCTTATTGGGCAGTACTGAGGGAGGGGAGGATGTATGGAGAGTCCTGGGAGATGCCCGTATCTGCTCTGCATCGCCGCATGGGTACCACCATGGGGGGGGATAGGGATCAGGTGGATTGTTTGCCGCCCCTGGGGGGGTTAGGGTGGTTTATTTGCCGCCACTGACATCAACCCAAAATCTTCAGAATCCAATTGTCACAGGGACAGAAAGTGAGGTGAAATCTTCTGTACAGGGGCACAGACAGCAAAACAATTGTTACTGGGGTGTTAACCCTTCCCTATGCTATCCAAAAAACTTAAAACTATTTTTTTTGGCTGGAGTTACACTTATTCCGACTTACATACAAATTTAACTTAAGAACAAACCTACAGGCCCTATCTTGTTTGTAACTCGAGGACTGCCTGTATGTTCTTTACAGTCTTTGATGTCTTCTTTCCATTCTTTAGTCTCCTTCACAGGCTCAGGTTCAGCCAGTAGGCACAACTCCTTCCACTGAAACCAGCACAGGTACACCTCCCTCAATGGAAACCGGCCTCACTCCTGACCCAGAAAAACGCAAGCTTATCCAGCAACAGCTGGTGTTATTGCTACATGCACACAAGTGTCAACGGAGGCAAATAGATTGTGAAATGCACATATGTGCCCTTCCCCACTGTCGTACCATGAAGAATGTTCTGAATCACATGACGTTCTGTACAGCTGGGAGAACCTGCCAGGGTAAGCTGCTATCACATGTACCAACCTGTTAAAAAAACCTATACCACTCATATACCACACATATTCACTGTACCATGTTCCCAATCTTTGGCTCCCTACTTTGGATGTTTTTTTTTTTTTTTTCCATCAGGCTGCCAAATCATTGTAGCTTCTGAATTTATCATCATGTTGCCTGTAAAATATGAACTTAAAAGAAACAAAATCTGCAGATGTGAATATGATTTTTTTTTTTCTATTCTTCATTTAAGAAGGACGAACATGCAGAAATACAGAAACAACCCCAATGGTATGCTAAAAGTACATAATTAAAAAGTACATAATTAATGATACAGACATCACAGTATTATAAAGAAGGCCTTCTATCTGTAGGAAATAGCACCTATCTACAGAGGACTAGGGAGGTTCCGTATCCCGCATGACCAATTTTTCCACGGCAAGCACCGTTTTGTGTATAGAAGAAAGAACAAAACCAAACTGACTCCAAGGTCATAGCAACCTTAGAAATGTAATAAAAGAAAAACAGAGGAGAGGGAAAGGAGGAGGGGAGAAATATGTTTTTTGGGGGGGAAGGGGGGTGGGGGGAGGGAAGAGATATACCTCCGACCAGTCACACCATCTCCGTCCGGGAAGCCTCCAGGTTTGTCGCGCCACGGGGGAACTAAGCCACCAGCTCCCCATATTCCTCAGAATAGGCGAATTTGTGCCAATAAAACCATTTTTTTGAGAATTGCTCGCTGAGGCCTTTCTCCGTGGCCACCAAGTCCTCCATTCTGTTGATTTCTGCTACTTTTTTCAGCCAGACGGCCATCGACGGGGGCTGTGTCTGCTTCCAGAGTAGGGATGAGCCGAACACCCCCCGGTTCGGTTCACAACAGAACATGCGAATAGGAATGAGCTTGATTTTCGGATCGAACATGAGTTTGACTCAAACATCGGGTGTTTGCCCGTTCGCCGAATATCGAACATTATGGGGCGTTCGCGGGAAATTCGAGTGCCCGCGGAACACCTCATAATGCACTATGAGATCGCAGTGCATTGCTGTATGATGATTGGCCAAAGCATGCACCTGACCTGCATGCTTTGGCCAATCTCAGCGCCCTCTGCTAACAGAGCCATAATTGGCCATAGCTCTGGGGGACTAAGTCCACGCCCCACACTACATAGGGCTGCCTGCACGGCGGCCCTGTGTAGTGTTGTTGGCGTGGACGGAGACATAGCTTGATTTAGATTAAGCAGGCAGGTTATTAGTAGCAGTGTATTTAATACATATATATATACAGTCAGTCTAGTGTATATATATATATATATATATATATATATATATATATATATATATATACACTCTGCATCCAGTCAGTGTAGCCTAGAGATCTACTTCTATAGTGCATTCTGTGGTGTACTATTTCTAATCTACTTCAGGCAGTGTATTTGATATATATATATATATATATATATATATATATACAGTAGTCAGTCTAGTATATATACCGTATTTATCGGCGTATAACACGCACTTTTTTCCCCTTAAAATCAGGGGAAAATCGCGGGTGCGTGTTATACGCCGATCCCCTGCGATCCTGAGCTGACAGATGTTCAAAATCGCCGACCGCCGAGAAGAGCCGAGGACCGGCTCTGTGTATTTCGGCGCCGGCGGCGCCATTTTCAAATCGCGGTCGGCGATTTTGAAGCTCAGGATCGCAGGGGATCAAACTGCGAGCTGCAAGGCTGCACTGGGGCAAGGCTGCACTGAGAAGGCTGCAATGATGGGCATTTAAATGTAAGTTTTTTTCCCTTCAACTTCCCTCCTAAAAGGTTTTTTTTCCTTAAAATTCCCTCCTAAATTGGGGTGCGTGTTATACGCCGGTGCGTGTTATATGCTGATAAATACGGTATATATATATATATATATATATATATATATATATATATATACATATACATATACACACACACACACACACAGTGGGGACGGAAAGTATTAGACCCCCTTAAATATTTCACTCTTTGCTATATTGCAGCCATTTGCTAAAATCATTTAAGTTCATTTTACAATACAGTCTACTACCGTGCATTCCGTGGTGTGCTATTTCTAATCTACTTCAGGCAGTGTATTCGATATATATATATATATATATACAGAAGAAGAATGTAGAATGTAGATCTCTAGGCTACACTGACTGGATGCAGAGTATATATATATATATATATATATATATATATATATATATATATATATATATACACACACATATATATATATATATATATATATATATATATATATATATATATATATATATATATATATATACACACACTCTGCATCCAGTCAGTGTAGCCTAGAGATCTACATTCTACAGTGCATTCCTTGGGGTACTATTTCTAATCTACTTCAGGCAGTGTATTTGATACACTCTGCATCCAGTCAGTGTAGCCTAGAGGTCTACATTCTACAGTGCATTCCATGGGGTACTATTTCTAATCTACTTCAGGCAGTGTATTTGATATATACAGTATCTCACAAAAGTGAGTACACCCCTCACATTTTTGTAAATATTTTATTATATCTTTTCATGTGACAACACTGAAGAAATGACACTTTGCTACAATGCAAAGTAGTGAGTGTACAGCTTGTATAACAGTGTAAATTTGCTGTCCACTCACAATAACTCAACACATAGCCATTAATGTCTAAACCGAAGGCAACAAAAGTGAGTACACCCTTACATGAACATGTCCAAATTGTGCCCAATTGTGGCAATATTTTGTGTGGCCACCATTATTTTCCAGCACTGCCTTAACCCTCCTGGGCATGGAGTTCACCAGAGCTTCACAAGTTGCCACTGGAGTCCTCTTCCACTCCTCCATGACGACATCACAGAGCTGGTGGATGTTAGGGACCTTGCGCTCTTCCACCTTCCATTTAAGGATGCCCCGCAGACAATGGCGTCTCCAGCTTTCTACTATAAAATGCAATTATTTATATATATATATATATATATATATATATATATATATATATAAAAAATCTCCTGGGGCCCTTTACTACGATCCCACAATGGGCCCTTTCACATGTTCTGCAGTGAGCTCCCCTCCTACTTCATTGGTGCCCCCCAGGGTGGCAGAAAACAAGAGATATGTCACAAGCACACCAAGAAAATATAAGGGTCCAAAGCAGTGGGAGAACTACCAGGGTTGCAAAGGTTGTCATACCACCGTGTCCTAGTGTTCTGCCACTGTGGGGTTTGCCAGCCTCCTCTTGCTGTCCTGCCCTTGCTATTGACAGTGCTGGTCTAGCATCTTTCTCCTCGGTAGTGGCTGCAGTCTATTAGTACCTAGTGCTGGTGACATTATGGGTGCATGCAGGGGAAGGCTGGCACTATTGGTTGTAGAGACCCGAGCCCCCAGCTGGTCACCTAGCCAGGGACGATCCTAGGCGGGTGCGCGGGGTGCAGTTCACCCGGGCACCACAGAGATGGGGGCGCTCAAGCGCCAGAGTGCTCCTCTCCCTCCTTCTCCTCTCCTTGTTGATGTCCAGAGGCCGCTCTCTCAGCCACTCACCGCCGCCGCTGTGTTTCCTGCCCAAATCCTTCCCCCCTCCATCCTCCTGTCAGAGGAGATTGGAGCGGCTGTCTCTGTTCAGAGAGAGACCCGCGCAGTGACGTCATTAGGGGGCGGGGCGGTCCGTGCCGTGCGGCGTGCAGTGCCTGTCATTTGTTCTTCTCCTCTCTGTCATGATCTTCTCCACCCGGGCGGCGTGGCTGCACACTGTCCTCTCCTCTCTAGCTGCCGCCCAGGTGGGGTTTGTCCTAAGTAGGGGGTCTGTACTAATAGAGGGGGGGTGGTTTGTGAGGGGGAGTCTGTACTAATGGAGGGGGGGCTGTACTACTAATGGAGGGGGGTGGTTTGTGTGGGGGTCTGTACTAATGGAGGGGGTGGTTTGTGGGGGGGGGTCTGTACTAATGGAGGGGGGTGGTTTGTGGGGGGGGTCTGTACTAATGGAGGGGGGTGGTTTGTGGGGGGGAGTCTGTACTAATGGAGGGGGATCTGTACTAATGGGGGGGTGGTTTGTGTGGGGGGTCTGTACTAATGGAGGGGGGTGGTTTGTGGGGGGGAGTCTGTACTAATGGAGGGGGGGTTTGTGGGGGGGTCTGTACTAATGGAGGGGGGTGGTTTGTGGGGTGGAGTCTATACTAATGGAGGGGGGTCTGTACTAATGGAGGGGGGGTGGTTTGTGGGGGGGTCTGTACTAATGGAGGGGGGTGGTTTGTGGGGGGTCTGTACTAATGGAGGGGGGTTGGTTTGTGGGGGGGTCTGTACTAATGGAGGGGGGTAGTTTGTCCTGAGGGGGGTGGTTTGTTGGGGGTCTGTATTAACGGAGGGGGGTGGTTTGTCCTGGGGCATCTGTACTAATGGAGGGGGGTCTGTACTGAGGGAGGGGTTTATACTTAGTGGGGGGTCTATACTTAGTGGAGGGGGTCTGTACCGAGGGGCGACTGAAGTTGGTGGAGAGGGGGGGTGACACCATGTTTTACTGCACTGGGTGACACGAACCCTAGTGACGCCACTGCAGCCGCGGGCTCTTCTTCCCCCCTCCCTCTCCCTCTCCTCACGCTGCTGTACTAGTGAGCAGCGCTTGCCAGCACAGCTGCCCACTATGTTTCTTCCCCCGCCTTCATATTGGCCAGGGAAGAAATAGAATAAAAAAATGAGCAGCGAAGAGGATTGAGGGACATGTAGTCCCAAGGACTGGCAGCCCCACTGTAACATGGAGACTGTAGCCCACACAGCATGCCCAGCTGAATGGGAGAGAGAGAGAGCCAGAAGCCCGGGAAAGCTTTCAGGGAACTACACACAGGACTCCAGAGGGAGAGGACAGTGCTGAGGGAACACCATCAGAGAGAGAACCCCGCTGCCCTGCACCACCACAGGGAAAGCCACGCAGCCTACCACCATCCCTGGCGGAGAAAGGAATGGAGTCATTGCCAGAATACAGATCTGGGCTCTACCCAACGGAGTCGTCACGGGCAATTCAGAGTGAGCTGACTCCTGATCAGAGGAACCATTGCTGCTGGGTCAGGTGAGAGGGCCGATCGGCCATTATCTCCTGTAGTATGTCTGCAGTCTCTGACCATCTCCTGTATTATATCTGCAGTCTCTGACCATCTCCTGTAATATGTCTGCACTCTCTGACCTTCTCCTGTGCTATGTCTGCAGTCTCTGACCATCTCCTGTATTATGTCTGCACTCTCTGACCATCTCCTGTAACATGTTGGCACTCTCTGACCGTCTCCTGTAATATGTCTGCACTCCCTGACCGCCTCCTGTGTTATGTCTGCAGTCTCTGACCATCTCCTGTATTATATCTGCAGTCTCTGACCATCTCTTATGCTATGTCTGCAGTCTCTGACCAACTCCTGTAATATGTCTGCACTCTCTGACCATCTCCTGTAATATGTTTGCACTCTCTGACCGTCTCCTGTAATATGTCTGCACTCTCTGACCATCTCCGGTAATATATCTGCAGTCTTTGACCATCTCCTGTAATATGTCTGAACTCTCTGACTGTCTCCTGTACTATGTCTGCAGTCTCTGACCATCTCCTCTAGTATGTCTGCAGTCTTTGACCATCTCCTGTATCATGTTTGCAGTCCCTGACCATCTCCTGTATCATGTCTGTAGTCTCTGACCATCTCTTGTATCATGTCTGCAGTCTCTGTCCGTCTCTTGTATCATGTCTGCAGTCTCTGACCTTCTCCTGTACTATGTCTGCAGTCTTTGACCGTCTCTTGTATCATGTCTGCAGTCTCTGACTGTGACAGACTCACTCGGGACAGAGGCTATTGGAGGGGACTGAACGCAAGCCTCTTGCCCACCGATTATGGGCCCTAGCATTTGGGGAAATGGTGCTCTCTGTGAGCTATATGCCTGGGGACCCTGGGGTTGGTGTTACTTTGGATTCAGCTCCATGTCCCCCCAAAACACACAGACTCTGGGAACCCTTTATATGCCATATTAGAATGGTGACTGATTTATACCGTTGGGACTCGTACTGTTAAATGCTAATGTCATCAATTCTGCTATAATGTGTTTATTGTAAATAAGTCTAGTGTGACTCTAAGAGTCTTTTCACCCATTGTTGTTTGTGTTAATTAACTGTGTGAAGCTCAGTGACCACAAGTCTGGGCGAAAAGGTCATGTCTCAGTCACCTAGGCTGTATAAAGGATTAGATAATTAGCTCATGTTAATTAGGTTACAGTTGTATTGTTAGAGGAGGTTCCAACGGCATATAAAGTCTTGTAATTTTGATTCTAAATAAAGAGAGTTCATGTTAGCAACAAGCAAGTGTCGCCTTGTTTTGTGCTCAGAGAGGTTGGAATATCTGATATCTGTATACAGACTGGGAGGAAGTGGTATATGACGGAAGCACTCAAGCGGAGTGTGGGACGTTCCGTGACATTGGTGGCAAGCAGCGGGAAAGCTTCCTGCAGTCTGGGAAATCTAAACCTCCACCTGGATCCAAGATCAGGATAGCAGACTTCAGTCACCCCAATGGAGATATGGACCTGGCATCAGAGTTCCCGGGGCTGCTGCGGATCATCCTTTCAACATACACCAGGACTGTGCCTGAGGATGAATACCTGGAGCTTAGGCAGCAAATTCGGGTGGTGCTCTGGATTGGAGCCCTCCAGCTCGCTAGTATAAAACAGGGCAAGTGCTTTCCAACCCAAGAGCAACGGGCCAGTGACCAACGGGCATTGCGGATGGCATTCCTGGGAGAGCAGCCCCAGGAGCAATGGGTGACTGAGTTGGACAGGCTGGTCCAGCAGGAGATAGAGCTGGACAATCATTATCGGGCTCTGCAATGGCACGCAGAGGAGGGATATTTAGGGGAGACAACAGAATGCTTTCCGGAGGGATATGACTTTGGAGGCCCTGGATTGCTGTGGGAGAGCCTTACAGATCATTTTATGTTTGGCGATGAAGGGGAGCCTGACCCTGAGGACCTGCGAGAATATAGAGAGGCTATGCTCGGTCTTGCAGGGGTCTCAGAGCTCAAACCTGATCTGGACCATTTGCTAAGGAAGGAACAGCATCTGGAAAGGGCATACAGGAAACTGCTAGAACACGTTCAGCACCATGCCAGAGAATCTGCAGTGGAAAATCTGAAGATTGCCTTCCCCAAACCTGAAGTGCTGACCACAGGGCAGAGCTCTGCTAACCTCTGTCCAGCACTGATAACATCTTCTGGGTTCCATGGACAGGAGATGGTGAACCTCTATCCCCAGACACCAGTTATAGAGATAGGGGATTTAATAGACTTTTCTGCTGAGGAAGAACAACCTGATGAGCCTCCAGCAGAAGAGCTGGTATTAGGGCCAAACTTCACTGTGCTCTGCCCAGCACCAACAGCAGTATCTGTGGAGTTACAACAATCTTCTCCAGCTGAAGATCTAGCAACCGGACAGAGGGTCCAAGACCTCTGCCCCACACCTGTGGCAGTTTCGGAGGCTCAGGGTGAGAAGGTGACAATCACTTCCCAGCAGCAGATACAGGGGGAGAAGGGAGAGGAGGTGTTTGTTATCCCTCCCCAACAGTTGGCCAGGGTGGAGGAAGCGGCCTTTCCTCCCCAGCAAAGATCCGTGCACCTGGGAGACAGTACCATAGACATGTCATCCAAGCAGCCAGATGAGGGAATGGAAAAGGAAGCACCCGGCTCCTCTTTCCAATGGCAACTACACAGTTTGGGAGTGGAGGAAGCCAGCCTCCTGCCCCAACGGTTAGCCGGAGCGGTGGATGCGGAGTCCCCAGCAGAAGTGCTGGCAACAGAGCAGAGTGCTACCAACCTCTGCCCAGCACCGGCAACAACTGTGGAGTTCCAGGGAGCCAGAGCAGTTGGCCCCTCTCTCCGACGACAAGCTGATGTAGTGGAGCTGCTACTCCCAGCTGAATCGCTGGCAACAGGGCAGAGCACCGCTGGCCTCTGCCTAGCACCTAGTGTCTCTCTACAGCTTCAGGAAGCTGGGGTGATCGGCCCCTCTGCCCAGCAGCAGACCGAGCCCAGGAATGTTAAAAACAATCCAGCTGAAGCCCTGGCAGCCAGACAGAGAGTAAATGGCCTCTGCCCCACACCTACTGAGGTCAACTATTCCTTGCAGCCAAGAAAGGAGATCATGCGGGAAGACTATGTGAGTTCACTCTGCCTTACTAACGCATGTCCAGACCAGGTTGAGGTCTGGGACCTTGTTAGTCCACCTTTGATGGGGGAGAAATGTGACAGACTCACCCGGGACAGAGGCTATTGGAGGGGACTGAACGCAAGCCTCTTGCCCACCGATTATGGGCCCTAGCATTTGGGGAAATGGTGCTCTCTGTGAGCTGTATGCCTGGGGACCCTGGGGTTGGTGTTACTTTGGATTCAGCTCCATGTCCCCCCAAAACACACAGACTCTGGGAATCCTTTATATGCCATATTAGAATGGTGACTGATTTATACCGTTGGGACTCGTACTGTTAAATGCTAATGTCATCAATTCTGCTATAATGTGTTTATTGTAAATAAGTCTAGTGTGGCTCTAAGAGTCTTTTCACCCATTGTTGTTTGTGTTAATTAACTGTGTGAAGCTCAGTGACCACAAGTCTGGGCGAAAGGTCATGTCTCAGTCACCTAGGCTGTATAAAGGATTAGATAATTAGCTCATGTTAATTAGGTTACAGTTGTATTGTTAGAGGAGGTTCCAACGGCATATAAAGTCTTGTAATTTTGATTCTAAATAAAGAGAGTTCATGTTAGCAACAAGCAAGTGTTGCCTTGTTTTGTGCTCAGAGAGGTTGGAATATCTGATATCTGTATACAGACTGGGAGGAAGTGGTATATGACGGAAGCACTCAAGCGGAGTGTGGGACGTTCCGTGACACTGACCATCTCCTGTATCACGTCTGTAGTCTCTGACCATCTCTTGTATCATGTCTGCAGTCTCTGTCCGTCTCTTGTATCATGTCTGCAGTCTCTGACCTTCTCCTGTACTATGTCTGCAGTCTTTGACCGTCTCTTGTATCATGTCTGCAGTCTCTGACCATCTCCTGTATCATGTCTGTAGTCTCTGACCATCATTTGTATCATGTCTGCAGTCTCTGACCATCTCTTTTATCATGTCTGGGGGCTCTTTCTAAGAGACTCTCAAACAGAAGCCCTCTCTGTGTGCATCAGAGAGACTCCCCTCCAGGTCTCATTAGTGTACGCTCTTCCTGTATTTTTTGTTATTGTTAGAAGATCATGGGAGGATCCCAGGGTAACGAAGACTTCTTAGGAGAGCATCTCTGTGTTTGAGTTGTTGCCATAGAAACATGTGTAAAGGGGAGGAGTTTGTAAGATGACCACGCCCATGTGGGGGCGCCAGAAATATTTCTGCACCCAGGCGTCTGTGACCCTAGAATCGGCCCTGCACCTAGCAGCAGTAATGCTGTATAACCTTCTCTGTTGACATGCTGATCAGGATGTGATCCAGGTGATGCTCCCAGTCAGATCTAATAAACACAGTATTTATTAGCATGAAGAGTACAACCACATTTATATAATCAACCATATGTTCAGCAGCCATGTGGGCTCCATGCCTGTAAGGTGTGGGCTTTGATCAATAAACTCTAGGATTTGACTAGGAGCATTACCTGGATTGCATCCCAGTCGGCATGTCAGAGAAGGCTCCACTGCTGCTAAGCAACCTGCAGGGAGCTCAACTGTCTACTCTACAACCATTAGAAATGGGCTTGGGTTTGTTTGAAATCCCACATGCCTGATCCCGCTAGGAAGCCGACACTTCACAGTGCTAATCACAGGCACTGAGACATTCCTGATCTGTGCAGCTGCGAACCGGGAAATGTCTCACTGCCTGTGATTAGTGCTATGCAGTGTCGGCTTCCTGGCGGGATCAGGCATGTGGAATTTTGAACATGCCCAGCCCATCGCTAACAACAAATTGTGCTGGCCCTCCTGTACATCAGCCTGATAAAGTAACCAGCACTGGGTTCCAATATGCTGCCGCCGCTGCCATGGAGGCAGAGGCCAGCGCTGTGAATAGCCGGGACAGGACAGCAACCCTGGTAGTTCTGCCACTGGTCCACACTGGGAGGATTCCCCCATCCAGCGATAATGTGTGTGTATGGGGAATTGGATAATTTCTTTTTTTTTTCATTCAACCTAATAGTTGAATGCAAAAAGTGATTAATGTATGGGCTGCCTAAGTGCTAAGATCAGCCATAGATAGTTTAAATCTCAGCTGGTTCAGCAGGAACTGGCTGAGATTTGAACCATTAATGAGCAGGCTGACTGTACCAAGTTGAATTGATCAAATTGGGTACAACCAGCCTGCCAGATTCTCTTATGATCATAGGCGTGCCCACAGGGTGTGCCGGGTGTGCCCAGGCACACCCTAATCACCCCGTGCACATTATCGCTCTGTGTAGCAGCAGAAACAGGGAAAAGATCTCCCTCCTACCGGCTCTGCCATAGGAGAAGTGTTTATGCTCTTCTCTTTCACTGTGCCGGCAGGGAGATCAATGTGTCGGGGTCATATATATGTACACACCCGCACATGCATGTGTGTTTTTGAGCTTAAGGGTGCACACCCTAATCCAATAGGCTGCGCAAGCCTATGCTTATGATTATCACTAGTGGTTGCTATAGCCACTAGTGATAATCACTGTTTGTCGGGAGAATACAATTGCTGGGCAGAGGGATATTCCCCTGTCACCACTGTCTGTGTTGATGGGGAAATCATGCAAGTTTCTTTCCTGCAATCTGTGGATGCAGGAAAGAAATTTGCACCGTCTATTACCTGCCTAACTGAAAGTGAAAGCAAACTGTGAAGGTCTTGAAAGAACAGGAGAGGGGGAGGGACAGATGGGGAAGAGAAGGGATGGAGATAATGCCGTTCAGAGATTACAGTGTATTGCAGTGCACACACTTACCCACAGGTCCAGGCTAGAAGCTCAGGCATCACTTACACACAGCCAGGAATTCTGCTGATTTTCATATTTCCCTCCCAAGTGTCATAGACTGACACTCGGCTCAGCTTGCAGTTACCACTCTCGGAATTTGCAGGTTGGTTCTCTTGTCCTAAGGATGGGAGAAATCAGTCTGTTTTTTCAGTAACTGAGATAATGGGAGTAGGCTTGGGCGCCCCCTCCTGCAACTCACTCTTCTCCCTGCCAATGAGGATGCAGGGGAAGGAGCAGATCGGGCAGCTGTGGTTGTGTGAGCGCTCGCATTATGCAGTGTCAGCGAGCAGAGGGAGGGGGGAGGTATCCCCCACAGGAGCTGACTGGGGACGCTCTCCCTTTTCTGGAGAGACTGTTACTCCAGCGGCGGCCCGAGCAAGATGCGGCGCATCTGCTACGAATGCAAACAAAAAGGCATTTTAATTGGGGGGGGCACATGGTGGGGCACAGTACAATGTTGGGGGGTCAACACCCCCTCTGCCCCCCCTAGTGACGCCATTGCCCACAGATGCTCAATAAGGTTTAGGTCTGGAGATATGCTTGGCCAGTCACCTTTACCCTCAGCTTCTTTAGCAAGGCAGTGGTCATCTTGGAGGTGTGTTTGGGGTCGTTATCATGTTGGAATACTGCCCTGCGGCCCAGTCTCCAAAGGGAGGGGATCATGCTCTGCTTCAGTATGTCACAGTACATGTTGGCATTCATGGTTCCCTCAATGAACTGTAGCTCCCCAGTTCCGGCAGCACTCATGCAGCCCCAGACCATGACACCACCACCATGCTTGACTGTAGGCAAGACACACTTGTCTTTGTACTCCTCACCTAGTTGCCACCACACCTGCTTGACACCATATGAACCAAATAAGTTTACCCTGGTCTCATCAGACCATAGGACATGGTTCCAGTAATCCATGTCCTTAGTCTGCTTGTCTTCAGCAAACTGCGGGCTTTCTTGTGCATCATCTTTAGGAGAGGCTTCCTTCTGGGACGACAGCCATGCAGACCAATTTGATGCAGAGTGCGGCGCATGGTCTGAGCACTGACAGGCTGACCCCCCACCCCTTCAACCTCTGCAGCAATGCTGGCAGCACTCATACGTCTATTTCCCAAAGACAACCTCTGGATATGACACTGAGCACATGCACTTAACTTCCTTGGTCGACCATGGCGAGGCCTGTTCTGAGTGGAACCTGTCCTGGTAAACCGCTGTATGGTCTTGGCCACCGTGCTGCAGCTCAGTTTCAGGGTCTTGGCAAACTTCTTATAGCCTAGGCCATCTTTATTTAGAGCAACAATTCTTTTTTTCAGATCCTCAGAGAGTTGTTTGCCATGAGGTGCCATGTTGAACTTCCAGCGAACAGTATGAGAGAGTGAGAACGATAACACCAAATTTAACACACAAGCTCCCCATTCACACCTGAGATTTTGTAACACAACGAGTCACATGACACCGGGGGAGGGAAAATGGCTAATTGGGCCCAATTTGGACATACTCACTTTTGTTGGCAGCGGTTTAGACGTTAATGGCTGTGTGCTGAGTTATTTTGAGGGGACAACAAATTTACACTAAATATACAAGTTATGCGCTGCGCTTGGGTGACCCCAAAAACAAAATTAATAATAATCAACTCTGTGCTTACTAGTGCGATAATATTAAATACAAGTAATTAGATGTTGAATAAATAAACAAGATGTGAAAAAACAAGTGCTTGTTACACCATAAATTAGTGCTTAATAGTGCTTGTTACACCATACATAGTGTCTTAATCAACATAAATAGTGCTTAGTGCTCAATATAAAGTATCCTGCTATTTTAAATGAAAAAATTAATAAATAATGAAAAAAAGTTCTCTTTGGCACTCTAAATAGTGCGTGCAAATAATGTCCAGCAGTGATAATAAAACAATGTGTGCAGGTGGTGTTCAGATGTGACAACAATCCAACATCATGCCGAAGATATCCTGAGTGCTGCAAAACATGCTCCTGTGCTCCTTCGTGACCCCCTTAAGCTAATGTACTCACCTCAGAGCGTGTGACTCAGCTTCTACCCTGAGTCCAAATACGCTTTGGAGCCACCCCTGGGCTCAGTCTGTGTCTGCTGCACTCCTCCAGCTGGAAACAATGTGGCTCCATACATATAAATGAAAAGGAAACTATATAATGTAATATAGTCAAAATACTTTTATTAAAAGAAAACGCTCCCCACACCGGGGTACTCACATGGCACTAGTGCGTCAGTGCACCATACTGTCCTGGGGAGGGGCCAGGACGGAGAGACTGACACGGACTTTACACCAGCACTGTTCCAGCACAGCATACCGCACCAAACATCCAGTGATTTTGCATAGAAAGCCGTTATAGTATGGTGCACTGACGCACCAGTGCCATGTGAGTACCCCGGTGTGGGGAGCGTTTTCTTTTAATA
This sequence comes from Aquarana catesbeiana, assembly GCF_042186555.1. Taxonomy (NCBI): domain Eukaryota; kingdom Metazoa; phylum Chordata; class Amphibia; order Anura; family Ranidae; genus Aquarana; species Aquarana catesbeiana. The sequence continues at coordinate 109,257,810 of NC_133329.1, read as the reverse complement.
AAAGTATTTTGACTATATTACACTATATAGTTTCCTTTTCATTTATATGTATGGAGCCACATTGTTTCCAGCCGGAGGAGTGCAGCAGACACTGAGACTGAGCCCAGGGGTGGCTCCAAAGCGTATTTGGACTCAGGGTAGAAGCTGAGTCACACGCTCTGAGGTGAGCACATTAGCTTAAGGGGGTCACGAAGGAGCACAGGAGCATGTTTTGCAGCACTCAGGATATCTTCGGCATGATGTTGGATTCTTGTCACAGCTGAACACCACCTGCACACATTGTTTTATTATCACTGCTGGACATTATTTGCACGCACTATTTAGAGTGCCAAAGAGAACTTTTTTTCATTATTTGTTATTTATTAATTTTTTCATTTAAAATAGCAGGATACTTTATATTGAGCACTAAGCACTTTTTATGTTGATTAAGACACTATGTATGGTGTAACAAGCACTATTAAGCATTAATTTATGGTGTAACAAGCACTTGTTTTTTCACATCTTGTTTATTTATTCAACATTCATATTATTTGTATTTAATATTATCGCACTAGCAAGCACAGAGTTGGTTATTATTAATTTTGTTTTTGGGGTCACCCAAGCGCAGCGCATAACTTGTAAATTTATCCTATGCACGTTATATGAAGCGTAATTAGCACATGCAGCTGGAGGTAGCACAAGTAAGGCATAAGATCATTGTGGCTCACAGAATTTTTCCAATTTGATTTGAGCAAATTTACACTGTTATACAAGCTGTACACTCACTACTTTACATTGTAGCAAAGTGTCATTTCTTCAGTGTTGTCACATGAAAAGATATAATAAAATATTTACAAAAATGTGAGGGGTGTACTCACTTTTGTGAGATACTGTGTGTGTGTATATATATATATATATATATATATATATATATATATATATATATATACACACATACACAGTTAAGCATATAGAAAAGAACCCAGTATTGCTACCAGGGTTCAAAAAGATGGCTACTTTTGCAGCAGAAAGTAAATATACTAATATCAATACTAAATGTAACACTATCTTGTCAGTAAAAAAGTGCAAACAACATCACATATCATACTTCCCGGGTCCCATCCATAGGAGGGAAGACCCGGAAAGAACTCAATGTATACACAGACACAGAGAAACAAAACAACACATATGCGGCACTACAGAGACAGTTAAACAAACCCCCCCCCCCCAAAAACACACAGACAGTCCGGACAGCAGCCTATATATATTCACAGGAAAAATGCCAGCTAAGTCGCATATAAATTTTAGAACAGATATTCATACATATCCATGTTATATCGCTAAATCATGCAAATTTCCTGTGAATAGCCCCCGGGGGATGTAGAAAGTCATATATTGTATGCAAAGATACTAAAAGTTTCCCCTGGATGGAAGGAGGTAGGGATAAATTGGATGGGATCACTGACTGAACAATTCCTAATACTGGAGGCCAGCTCTAAATTCCCTGCGCAAAGAAAACAGTCCTTAATTGGCCGACAGCAGGTCCTCAGGTTATTGGTCAAATGTCTTTTCCTCAAAGTGAAAAAGAGGCTTTTTGCATAGTTTAGTGACCCCCGAGGGAAAGTCCTCCTGAAGGATGATTGACTATTATCATAATGAAATTGGGCGCATTAGCCTATTACCAGTATCGGCTCAAAATGGGGAATAAAGCAAAGTGCAGTCCTTAAAGATTCATCCAAAAAGCGGCTTATAAGCCACGGACAACAACAGGTTGTTAAGTCAATGACTTCAAAGTGTTGGTTTGCAGCTCCTACACAGAGATGATGTTAATAGTGTTGCTACTGTGTAATCACATCATGCAATCATTTCATCTCTCAAAAAGTCATTTTGTAACTCAGTGGAGGCAGACATGCAGTGAGATGTATAGGTACGTTACCACTCTGTTGATTGTCCTAGGTATTTAATCCCCTTCTCAATCCAGTGTCCTATTGGTCAGCTATGTGACTTGAACCTCTTGGAGCGGCCATCATCTTCATGGACGAGTTAATCACGGCCGCTCGTTTGTTTGAAGCACGCTATGCGTGTTATTCGATAAGAGGTTGCGCTGGTATCACAGGCGTCACATAACCCATATCCTAACCCATAATTCCATCAGGCGGGAGCACAGAGTAGGTCGGCGTCACATGACCGCTGTGACGTCAACGCGTTTCGCTAAATTGGTAGGCGTAGCTTTATCTGGACTCATTGGGGCTGACAGTTCCTTTTATTGGGCAAACTTCCCAACAGCGCCGCCCCGCGTTTTCAACAAAAATACGTGTAACTTGAATTCCGTTTTTTTGTGTAACACAATCCACATTAACATTAAGCGTCTATCCAGGTATTATTTTGCCACCATCAATTGCTTTCCATTCCTCAGTCAGTTATGTCTCTATGGTTGCATAACGTTGATCAAATTGTTTCGCTCAATATATTACATTACAAATGTCAAAGAATTCTATGCAGTGTCCTCTGTTCATTCTATTAGCGCAAAGCACAAATCGCTCATTTATATCGCAACACAGTCGCCAGCATTTGGCAACATTATGTCCTTCCTAATTTGACGACATATATACAGGCACTAATCAAGCACATTAACCACTTAGACAGACGAGAGACAGTGAGATCTACAGTGAAATAAACAGAGGCCCAGTAAGGGACAAGGGCAGTGACGGTTATCAGTTTGCTTCGTCACAGCCCTCAGCGGAGGGCAAATTCATAATTTAGTAGTATACAAAGAGGAGAAACAGAAAAAAGAGAGAGAAAACGATCAAGGCCTAAGAATTAGGATGATGATACTTCATCCGACTTCTCAAGGGGGGTTAAGCTAGAGGGAAGGGAAGAAATGAAAAGCGGACACTGAAATGCTCAGGTCTCAAGAAATACTTGGAGATTTAACTCCGTGTTGAGTCCTTGGGGGGCAAGGGACCCCAAACTATAGATCCACCTCTTTTCCTTCTGAAGAAGGATCCAATTAAAGTCACCCCTTCTAGGGGATAACTTGAGTAAATAGATACCCTTGACCTTCAAACCATCAGGCTTTCCCTGATGGCATAAGGCAAAATGCTTGGCCAATGGTTTTTCCCGGGACTTCTCTGAATCCCTTTCTTTTTCTCCTTTGATTTCTCTTATATGCTCACCGATCCGTGTCTTCAAGGATCTCTTGGTTTTCCCGATATACATTTTTGGGCAAGGACACGTGACCATATAGATCACTTTACTTGAGGAGCAATTAATAAGATCACGTACCTCAAAAATATGACGTCCCCTGGTATCACTAAATATGACCGTTCTGTCCACAAAGGGGCAGATTTGGCACCTATTGCAGGGGAACATCCCCTTGCTCCTAGGGTATTCGGATAAACAGTTAGGATTTGGCTCCTTAGTAAGTTCAGAGTGGATCAAAATATCCCCCAAGTTTTTGGCCCTTCTGGCCACCAAATTGGGCGATTCCCCCACAATCTCTTTTAGGCCGGGGCCATTCAGCAGGATGTCCCAGTGTTTTCCCAAAATTCCGCGTACGGATTCCCACTGAGCTCCGTAAGAAGTAATTACTCTTACTGGGCCAGGGTCAGATTGTCTTTTGGTCAATGGCTTGGGGTCCAAGGAGAGGAGACTCTTCCTGTCCGGACATGCTGCCTTGGCTCTAGCTTTCCGAATTTGTCCATGGGAATACCCACGTTCCCTAAAGTGATTGTAAAGGTCAGCATTTTCCCTTCTTTTTTCTTGGTGCAGTTCCTCTTTATCCTTAAAAACTGGCCTACCGGGATTCCATTCTTGAGCCAGGGAGGGTGATGGCTGTCGGCCCTCAACAAAGTGTTGGCCGCTGTGGCCTTACGGTAAGTGCATGTACAGAGTCTACCTTCCTCGATAGTTATCTGTAAGTCAAGAAATGGAATCTGCTTTTCATCAACGGTATAGGTCAGACGGATATTGCGATTATTAGTGTTCAACAAGTCAATAAATCTATGTACCTCCTCTTTTGTCATTGAACTTACCTGTTGTTGTCCGTGGCTTATAAGCCGCTTTTTGGAAGAATCTTTAAGGACTGGACTTTGCTTTATTCCCCATTTTGACTTTCCCTCGGGGGTCACTAAACTATGCATAAAGCCCCTTTTTCACTTTGAGGAAAAGACATTTGACCAATAACCTGAGGATCTGCTGTCGGCCAATTAAGGACTGTTTTCTTTGCGCAGGGAATTTAGAGCTGGCCTCCAGTATTAAGAATTGTTCAGTCAGTGATCCCATCCAATTTATCCCTACCTCCTTCCATCCAGGGGAAACTTTTAGTATCTTTGCATACAATATATGACTTTCTACATCCCAGGGGGCTATTCACAGGAAATTTGCATGATTTGGCGATATAACATGGATATGTATGAATATCTGTTCTAAAATTTATATGCGACTTAGCTGGTATTTTTCCTGTGAATATGTACAGGCTGCTGTCCGGACTGTCTGTGTTTTTTTGTGGGGGGGTTTTGTTTAACTGTCTCTGTAGTGCCGCATATGTGTTGTTTTGTCTCTTTGTGCCTGTGTATACATTGAGTTCTTTCCGGGTCATCCCTCCTATGGATGGGACCCGGGAAGCATGATATGTAAAGTTGTTTGCACTTTTTTACTGACAATATAGTGTTACATTTAGTTTTGATATTAGTATATTTAATAAACTTTGTATTTTTTGGAACCAATTGGTTTAGACTTTCTGCTGCAAAAGTAGCCATCTTTTTGAACCTTGGTAGCAATACTGGGTTCTTTTCTATATAAAGCAATAAGTATCAGCGCTAAGTAACCTCTAAATTGAAAACCACACACCAATTTGATTTAACAATGTGCAATAAAAAATAAAAAACTAAAAAAATAATGAATAAATGTCCATCTTCATAAATAAGCAGTGTTCTAATAAACAGGATTGTGCATGTAGTTCAATTCATTAGTTTCATCCTCCACCGCAACACCAGTGATAGACCACACAGATTGCTCTCTTACCAGACGGCAAGCTCTAAAAAGCTTGCGACCTATACCCGGCCAGGGCCTTTATCCAATGGAGGACCAAAAGGACGAAATCCAGGCAAAACCCCTCAAGATGGTCAGCATACAGAGCAGAGACTGCCAAACTCCCCAGTCACAGATCATAAGTACGGTCAGAAAGTGATGGCATTCAGATGTTCCCAGAATGAGAAAGGATCACCATAGCGTAATACTGATAAACATTATTTATTGTATATTAAGAATGTCACTTACAATATTCCAAACTGTTAAAAGCAAGTCAGCCGGCCGGCTAGTACAACACCCGTCCCTCGAATGGTACACGCGAGATGTCAGCACGTCAGCTCCTCCCGACGCACGTTTCGTTATACGGTGACGTCGTCTGGGGCACGGGCGACGCACTGACGTGTCGCTTATATAACCACATGAGATTAAACCAAGCCGCAATGTGAATCCAGACCAGGAAATCGTCTAGCGTTCCACATTAAAATATGACACAAGCCCAGATCCGCCATATTAGGTGCTGGAAAAGCAATCCCCTATGGCAGGCCAGACAAAAAACTAATATAGCCAAACATGAAGGATATTATGATCATGTTTAACTTTGTATTGATACTAAAAATTGGCGAAAAAACGGCACCAGTCACATTCAACTTCTGCGCCAGGACAATACAAGTATTAGAACCTGAAAACTAAAAACTAAAAAAATGTTTTGGAATAACCAATAAGCAGTGACGTAGGAACAAAAAATACTAAAATATGTAGAGGACAAGAGAAACATCCTAAACTTGGCAGATTGATAATAGATATTTAATACTAAATTTTCGTAAATAGCATATCCCTGTAAACGATAATAAAGAAAATAATCAAATAGTCAAAACCTATCCGGATGAATAGCCAAAGGGCCCATGTGTACAGTTCCCACATTGTAATCAGTGACCATTACCTTCCACCACTCATACATATAGCCATTACTGGCAGGAAGGAATGTCACCCCATCATTACAATAAGGGGTCAAAGACGATTTCCTTTGGCCCACATGGAGTCCAGTTTATATTACACAATTAAAACCAGTAAAAAAACATAGTCACACATAAAATAAAATATAAAAATAACAGAGTCATCAAAAAGGGTGTGAAAATAAGAATACAAATGAAGGTGCAAATGCATAATCTTCCCACACCCTAAGGCCAAAATGCCCTCAAGAATTATCTATAAAAGCATTTGTATCAATGTCCACATTGAGCCCATATGGGGTATAACATTTAATTTTATGGATCCATAGCATCTCAAGTCTAGAGATGTTCCTGACAAGAGAGCTACCTCTCCAATGGGGACGATATTTATCAATCCCCAAGAAGACAGTATTGGAGGGATCTTTGTTATGTGTGGTTAAATAGTGCTTTGAAACTGAGTGCTTTGGAAATCCGTTTTTGATATTAGTGATATGCTCGTTAAGCCTGACGGAGAGGGGCCGTCTAGTGCTACCCACATACTGTAACCCACAAGGGCACTGGAGCAGATAGACAACCCCCTCCTTCGAGCATGTGATGAATGGTTCGATCCCGTGTTCCATATGTGTACTATGGGAAGTAAAACTGTGGGTACGTCTTTGTGTGCCTATATTGATGGAGCACACTCAACATTTACCACATTTATAGTATCCTGTAAGGTTACCAAAAAAACTTGGTTTCTTAGTAGGAGGGTCTAAGACATTAGGGGCCAGCCTGTCTTTAAGGCACGATGCTCCTCTAAATACCACCTGTGGTCTGGCAGGTAAAATGGATTTAAGGATAGGATCATTTTCCAAAATATGCCAATGTTTTTGTACCAGGTTTTTAATACTATTATGCTGCACTGAGCAGGTGGTAATAAATGGAATACGGGAAGAATTCCACTCACGGGGTGGCCTATCACTTAACAGATCACTTCTGTCCAAATTTTTAACTACATCTAGGGTAGATTTAAGAACATCTGCTTGTTCCAAAAATTCAGTGGCATCTGAACAGTTACACTTAAGGCTTATGTACTGGCTCTTAGGAACAGACTGGAGCCATGATTTATGGTGGCAACTGTCTATAGAGATATAGGAGTTGCAATCCGTGCTGTTAAAAAACGTAGAGGTGATAAACTGATTATGACGGATGGTTATATTCAGATCCAAAAAACTAATACCAGACTGGCTAGCCTCAAAATTCAAAAAAATACCTCTATTGTTCCTATTTAGATCTTCCATAAAGAGGTCAAGTTCGCTACGGGTTCCATCCCATAGGAGGAGGACGTCATCAATGTACCTAGCCCACAGCTTGAGCTGGGGCCTCCGGCAAACATTGATGACATCCTCCTCCCACAGGGCCATAAAGAGATTTGCAAGGCTGGGGGCATATTTAGCCCCCATAGCTACTCCCCGGTCTTGACGGTAAAACTGTTTATCGAACCAGAAATAGTTATGTGATGCCGCATATCTCAAGAGATCCATGATGAAATTGATTTGCTCATCATATAACTCTGAGTCCCGCCTCAAATAATATTCAACCGCAAAGAGACCCAAATCATGGGGTATTACCGTATACAAGGATGTTACGTCTGCGGTGACCATCCACACAGAGGGAGTGGGAGTATGGTTAGACAATATATTAATTACATGTCTTGAATCCTTAATGAGAGAGGGCATTTTAGCCACTAAAGGTTGCAAGAAGAAATCTATGTACTTGCCCACCCGGGACGTGAGGGAATCTATCCCACTCACAATGGGATGTCCCGGGGGGCAAGTAGGGTGTTTATGAACTTTGGGTAAGTAGTATATAATGGGAGTGCGGGGTGCCTTTTCTTTTTTATTAATAATCGTCGTCTATATGCTCCAGTGCCCTTGTGGGTTACAGTATGTGGGTAGGACTAGACGACCCCTCTCCGTCAGGCTTTACAAGCATATCACTAATATCAAAAACGGATTTCCAAAGCACTCAGTTTCAAAGCACTATTTAACCACACATAACAAAGATCCCTCCAATACTGTCTTCTTGGGGATTGATAAATATCGTCCCCATTGGAGATGTAGCTCTCTTGTCAGGAGCATCTCTAGACTTGAGATGCTATGGATCCATAAAATTAAATGTTATACCCCATATGGGCTCAATGTGGACATTGATACAAATGCTTTTATAGATAATTCTTGAGGGTGTTTTGGCCTTAGGGTGTGGGAAGATTATGCATTTGCACCTTCATTTGTATTCTTATTTTCACACCCTTTTTGATGACTCTGTTATTTTTATATTTCATTTTATGTGTGACTATGTTTTTTTACCGGTTTTAATTGTGTAATATAAACTGGACTCTATGTGGGCCAAAGGAAATCGTCTTTGACCCCTTATTGTAATGATGGGGTAACATTCCTTCCTGCCAGTAATGGCTATATGTATGAGTGGTGGAAGGTAATGGTCACTGATTACAATGTGGGAACTGTACACATGGGCCCCTTGGCTATTCATCCGGATAGGTTTTGACTATTCGATTATTTTCTTTATTATCGTTTACAGGGATATGCTATTTACGAAAATTTAGTATTAAATATCTATTATCAATCTGCCAAGTTTAGGATGTTTTTCTTGTCCTCTACATATTTTAGTATTTTTTGTTCCTACGTCACTGCTTATTGGTTATTCCAAAACATTTTTTAGTTTTTAGTTTTCAGGTTCTAATACTTGTATTGTCCTGGCGCAGAAGTTGAATGTGACTGGTGACGTTTTTTCGCCAATTTTTAGTATCAATACAAAGTTAAACATGAGCATAATATCCTTCATGTTTGGCTATATTAGTTTTTTGTCCGGCCTGCCGTAGGGGATTGCTTTTCCAGCACCTAATATGGCGGATCTGGGCTTGTGCCATATTTTACTGTGGAACGCTAGACGATTTCCTGGTCTGGATTCACATCGAGGCTTGGTTTAATCGCATGTGGTTATATACGCGACACGTCAGTGCGTCGCCCGTGCCCCAGACGACGTCACCGTATGACGAAATGCGCGTCGGGAGGAGCTGACGTGCTGACGTCTCGCGTGTACCGTTCGAGGGACGGGTGTTGTACTAGCCGGCCGGCTGACTTGCTTTTAACAGTTTGGAATATTGTAAGTGACATTCTTTATATACAATAAATAATGTTTATCAGTATTACGCTATGGTGATCCTTTCTCATTCTGGGAACATCTGAATGCCATCACTTTCTGACCGTACTTATGATCTGTGACTGGGGAGTTTGGCGGTCTCTGCTCTGTATGCTGACCATCTTGAGGGGTTTTGCCTGGATTTTGTCCTTTTGGTCCTCCATTGGATAAAGGCCCTGGCCGGGTATAGGTCGAAAGCTTTTTAGAGCTTACCATCTGGTAAGCGAGCAATCTGTGTGGTCTATCACTGGTGTTGCGGTGGAGGATGAAACTAATGAATTGAACTACATGCACAATCCTGTTTATTAGAACACTGCTTATTTATGAAGATGGACATTTATTCATAATTTTTTTAGTTTTTTATTGCACATTGTTAAATCAAATTGGTGTGTGGTTTTCAATTTAGAGGTTACTTAGCGCTGCTACTTATTGCTTTATTTACGTTTGTGTGTATCTCACTTCTAGCAGCGACTTTTTTGATTTTTATCTATTTTATTTATTTATCTGCAATTCACTCACAGCGCGGTATTTTCTGTTCTATTATTCTTTTCTATATGCTAGCCTAGTTCCTTTAGCTACAGCAGCAGCACCTTAATAGGTGTCACATACCTAGGACTTCCTAACAACCATAGTTGGTGTTTGGTTCCGCGGGATTAGCTTTTCTTTTTCTGTCTATATATACAGTCAGTCTAGTATATATATATATATATATATATATATATATATATATATATATATATATATATAAACATATAAACAGTCAGTCTAGTATATATATATATATATATATATATATATATATATATATATATATATATATATATATATATACATACACACTCTGCATCCAGTCAGTGTAGCCTAGAGATCTACATTCTACAGTGCATTCCGTGGGGTACTATTTCTAATCTACTTCAGGCAGTGTATTTGATATATATATATATATATATATATATATATATATATATATATATATATATATATATATATATATATATGTAGGTATGTATATATATATATATATATATATATATATATATATATATATATATATATACACATACACACATATACAGTGGGGATGGAAAGTATTCAGACCCCACACACCTAAGGTCTATAGAAGACCTTACAGCTCACAGTGCATGTCAGAGCAAATGAGAATCATGAGGACAAAGGAACTGCTTGAAGAGCTCAGAGACAGAATTGTGGCAAGGCACAGATCTGGCCAAGGTTACAAAAAAATTCTGCTGCACTTAAGGTTCCTAAGAGCACAGTGGCCTCCATAATCCTTAAATGGAAGACATTTGGGACGACCAGAACCCTTCCTAGAGCTGGCTGTCCGGCCAAACTGAGCTATCGGGGGAGAAGAGCCTTGGTGAGAGAGGTAAAGAAGAACCCGGAGATCACTGTGGCTGAGCTCCAGAGATGCAGTCGGGAGATGGGAGAAAGTTGTAGAAAGTCAACCATCACTGCAGCCCTCCACCAGTCGGGACTTTATGGCAGAGTGGCCCAACGGAAGCCTCTCCTCAGTGCAAGACACACGAAAGCCAGCATGGAGTTTGTTAAAAAACACCTGAAGGACTCCAAGATGGTGAGAAATAAGATTCTCTGGTCTGAGACCAAGATAGAATTTTTTGGCCTTAATTCTAAGCAGTATGTGTGTAGAAAACCAGGCACTGCTGATCACCTGTCCAATACAGTCCCAACAGTGAAGCATGGTGGTGGCAGCATCATGCTGTGGGGGTGTTTTTCAGCTGCAGGGACAGGACCACTGGTTGCAATTGAGGGAAAGATGAATGCGGCCAAGTGCAGGGATATCCTGGACGAAAACCTTCTCCAGAGTGCTCAGGACCTCAGACTGGGCTGAAGGTTTACCTTCCAACAAGACAATGACCCTAAACACACAGCTAAAATAACGAAGGTGTGGCTTTAGAACAACTCTGTGACTGTTCTTGAATGGCCCAGCCAGAGCCTTGACTTAAACCCAATTGAGCATCTCTGTAGAGACCTAAAAATGGCTGTCCACCATTTACCATCCAACCTGACAGAACTAGAGAGGATCTGCAAGGAGGAATGGCAGAGGATCCCCAAATCCAGGTGTGAAAAACTTGTTGCATCTTTCCCAAAAAGACTCATGGCTGTATTAGATCAAAAGGGTGCGTCTACTAAATACTGAGCAAAGGGTCTGAATACTTATTACCGTGTGATATTTCAGTTTTTCTTTTTTAATAAACCTGCAAAAATGTCAACAATTCTGTGTTTTTCTGTCAATATGGGGTGCTTGTGTGTACATTCATGAGGAAAAAAAATGAACTTAAATGATTTTAGCAAATGGCCGCAATATAACAAAGAGTGAAAAATGTAAGGGGGTCTGAATACTTTTCGATTATATATATATATATATATATATATATATATATATATATATATATATATATATATATATATATATATATACACTCTGCATCCAGTCAGTGTAGCCTAGATCTACAGTGCATTCTGCACTTTTCTGGTGGTGTACACAATACAGTGCAGCCATAGTACAGTTGCTACTACTTTTCTGGTGGTGTATACAGTACACTATACAGTGTAGCATGGTGTTGCAAAACAAAATCCCCATCACGTCTGGAAATCCAACAAGGAGAGGCAGACGCTCACAGGCCACTAAATGAGGGCAAGCAGGCTCTGTGTATACAGTCAACAGTGCTGGTTGTGGACATGGTGCATCCTCTGCAGGTGGCCGTGGGGCACGCTTGTCCTTTTTTACTGCTGCTGGGGCAGGGGCAGAAAAAATTGGGCCTTTGGTGGTGCCACGACACTGTAACCCCTCACAGATACTCTTTTTGGGCGCAGGAATGGGCCCTGCTGTGAAATATTAGATCAAAAATTGTTATTACATGCCCCTGTTAAACAGGGACAGAAAAATTGGGCCTTAGGCAGTGGTGGTGGTGACCTAAACCAAAAATATTGTTGGAAGCTAGCATCATAAAGATTAGGGAGGAATAGGATAGTCAGCATAGGCAGTCTTCAAGGGATCCCAAATCAAAAGCAAATTCAATTAGTTACATCAGCATCAGGTGCTTGATAGCTGCTGATCCAAGCTTGATTCATTTTTATGAATGTGAGCCTATCAACAGAGTCTGTGGACAGGCGCACTCTTTGATCCATTACAAACCCTTCAGCAACACTGAATGTACATTTATAAAGCATGCTGGATGCAGGACAGGCCAGTAGCTCAATTGCATATTGAACAAGTTCTGGCCAGTGGTCCATCCTCAAGACCCAGTAACCCAGTGGATGCTCTGTTGGAAAGGTCTCCAAGTCTGCTCTTGCCCTTAGATATCCCTGCACCATGTAATGCAGACGCTGGTGATGGTTGCTTGAACCGATCAGACCTTGACGCTGAGGACTGAAAAATTATCTAAAGGCATCAGTCAGCCGGCCACCTTCTCAACCGCTCTTCCTCTGACTGAACAAAGCCTCAGCAACATGTTGTCCAGCACCAGGAAATTGTATGAAATGAGGGACAGGTTTCCGCGCTCACTGACCTGAAGGCTTGCAGCCTCAGCTTGCACTTACCCCCGAAGGAGTGAGTTAAATAATAAAGGAAAGTTAATTAGGGGTAGATGGCGCTACCTTACCAGGGTACCTTGATTTATAATATAATGAACCTCAAAGGGAAAAAATCAGAAAAACTAAATACAACCACTTTAACACTCATTAGGTAGTGGATCTAGGTGTCCAGCATTACCTGAATGGACTGTACTAACAAGTCAGTCTCATACCTACATGCAGGTGTACACCGTGTGGCTAATCATCATGGATTAATTAAGTGACAACTTATAAAAATCAATATATGACAATCCAAGAAATAAATAAAAATAAAGTCAAATAACATAAAGCACCATGTTGATCCCCAATTGTGTCCAAATGTGCTTTTAAGCATAAAGTGAATTAAATAGTCCCAGCATAAGGCATATAGTACAGAACTGCACATTAAATAATATAAACTAGTGAAAAATTAAGGAAAAAATTAGTGAAAAAATTGGTGAGAAAGATATATATTAAAATATAAAAAATTAGTGTATCAAAGTCCAGTATCAGAAAGTAAAAACGTCTGTGGTAGGTGACTTTCGTGAAAACAGCTGATCAGATCCAGTGACTAGCGGTGCTCCCCCTCAAAGATCCCCACTCACCAGGAAATTGTAACCTCCCAGGGTCTGGAAATGCATTGCACAAACCTTTCTTCAAGGCCTCCTGAAGATGTTTCATCCTCTGCGAAGGCAGGATGAGTTCTGCAACCTTACCCTTGTAACATGGATCAAGAAGGGTTGCGAGCCAGTAATGATCCCTCTCTTTGATACCACAAATCCTAGGGTCCTTACTCTTCATGGCCTCCCTGATTCTGCAAAGCCTGCAAAAGTTTGCAGAGGCATTCAATTCTGAGTCCTCTGGGTCACTAAGGATCACATGATCCGTAACAACCTCCTCATAGCCACGCACAACTCCTTGGGTTTCTGGAAACTGAAAAGCATCCCTTGAAGACTGCTGCTGAGTGTTATCCTCCACGTCCATGCTGACACAATCCTCCTTCTCTTCTTCCTGTGTGTTTGGCGGGCCCGCAGGAATAATATCTGGATAAAGGGGGCCTTGAGAAGTAAGAAAGTCCTCCTCTTCCTCCCGCTGTTCTGCCTCAAGTGCCCTGTCCATTATTCCATGAAGTGTGTGCTCCAACAGGAAGACAAGAGGGACATTGTCACTGATGCATGCATTGTCACTGCTCACCATCCTCGTGGCCTCCTCAAATGGTGACAGGACAGTGCATGCATCCTTGATCAGTAGCCACTGGCGTGGCGAAAAGAAGCCAAGCTCCCCTGACCCTGTCCTGGTACCATACACACACAGGTACTCATTGATGGCCCTCTGCTGCATGTTCAGCCGCTGCAGCATTGTCAACGTTGAGTTCCACCTGGTGGACATGTCACAAATGAGGCGGTTGGTGGGCAGGTTGCATTCCCTTTGAATGTCAGCCAGCCGAGCACTGACATTGTATGACCGGCGGAAATGACCACAGACTTTTTTGGCCTGACTCAGGAGATCTTGTAAGCCTGGGTACCTGCTCAAGAACCGCTGCACCACCACATTTAGGATGTGTGCTAAACATGGAACATGGGTCAAGTGTCCCTGTCGGAGGGAGGAGAGAAGGTTGGTGCCATTGTCGCATACAACCATTCCTGGCTGAAGCTGGCATGGCATCAACCAACTGTGAGCCTGCCCCTGCAGACCTGACAGAATCTCTGCCCCAGTGTGGCTCCTGTCCCCTAAGCAGTAGTTTAAACTTAAACTACGTAGAGGGTTCTTTACTGTAAGAGCGGCAAAGATATGAAATTCCCTTCCACAGGCGGTGGTCTCAGCAGGGGGCATGGATAGTTTTTAAGAAACTATTAGATAAGCACCTGAATGACCACAACATACAGGAATATACAATGTAATACTGACATATAATCACACACATAGGTTGGACTTGATGGACTTGTGTCTTTTTTCAACCTCACCAACTATGTAACTCATACACCGCATGGCATCTTTTTGCTTGAGTGCTTGCGTAGCCCCTTGAACGCTTATGGAGCACCACTGGTTGAGAGGAAAAATCTGTAGAAGAGGCCATTGAGGAAGAAGAAGAGGAGGGGGCGGAGGAGAGAGCTGTGGCAGAATCACCACTAGCATTTTGGAGGCGTGGTGGCGGAACAAGCTCCAACAATACTGAACCCTGTCCTGCATCTTTCCCAGCTGCCAGCAGAGTTACCCAGTGCGCCGTGAAGGAAAGGTAACATCCCTGCCCATGCCTGCTAGACCATGAGTCAGCGGTAATATACACCTTACTGCTGACCGCCCTGTCCAACGAGACAAAAACATTGCAGATACGAGACAGATACATGTCCCCTGGGGACCCAGGTCCTGCCCCAGGGGATATGTATCAATGCAACAAAAAAGTTTTAAAAACGAACGTTTATTCGGGAGCAGTGATTTAATAATGCTTAAAGTGAATCAATAAAAATGAAATATTCCTTTAAATATCGTGCCTGGGGGGTGTCTATAGTATGCCTGTAAAGTGGCGCAGTTTTCCCGTGTTTAGAACAATACCACAGCAAAATGACATTTCTAAAAGGAAAAAAAGTCATTTAACACTGCTTGCGGCTGTAATGTATTGTCGGGTCCCGGCAATACAGATGAAAATTTATTGAGAAAAACGGCATGGGTCCCCCCCAGCCCATTACCAGGCTCTTTGGGTCTGGTATGGATATTAAGGAGAACCCCGCACCCAAATTTAAAAAAAAATGGCGTGGGGTGCCCCCAGGTACTATATACTCTGAACAGAAGTATATATACTATACAGCCTGCCCTATATATTCTGCAGAAAATTGGGCCTTAGGTGCTGGTGGTACCAGAACACTGTAAGCCTTCACAGTTACTCTTGGTGAGCGCAGGAACGGGCCCTGCTGTGAAATATTGGATCAGAATTGTAATTACATGCCCCTGTTAAATGGGCAGAAAAATTGGGCCTTTGGTGGTGGTGGTGCCACAACACTGTAAGCCCCCACAGTTACTCTTCGTGGGCGCAGGAATGGGCCCTGCTGTGAAATATTAGATCAAGAATTGTAATTACATGCCCCCATTAAACAGGGGCAGAAAAATTGGGCCTTTGGTGGTGGTAGGGGTGGTGCCACAACACTGTAAGCCCTCACAGTTACTCTTGGTGGGTGCAGGAACGGGCCCTGCTGTGAAATATTATATCAAAAATTGTAATTACATGCCCCTGTTAAACAGGGGCAGAAAAATTGGGCCTTTGGTGGTGGTGGTGCCACAAAACTGTAAGCCCTCACAGTTACTCTTGGTGGGCGCAGGATCGGGCCCTGCTGTGAAATACTAGATCAAAAATTGTAAGTACAATACAGTGCAACCGTAGTGCAGTTGCTACTACTTTTCTGGTGGTGTACACAGTACACAATACAGTGCAGCCGTAGTGCAGTTGCTACTACACTTCTGGTGGTGTACACAGTACACAATACAGTGTAGTGTGGTGTTGCAAAACAAAATACACATCATGTCCGGAAGGCCACCAAGGAGAGGCAGATGCTCACAGGCCACTAAAAGAGGGCAAGCAGCCTCTGTGTCTACAGTCAACAGTGCTGGTCATGGACATGGTGCATCCTCTGCAGGTGGCCATGGGGCACGCTTGTCCTTTTTTTCTGCTGCTGGCCGAGTTATTGAGCCAGAGGATGCGCAGCAATTTGAAGGCTCCGATGTTGGTTCCCAGGTTGAGGAAGGGAGTAACGTGAGCCTTGAGAGAGGGGGTGCCTAAGAAGGACAAGAAATTGGCAGTCATGTTCCCCCAGCTGCAGCATACTGCCAAGTTTACTCCAGTGACGAGGAGGGAGGGGATGATGAGGTCACTGACTCTACTTGGGTGCCTGATAGAAGAGAGGAGGAGGAGGATTGTGTCAGCATGGACATGGAAGATAACACTCAGCAGCAGTCTTCAAGGGATGGTTTTCAGTCCCCAGAAACCCAAGGAGTTGTACGTGGCTGGGAGGAGGTTGTTACGGATCATGTGATCCTTAGTGTCCCAGATGACACTGAATCGAATGCCTCTACAAACTTACGCTGCATGGCCTCCCTAATTCTGCAAAGCTTGCGAAAGGACCCTAGGATTCATGGTATCAAGGAGAGGGATCATTACTGGCTGGCAGCCCTTCTTGATCCATGTTACAAGGGTAAGGTTGCAGAACTCATCCTGCCTTCGCAGAGGGAGCAGAGGATGAAACATCTTCAGGAGGCCTTGAAGAAAGGTTTGTGCAATGCATTTCCAGACCCTGGGAGGTTACAATTTCCTGGTGCTGGACAACGTGTTGCTGAGGCTTCGTTCAGTCAAAGGAAGAGTGGTGGAGAAGGTGGCCGGCTGACCGATGCCTTTAGACAATTTTTCAGTCCTCAGCGCCAAGGTCTGATCGGTTCAAGCAACCATCGCCAGTGTCTGCATTACATGTTGCAGGAATATCTAGGGGCAAGAGCAGACTTGGAGACCTTTCCAACAGAGCATCCACTGGGTTACTGGGTCTTGAAGATGGACCACTGGCCAGAACTTGCTCAATATGCAATTGAGCTACTGGCCTGTCCTACACCCAGCGTTCTTTCTGAACGCACATTCAGTGCTGCTGGACTGTTTGTAGCGGATCATAGAGTGCGCCTGTCCACAGACTCCGTTGATAGACTCACATTCATAAAAATGAATCAGTCTTGGATCAGCAGCTATCAAGCACCTGCTGCTGATGTAACTGATTGATTTTTATATGGATGTGGGATCCCTTGAAGACTGCCTATGCTGAGTGACTATCCTATTCCTCCTCAATCTTGATGATGCTAGCTTCCAACAATATTTTTGGTTTAGGGCACCAGCACCACTGCCTAAGGCCCGATTTTTCTGTCTGTTTAACATTACAATTTTTGATCCAATATTTCACAGCAGGGCCCATTCCTGCGACCAACAAGAGTATCTGTGAGGGGTTACAGTGTTGAGGCACCACCACCAAAGGCCCAATTTTTCTGCCCCTGCCCCAGCAGCAGAAAAAAAGGACAAGTGTGCCCCATCGCCACCTGCAGAGGATGCACCATGTCCACGACCAGCACTGTTGACTGTAGACACAGAGGCTGCTTGCCCTCTTTTAGTGGCCTGTGAGCGTCTGCCTCTCCTTGGTGGCCTTCCGGACATGATGTATATTTTGTTTTGCAACACCATACTACACTGTATTGTGTACTGTGTACACCACCAGAAAAGTAGTAGCAACTATACTAAGGCTGCACTATATTGTGCACTGTGTACACCACCAGAAAAGTAGTATCAACTGCACTATGGCTGCACTGTATTGTGTACACCACCAGAAAAGTAGTAGCAACTGCACTACAGCTGCACTGTATTGTGTACTGTGTACACCACCAGAAGTGTAATAGCAACTGTACTACGGCTGCACTGTATATGCTAACAGATCACAAAAAGCCACACATTATGCCACAATCTTTAAAAAATAAAGAACAGATTAGAAACAAAGTAATGTACATGTATTGGTCCACGAAGGGTTTCAAGGCCATTTCTAAGGCTTTGGAACTCCTGTGAACCACGGGGAGAGCCATTATCCACAAATGGAGATAACTTGGAACAGTGGTGAACCTTCCCAGGAGTGGCCGGCCGACAAAAATGACTCCAAGAGCATGACGACGACTCATCCAAGAGGTCATAAAAGAACCAAGAACAACATCTAAAGAATTGCAGGCCTCACTTGCCTCAGGTAAGGTCAGTGTTCATGATTCAATAATAAGA
This sequence comes from Aquarana catesbeiana, assembly GCF_042186555.1. Taxonomy (NCBI): domain Eukaryota; kingdom Metazoa; phylum Chordata; class Amphibia; order Anura; family Ranidae; genus Aquarana; species Aquarana catesbeiana. The sequence continues at coordinate 109,239,273 of NC_133329.1, read as the reverse complement.
AAGAGACTGGGCAAAAATGGCATCCATGGGAGAATTCCAAGGCCAAAGCCACTGCTGACCAAAAAGAACACAAAGGCTCATCTCACATTTACCAAGAAAATCTTGATTATCCCCAAGACAAATATTCTGTGGACTGATGAGACAAAAATTTAACTTTTTGGAAGGTGTGCATCCCGTTACATCTGGCATAAAACTAATACAACATTTTATAACAAGGACATCATACCAACAGTCAGACATGCTGGTGGTAGCGTGATGGTCTGGGGCTGCTTTGCAGCTTTAGGACCTAGACGACTTACCATAATTGATGGAACCATGAATTCTGAGCTCTACCACAAAATCCTAAAGGAGAATGTCCGACCATCAGTTCGCAGCCTTAAGCTCAAGTGCACTTGGGTTATCCAGCAGAAAGGGTGGCACCCAATCGCAGGCCCGAGATGTTCAGGTTATCCCTGATGAGTCTCAGAGAGGGTTTGAGGGTCAGGATAAATATCATAGGCGACAGGGGGTACCCCTGTCTCGTCTAGAGGTCGACCGATATGGGTTTTTCTCTGGCTGATGCCGATGCCGATATTAGGTGGCCGATGGCTGATATATGATGCCGATTTTTGCGGCCGATATTTTAGGCCGAATTCTTTTTTTGGGCAGGTGGCACTGGCAGGCACTGACAGGTGGCACTGGTTGGCACTCAGGGCTGTTTTTTCCACTGGGCATGCTGGGCAGTTGCCCGGGGGCCCCACTTGTCAGGAGGGCCCCATCCAGGGCCGATCCTCAGCTCTGCAATCTGCTGTTTTACTTGACTGAATGCCCTAGTTGCTCACTTGCTAGAATCTCAGGCCGTCCGGCGTCTAGCTAGCAACCAGTGACGTCAGTCAGAGGCCACAGCCACCCTAGCTTTCATAGCGCGCCGCGGCCGCCCCAGCTGCTAGTGAACAATCTCTGCCCACCTCCGCCATGTTCTTCAGACAGCATGGAGAGGGAGCGGAGCGGAGCGGAAAGACGGCCCTTGATAGCTGGCGTTGCCTTGCTGCTGTGAGTGACACACTGTACTGCACCAGGCCGGCCGCCTCAAGTAAGTCTAACACTGTCTACTTAAGTAAGTTCAAGTTGTGCATCAAACACAGCCACTGTCTGTGCCCCTCAAAAGCTGCCACTATGCCCATCAAACACAGCCACTGTGCCTATCAAAGCTGCCACTGTGCCCATCAAACACAGCCACTGTGCCTATCAAAGCTGACACTGTGCCCATCAAACAGCCACTGTGCCCATCAAACACAGCCACTGTGCTCAAAGCTGCCACTGTGCCCATCAAATGCAGCCACTGTGCCCATCAAAGCTGCCACTGTGCCCATCAAAGTTGCCACTGTGTCCAAACGCTGCCACTGTGCCCATCAAAAGCTGCCACTGTGCCCATCAAAAGCTGCCACTGTGCCCATCAAAAGCTGCCACTGTGCCCATCAAAGCTGCCACTGTGCCCATCAAACGCTGCCACTGTGCCCATCACACGCTGCCACTGTGCCCATCACACGCTGCCACTGTGCCCATCAAACTCGTGTTATATTGTCCAAACGTTGTGTTAATGTTTAAACACTGATTTTGTTGGAAGTACCAAGAAATATAGCCTTATTGATAATTTGCATTTTTATTCTCGTGCGTGATTGTGTAGACAGGGCCCCAGTGCACTGTATTGCCCGGGGGCCTATAATGCTCTTAAGATGGCCCTGTTGGCACTGGCAGGTGGCACTGACAGGTGACACTGGCAAGTGGCACAGGTTGGCACTGATTGGCAGGAGGCACTGGTTGGCACTGGCAGGTGGCACTAATTGGCACTGGCATATGGCACTGACTGTCACTGGCAGGTGACACTGGTTGGCACTGGCAGATGGCACTGGCAGACGGCACGTGGCACTGACAGGTGGCACTGGCAGGCACTGATTGGCACTGGCAGGTGGCACTGATTGGCAATGGCAGGTGGCACTGGATGGCACAAGTTGGCACTGGCAGGTGGCACTGATTGGCAGGTGGCACTGGCAGATGGCACTGGATAGCACTAGTTGGCACTGGCAGGTGGCACTAATTGGCACTGGTTGGCATTGGCAGGTGGCACTGGCAGGTGGCACTGGATGGCAATGGCAAGTTTCACAGCCAATAGTGCAACTGTGTGAAACTGAATGCTCTCTGCGGTGCTGCGGTGTGTAACTGTATGGTGAGAGAGAGAGAGAGGAGCTGACAAATTCAGCGTGATTTCAGAGGTGGGCGGGACCCAGCAGTTATCCAGCCAATGATTGGGCTGTTTAAGAAAGGGGCGGGGCCACATACACGTAGCGGCCCTTTCAGATCCCATCCAATTGGCTGGTGTTGGAAAGCTGGGTCCCACCCACCCCTGACATCAAACCTCCATTTTGACAGCTCCTCTTTCTCCATACAGTTTCACACACTGCAGCGCTGCTCTGCTAACAGAGTTTGGAGAAGGGAGGAGGAACCCCACGTTCCTCCTCCCTTCCCCACACTCTGCTGGCAGAGGTACGGCCAGTGTTCAATATCAGCCTTATTTGGATAATAATCGGCCGATTTCTCCAAAATGGCCAAATATCGGCCGGCCGATATATCAGTCGACCTCTAGTCTCGTCCCATTTATTATCTGGAATAATGATGAAAGGTGGCCATTAACTTTAACCCGTGCCGATGGGCAAGAATAGATAGCTTGGACCCAGTTTATCATTCATTACCTCAGACCTTTGCACCTAAGAGTCTCTAACAGAAAGGGCCAACTCACCCTGTCAAACGCTTTTTCAGCGTCAGTCAACAACATTGGGGTCCTCCGTGACCACGCTGCATGAATCAGATTGATTGCTTTGGTTGTATTGTCACGTGCCTCCCTCGTGGGGACAAACCCCACTTGGTCAGAGTAGATCAATTGTGGAATCAGATCCATCAGCTGTATGAAAAGAATTTTGGTGAATATTTTTAGATCCACATTTAAAAGAGAAATCAGCCGGTAATTTTGGCAAAATAGGGGATTCTTACCCTCCTTCAGGATCACTGCAATGTATGCACACAGTGCGTCTCCCGCGAGGGCGGTGACCTCCCCCGCAGCATTATACGCAGAAAGAAAATGTGGAGCCAGAAGCTCCCCAAAGGTCTTGTAATATACAGTTAGACCCCTTTCACACTGGGGCGGTTTGCAGGCGGTATTGCGCTAAAAATACCACCTGCAAACCGCCCCTAAACAGCCTCCGCTGTTTGTTCAGTGTGAAAGCCCGAGGGCTTTCACACTGAAGCGGTGCGCAGGCAGGACGGTAAAAAAAGTCCTGCAAACCGCTTTTTTGGAGCGGTGAAGGAGCGGTGTATTCACCGCTCCTTCACCGCTCCTGCCCATTGAAATCAATGGGACAGCGCGGCTATCCCGCGGCTATAGTGTACGAGGGATTTTAACCCTTTTTCGGCCGCCAGCGGGGGTTAAAACCGCACCGCTAGCGGCCGAATACTGCTGCAAGAACGACGGTACAGCAGCGCTAAAAATAGCACTGTTGTACCGCCGACGCCCCCACCGCCCCAGTGTGAAAGGGGCCTAAAAGGGAATAGCCATCCGGGCCCGGGGCCTTTCCCAGTTGCACTCGTGCCATCGCCAGAGCCACCTCGTCTGCAGAGATGGGTTTCTCTAGTTCGGTTAATTTCTCATCTGAGAGATGGGGGAGTCCCAATCTTTGTAAGTAGTCCTGTATGTCTTTCTGTTGGGAGTATTTCTACCCTTCGGATATTGGGCGCGGAAGATATAAAGAGGTATATACTAAGTATTTAATCGGAGATGTCTGTAAACTACCCAAATCCTTCCACAGACATCTAGGAAAAAATAAGAGGCGCTTTCAAACAAAAAATCAAGTGTATTAAACAAAGTGATGGTGTGACCCTCTACACATGTGTATGTGAACACTAATGCAAAGGTGAAATCTATACATAAATCTACACAAAATGTATATAGGTGTAAATGTACCAGCCAGATCAGTGGTCAAATAAAAAATAAGAGGCGCTTTCAAACAAAAAATCAAGTGTATTAAACACAGTGATGGTGTGACCCTCTACACATGTGTATGTGAACACTAATGCAAAGGTGAAATCTATAAACAAATCTACACAAAATGTATATAGGTGTAAATGTACCAGCCAGATCAGTGGTCAAATATCGATCAACACAGTGATGGTGCGACCCTCTTAATGTGTATAAACCTTACATGCAGTGTAATCTTAGGAAATACATATCTCAATACATTTCCAGTGATAAAACCTATCCTGCCACTTCATATCATGCTGTACATGCAAAAAATATTACCAAATATATCCAAAAATAAAAAATACAAAATACAAATTAACTTCAAAAATATAAATCAGTCTACAATAAAACGTGACCACACACGTGAGAAAAATGTGTCCGAATAAACTGGTAATAAATCTTGATAAAGCACAGGTGATGTTGTGTCTCCTCCACCTCTCCTCTTGTGTGCAGTGATTCCACTCCCTCAAGACCTCCACTCACCGACTTAATTTGCCAGCACTCTCATGCAAGGCAATAATCGCTTATCTACCATACACCAAGGTAGTAGGATCAATCGTTGTTCCACAGTGAATGTTTCCAACCCGGTCCACATGAAAAAAATAATATGTGCTCCAATAGTGTAAACCAGTATCACACATTTATTAAAATCACTGCAATCTTCAATCAGTACACTCACATGTAAAATGATAAAATACAGCTCAAATAAAGTGCAAATCACATCAAACGTAATTCCAGTGGATCCAAATAAAACAAGTGGTCACGGCGGACCCTAGGTGTGCTGGTGCAGGGTTATCAATCTCACCCCTCCCTTGGATGTCCTCTGTCCCTCCATATAAACAATGCTCCTCTCCTTCAGTGTGGCTCACAGTGCTGCACGTCACGTCTCACAGCCACGCCCCCGACCTTTCGTCATAGGTTGACTTATTCATGGGATAGGCTGTGCTCCCTGCCACTCATCCCTTATATGCCTATCTAAATAACGCTCATTGGCCGGCTCATCGCGCATGCGCACATCTCGGGTCCCCGTTATGTGAATTACGCTGAGAGCTCCGGTACACAGCATAATGGGAATCAGGCATTCTAGCGATGTGAACTGATGTTTGCAAAGAATCTCTTGTTACGTGAGGTGTCATGCAGATACAGCTGACGCTCCAACTGATCGCTGCATGTCACATCACATAGTGAAACACCGAGGAGGAATCCAGGTGGGGCCTACCAGAAAGGAGGAGGGAGACAGATACCCCCCGAGGGAGACAGATACCCCCCCTGACCGCAACAGCTACAGCAGATACCCCCTACTGACCGCAACAGCTACTTATCAATAAGAAGCGGTCACCACCCAGCATGGATAAGAAACATCCCGAAGGGACAAATGTTGCGGGTGCGTCGAAATTGTACACAGTTGGAAGATTTCTTTGAGCAGGCAGGGGTCCTAAAGAATAAATTTATACAAAAAGGTTATGGGGAGGAAGGACTGAATGTAGTCATTTAAGAAGTAGCAGAAATGCCTAGGGAACAGTGTCTGAATAAAAAGGAAATTGTAGTAAAGGACAACCAACATCAGTTTGGATTTATTTCTGGATATCATTGCCAGTATAAGGATATAGAAGGCATTTTCAGGAAGTATTGGCATATTCTGTGCAGAGATAGGCACTTGGGAGAGGTGCTACCGAGCCAGCCAAAGTTTATATACAGAAGGGCCCCCAGTTTTGGTGACCATGTGGTCAGGAAGATTTTGGACCCACCAGGGAATAAGTACCTGAGGTTGGATTTTAGGGGCTTTACTGCTGCAGGAGATGTATCTGCTGCAGAACGGTGAAAGTAAGTCACAGAGGGATAAAGAGTGTAACCAATAGAGATGGTGAGTCCTTTGAGATTAGGGAGTTCAGCACCTGCAACTTCTCACATGTAGTATATTTAATGTGGTGCCCTTGTGGCCTTTTCTATGTGGGGAGAACGAAGAGACTCCTTAGGATTAGAATCTCTGAGCACCTAATATAAAGAATGGTTATAAATACCATAGCGTTTCTCTACATTTTAAGGAAAAACATCAGCAGGATCCCTCTCTACTGCAGTTTTGTGGGATAGATGTGATCCATCCCTCGTGGAGGGGATCCAACAGAGTTAGGAATCTATCCCAAAGAGAAACCCGGTGGATATTTTTAATGAAGAGTCTGGCCCCAAGGGGGTTAAATATAGAACTAGACCTGAATTGTTTTATTAATGATTTTTAATTACTTTTAATTATATGTACTTTAAGCATTTTTAGCATTATATATAAACCACTGAGTGAAGGGGAACCTGTATCTACAGAGACAGTAGATACATGTCTAGAATTAGATTCTATCACTACCCTATATAGTGGGGTGGGCCATATATGTATAGGCCCCTTTTATTATAAATATCGATTTTACTTCATATTATAAATATCGATTTTATTTCTTTTTATTTTGAATATAAACTCACTGGGTTCTCAGTTTATATACAATTTGGATACATTTAACATGCTTACTAGTGATAAGGGATTTTATACACTTTTTGTTGTTTCATATTTACCTTTCTATTTTAGATTTGAGTTTAGATGTACACACATATAATCTATACCCACTATAGATGAGAACATCTAGTCATATGGATGGCTTATACCTAGAGGTGAGGGGGGGATTGATTATTTCCAGTGTATTTAGATAGGAAGTTTCTCATCATGTGGATGTATGTATCTGTGTGAACAACACAAAACATTCAGGAAGTAATGTGAGAGCGGCATCTGCAGGGGTTAATACTGTGTTGTGCTGTGTGTTAATGCTGCTTTCACTATGTGATGTGACATGCAGCGATCACTTGGAGCGTCAGCTGTATCTGCATGACACCTCACGTAACAAGAGATTCTTTGCAAACATCAGTTCACATCGCTAGAATGCCTGATTCCCATTATGCTGTGTACCGGAGCTCTCAGCGTAATTCACATAACGGGGACCCGAGATGTGCGCATGCGCGATGAGTCGGCCAATGAGCGTTATTTAGATAGGCATATAAGGGATGAGTGGCAGGGAGCACAGCCTATCCCATGAATAAGTCAACCTATGACGAAAGGTCGGGGGCGTGGCTGTGAGACGTGACGTGCAGCACTGTGAGCCACACTGAAGGAGAGGAGCATTGTTTATACGGAGGGACAGAGGACATCCAAGGGAGGGGTGAGATTGATAACCCTGCACCAGCACACCTCGGGTCCGCCGTGACCACTTGTTTTATTTGGATCCACTGGAATTACGTTTGATGTGATTTGCACTTTATTTGAGCTGTATTTTATCATTTTACATGTGAGTGTACTGATTGAAGATTGCAGTGATTTTAATAAATGTGTGATACTGGTTTACACTATTGGAGCACATATTTTTTTCATGTGGACCGGGTTGGAAACATTCACTGTGGAACAACGATTGATCCTACTACCTTGGTGTATGGTAGATAAGCGATTATTGCCTTGCATGAGAGTGCTGGCAAATTAAGTCGGTGAGTGGAGGTCTTGAGGGAGTGGAATCACTGCACACAAGAGGAGAGGTGGAGGAGACACAACATCACCTGTGCTTTATCAAGATTTATTACCATTTTATTCGGACACATTTTTCTCACGTGTGTGGTCACGTTTTATTGTGGACTGATTTATATTTTTGAAGTTAATTTGTATTTTGTATTTTTTATTTTTGGATATATTTGGTAATATTTTTTGCATGTACAGCATGATATGAAGTGGCAGGATAGGTTTTATCACTGGAAATGTATTGAGATATGTATTTCCTAAGATTACACTGCATGTAAGGTTTATACACATTAAGAGGGTCGCACCATCACTGTGTTGATCGATATTTGACCACTTATCTGCCTGGTACATTTACACCTATATACACATTTTGTGTAGATTTGTGTATCGATTTCACCTTTGCATTAGTGTTCACATACACATGTGTAGAGGGTCACACCATCACTGTGTTTAATACACTTGATTTTTTGTTTGAAAGCGCCTCTTATTTTTTCCTAGATGTCTGTGGGAGGATTTGGGTAGTTTACAGACATCTCCGATTAAATACTTAGTATATGCATTATAATTTAAAGGGGCTGCTTCATAGTGGGTGTGGGAATTCAATTCCCCACGTGGGTTATTGTATAGATTGATTTTGAGCACATTCACATTCAGTTTGTGAAACATAGTGGCGCGGTGGAGGTATTAGTTTTTGGGTGAAGGGCGGTATACCATTTATAATACCTATTACTTATAAAGAGGTATAATACTTCAGAAACTGGTCTGCTATGTCCTCTGTAGCAAGGACCTTATTATGGGTATTAGCATACACACTATATATATATATATATATATATATATATATAACTGCGCTTAGGACGCCTAGTAGGTCTGCAGCCTCCCCTAATAGAGCTCCCCTGAGGGGTCTCCCGGTAGATAGGATATAATAAATTGGGGTGGATGGCGCTACCTATTTGTAATTCTTATCAGAACATGAACAAGGGACAAGAGGGAGGAGGAAGAGAGGGGAAGGGGGTGAGTGCTACACCACTAATGGGTATACCACACCTATACTATTGTATATGATCCCACCTCAGATCTAGTCCCAATGAGTTAGATATTGGTGTGTCTGTACTCTGTCACTAAGTGCTAAATTGGCATCCAGTGTGGTAATATATACCCAGATTTAGTTATACTCCAAAAATTAAAATTAAAAAATAAAAATTAATATATGTTAACGTTCCATGTGCATAAATAGCCTTACTGAAGTGTGCAAACTCTTAGTGTAAGAACAATAATACAGATGAGTGAAAAAAATAAATAAATAAACTAAACGTGATACCGTGATAAATCTATCCTGAAGGATTGTTTTAAGGGAACATATGGAGCCTACTAAACACTAGTCTATTATTGATTCCCTGGTGGTTTCCTGGTACTAGTAACCAGGATATAAACGTGATACAAATCCAGAAAATAGGTCATTAAATTATAGACCCCACTCATATAAATATCACCATTTGTGTATCCAAGTCCAGATGACAAAAAAGATAAAACCGCATAAAGCGGACACACTGTTCTTTCGTAGCAGGTATAAGATAAGTTTATATATAACTGTGCAAATAATAGTCCATATAATGTGCATATAATATTCTTCAAACTGTGTGACAAAAAACAGATGGTGACTTGGGTGCTCGCAGTATCCTCTGGTGACTTTGTGCTCCCCCTCAAGGGTGCCCACTCACCCCCAAAGGGGCAATACGCTTTTAGATGTTACCTGCTGCAGTTAATTCGCCACCATAGTCATTGCGATACCAAGGATGGGCCTCTATCTTCAGGTAGATTGTAGTATGGTCTGTGGTTGCTTCCTCATAAAAGGAAAGAGATATGGACTCCCATAGTGTAGTAATGTTGTAAATTTATTGTTAAAAAACATTATCCAAATAAAAACACTATGACCAGGTAAGAAACAAAAAATAATAATAAAAATAAAATAAAAATTTTAAAAAGGTCCCGGACAAAGGCTTTCAATTAGATTTTCCAAAAAGCCATCTACTATGCTGTGTGAGTAATATGGCAGACTTCTAATGCCACTCAAGCCTCAAATTTCAAAAACAAGCGCTAGACACACAGTGGAGACAGCAGCGCCGCACTGCGTTCCATCTGCGTTCCACCCGCTCGTAACACAGGAAATGAAGTAGCGTGCGTGGCTCTGTCATACGCGTTTCATCATAGATGTCCTCAGCGATGTCTATCGCTGAGGACGTCTATGGTGAAACACGTACGACGGCGCCGCGCACCGCTACGTCATTTCCTGTGTTACGAGATCTGCAAGAGCCCAGGCAGCTAGTGATTTCTTATGGACGGCCTCTAGGGATCGGATTTTGTCCAACAGACTCACAATCTGTTGCTCTCTAGCTTTCTTGAATCAGGATCCTATCTTAATCAAGAGACCCCTGATGTAACCTTTGTGTGCCTCCGGACCATCCTTGGGGCGACCTCTGCGTTTACAAAAAGAAGAAAAAAACTGTCTCAGTTCCCTTAACACCTCCTCGGCAACCTCGGGCAATTGGATCAGTGAATCGTTAATCTTCCACATCCACTGAATGGGAGCGGGTTGCAGCAGGTCAATGTCTAAAAAAAAAAAACGGTGCGTGGTCTGAAAACGTTATGGAGCCAATCGAGGCCGAGGTAACCCTGGACAAGAGTGATTGAGGCATCATAAAACGATCAATTTGGGTGTAGGAGTGATGTAGATGCGAGTAGAACGTGTTGTCTCTATGGTTCGGGTGGAGAACCCACCACACATCTATTAGGTGGAAAGCGTAGAAGTTTCTCTTTAGGCGTTTCAATGCTTCGTAAGAGAGCTGAGAGGCATTCCTGGAGGAATCCAGGGCCGGATCCATGACGAAGTTCATGTCACCCCTCAGGATCACCGCCCCTTCAGCAAACTCCCCCGATTTGGTCAAGATTGGATCCAAGAAAGTGATCTGATTTGAATTAGGGAGGTATAGGTTCACCAGAGTGACCAAGGAGCCCCCCCCCCAGTGTTCCCTTTAGAAAAAGAGCCCTGCCATCCGTATCACTCCATTGATCCTTCTCCAACAACTGGGTTGTACCACAGACCAAGATGCTTACCCCTTTTGACTTAGATTCAGGAGAGCACCCGTTGTATGCCGTCGGAAAAAAGCGGTCTTGGAGTCTTGCTATTTTATTAGCACGAAAATGCGTCTCCTGGAGAAAACAGATGTGAGCTTTCATATGTTTCAGGTTAGCCAGCACCATAGAGCGTTTCTCCGGGGTGTTTAGCCCCTTCACATTAATAGAGACAATGCGAGCAGGCTCTGTTTTACCCGTGGTCATTGTATGAGCTGGTGGAGGCATAGGTTCAACTAAAACACAAAAAAAAAAAAAAAGGGGGGGGGGGAGGGGAAGAAAGAGCAGGAGATAAGGGTAAGGAGAGAGAAGAGGTGAGAAGGAGACCAAGAGGAAACAGAAAGAAAGAGGAAATGAAGACAACTAGTATGTCGTAGGCGTAAGAGAAACCTAGTCTCAATGCACCCCAGTGACCCCAACGAAGGAGCCGCTTAACGGGTGTAACCCTATCTGAGGGAAGCGGTTGTTCACAGCAGGGGTCAGAAGCTCCCTATCCTCACCCACACTGTTTACATCAACAAGAAAAAAAAATACTTGAGTAGCTGAAATGCCAAAAGATGCCAATACGGGTGCCCTTCACGCTTGTAGATGGCATGGGGAATAGTGCCCCATCATTGATGTCAGTTTGAGGAATACACAGACCTTTCCCTCTCACACTCCGGTCTGGAGCCGCCACCTCTCCTTCCCACACTCCGGTCTGGTTCCTCCAGCCCGCTTTGGTCTGGTCCCTTGCCTCAGCCCACTCCCCCCCCCCCCTTTTTGGTCTGGCCCCTGGTCCGAACAAACTCCCTTTCTATTGCAAGCCCCTCTGGTCCGGTTCCTCTCCCACATTCCTCTCTTCCAAACTCCCTCCCAACCTACTCCCTACGCCTGGTCTCCAAAGTAGGTTACTCCCTCCCACTCTCCAGTACGGTCCCCTCTCCCATTCAGGGCCAGCCCCCTCACTGCATTGTCAGTAATGAACAAGGAATTTACTTTAGTAGTTATGTTTTGATGCAGTTTGAGTGCAACACTCCATTTTTTCATTATTATTTGAAATAAACGAAAAATTGGCATATTCTTTTTTTTTAATGATTTTTCTCTGATTAATCGAAATAATAATCGGCCAACTAATCGATTATGAAAATAATCGTTAATTACAGCCCTACAAATAAATGTCAAAAGCATCTAAGAGCTGTAGTGTACATAAGTCTGAAGGACAGTAAACTGGCCCCTTGTTTAGAAAGTTTGGAGACCACTGGTCTAGAGAATTGTATGCTTGCATTAAAGGGTAAGTTCACCTTTGTACACTTTTTTTTTTTCTAAATTCCAGCTCCTTTATGCACCAATATAGCATTTATGTACTTTTCTTGCAAAAATGTCAAAGCTTTCCATTAAATCTACATTCACTTACTTCTCTTGTCCTAATCTACATTTCCAGACGTTTCCATTAGTAATGTCTTATTCCTGATCAGACTTTAGGTCATGATACAGGAAGGAGTTGACCAGCTGACCTCATTAGCACACACCCTGCATCATCCACCCTCCCATTCCCAGGTGCATGTTTTTTAAATGAAATGCAATCAATCAGTGATCAGCCTTCTCACTAAATACGCAATCAGATTGCATAGTGTATGGCCATCTTTATACAAGTACATAAGAAGGATTGGACAGAAACACTCAGCTGTCAAGCCCCGTTCACAACTCTGCATAGCGGGAACTCGCACTCCCACATGCGTTTTTTTTTTCTTTGGGGGGGGGGTTTGAGCATTTTCACTCATCACACATAGGGCAGCCCATCCACCTGAATGGGCTGCCCTACACATTGCCATTGCTCCAAAGAAGTTGCACCAATTTCACTTTCAGTCCCCATTCATCTAGCATAGTGGGAGCGAACATTTTAGGTCTCGTTTTTCCTGTGACACGCATAGGGCAGCCCGTTGATTTCAATTGGCTGCACTACATGTGGTTAATGGGACATTTTGTGTGTTTTTTACTGTGCGTTTTGCAGCATTTGCCCCTTGTTTTTTCACATGGCAAAATGCGTGTTTGCTTCTGTGTTTGGTGTGCTGTTAACAATTAATGGCACTGAAAGCGCAACTAGTAATTTTAGGTGCATAAACATGGCCATACACTATGCAATCTGATTGTATATTGTGTATTTAGTGAGAAGGGTGACCACTGATTGATTGCATTTATTTAAAAAACGTGCACCTGGGAATAGGAGGATGGATGATGCAGGGTGTGTGCTAATGAGGTCAGCTGGTCAACTCCTTCCTGTGTCATGACCTAAAGTCTGATCAGGAAGAAGACATTACTAATGGAAACATCTGGAAACGTGGATTAGGACAAGAAGAGTAAGTGACTGTAGATTTAATGGAAAGCTTTGATATTTTTGCAAAAAAAGTACATGAATGCTATATTGGTGCATAGGGGAGCTGGAAATTAGGGGGGAAAAAAAAGTGTACATAGGTGAACTTACCCTTTAATGCCTCCTTCCTCAACAGCATACCCTCACCTTTTTTTCTGTATCCCCTTTGTTGCATTCAGTCACTGGTACACTTCCAAGTATTGATTTCTATATACAAGAAGCATGAGTTATTCAAAGTTGAATACTGGTGCCCTATGTGTACTTTGCCTCTTTGCATGAACTTCGTTTGATAACGTCTGATCACCGCTGCTCTCTCTCCCTGGCAGGATAGCTGTATGGGATTGTTGTACTCCCCCCCCCCCCCCCGTAGTTTTTTGCAGGCTGTATGTAGTGGCTGGACCAGATTAAATAAAATAAAGGATTTTATGTGTATGTTCAGTGCCGGACTATCCTACCGGGATACCGGGAAATATCCCGGTAGGCTGGCTGCACAAAGTACCGCTGGGGCCGCTCACAGTGCCTGTGTCAGCATCAGCAATCTAAAGAGCGGCCGCCGCTGCTGCACTATGCCATGGCTGTGTGTCACTCACTGTCTGTGTGTGTCTCCGGGGCCGCTCACTGCCTGTGTCCTGACCTAAAGATCAGCAGCGGTGGCCGCCGCTGCTGCACTATGCCATGGCTGCCTGTGTCACTCACTGTCTCCTCTGGCGCGCCGCCCACCACACTCATCATGCCTCGCTCTGTCTGTGTGCCTGTGGGGGAGGAGCAGGAGAACGCCGTGCTGCTCCATTTTGCCTCGTCCCGTGCGGTGCTACAACACAACAAGAATTAAGGTATTAAAAAAAAATCTCTCTCTCTCTCTCGCTCTCTCTCCCAGATTATTAGCTGTATACCATCAAACGCTGCCACTGTGCCCATAGATTGCCAACACTGTGCCCTGCCCATCAAACGCAGCCACTGTACCCATCAAACACAGCCACTGTACCCATAAATTGCCACCACTGTGCCCATTCAACGCAGCCACTGTACCATCAAACGCAGCCACTGTACCATCAAACGCAGCCACTGTACCATCAAACGCAGCCACTGTACCATCAAACGCAGCCACTGTACCATCAAACGCAGCCACTGTACCCATCAATTGCAGCCACTGTACCCATCAATTGCAGCCACTGTGCCCATCAAACGCAGCCACTGTACCCATAAATTGCCACCACTGTGCCCATTAAACGCTGCCACTGTACCATCAAACGCAGCCACTGTACCATCAAACGCAGCCACTGTACCCATAAATTGCCACCACTGTGCCCATTAAACGCTGCCACTGTACCATCAAACGCAGCCACTGTACCATCAAACGCAGCCACTGTGCCCATCAATTGCAGCCACTGTACCATCAAACGCAGCCACTGTACCCATAAATTGCCACCACTGTGCCCATCAAACGCTGCCACTGTACCATCAAACGCAGCCACTGTACCATCAAACGCAGCCACTGTACCCATAAATTGCCACCACTGTGCCCATTAAACGCTGCCACTGTACCATCAATTGCAGCCACTGTGCCCATCAATTGCAGCCACTGTGCCCATCAATTGCAGCCACTGTGCCCATCAATTGCAGCCACTGTACCCATCAATTGCCACCACTGTGCCCATTAAACGCTGCCACTGTACCATCAAACGCAGCCACTGTACCATCAAACGCAGCCACTGTACCCATAGATTGCCAACACTGTGCCCTGCCCATCAAACGCAGCCACTGTGCCCATTAAACGCAGCCACTGTACCCATCAAATGCAGCCACTGTACCATCAAAAGCAGCCACTGTACCCATAAATTGCCACCACTGTGCCCATTAAACGCTGCCACTGTGCCCATCAAACGCAGCCACTGTGCCCATCAAACGCAGCCACTGTACCATCAAACGCAGCCACAGTACCCATAAATTGCCACCACTGTGCCCATTAAACACAGCCACTGTACCATCAAACGCTGCCACTGTACCATCAAACGCTGCCACTGTGCCCATCAAACGCAGCCACTGTGCCCATCAAACGCAGCCACTGTGCCCATCAAACGCAGCCACTGTACCCATAAATTGCCACCACTGTGCCCATTAAATGCAGCCACTGTACCATCAAATGCAGCCACTGTACCCATCAATTGCAGCCACTGTGCCCATCAAACGCATCCACTGTACCATCAAACGCAGCCACTGTACCCATAAATTGCCACCACTGTGCCCATCAAACGCAGCCACTGTGCCCATCAAACGCAGCCACTGTACCATCAAACACAGCCACTGTACCACCAAACGCAGCCACTGTACCCATAAATTGCCACCACTGTGCCCATTAAACGCTGCCACTGTACCATCAAACGCAGCCACTGTACCATCAAACGCAGCCACTGTACCCATAAATTGCCACCACTGTGCCCATTAAACGCTGCCACTGTACCATCAAACGCAGCCACTGTACCATCAAACGCAGCCACTGTACCATCAAACGCAGCCACTGTACCCATCACCGCTGCCACTGTACCCATCAAACGCTGCCACTGTACCCATTAAACGCAGCCACTGTACCCATAAATTGCCACCACTGTGCCCATCAAACGCTGCCACTGTGCCCATCAAACGCAGCCACTGTACCATCAAACGCAGCCACTGTACCATCAAACGCAGCCACTGTACCCATAAATTGCCACCACTGTGCCCATTAAACACAGTCACTGTTCCCATCAAACGCTGCCACTGTACCCATAAATTGCTGCCACTGTGCCCCATCAAACTCAGCCACTGTACCCATTATTTGCAGCCACTGTGCCCATTAAACGCAGCCACTGTACCATCAAACGCAGCCACTGCACCCATAAATTGCCACCACTGTGCCCATTAAACGCTGCCACTGTGCCCATCAAACGCAGCCACTGTACCATCAAACGCAGCCACTGTACCCATAAATTGCCACCACTGTGCCAATAAAACACAGCCACTGTACCCATCAAACGCAGCCACTGTGCCCATCAAACGCAGCCACTGTGCCCATCAAACGCAGCCACTGTGCCCATTAAACGCAGCCACTGTACCATCAAACGCAGCCACTGTACCCATAAATTGCCACCACTGTGCCCATTAAACACAGCCACTGTGCCCATCAAACGCAGCCACTGTGCCCCATCAAACGCAGCCACTGTGCCCCATCAAACGCAGCCACTGTGCCCCATCAAACGCAGCCACTGTGCCCCATCAAACGCAGCCACTGTGCCCATCAAATGCAGCCACTGTGCCCATCAAACGCAGCCACTGTAACCATCAATTGCCGCCAGTTTTCCCCATCAATTGCCACCAGTTTGCCCATTAAATCCTGCCAGTGTCCCCCCCGCCCGGCACTTACCTGTCTCAGGTCAGCGCGTTGCTCCACGCTCCCTCCGATAGGCATCCAATCACAGCGCCTGTCGCTTCAGCCAATCAGGTGACAGGTAACCAGACCCAGTGCACCTGATTGGCTGAGAGGCGGGTCAATGTTAGGGAAGCGATTTATTTGATTTCCTAACACAGCACCGTGTAAGCAGCGAACGCACAGCAGTGTGCCCGCTGTTTACCAATTTGGAAGCCTATTAGAGCTGACGGCTCTAATCAGGCACTTCTAAAAACACCCCCGCCGCTGTAATTCACATGCCCGATGCCCAACAAGGGTGCCGGACACCTGAATAGGGGGCGGGAGCAGCGACAATAGATAGATTCATGCAATGCATGAATCTGTCTATTGAAGATTGACAGGTGCAATGGACGCACCGCCACTGCCCAGTTGTATTTCCCCTGGGTGGGGAAATCCCACCATGTTTTACATTATACATTCCTATACACTGTGTGCCCTATAAAAAGGAGGTGGGCATTAAGGGACAGAGTGGTATGCAGGCAATTTGTTTTATTTTTTGTGTGCATTACTGGGCACTTTCACCCCCTTCCTTCCCAGGCCAATTTTCAGCTTTCAGCGCTGTCACACTTTCAATGACAATTGCGCGGTCATGCAACGCTGTTCACACAAATAGAGCTTTCTTTTGGTGGTATTTATTCACTACTCAGTTTTTTATTTTTTGCGATATAAGCGGAAAAAAAGAGCGGAAATTTGGAAAAAAAAAACAATATTTTCTATTTTAAAAGAAATCCAATAAAATCTAATTTTGTCATAAATGTAAGCCAAAATGTATTCTGCTACATGTCTTTGGTAAAAAAATCATGTTAAAGTGTATAATAATTGGTTTGTGTGATCACAGACATATGTACGCAGATGATCATGCACAGATGTGATCACGGACATATGTGTGCAGATGATCATTGGGACATATGATTTTACTGTTACATATGTGGGGGACAGGTTTTTTTTACTGTGTGGGGACATGTGTGTGGGGACAGTGTTTTGGGGACTTTGTGTGTTTACATTGTTTTGGGACATGTGTAAAAAGCTGTAAAAAACAGCTCATTCTCACTGATCACTGGCCGGTTGCAGACATCTGCTCTCCTCTCCGACAACTTCCGTGTGAGGAGAAGAGAGCCAATTGCCTAGAAAACGGCTCTCTATTTACATCACATGATGGCTGTGATTCCACACAGCCGTCATGTGATCAGGAGGGCCAATCACAGAGCCCTATGTGCTTTTATATGTGTCTTATCTATATATAATGCACTCTTTAAATATGCTTTAAAATGCACGGTTTTCCATTTTATGAACAAGAAAATAATGACGTTATGCTGTTGGGCTGGTATAATAATGCTATGGGGCTGGTATGACATTTTTTCCAGGGCTGGTTTTCATTCCCAGTCCAGCCCTGTGTATGTTAACTCATGTGCTTACTGAAAATGAACCCTTTTTATCCCTTAGTTGCCCACTGCGCTTCCTCCAGACAGATAATCTCACATTGGAAGAATTGCATAAGGCACGACTGTCCTGTGTGCCTACCTTTAAAGAATGCCAGTAGCATCAGGAACCAGCAGTGTAAGTGTATTTTCTGTCTTTTGCTCTTTTGTGATATAGAACAATGTTACCAAAAAGGGAATGATTGTGAGCCTTGTCTACCCTTACTGATGATAGAATATACTGCGTGTAGCGGTACCCTCCTGAGGGCTGCTGAGTGTTGTAGTCCGTCTGTCACCCTGCCCAGCCAGGCACACAGTCTCACTCACCCTCAGGCAGAAAACCAGTCATTGAACTTTGTTTGTATTTTTATTGAGGGGAATAAACTTGGATGGGGGTAGGGAATTTATGAGATGCCCAGATGATTAGGAACAGTTCAGGGACTTGAGACTATATTCAACTCCAGTACATACACCTCCTCTCTTCTCTTCAGCACATCACTTGCTTGCACTTCCCAGACCAACTAGCACTATATTTTAAGCCTGACACTGGCTCAGCCAGGCCTAAGGTGAATGCCCTTTGCAGGCAGGGACAGCAGGCCCCTTTGGTGTAGGAAAATATGTAGGTAGTCCTAGTGCTAGCTGTCCACATGGCTACTGCTCCCAGCACCACATCTTCAGGCCCTGCCAGCCCTCCTGGCTGCAGCTGCCTCTCTCCACTGCCTGAGCTACCACAGTCCACTCCACTGGCTCTGCACCCATCCCAGACTGCACTCTCCCAGTCCAGGCGTGCCTCCCCAGTCCTTCCTGACTGTGTGTCACTCACCAGCTTTCCTGGCTGCGACCTGTAGTTCCTCCCTTGAGACTTGCCCGGCAGTGCTCTCTCCTGCTGTCCTCTCCTTGCTCCCGTTCCTCCTGTCCAGGATACCTCCATGAGTTCTTAGAAGGTCCCGTCCGCAACCGAGCCCAGGCCCAAAGTCACCCCCCCCCCAGACTGGGGAGCTCCCTCAAAGGCCCTGACAGCCTAGCACTCCATCTCCAGCTTCCAGACCGAACAACCCCTCCCCAGCTGAGCTGACCCTGGGTATTTAAGGAGGCCTGCCCCCTGCCAATCTAAGCTGGGGATCGGTCAGGGCTCCTCTAAACAATCTCCACCTCCCCTCTACTCCTTTCTTTTCAGATTATTCGAGCAGGCTCTGGAAAGAAGTGGGAGGTCTTGATGATGCTGCTTGTGAGTCACCAGCTCTACACTGAGTCAGTCCCAACCCAGTTCAAAACACAGGAAGCCAAGCCTGGAAATGTACCTACTCTCAAAAAAAAAAAAATAACACTATCCTTCTAGCACACTAGAGGGTGCTACATGCATATAAATTATTCTGGAACAAATGCAATTCTAAGCTTTAAAGTGACCCCATTGCTATAATAACCCAAAGTCCCCTGTAAAAGAAGAAGCTGAATACTTACCTTTCCAGTGGGCAATGAGTCCAGTGTTTGTTTTATTCCTGAGTTATGGGTGCTACTACTGACACTTCTGGGAGTGTCACATAGTGTGTCCTTACTGCACCCTGTGGTTCCATCTGCTGGCCACTATGCTACTACAGGACCCTATACATCAGGGGTAGGCAACCAGTAGCCCCCCAGCTGTTGTGGAACTACATTTCCCATGAGGCACTGCAAGGCTGGCAGTTACAATTACTCCCAGAGGCATTATGGGACTTGTAGTTCTGCAACAGCTGGAGGGCCCCAGGTTGCCTACCCCTGCTATACATAGTAGTAAAGTAGGAGCAGGTAGGTGAAACGACAGAACACAACAAGGGAAACAGTAACTTACAAACCCAGAAGTGTTGGATAGCATTGATGCCCAAAGCTCTATAAGAGAAAGAACATTGGACTCAGTGCTTGCCAGAGAGGTAAGTATTTAATTTCCCATTTTTTTTACATAATTTTTTTAACATAGCAACAGAGTCACTTTCGGTTGTGACATGCATTCCTACAGTACTGTGCTACTCACAATGGAGAATGTCCATCTACCTACAGATACTCAGGAAGACAGACACTCTTTTATACTCTATGACATAACTGTGTCCCTGTTTAGCTAGATACAGTTAAATAGCACCAATTATGATTATGCAATTATATATTGTACCAATATATTGCAGCTTAGCAATCATTGGGTGTCTGCATTTGTTTTCTTTTCTTTTTTCACCTGGTGATTGGCCAGTAACACACCTCATGTATTAGAGTGCCCCCAATCTGGATGAAGGAGCACAGGGGGCACATTTGGACAGCAGTATTGTCAGTCTGGGGCGAGGGGGAGTGTTAGATGTACTAGCATATTTAAATATACTTACAAATTGAAGCTAAACTTCAGCTCACACATTTATAAACAGTTACAGAAACAGTTTTTTTCCCATTTGGGATAAAGGTTTTCCATAACATGAATGAATAAAAGCTGATCATTGTAATCAGTAAATGGTTTGTCTCATCTCTATTTAACCACTTCAGCCCCAGAAGATTTGGCTGCTCAATGACCAGGCCATTTTTTGCGATACAGCACTGTGTCACTTTAACTGACAATTGTGCAGCCGTGCAACGTTGTACCCAAACAAAATTGATGTCCTTTTTTTCCCACAAAATAGAGCTTTCTTTTGGTGGTATTTGATCATCTCTGCGGTTTTTATTTTTTGCGCTATAAAAAAAAAAAAAGAAAGAGGGACAATTTTGAAAAAAAACCACAGTGATTGGTTTGCGCAAAAGTTATAGCGTCTACAAAATAGGGGAAACATTTATGGCATTTTTATTATTATTTTTTTTTTTTTTACTAGTAATGGCAGTAATCAGTGATTTCTATCGGGAATGCGACATTATGGCGGACAGACCGGACACTTTTGACACATTTTTGGGACCACTGGCATTTATATCAGTGCTATAAAAATGGACTGATTACTGTGTAACTATCACTGGCAGGGAAGGCGTTAACAGTAGGGGGCAATCAAGGGGTTAACTGTGTATCATAGGGAGTGATTCTAACTGTGGGGGGATGGGACTGCCTGGGTGAGGAGACCAATCATTGTTTATACTTAGTATGAACAACAGATCGCTCTCCTCACCCCTGAGAGCACGGAGATCTGTCTGTTTACATTGACAGATCTCCGTTTTGTCTCTGTGTGGGAGCGATCGCAGGTGCCCGGCGATCATCGCGGCCGCCGGGCACGCGCATCGGCTCCGGCATCGCGCCGCGTGCGCGCATTCCTAGTGGTCACAAAGCGATCCGGCGTACAGTTACGTCGGTTCGCCCAGTATAACTGCGGTGGCTGGTCGAGAAGGGGTTAATCACAACTGGGGTTTTTAGTTTTTAAGCTACAAATGAAAAAAAGACCAAAGATTTTCAAAACAAAATGCATTTTTCTTAGTTTCTGTTATAAAATGTAGCAAATAAGTAATTTCTCTTCATAAATTTTGACCAAAAATGATACTGCTACATTTCTTTGGTCAAAATAACCCAAGACAGGGTTTATTTGGTGTTGGCAGTGATGGGGGACAGACAGATGTTTTGTGCACCGTGACAGATGTTTTATCGGACACTGACGTGTATGGGGACAGGGGTATCATTGGTGGTTGGTCTACTGTTTGTGGGGGGATCTGTGACAGCTCTCTATATAAAATCATCCTCACACAGAGAGCTGTCACATAGCTGCAGATTCCCCCCCCCCACACACACACACACACTGAGCTCTAACTGAGCTTGGCGGGGAGAACTGTCACAGACACACGCGTCTCTGTTTACATTGTGAAGGCTGTGATTGGACACAGCTGTCACATAATCGAAAGAGCCAATCACAGGGCACATATCCCAATCTGCTTGGCTGGATCCTGTGATCATAATGATCACAGGATTGAGCCACAGCGCGCCCCCTTGTTCTGAGGACGTTCCTGAACGTCCACTCAGAACAAGGAAAGGGCCACCCAGCCGTTTATGTGCAGTGGCTGGGTGGGAGGTGGTCAAAGCATGACATGTTAGGTATCTATTTACTCGGCATAACATCAATTGGGCTAACTTTACTGTTTTTTTTTTTAAATTCATGAAAGTGTATTTTCTTTCAAAAAAATTGCATTTGAAAGGCCGCTACTGTGTGACATAAAATATTGCAAAAATTGCAATTTTATTCTCTAGGGTCTCTGCTAAAAAAAAAATAATATATATAAATATAAATATATATATATATATATATATATATATATATATATATATATATATATATATATATATATATATATATATATATATATATATATATATATATATATATATATATATATATATATATAATGTTTGGGGGTCCTAAGTAATTTTCTAGCATGGATTGTAAGCAACAAATGTCAGAAAAAGGCTTAGACAAGAAGTAGTTAAATCAGTGTGAGTGTAGTAGTGCCATGCTGGCAACTTACAGAAAAGTGTGTAAAAGAGAGTCCTCCGCGAATCTAATAACCAATAAACTGTTCCATTCCTAAGTGCATTTACCTTTGAATTTCTGGTAGAGCTTGGGAGAAGGAAATATATATATACACACATACACACACACACACTATATAAAATTGCCCTAAAGTTGATATACCAATATACTATATTACCAAAAGTATTGGGAAGGCTGCCTTTACACGCACATGAACTTTAATGGCATCCCAGTCTTAGTCCGTAAGGCTCAATATTGAGTTGGCCCACCCTTTGCAGCTATAACAGTTTCAAATCTTCTGGGAAGGCTGTCCACAAGGTTTAGGAGTGTGTCTATGGGAATGTGTGAACATTCTTCCAGAAGCACATTTGTGAGGTCAGGCACTGATGTTGGATGAGAAGGCCTGACTCACAGTCTCCTCTCTAATTCATCGCAAAGGTGTTCTATCAGGTTGAGGTCAGGACTCTGTGCAGGCCAGTCAAGTTCCCCCACCCCAAACTTGCTCATCCATGTCTTTATGGACCTTGCTTTGTGCCCTGGTCAAAATCATTTGGTGGAGGGGGGGATTATGGTGTGGGGTTGTTTTTCAGGGGTTGGGCTTGGCCCCTTAGTTCCAGTGAAGGGAACTCTTAAGGCGTCATTATACCAAGACATCTTGTACAATTTCATACTCCCAACTTTGTGGGAACAGTTTGGGGATGGCCCCTTCCTGTTCCAACATGACTGCGTACCAGTGCACAAACAACTGTTTGTCAACTGTCAGTATTTCCCACTGCTACTAACAGATTCCAAACTGTTCAGATCATTAAAGCTTTGTGGCTTGCAGACTAACGCTTAGGACAGGCTGCTTCAATGGCCAGCAGGAATGTACATAAAGCAGGATGTGGCAGGCTAGCTTCAAAACTATCAAGAAGTGTAGAGGGTAGCTAGCAATTTTGTGAATATATATTCTGCACAAGACATTGCAAACCTTCCAGTTTTTGAACATAAGAATGAAGGACACGAAGGCATAGGGAAGAGAAACTGTGTATAAAATTGGCATAGCTACATTGGGCTGAATACTAGGCATGTTACAAAGGGGCATGGTTAAATATAGACCTATTTTGCATGCAATATACACATATTTAATACTCCACAATCACTGTAATACAAGTAAGATTCTCACGTACACATAAAAATCAGCACAAAGGATAATTTAAAAAAATAGAAGAAAAAAAAGTGAATCTCTTATATACAGTACGTTGCAGCTTTGAAATGGTTTACTGGGGTTATGGCTGAAGCTATCACCAGGAGGACCAGAGCAACGTCATGACGTCACTTCTGGTCTAGGGTGGAGGTAAATCATTTTTTTTAAGCATAAGATCACTGTTTTTTGTGTTTTTTTTTTTCGATCTGATGATTTCAAAAGATAGAGGCTATAAGACCCCAGATCTCTCCATAAAGAAGCCATGTCATCCCTTATTTCTATCACAAGGGATGTTTACATTACTTGTGATAGGAATAAAAGTGATGAAAAAAAACATTTAACGGGACAGTGTAGAAATAATAATAAAAAATAAAATTTAAGCACCCCCATCCGTCCATGCTCACGGGTAGAAGAGAACGCATATGTAAGTCATGCACGTATATGTAAACGGTGTCCGCACCAAACATGTGTGGTATCGCCGCAAACATTATAGCAAGAACGTCTAGCGCTAGACCTCTTCTGTAACTCTAAACTGGTAACCTGTAATAATATAAAAGTCACCTATGGAGATTTTTTAAGTCACAGTTCGTCGCCATTCCATGATTGTGCACAATTTTAAAGTGTGACATGTTAGATATCCTTTTTACTCGGCGTAACATCATCTTTTCCATCAAAAAATTTGGGTTATATATTGTGTTTTTTGCATTAAAGTTTATTAAAGTGTATTTTTTCCCAAAAAATTGCGTTTGAAAAACCCTTGCGCAAATACTGCGGTTCTAACTAATTTTCTATCAAAAAATACAGATTTTTTTAACTTCTCAACAAAAAGTGCCAGAAAAGGCCTGGTCCTTAAAGTGTTACTAAACCCACAACAGTAAAATCTGTCTGTATATGCAGAATAGCATGCTTGTTATACTCACTGTCAAACTTAAGGGTTTAATCCTCTGTATTGTGTAAAAAGGCTCATTGTTCTTGTATGGACAGATCCTCTCCTCCTGCAGGATCTCTCTTGGCAAGGTCAGCACGGTCACTGGCTACAGCAGGACTTTGTCAGCAGGTCCCAGCCAATGACTTATGGCTGAGACCTGCAGATTGGCTATAGCCAGTGACAGCAAAGAGTCCTGTGTTTACAAACACACAGAGCTCTGTACACAGATCCGTGAACTAGCTATTTCTTCTCCCTGCAAAGCAGGGAGAAAAAAAACAGCCAGATCTGTTAGTAAAAGCAGCATATATCACACACATTATACTTGTTAGGCACACATTTAAGCCCTTGCTTGCCTCTTGATGTTAACCCCTTCCCAGCCAATATCATTAGTACAGTGACAGTGTATAATATTATATCTAATCACTGTATTAGTGTTACTAGTGATGTCAGTGTCAGTGTGTCAGTTAGTGTACTTCCCAGCGAGGGTCTGTTAGCACCAGATTTCTCACCACACTCCCAATATAAGTCACGAATCATCGTCATTACCAGTATAGCATTGTAGCTGCATAAATTTCAGTATACAGTGGCTTAAAAAAGTATTCTTACTCCTTGGAGTGCATTTGTATTCAGCCCCCTTTACTGTGATACCCCTAACTAAAATCTAGAGGAACCAATTGCCTTCAGAAGTCACCTAATTAGTAAATAGAGTCCACCTGTGTGTAATTTAATCTCAGTATAAATACAGCTGTTCTGTGAATCCCTCAGAGGTTTGTTAGAGAACCTTAGTGAACAAACAGCATCACGAAGGCCAAGGAACACACCAGACAGTGTTAAACAAAAACAGGGATAAAGTTGGGAAGAAGTTTAAGCCCGGGTTCACACCATAATACGCTGCGCACCGCACAGGAGCGCTGTGCGTCCCTGTTCACCGTTTCAGGGACGAATCAGGGCCGATTCTATGCCTGAATTCGGCCCTGAAACGCAGCCAAAGACGCACAGCGTTTTTGTGCAGTGCGCACCGCAGCCGCCCCGGAGATATGTGAACCGGCTCCATAGGGAGCCAGTCACATTCTCCTGCTATGCGAATTAGAGGTGCGGAAACGCACCTCTAATTCGCATAGGTGTGAACCCGGGCTTAAGCAGGGTTAGGTTAGAATAAAATATTCCAAGCTTTTAACATCTCACAGAGTACTGTTCAATTCATCATCTGAAAATGGAAAGAGTATGGCACTGAAAACCTACCAAGACATGGTCGTCCACCTAAACTGACAGGCCGGGCAAGGAGAGCATTAATCAGAGAAGCAGCCAAAAGGCCCATGGAAACTCTGGAGAGATCCACAGCTCAGGTGGGAGAATCTGTCCACAGGACAACTATTAGTTGTGCACTCTACAAATCTGGCTTTTATGGAAGAGTGGCAAGAAGAAAGCCATTGTTGAAAGAAAGCCATAAGAAGTCCCGTTTGCAGTTTGCGAGAAGTCATGTGGGGGACACAGCAAACATGTGGAAGAAGGTGCTCTAAACAGATGAGACCAAAATTAAACTTTTTGGCCTAAAAGCAAAACACTATGTGTGGCGGAAAACTAACACTGCACATCACCCTGAACACACCATCCTCACTGTGAAACATGGTAGTGGCATGATCATGTTGTGGGGATGCTTTTCTTCAGCAAGGACAAGAAAACTGATCAGAGTTGATGGGAAGATGGCTGGAACCAAATACAGGGCAATCTTCGAAGAAAACCTGTTAGAGTCTGCAAAAGACTTGAGGCTGTGGCAGAGGTTCACCTTCCAGCAGGACAATGACCATAAACATACAGCCAGAGCTATAATGGAATGGTTTAGATCAAAGCATATTCATGTGTTAGAATGGCCCAGTCAAAGTCCAGACCTAAATCCAATTGAGAATCTGTGGCAAGACTTAAAAATTGCTGTTCAAACGCTCTCTATCCAATCTGACAGAGCTTTAGCTATTTTACAAAGAAGAAGGGTGAAGAATATAATAATATCTAATATTCTTGTATCTCAGGGGCGTTTCTGGATGAATAGCAAAGTCTTTGTGTAAATATGTCTGTGTCATCTCTCCTAATGGGTGTGTGAAGGAGAAGTTTGTCTCCACCAAAATATTATGAATTTGTTTCATAGTAGAAATTGTAGAATCCATAGTTCGTACAATACTTCAAGAAAAGTTGTTTATTCTTCAGAAAGATAAGCAAAGACAAGACTTACATACTGACATCTGGTAACATATGGTATGGTGAAGGCTTCAGAAGGAGGAAGAGATATCAGATGTTACATTCTCCATAGTATAAGGTTCCTTCCCTCTCTTCCCACCTCTCTTCCTAACTAGCCATTCAACCCGCTTCCATTCTTATACTGTTTCATAATGTTATGTCAGGATTTCCTAGAGTAACACCCATTCCTGTATATATGCTTATATGGTTTCAGTCTGTAGTTAAGTTATATAACTCCACCCATTGTCCTGACATAGTAACTCAGAATAGAAGTACCTACACAGCAAAACTACTTCTCTCTGTCTTCTGTCCTGTAACCTTCAGAAACTAACATTACAATAACATTATAACATTCATGTGTTTCATATATTTTTTCAGAAACTTTTATCACTTAAAATAGTAATAAACTCAAAATCTCTAACAAATGGGCAAAAATGTCACTCTCTAGATGTGCAAAGTTGGTAGAGACATACCCAAAAAGACTTGCAGCTGTAATTGCAGAGAAAGGTGGTTTTGGGGGGCTGCATACAAATGTACGCCACACTTTTCACATATTTATTTGTAAGAAATTTTGAAAACCATTTATCATTTTTCTTCCACTTCACAATTATGTACCACTTTGTGTTGGTCTATCACATAACAGCCCAAAAAAATACATTTATGTTTTTGGTTGTAAGATGACAAAATGTGGAAATACTTTTTCAAGGCACTGTATATACACTATCATTTGTAAACGCTATAACGTTAACACAAACCAATTAATATACACTTACTGGGATTTTTTTTTAACAAAGACATGTAGCAGAATACATTTTGGCCTAAATTTATGAAGAAATTAGATTTTTTTTTTATTGGATATGTTTTATAACAGAAAGTAGAAAAAAAATATATATATATATATATTTTAAAGTTTTCTGTCTTTTTCCATTTACATAATAAAAACCCAGTGGTGCTCAAATACCCAGATTAGCCGGATTAACATAGGGGCTATTGGAGCTGCAGCTACAGGACCCTTGCCTTAAGATAGGCCCATTTGCCCAGAAAAAAAACCCCAAAAAAAACAAACAAACAAAAAAAAACGATCGTCTTCGAGGGTCATGGCTCAGTGACACTTCTCTCCTGTACATACCACCCACTGGCATACCCTCCTCTCCTATACATACTGCCCACTGTCATACCCTCTACACTTCTCTCCTATACATAGTGCTCACTGTCATACCCTCCACATTCCTCTCCTGTGCATACTGCCTACTGTCATACACTTCTCTCCTGTACATAGTGCCTGCTGTCATACCCTCCACACTCCTCTCCTGTACATAGTGTCCACTGTCAACCCTTGTCAGAACCCATGAATCAGACTGAGACAGAAGTACAGTTACATCACACTTGTTTAATAATAATAATAATAAAAAAAGGTAAACAGTGTAAACATAGCCAGGGTTCAGGAACCGGAATGGATAGTCCGACAAGCCAAAACATCAGGGAGCCAGAGATGAGTGTAGTAGAACAGCAAGCAGGATCTGGAGCCAGAAGGAATGTCAGCCAAGCAAGTCTTTAACAGGAACACAGGAGAGCATCTCTAGAGATGTGACCAAGGTGAAGGCAGAGATCAACTGGGCTGGACGGCTTAGGTAGGCAGGACTGACGAGCAGGATATCATCAACAGGATGAGTCACTGTGGAGTGATAGGAGCTGGCAATTAGCTGACAGCTGAGTGGCCAGCTTAGAGAAGGAAGGGCCGAGCCCAGCCCTGACAGTTCCCCCCTTCTCAATGACCCCTCCCCCTCGGAGGACCACCAGGCTTGAGGGGAAAACGTCTATGGAAATCACGGAGGAGGACAGGGGCATGTACGTCTGAGGATGAGACCCAAGAGCGTTCCTCCAGACCGTACCCTTTCCAAAGCACCAGGTACTGTATGCGCCCATGTAACCTACAGAAGTCAACAATGGACTGCACTTCAAACTCCTCATGGTTCTCAACCTGTACAGAGTATGGACGAGGCACCGAGGTGGTAAAGCGGTTGAAGACCAAAGGTTTTAATAAGTACAGATGAAATACATTTGAGATACGCATATTAGAAGGAAGGTTCTAATGTCTAATGCGTAAGCCACTGGGTTAATCCTGCGAGGAATACGGAAAGGCCCAATAAACCGAGGTGTGAACTTCAGAGAGGGAACATGAAGTCGGAGGTTGCGAGATGACAGCCAGACCCTGTCCCCAACCTGGTAGGAAGGCACAGGCAGGCTTCTGAGGTCAGCAGGGAGTCTGTACCTATCATTAGCATGTCGCAAAGCCTCTTGGACTTGTACCCAAGTGGAACGAAGACCACGGAGATGCTCCTCCAACGCAGGAATACTCTGCGGAACAAACGAGTCAGGCAACATGGAAGGTTGGAAACCATAGTTTGCCATAAACGGGGACAATCGGGAAACAGAATTCAAAGCACTATTGTAAGCAAACTCCGCCCACGGTAAGAGTTCTGATCAGTTGTTATGATGGTCAGAAATATAGCAATGTGGGAATTGCTCCAAGGACTGATTGGCTCGTTCTGCAGCCCCATTAGACTGCGGATGATACGCAGAGGAGAAAGCAAGCTGAATTCCCAACTGTGCACAAAAGGCTCGCCAGAACCGAGACACAAACAGACTACCCCTGTCTGAGACAATCACCTTGGGTAGCCCATGTAAGTGAAAGATCTCCCAAACAAAATGGAAGCCAGTTCCTTAGAAGTGGAATAGAATGGGAGATTTTCGAGAACTGGTCAACCAACATAAGGATAACTGTGTTGCCCTGGGAGTTGGGTAACTCCACAATGAAATCCATAGACAGGTGGGTCCAGGGCCTTTCTTCATTGGGTATGGGTTGTAGGAGGCTCACTGGAAGGTGTCGTTGAGTCTTACTCTGAGCACACATGGAACAGGCAGCTACGAAGGCGGTTACATCAGCAAGTAGACTAGGCCACCAGAATTGTTGGGAAATGGCCCAAAAGAGTTGATTCTTCCCAGGGTGGCCAGCAGCCTTGGAAGAATAGTAAGTCTGGAGCACGGCAGTGCAAAGACTCTCTGGGACCAGCGGTCACAAGGTTTCTCAGGAGGAGCATGGACCTGAGCAGCAAGAATTTTGTCACCCAAAGGAGAATTGAGACTGGGGCGAACCATAGCCAGAATACGATCAGGAGGAATCACAGGAACCGGAACTGACTCCATTTTGGAAGTGGAGGAAAATTGTCATGACAAAGCGTCAGCCCTTACATTCTTAGTACTGGGTAAGAATGAGACAATGTAGTTGAAACTAGACAAGAAAAGAGCCCATCGCGCCCTTCTGGGAGAGAGGCGTTTATCCTCAGACAAGAATGTGAGATTCTTATGGTCAGTAAGAATGAGAACCGACACAGTGTTACCTTCGAGGAGATGTCTCCATTCTTTCAAGGCCAAAATGATCGCTAACAGCTCTCTCACCAATCTCGTAATTGCACTCCGCAGGTGAAAAGTAGCCACAAGGATGCATAGCGCTCTCAGGCGGTAGGACGTTGAGACAGAAGGGCGACAACTCCATCTCAGAAGCATCAACCTCAAGGATAAGGTAGGATCAGGATGTGCCAACACAAGAGCAGAAACAAAGGTAGCCTTGAGACTCTCAAAGGCCTTAATGGACTCCGGAGACCAACTCTGTGGGTTATCGTCCTTTCTGGTCATATCAGTCAGGGGCTTGACCAGAGATGAGAAGTTACAAATAAACTTCCGATAATAGTGGGCAAAGCCAAGAAAACGCTGCAGAGGACGTAAACCCACGGGTCGGGGCCACTGTAGGACTGCTGAAAATTTCTCTGGGTCCTTCGAAAAACCAGCAGCCGAAATGACATAACCCAGGAATTTAACCTGTTCACGATGGAATTCGCACTTCTCCAATATACAATAGAGATTGTTCTCTTAGTTTCTGAAGCACACGACAGACATCTGTGTAGTGGCTCTCTACGGACTTGGAAAATATGAGGATATCGTCGAGATAAACCACCACACATAACTGCAACAAATCTCGGAGGACATCGTTAATAAATTCCTGGAAAACTGCCGGGGCGTTACAAAGGCCAAAAGGCATTACGAGGTACTCATAATGGCCTGTTCTGGTATTAAACGCAGTTTTACACTCGTCGCCTTCCTTAATCCTCACGAGATTGTATGCCCTTCTCAAATCAAGCTTCACCAAAACCGTTTCTCCCTTAAGGCGGTCAAAAAAACTCCGTAATCAACGGAATCGGATAGGCATTCTTAATCGTGAAACGATTGAGACCCCTATAATCAATACAAGGTCTCAGTTCACCACTCTTCTTCTTCACAAAGAAGAAACCAGCACCACCAGGAGACAAGGATTTGTGGATGAAACCTCGAGAAAGTCCATCTGCAACATACTCCCCCATGGCCTTGTCCTCCAAGACCGACAAAAGGGTAAACCCGACCACAAGGGGGTATGGCACCAGGTTGAAGGTCAATTGCCCAATCATACGACGGGTGTGGCGGCAAACTACCGGCTTGACCTTTGTCAAAGACATCGCTAAAATCGCGGTACTCCTCCGGCAGGGAGGAGAGTGAAGAGGTGCACAGGACCTTGGATACCTTCTGGAAGCATGTCTTACTGCATTGTGGCGACCAGGAGAGAACCAATCAAAAGAGGGGTTGTGCCTCTGTAACCAAGGATAACCAATAACCAGCGGAAACTTAGATGAGGAAATAACTTGAATTGGATTATCTCATAGTGAAGAGCCCCTACGGCCATGGACAACGGAACAGTCTCATGAGTCACATGGGCAGGCTGTAGAGGTCTCCCGTTAAGAGCCTCAATGGCAAGTGGAGTGTCACGCAGCTGCAGTGGAATAGAGTGCTTCGATACATAGGCAGCATCAATGAACAGGCCTGCAGCCCCAGAGTCAATTAATTAGAGCCTGTATCTTGATGGACGACTCAGCCCCAGAAAGGGTAACCAAAACCAGGGGCTTATCCTTCTGGATAACTGGGGACAAAACAACGCCACCTAAGGTCTGTCCATGACAGGACCTCAAGGTTCAGGCATTCCCTGGATGGGTAGGACAAGACTTCAAAAAGTGACCTGCCTGGCCACAATAAAGGCACAATCTCTCCCTCCTCCTAAGGGTTCTCTCATCCACAGAGAGACGGGTGAAGCCCAAATGCATGGGTTCATCTTCACAGACCAACTCGGTACCAGGAGGCATGGGAGGTGAGGGAGGCAAGGGTGGGACTGCAAAGTTCGGAGACAAATGTACAGGAGGCTTCCGCAAGCGCTCCTTAAAAGTCTTTCTCTGAGTCAATGAGGATGGCAAACGTGATCAACTTCTCCAGTTCAGTGGGTATATCCCGGCTGCTATCTCATCCTTGATGGTATCCGAGAGACCATGAGAAAAAGCAGCCACGAGGACCTCATTTGTTCCAAGCAACCTCTGCTGCCAGAGTACGTAATTTAATGGCATAGTCGGCAACAGTTCTCGTACTCTGATGAACATGAGGCACTTGGCAGCAGAAGCGGAGAGTGCCGGAACGTCAAATACCCTTTTAAAAGAAACCACAAACTCAGGGTAACTCAAGACAACAGGTTTTTGCATCTCCCATAGAGGATTTGCCCAGGCCAAGGCGCTCTCGGAAAGCAAAGATATCGCAAAACCTACTTTGCTTCTGTCTGTGGGAAACGCCTGGGGCAGCTTCACAAAGTATATCTCAACCTGGTTGAGAAACCCTCTGCATTGGACTGGATCGCCCCAAATCGCTGGGGAAGCGGAGCGGAACCAGACATACCTCTTATAGAGGTAATACATGAGGCGGGTGCCTGCACAGAGACTGGAGCAGCAGCAGGGACGACCTGCAACACAGGTTGTACCAGAGCAGCCACAGTGGGAGATTCCTGGTGAGCCGTGTGACTCAGGAGCGTTTGTAACGCCATGGCAAACTGATCCATGCGGTGATCCTGCTCATCCAATCTGGAAAAAATATTACCAACAAGTGGATTGACTGCATCTTCTAAAATCATGGCCTTTGCCTACTGTCAGAAACTATGAATCAGACTGAGACAGAAGTACAGTTAAATCACACTTGTTTAATAATAATAAAAAAAGGTAAACAGAGTAAACATAGTCAAAACATAGCCAGAGTTCAGGAACTGGAACGGATAGTCAGACAAGCCAAAACGTCAGGGAGCCAGAGATGAGCGTAGTAGAACAGCAAGCAGGATCTGGAGCCAGAAGGAATGTCAGCCAAGCAAGTCTTCAACAGGAACACATGAGAGCGTCTCTAGAGATGTGACCAAGGCGAAGGCAGAGATCATCTGGACTGGACAGCTTAAGTAGGCAGGACTGACGAGCAGGATATCATCAACAGGTGAGTCACTGTGGAGAGCTTAAAGGAGGAAGGGCTGAGCCCAGCCCTGTCAACCCTCCACACTCCTCTACTTTACATAGTGCCTACTGCCATACCCTCCACACTCCTCTCCAGTATAAAGTGCCCACTGTTATACCCTCCACATTCCTCTCCCTCACCAGCACATACTTCCCACTTTTATACCATCCATACTCCTCCCCTATGCCTCTTACCCACAAAAACAGTTTTTTTTAAATCATACTGAATATCCTCAATGTTACCAGCTCTAGAATGGGCACACTTTTGTTAGTTCAACTAAAGGAAATCTTCTCAGTCCTCATATTTGTTCTGCCCATTATTAGTACTCATTTAATTTTGTGATTGTATAGAGGAACATAGGGGATGTCAGCTACTCTAAATATACCACTGGTCAAAAAATCGCCCCTGAAAATATTTTTGAAATGTTGGCAACTATGCACTTGGGCACTGCCCAAGGGCCACCGGGTCAGTAGGGAGCCCCATAAGAGGCTCCTGGGATCCTGTGATATTAAAGCGGTAGTAAACCTTACTAACACTACTTTTTAGAGGCCCTGAGGTAGGTTATGCCATAATGTACAAGTATGCACAGCAGATTAGGATACACTTACCTGTCAGACTGAGCCCTCCAGTGCTGCGCTTCCATCTTCACCCAGTCTTCCTTCTGGGTTCTGTGCCTTTGGTCACTTGCCTTGGCTGGGCTGTGTTGCCATCACTCCCACGCATGCTCGTGCGCATCCTCTTTCTCTCATCCCCCTCTCTCTCATCCTCCCTCCTTTACCCCTCACCCCTCTCTCACCCCCCTCTCTCTCTTTACTTCAGTTTGTTATAACAAAAAATTGTTTGCAATTTTATTTATTTATTTTATAAAAAACCCCACCAAAATCCTCAGCACCAGGCCCATGATGTTCTTAATCCGGCTTTGCAAATACCACCAAAAGAAAGCTCTGATTGTGTGATAGAAATGACATAAATTTTATTTGGGCACAGTGTTGCATGACCAAGCATTTGCCAGATAAAGTAGCACAGTGCTGAATAGCAAAAAATGCTTTGTTCATGAAGGTGGTATAACTTTCCAGAGGTCAAGTGGTTAAAGAACTTCATTAAAACGGTTGAAGACTCTTTAGCAACCAGCAACTGTTGTGACAGTAAACACTTTGGTAAGGAGTATGTGATGTACAGCACAGCTTACAGAATCCAACAGCCAGGAGTATGTAGCATATAATATAGCGTATATAGAGTAGTGGTTAGCGGTATGTAACATACAACATATCATATAGAGTGATGTGGCCAGGAGTATATTACATATAACAGTGTATAGAGTGTGGTGGTCAGCAGTATGTAACATACAACATAGTGCATAAAGTGCAGTGGTTCAGGAATATGTAACAGTCAACATAATGTATAGAGTGCAGTGGTCAGAAGTATGTAATGGTTGCACTGAATTGCTTATATATTGCCAGCACAAAGGACCTTGATTCTCTAATACTACTGGATCAGTGCTGAAGCTTTACATTTTTTGAGGGTTCTATATAATATTGGTAAAGCTTTAGAGTATGCAGAATTCATAGACGAAATCAATCTGCATACCAGTCTGCTTCAAGCTTGTTTGTTTCTATATGAAAGGAACCAAGATAGAGCCCAATCACCAAAAAAGACAAGTGCAGAACTGCAGTGATCCTTGGCCAGCTATGACAGGATATTTTCCCACCTGACCACAGGAGCTGTTTAGTTAAATACCTAAAAATACTGTTTCTGTAACAGAATAAAAAATATATATATATACGTGTAGGCAGGTGCAGGCTGTTTTCTCCACTGTAGGTGGTTCTGAGTGCTACCACAGCCAGGAAAGGAAGTCCAAGGTAAACATGGTTTCTCTATGGTTTCCTGGGTCAATGGGGCAGCGTTTCCAAATGGCTCCGAAGCAGCCATGTGACCCTTGGTGGACATCTTGGTTCAGCCAGGGCTATTAAAGTCTCGGCCTCTGGGTTTGGCACGCATTTTGCAAGTGGCTAGTGCAGGGAGAGAGGCCATGCCTGTCAGAGACAGCAACTAGTGGTAGGGAAAGGTTCACAAGGAGGAGGGAATGGCTAAGGGCTCCGTTATTCTGAAAGAAGTCTCACCGCTTGGGACCGGGCTGGCCAGGCCGCATTTCACCCTCTCAAATGCTGTCAGCACTTCTCCTCAGCCGCATCTTTGACTACATTAACTTGTGATTTATTTAACAGCGCTCTCCCACTAGGGCATTTGTAACATTTGCATTCTGCTTAATACAAGTTTTACTTTTTGCTACAGCCGGAGTGTATTTACTGGCCGCACCACACTGCACCTCCCCACACTTAGCAGCAGTCAGCACGGTATGTCCCTTGCAGCGGGTGTAGAAGGGGGACTGGGTTCCAGCACGACTCCGCTAGGGTCGCCCTTGGCCCTGATACCCAAGTTTATTGGCTTCAACCAGGGCTGGATTAATGTAGGGGCTATTGGAGCTGAATCTCCAGACCCCTACCTTAATATATGCCCAGCCAGGAAAGGGCAGAAGCCATAGGCGCCACAATTTACTGGAGAGGGAGGGGGCGCAGATGAAGTACCGACAGTGTGCTAAAATTATTGCTTTATATGGACCAATGTACTGTACACAGCTTATTGCCGGCTGCCGCTACAGTACAATAGTTGCAGAGCTGCCTGCAACGTGCCAAGTGCGCTCCTGCACTCAGTACAAGTGTAGGACCAACACATTTCCTGACAGGCAGAGCTGCTGAGTGATCTCCCCGACAGGTGCTTCCTAGTCCCGGCCCGGGGTAATGTCATTCAGGGGTCGGGAGAGGAGAGGACAGTGCTGCCAGTGCTGCCACCTGAGAGGAACCTGAGAGCAAGAGAGAGCAATAACCTTACTAAGCACTGTCTGGGCTGGCAGATGATTATTTCCAATGTTGTGTCACAGTGTCAGTGTGAACTGGCTGAAGTGCTTAACTAGTGTTGGCGACACTAGGACTGGTGCGGTAGCAATCAGGAAACCTGCTGCTGGCTTACACTGGTCTGGTGACACTAACACTGACTTGTGTAGCGGATGATCATGGACACTTGCTGGCTTACACTGGTCTAGTGACACTGGGACTTGTGTGGTGGCAATCAGGAACAGTGTTGCTGGTATACACTGGTCTGGTGACACTGAGACTGGTGTGGCGGTGATCAAGAAAACTGTTGCTGGCTGTACTGGTCTGGTGTGGTGGTATGGTGTGCTGGCAATCATGAAAGCTGTTTCTAGCTACACTGGTCTGGCAACACTGACTGGTGTGGTGGTGATCGAAGACACTGTAACTAGCTGCACTATTAAGGCTCATTCAGATGTGAGGTTGGGGGGGGGGGGGTAAAACCTTGCGGTTGAGTGGCGGTTTTAACGCCTCCCAACTTCTACCCCCTTTAGCTGCAGAGGCAACAGCTGGGTGTGTCTGCGATGCATGCACAATGGTGGTCAGCATTGACATATAGTGATTTCAGAGTGGGCATCCAATTTCATTGGTCCTAAACCCACCCTCTGTGATTCATCAACGCTTGTCCTATCCAGCCGTTTTAATACAGTGGCCGGAAGGGAAGCAGTTAAGGAAGGCAAAAATAAAGTTTTCGTTTTATGTCCATATTCTGTGTACAGGAAGATATACATAAAGGAAGAGTTTATTTTTGTTACCAATGTTCACTGTGGTATACTACTGTATATGTAGCGCTGGTAGATTTACTATCTACCACAGATTAGGTAAATTTAGTAAATAGTGTGTTAGGAAGGTTAAAAGTTCGCCTCTGTTCCAGCTTGGCTGACGTTGTGTGTGCTTCCGTGCTGACCGGTGGGTGTTGCTGTTACCACTGTTCGGTGTTGGAAAGGCAACGCGTCGAAGTGTATAGATGCTCCTCTGTCTCGGAGCTGGTCCTCCGAGTTGCATTCTGGGAAGAGGGTATTTATGGGACAGACGCCATGTTCTTGGGTCTTTTTTTTACAGCCACCTGCTGGCCCTCCTGGCCGACAGGTATGCGTTAAGGAGCTACCTCGTGGTCCTCCGATTGGGAGGCCCACGATACAGCGGCGCAGGGGTGGGCCCAGAGGCTTCTCTGGGGCCTACCCCCGTGGCCGAGGAATGGTCCTGAGCTGTCGGCCCTGTGTGACGAAGCTGGGCGGCCGAGGAGATCCCAGGGGAGGACCCGTCTTGGAGAGATCACGCAGCGTGCTGGTCTATAGAGGGGCCTGGTGACTCGGTCGAAGGACGTATCCAAGAGAAGTAACCATACAGCATAGTGTTGCCGGTTCGGCTTAAAGGTTCAGGCACTGTGACTGACTTTCACTGCAGAGAAAATCTGATACATCCTGTGGCAGAGGATCGTACGGTATTACCCCCCCAAATGAGTCTGTGGCAGAGACTTTTGATTCGTGCTGCGTACTGGCTGCTAGACCGGTGAGAGAGGCCTATCCAGACGAGCAAGGAGTGTGTCCCACAAGGGGAGCGCATTCCACCTAGTTATCTGAATTCTACCAGGACATTTGTCACTAAGATTCTATAAGAAGATATTTGAGTTTCTCCTAAAAGTTTCCTTTTCCGCCTCTGTCCTGCTACTTCCTAAAGTTTGTTTGTTCAATAAAGCATTGAAAACGTACTCCAGTGTTGGTGCGTGTGTCGTCCAGAAGTAAACTCAACGGAACCCCTAGACCCGGTGCAACCAAGGGAAGCAAGGTGAAGGTAACAGACCCGCTTAAACCAGCAGCTCCACCGTGAGTTAGTGCTACATGTGGGGGCGTCGTCCGGGATTTGTTGACCGACAATTGTTGCAACCCAGTGGAGTGTTTTACCGGGAGTTTACAGAGAGAGCTGGACTTTGAGAAAAAAAATCTTTTCAGGAAGAGGAAAGGTTAAACTGCGGGACTTTGCTTTTGAGTGCGTAGAAGCTGGGCGCCAGAAGAGGCCCAGGAGCTACGTGACTGAAAGAACAAGTGGGAGAAGTTACCGTAACTGCTACTGCGTGGGATGCGTGTAGTGTGCTTGGCGCCAGAAGAGAAGCCTCGTGATCGTGCTGGAAAGATCAGAGTGTGGCCATGTCTTTTCCGGCGTTGCAATCAGTTGTGGGACCCAGAGTGTTTCCCGCAAGCACCGTGATGAATACTGTGCAATCTGGAACTCTGCTTACGGATACTGGAGTTCGAATGAAGCCGCAGGGGAAGTTTGTCCTGTATACCTTGGGAGATGTTGAGGAACTGGGCATGACCTGCCATCGATGTGGGGGATTGGCCGTGCATCTTCGTCCATTTGGCCGATGTCCGCAGTGTGGAGAGTACTTGTTTGTGGTGGAGCCATCTACTATGCCGCCCCGTGCCTATCGGATGGATTGGGTGACAGGTATCGCTACAGTGAAAGCTGCTACTTCTGCAGAGAGAGAGCGACGGGCCGCTACTTTGCCTGTCGCTACTGAAATTGTTTCAGAAAGAGACACTGTTGCTGCCGTCTCGTCAGGAGACATTACTTTGATTTCTGAGTCCACTACGCCTGTTCCTGTAGTACCTACTCAGAAGAAGGTGGGCTATGTGAAGGCTTCCCGCGGCTGTGGTCGAGGCCTACCCCAGAGGTTACCTGAGCCGGAGCTACCAGAGTCTACGCCTGGGAAGGGTAAGCCACTGTTGGGGACTGTAAATAAATATTTGCCAGCGGAAGAATTAAGGGACTCGGAAATAGAATCCATGTCGGATCTTTCCGGGGATGATGACTTGTTTGAAACCATGTCGCAAGAGCTATTGTGGTCACAAGGCGAGGATGTTGCCTCCATAATGACCCTTCCTGAATGGACTGCCATGAGTTCTGGGAAAACGTCACCCTGTGTGGAGACGCACAGTACCGTTGCTGGGACTTTGTCAAAAGTTATTGATTCGCTACAGACACCGGCTGGGTCTATGGTAAAAAGTCATTACATTCCTGTGTACCGCCTGGTATGGGGAGAAACAGACCTTTGCCAAAACTTGCTCGCTTGCAAAGGATGTTAAACAAGCGTGTAGCTGCAGAGTATGGATTGTAGTTCCCCTATGTGCCCCAGGATGTCATACGGGAGATTGAAGCTAATCGGGAGCTTTGGTATAGTTACGCTATTTGGGACTACTTGTCTGTGCCTAAGCCCTTTAGAAAGACTGGATGTTCTGTCCGGATGGATGAACGTTTCAACGGATGCTTTGTACATTGGAACTATGGTCGGCATATCTATGCTGATAAAGTGGTAATCTGCAGACCAGGAAAGGACAATGCTGTATATTTTATTACCACTGTGGATAAAGAAGGAAAATATGTGACTTTGCCAGATCCTCGGTTTTACTGGTAATTATGGACACTACCACTTTAAAGTTACTTAGCTAGATAGTGACAGGGTAAAGAGGTCTGCGTGGTCAAGATCTACAGATCCTGTT
Source organism: Aquarana catesbeiana (assembly GCF_042186555.1). NCBI lineage: Eukaryota > Metazoa > Chordata > Amphibia > Anura > Ranidae > Aquarana > Aquarana catesbeiana. Next base: position 109,199,707 of record NC_133329.1, on the reverse strand, counting down.
CTGTGTTTAAATCCAAGGATTTCTGTTTGCTAGCCGGATTTTGTTTAAAAAAAAAAAAAAAAAAAAAAGAAGTTCTTATGCAGGGATGGACTTCAAAAGTATATATATTTTTTCTAATATAAATATAGGAAGAGAGTCTCATTTTAAATGAGGCTTTGCTCCTGGTGTTGCGCAGGATGTATATGTGTGTGTTTAAATATGTTTTTTTTTCAGGGATCATCGGATCATCTGTATAGCTGGGAGGCTTTTCAGCTAGTTAGTTAGTGAGGATGTGTAAAATTGTATTGTGGTTTTGTTCGCGGCTGTGAACATAATGTTTTATAAGATATAAGTCTCATAATATCTTTAAACTGTCCTTTCTCTCTCTCTTTGCCTATCTAAAGTTATGAGAAACTCAAATGCTACTCTCAGGCTTGAGAGTTACTGTTACTGTGTCAGGACAGATGTTGGGGACAACGTCTATTGTAGTGGGGGGAGTATGTAGCGCTGGTAGATTTACAATCTACCGCAGATTAGGTAAATTTAGTAAATAGTGTGTTAGGAAGGTTAAAAGTTCGCCTCTGTTCCAGCTTTGCTGACGTTGTGTGTGCTTCCGTGCTGACCGGTGGGTGTCGCTGTTACCACTGTTCGATGTTGGAAAGGCAACGTGTCGAAGTGTATAGATGCTCCTCTGTCTCGGAGACAAGCTCGGTGGAGGTGGTCCTCCGAATTGCATTCTGGGAAGAGGGTATTTATGGGACAGACGCCATGTTCTTGGGTCTTTTTTTTACAGCCACCTGCTGGCCCTCCTGGCCGACAGGTATGCGTTAAGGAGCTACCTCGTGGTCCTCCGATCGGGAGGCCCACGATACAGCGGCGCAGGGGTGGGCCCAGAGGCTTGTCTGGGGCCTACCACCGCGGCCGAGGAACGGTCCTGAGCTGTCGGTCCTGTGTGACGAAGCTGGGCGGCCGAGGAGATCCCAGGGGAGGACCCGTCTTGGAGGGGCCTGGTGACTCGGTTGAAGGACGTATCCAAGAGAAGTAACCATACAGCATAGTGTTGCCGGTTCGGCTTAAAGGTTCAGGCACTGTGACTGACTTTCACTGCAGAGAAAATCTGATACATCCTGTGGCAGAGGATCGTATGGATTACCCCCCCAAATGAGTCTGTGGCAGAGACTTTTGATTTCATGCTGCGTACTGGCTGCTAGACCGGTGAGAGAGGCCTATCCAGACGAGCAAGGAGTGTGTCCCACAAGGGGAGCGCATTCCACCTAGTTATCTGAATTCTACCAGGACATTTGTCACAAAGATTCTATAAGAAGATATTTGAGTTTCTCCTGAAAGTTTCCTTTTCCGCCTCTTTCCTGCTACTTCCTAAAATTTGTTTGTTCAATAAAGCATTGAAAACATACTCCAGTGTTGGTGCGTGTGTCGTCCAGAAGTAAACTCAACGGAACCCCTAGACCCAGTGCAACCAAGGGAAGCAAGGTGAAGGTAACAGACCCGCTTAAACCAGCAGCTCCAACGTGAGTTAGTGCTACATATATGTTCCATAAGATTTCTCCTCTCAGGGTGCCCAGAAGTGCACTAGATTTTTCACAATCAAAAAACAATGCCCCTGACTTAAAACATTCACAATAAAGAAAGTGTTGAGCAGACATAAAACATAACATAATAGGTTGCTAGGGGTTCCCTGAGCAATTTCTGCCTTTCAGATAAGTTCCACCGGACAACGTTGATCTTTTACCTATCTGTCAGGGGGTAATTCTCTCCACTGACCACAAGTGTAAGGAGCATTCTTCCCACTGACCATCACACTAATGTATTATGAGTTGTAGATATAGTCATTTTTAGCAGCAGTTCCCCGAGACCGGTGTTGAAAATGTTTAGAAAGGCTGCCCTAGACTAAGCCTGTCATATTGATGTGCATGGAACTGTGTGGCAGCCTTTGTACTAGCAAGGGAGAAATTGTCATATTCTCAGCAACCCCTCCGAGGCTAAGCGCTACATAAATTTTTTTGGGCTATAGATATACCTTAACTTATGATGTGCACTCGTCTCCTGGATTAGTTAGGCTCCATTCACACTTGTGCTACTTGTCATGCGACTTTGGACAAAGACCATTTATTTTTTATGGCACCCGTTCAAATTGGTGCAAATTAAAGTCGCAGCATCTTTGAAAAGGTGCCTGCAATACTTTGGTGCAACTTTTGAGGCAACTTTGGTCCAGAGAATGCAAAGTCGAATCAAAGTTGCGCCCCAAAGTTGCACTGGAAATTGTGCAACTTGGAGAAGCGCTAATGTAAATGGAGCCGTAACCAAAGTATTCTTTGGCTTCTTCAGTACATTCTGAGTAAATCCAAGACAAGAATGCAGATAAAGGGCTGTCATTATTACTTCCTCCATACTTGTTTCAGGCCAGTGACTCAACTATATTAACTGTGACTGTATTAAAGTGGAAGTTTAGGCAAAAACTAACTCTAATCCTACTAATTTATCTAGCCCTGTAAAGCAAAAATCACTGTACTTACCTTTTCAGCAGCCAATCCAATCTCCGGCGGTGGATGCTGTGTGCAGGAAAGAACCGACAATGACTTGGAAATGCCTGGAAAGTGACATCACCCATAGACTTACTATGGGGCTTGCATTGTTGGCTGCCTCTTCTGCACATGCCTCCACACACAGCTGACAGCTCAGCATGGGACCAGACCGGAACGGCTGCAGAAAAGGTAAGTACAGAGGTTCCTGCTTTACAGGGCTAGATAGATTAGTCTTAGAATGTGTCATAGAGTAGGATTAGAGTTAGTTAGTTTTTGCCTAAACTTCCACTGTAAGACCAGCTCAGCTTTCTGGGAAAATCACCTGACTTTCTTGGGAATTCTTTCACTTTAGGCCCCTTTCACACGAGGCGGGCTCCGTTTCTACGGAGCCCACCTCGGTCCGCCGGCTCAGCGGGAGATCAGTCCGTTGATCTCCGCTGAGCCGGCGGATGACAGGTCCCTCTCTGCTCACTGAGAGGGGAGGGGCTTGTCAGGCGCCGCTGCCGCCTATAGAGGGATCGGACGAAAACAGACAGCGTGTCCGTTTTCGTCAGATCTCCCCCGATCCGATCCGCCAGCGACGGACCTGGACGTAGAGCCATCCGTCTGCTTTTCAGCGGATCGGACCGGGTCGGATGTCAGCGGACATGTCTCCGCTGACATCCGACGCTCCATAGACTAACATGGAGCGCCCGTTCAGGTCCGCCGTCAAAACTGACAGGCAGACCTGAACGGTCCGATCGTGTGAAAGGGGCCTTACTGTGTTAACCACTTAAGGACCGTGCCTTGTTGTTTACAAGTTAAAAACCGTTTTTTTGCTAGAAAATTACTTAGAACCCCCAAACATTATATTTTTTTTTTCTAACACCCTAGAGAATAAAATGGCAGTCGTTGCAATACTTTGTCACACCGTATTTGCGCAGCGGTCTTACAAGTGCACTTTTTTGGGAAAAAAATACACTTTTTTGAATGAAAAAATAAGGCATAATAATAATAGTAACAATAATAATAATAATAATAACAGTAGCCCAATTTTTTCTATATTATTAAAGATAATGTTAAGCCGAGTAAGTTGATACCCAACATGTCACACTTCAAATATGCGCCCGCTCGTGGAATGGCAACAAACTTTTACCCTTAAAAATCTCCATAGGCGACGTTTAAAAAATTCTACAGGTTGCAGGAGTTACAGAGGAGGTCCAGGGCTAGAATCATTGCTCTCGCTCTACCAATCGCGGCGATACCTCACGTGTGTGGTTTGAACACCGTTTTTATATGCGGGCGTTACTCACGTATGCGTTTGCTTCTGCACGCGAGCTCGGCGGGACGGGGTGCATTTAAAAAATTTACATTTTTTTTTGTTATTTATTTTCCATTTTATTTTTACAATGTTCTTTTAAAAAAAAAATCACTTTTATTCCTATTACAAGGAATGTAAACATCCCTTGTAATAGAAAGAAAGCATGATAGGACCTCTTAAATGAGGTCAAAAAGACCTCAGATCTCATATTTACACTAAAATGCAATAAAAAAAAAAAATATAGCGCTTTAAGAGCTATGGGCGGAAGTGACGTTTTGACGTCGCTTCCGCCTGGCAATGATATGGAGACAGGTGGGGGCCATCTTTCCTTTACTCGTCTCCATACCCAAGAAGGAGAAGCATCCGATCACCTCCGCTGCTACCGATGGTTCCGGAGCGCGGCAGAGGGCACCGGAGCGCAGCGGGAGCCCCTCTCCCGCCGCCGATAAAAGTGATCTAGCGGCGAATCCACCGCAGAAACCACTATTATCAGAAACCGGACCGCCCGCTGAAGAAGAGGATACAGGGGTTATGGCAGCTAGCTGCGGCCATAACAATGATATTTCTCTTCAAAGTGAGCACGTATATCGGCATGCGCCGTCTGGAAGTGGTTAGAGGAGTTGTAAAGGCAGAAGTTTTTTTATAAAAGGTTTTTTATTAAAAAGTCCTGTGTGTAGCAGCCTCCCCAGCACCCCTAATACTTACCTGAGCCCCATCTCAATCTAGCGATGTCCACGAATCCCTCTGCCGTCTGGGACTCCTGACCCTCCTGATTGGCTGAGACACAGCAGTGGCGCCATTGGCTCCCGTGGCTATCAAAGTCAGCTAGCCAATCAGGGGAGAGAGGGGGTGGGCCGAATAGCAGCTCAGTGTCTGAATGGACACAGGGAGCTGCAACTTGGCTCAGGTGCCCCCCATAGAAAGCTGCTTGCTGTGGGGGCACTCAACAGGAGGGAGGGGCCAGGAGCAGCAAAGAGGCACCCGAGAAGGAGGATCTGGGATGCTCTGTGCAAAACCAACTGCATAGAGCAGGTACGTATAACATGTTTGTTATTTAAAAAAAAAAAAATTTACAATCCTTCTAAGTATGGCGTCTGCTGATATGAGAGAGGAGCTGACCTGTTGTATCTGTCTGGGTGTTTACACAAATCCCATATCATTGAGATGTGGTCATACTTTTGCCATGACTGTATAGTGACTGCACTGGACACACAGGAAGAGTGTGGAGATTGTGTACTTTACTCTGCGTTCAGGACAAGTATAAAGTACTTAGTAAATAGTGGAATGCTACAGATCTAGAGATTAAGACCAGGAGAAGATCAAGACTTTATGTGCGGATTGCAAAATCTCCTGTATTTACATCCACATTCTGAGGTCTGTGGGTGAAAGCAGATTTCTTCAATTGTAGCCACCCAACCACCAGCAGGGTTTGTATCCTGCTTTCTTGTCCTAGATCACCAGCTTCTGGATCTTGGTGCTTTTGTGTTCCAGTATGGATGCTTTCGGCAAAGGATGAGGACAGTATGACGCTGAAGGGGCTTTCCCGGTTTAGGGGTGTGGGGTTGAAGGGACAATAAACTCTGGTTTAAAAATAAAAATCTATTCAATTAAACATTCTTTCTCAAAAAAGTAACTTCTATTGCTCTCAGTCTCCTCCATTCCCCTAAATTCGTTTTTTTTTACTGTTGTGATCTGACTTACTGCTAGAGGGTGGCTATGTTTGTTCTCCATGATCCTGCTGTATGTAGGAATGTAGCCACCTCTCTTGCTCATTCCTGAGGTGGAGAAGGATCTGGGTGTCATTGTAGATCATAAGCTTAATAATAACATGCAATGGCAAGATACGGTTTTGAAAGCAAGCAAAATCCTTTGTATTATAAGAGGTATGGAAGGCAGAGAGAGACATCATTTTGGAAACCATTTCACAAAAAGAATATTGGAGAACTGGAGAAAGTGCAGAAAAGGGCAACCAAACTGATAAGAGCATATACAAAAAAACTGAGTTGTCCTAATCAAGACTGAAAGGAACCAGAAGACCAAAATGAATGACACAGTATACAATGTATAGGAAAGTGAAAAATGATTACAATTTTATTGATAAGTAAAAATCACTGTAAAACTCCTCAATAGGAGAAAATAATGGGGATACTGAAAAAACTAGACAAACAGCCAGATATGCCAGCATCAAGTCATCTCTGGATGTGGCTACAAACAGCACAGGACATAGACAAAACACACAAAAATGAAAAACAATAATCTTCTGGACGCCAGGAAACTGTACATGGATGTGCATGCCACGTCAATGACATATAAAATAAACCACAATTGTGAATGATAAGGCATGGGCATCCATATAAGGGTCCCTGGGAGGAAAATAATTGCATCTGGAAAAGAAGCGTAATTGCTGAAAAGTAAACAGAAATGGTCCGTGATCATTCCATATAGATTGCAAAAAACAAAGTCCTGTGTCAAAGTGATGGGGGCAACACCCCTATAATGGCAAAAAAGGAATAAAGTTAGGACCAGTCTGTAATACACCTGTATGTTGGGGGATTGAGGCAGTTCATAAATACAGTCACTTCCTGGTATGCTTTTGCTTTAGATGTATCATGGATAGCAATCAGACAAACCAGTGTATGATGTACACAAAAACAACTCCAGGGTCTGTTGCCAACAATCCACTCTATCATGCACAGTGTCACAATTTGCAAAGTGAAGATCTAGCATCCAAATCCTGGCATAACTACCCCAAAGGCTGCCACCCCTCTAGTCAAATAGGCTTCCAATTGTTTCAGAGCAGAAAGGAGTACTTCCTGCATGCCAATGACTAAATGAAAAGATTGTACACTTTCCTCCTTTGACCAAGTACACTGTTAGTAACTCATCCATGTGTAAGAAAACTGAAGTCTTCCTGTTGTGCACTCAGTACCTCTCATGTGAAAACTTGGAAGAACTACTTCCCAGTTTTTCTGGAAACTGGATACCACTTTAAAATTGAACTTTGGAGATAGGGATACCATGTCTATCTCTGGTAAAAAGGAAAAAAAAAAACACCAAAGGGCCCCTGCAGGAAAGTGTTGCAATCTTCAACATCCTTCTGTCTGAAGTAGTTGCTGTCAGGAGAACTACCGTATTTATCGGCGTATAACATGCACTTTTTTCCCCCCTTAAAAATCAGGGGAAAATCGTGGGTGCGTGTTATGCACTGATCCCTACTGTCTCTGAGGGAAGAGGAGTGAGCGCTGCTGAATTACATAGAGCCACAATCTCCTGTGTACCCGGCGCTCCGTCACTCACAGCCACGCCTCCTGGCCCCGCATTCGGCCACTGTTCTGTCTATCATATGAGCAGGGCCAGGAGGCGTGGCTGTGAGTGACGGAACACCGGGTACACAGGAGATTGCGGCTCTGTGTAATTCAGCTGCGCTCGCTCCTCCTCTTTCCTCGGAGACAGCAGGGATAATCCAACACTGGCGAGGCTGCAATTATGGGAAAGGTGAGACTGCAGATAGGCACTGAACAGGCTGCATTGTTGGTCAAATTATAGGCTGCAGATGGGCACTGAGCAGGGTGCATTGAAGAGCTGTGACCCTAATTTTGCTTCAAAGTTCTTTATTTAAAATGTAAGTTTTTTTCCTTAAACTTCCCTCCTAAAATTGGGGTGCGTGTTATACACCTGTGCGTGTTATACATCAATAAATACGGTAGTTTTACCGTGAGGTACTTCAAAGGAAATGAAACCTTTCGGAGGAAAGGGTACACTCAGATTCAAGCCCAAGTCCCACAGCGGGAACAAGGATTTCCCTCAAGGTCATATGGATTGTCATCTGGAAGAAGCATCTGGTCATTGGTTTTTGCACCCATCTGCAGCCTGTGAAAAGATAAAGTAGAGATCTGTAGACATGTGCAATTCGTTTCGTAACGAATCAAAATTTGGCCGAATTTTGCATCTTTCAGGCATTCGGATGCATCCGAATGTCCGAATAAAAAGACAATGCATTTCAACTAATACGAAAGAAATTATAGCGAATATAACAAATGAATTCGACATGATTCAGTAATTCGTTAAAGATCTAATGAAACAAAAGGTCAACTCAAAGTAAATCTTACAGTCCAATCAGCTGATTAATTTTGTGCTGGAGGTTGGATTACTGGCAAAATGCATTCCTGAGAACCGACTGAGAAGGGTGTTGTACTGTATTTGAGCAGAGGAGAAGAGATATTGTCATTGTGTGTGTTAATAGATTCAATAAACAAACGACTTTCCAAACTAGGAATCATTATCACGAATATATATATACATACATACATACATACATACATACATACATACATACATAAATATTGAATTTCAACTAATACAAAATAAATTATAGCGGATATAACAAATGAATTCGACATGATTCGAGATTCAGTATAACGAATATCGCCACTCTACAGAAATAACGAATTATCCGAAAAAGAATTAACTTAACATAACGAATATAACAGAACGAAATTATGTATTTTACGAATGACAACGAACTGAAACTAAACAAAATTTTCCGTTGTGCACAAGTCTAGAGATCTGTACCTTAAATGGAGTTGTATGCCAGACCAACCTCTAGCGCTGACTGTAAAATGTCAAGGATATTGGCTAGAGCAGGGAACACAGGAGTGAAAGCTTTTGCTGAGCAGACCAGACTTCTTTCATATCCTCACCTATGTAGCGTTCATGGATGATCTTCTGGTCACCAAGGTCTGAATAACCTCAGATGAGAATCTCTGCACCTCTAGTGTAGACTATTCCATAGCCAGGCTATTAAAGGTAGTCTCATTGGATTGGGGTGCTGTTACTGACCTTGCCATAAAAGATTTCATCTGAGCAGAGACAAAGATCAAACAGAAAATTCCATGGCACTGTGAACCTATCTTTTATGATGGAGTCTTTGCATTGGTATCCTGTTGCAAATATCAAAAGCTGCATGTTGGGGGCGTGGCTTGGACATGGCTGATCTCCAGAGCTCCTCATACCCAGCAGCTACAATAGCCTGATCCGGCGGATATTTTGTTCCCACACGGACCACACCGATATGTCCCAGCACCGGAAAGCCTCCTCAAGAAACAGGGGCCCCTCACAGCACGGTACCGGCTCTATAGGAGCATATTTCGGCATTGGAGGGCAGCCACGTAGCGGGACACCTAAAATGGTGGCCGAGAAGGGCCACGGGACGGACGCTGCAGCAGGGACCCGAACACAGCCACAACCTGCTATGTCCCCCATCCAGACCCCACAAATGGTAAGAGACATTGCCCCCCCTGAATCCCCTGGCTCCTCGGTCTCACTGGAACAGGGATCAGACATCTCGGAGCTGGTGGGGGACAGGGATTTAAAGCAGCATATCTGGTCTCTCCCTACTAGAGAAGGCCTAGATCATTTTGCCACCAGGGTTGAAAAGGCATTTAAACAGGACATAGAGCAGCTGAAAGCAGACACCACTCAGCTAGGCAACAGGCTGGAGACCCTGGTACAGACAGTGGAGGAAGCATTACCTGTCATCACCCAGCTCAGGGACAAGTGCACAGCCCACCACCAAATTGAGACTCTAATCTCACAGCTTGATTATGAAAACTGCAGCCGCAGGTCCAATATACGCATCAGGGGGTTGCCAGAGGCTAAGGACATTGTCCCTACACTGCAAGGCATATTCAAGGAACTCCTAGGCCTCCCCCCCCAACGAAGCAGTTGAGATCAATAGGGCACACAGGGCCCTTCGTCCCCCCTCACAAGATGCAGACAACCCCTTTGATATAATCTGCAAAATGCACAAATACACAGTTAAAGATTAAATAATGCAGCTTTTGCGCAAACACGCCTACTTTGACTTTGATGGAGCCCGCCTGTTCTTTTATCAGGACTTGTCCTGACGCACTCTGATGCAGCGCAGAGCATTACAACCCTTCCTGGAATCCCTACGCACATCAGGCATCACCTATAGGTGGGGGTTCCCTTTCAGCCTCCATGCAGGAAGAGATGGAAAATCTGCCACTCTGCGCACTAAAGATGACCTCCCACATTTCCTGTCACAATTGAGCCTGGAACCTGTAGATTTTCCTGACTGGAGATTCTCCATGGATATCCGAACGGTACCAGCACCCCAGCCCTGGCAGCAGGCTGGATCCAGCCGGAACTCACGGATCCGCAAACACTCTTCCTCTACAACTGTGAGGCAGGAGTCCCTCGCAGGGGACTGAAAGAACCACATGCATTGCCACATCCTCAGGGATACACCTGTGTCAGCCTCTAGACTTGCCCATTGACTAAAAATGGAATCTTCAAATATGCACGCACCAGGGAGGTGCGACCCAGATACCTCATTTGAAGCCCTCCTTTTTCTTTTTTTCTCCCTTTTTTTTTCTTTTTTGCTTCTTTTAGCTCACTACAACCTATGCAAAAGGGCAAAAAGCCAATAAGGCTGTTGCAGGACATCACCATTCTAGTGCATTATTAAGCACCCTGGTTTCTCTAGGAACCCGCCAAACATCAACCCCCTGGACAACTACCGCTTTTACTTCTGTGGGGAGCAGGAGCTTCCTGGTTTCTCATGTCCGATCATGACTCCCTCATAGGACTACCCGTATTGGGTGTTAGCCCAGATATGAGCACTTTGCCACACTCAGGTGGCTCCCCTATATTAGGGGAGATACATGAGTCAGGCAAACAGTTTAGGGTAAAACCACATAAGGCCTATGAGGCGTTAGTAGACCCACACTACAAGATGTTATGTTTATTTTTTTATTATGCTAACTTCCCCCCTCCTTCCCCCCCCCCTTTGTCACTCCATTTCCCAACTTACCTCCTTTTCCATTACCTAGAAGGTGGAACCGCACTTACCCTCACCGGACTCCACAGATTCGGGATGGTCGCCTGGACAACCCCCTCCGATGCAACATGGCTACAATTAAGGTAGTGTCATACAATGTGCGTGGTATGTGCTCCCCTAACAAATGGAATAGGCTGTGGCTAGATTTGAGAAGACTGGGGGCACAAGTGTCGTTCTTGCAGGAGACCCATTTTACCGACTCCTCCCTCCTAAGTTACCCACCCACCTATTCTCACAATGGTACCTGAGCAATTCCCCAAAACCTAAATCCAGAGGTACGGCCATAGCTATACACAAATTGCCAATTTCAACCCTCTGATCATAGTGTTCTATGTGTTCCTGAAGGGCACCATATTGGGACAAACATACACATTTGCTACACTTTACGCCCCTAATGCTCAACAACTCACATTCATTGACCAAACCCTCTCCAGGCTGGCAGACTTTCGGGAGGGTAAACTAATCTTAGGAGGGGATTTCAATATCAGCCCTGACCCCGTATTAGATACCTCAGCGAGTAGATCGACACACTCCAGGGATATACCTTGGTGGACTGCTGGAGAGCACTACATGCCTCTGAGAGGCACTATAGCTACTATTCTAGTGTTCACAAGGTGTACACTAGAACTGACCTGTTACTAGTGGACCAGGATACCCTTGACTTATTACTAGGAGCGACCATAGATCAGATCACGATTTCTGACCATGCCCCGGTGACACTCACACTCTCACTAACCCAAGCCCTGGCTAGAGCAAGAACCTGGAAATTGAACGAGGACCTGCTTGACGACCTGGGGGTGGTGGCAGGGGCACAGGAGACTTTGACACACTATTTCACAGAAAACCAATGGGGAGGTCAGTAATGGCATTTTATGGGAAGGTCACAAAGCGGTTGTTCGTGGCACCCTCATTGCCCTGGGAGCTAAACTTAAAAAGGAGAGGCAGGCGGACTTCCAGAGAGTACTGCAGGCGTTGCAACGTGCTGAGCTCGGCCATAAACGAACGTCGGACCCCGAGAAGTTCCGAAGCCTGAGTGAGCTAAGACAACTTTTCTCAAAACTGCTAAATAAGCTGCAAATTACGCTACATGGCCCATACCTACTATGAGCACGGCAACAAATGCAGTAGGTTATTGGCCCGAGCTCTCCATAAAAAGAGACTCCTAGCACATGTACATAAGCTACATTCCCCTACGGGAGCACCAGCCCATCATAGAAAAATAGCCTCTATGTTTCGCGATTACTATGCGACCTTGTACAATCTGGACTCCGCCTCCTCTCCAGCAGATGTAGCTCTTAAAAAATCCAGAATAGCAACTTACCTCTCCTCAATAGGGCTCCCCACCCTATCCCCAGAACAAGCAACTGACCTAGAGCACCCAATTACCACAGCTGAACTACTGTTCACTATTAAGTCCCTACCCACCTGCAAAAGCCCTGGGCCCGATGGCTTCACCAGGGCCTACTACCTAAAATTTTTCGACACTCCACAGGGCCCTCTCTGTGCCCTCCTTAACTCCCTAGCAACCAATGGACACCTCCCACAGGAGACTTTGTTGGTGCACATTACAGTGCTCCCAAAAGAGAGTTAAAACATTTACTACCTGAACTGATACACGCAGACCAGACAGGCTTTATAGTGGGACGGGAAGCTAGGGACAACTCCAATAGAGCGCTCCAGCTTGTCCATTGGGCGCATACACGCGATCGAATGCCTCCATACCTGATTTTGTCCACAGATGCGCAGAAGGCATTCGATCACATGGACTGGGACTTCCTGAACGCTGTGCTTCGGGGTACCGGTTTGGGCCCACATATGCTGCAGTGGATTTTGGAACTTTACGTGTCTCCCACTGCCCAGGTTAAAGTGAACGGTGGCCTCCCTACAACGTTCCCTATCCGGAACAGCACGAGACAGGGGTGTCCGCTCTCGCCCCTCCTGTTCACGCTGATCCTAAAACCGCTACTGCAGAGAGTCAGAGCCAATCCAGACATCAGGGGGGTACAGGCAGGCTCCCATGAGCACAAACTCTCTGCTCATGCGAATGACTTATTATTCCACATAGTGAACCCCCTTGTCTCGTTGCCGAACCTGATGGGAGAACTGACTGCTTATGGGGAGGTATCCAATTTTCTGATAAACTACACCAAGTCAGAGATCCTGCCGATCACTGTCCCCCCACACTTAACGACCTCCTTGAAGGGATCTTTCCTATTGAGGTGGTCCACACCCTCTATGAAATACCTAGGCATCCAGATCACGGACAAACCAGACTCCCTATATTCACACAATTACGTCCCCTTACTCAAAAAGATATCCCAAGATTTACTGACGTGGGACAAGGCACTCTTTACATGGGTTAGCCGGACGAACATTTTAAAAACGACTATATTGCCCCGCATCCCTTTCCTCTTGCAAATGATAACAATACATGTACCAAAGTGCTTCTTTACAGACTTGCGCAGCCTCTTTATTAAGTTTGTGTGGGGCGGCAAGAAGCCACGTCTTGCTATGGCAACACTACAAAGATCTAAACTAAAAGGGGGGCTGGGCATACCCAACATATTTCAATACTACCAAGCGATTGCCCTACAGCGCATTTTGAACTGGAAGTTCCACACACCCTTTAAGTTGTGGGATCCCCTGGAGAAAACTATGACGGGCCGGGACCTATCCTATGCACCCTGGATCCCCGCAGGGGATAGGGGGCTCTCTGACCGGGTCTCCCCACTGACGATACACTCCCTGAAGATGTGGGACAGAATGAATGTACGCTTAGCTCTGGCACCGCGGACATCTTCACTGACACCAGTGGGTGGATACCCGTGGTTTCCTCCAGGGGAACAGATAGCCTCACTTGGAACATGGGCGAGTGATGGGATTGTTAGCCTGGCTAGATTCGTGGAGGGGGGCTCATTGATGTCACTTTCCACCTTACGAGAACGATATGGTAGCTTCCCCTTTGATTTCTGGAGACACCGCCAGTTAGAGACCTTCATAGCCAAATGCCACAGACAAGCACAGATCAGAACCACACTAACAGAATTTGAAAGTATGTGGGCAACTACAGACCCCCTGCCCCATATGATCTTGGCACTATATGGGATGCTAGAGACAGCAACACCCAACCCCAAACCCCTATATGTCAAAGAGTGGGAAAGGGACCTCCAACTCGAATTCACAGAGAAACAGCTCCACCACCTTTACCGCCTGACTCACTCGAGTTCAATAAACTCTAAGACCCAAGAAAACAACTACAAAATCCTATGGAGATGGTACAGGGTATCTACTACCCTGGCTAGAATTTTCCCCACCGCTTCCGATAGATGCTGGAGGGGATGTGAAATGAAAGGCACATTCCTCCACATTTGGTGGGAATGCCCTGTGCTAACACCGTTTTGGGCTATGGTTGGCAAACACATTTCAGATAGCCGGGTATAGATATCACGGCTCTGCCAAAACATTTTCTGCTTCACATCCCCCCCATGCCCCTGTCTCGATATAAACAAAGTGCTCTCCCCCACCTCCTCAATGCAGCAAAACGCCTTATACCAATACACCGGAAGAGCTCGCACATTCCAAGCAAGCAGGATTGGTTGGAGAAGGTGGGGGAGATCATGGAAGCAGAGAGTTGGCTCACCACTTGCAGAGATACCCGCAAACGATTTGACCTTACATGGGCAGCCTGGAGAACCCACGTACATGACACAACTATGGCCTCATCTAGTTTAGATGTTGTACTACTTGCTTTAGCAGATCCTTCCTTTCGGAGACTTGTCCAGGCGAACTATCCCTCAACAACTACAGGTTCTACTTAAAAGTGGACCCACTGCATCAACAAATCCGGTAAGACCCATTCCACACACTTTCTCCTCCTTCTCTAGCTTTCTTTTCCTACTACTCCTTTACTCCCTTCTTTTTTGATTGTTATGTGTTTTTGTTTTTATTGTGTTACAACCTCAGGATACCTAGTATCCACCTTTCAAGCTACCTGGACGATCAACAGGTTTCTGACCGACCCAGGTACTCAGTTAATTTACGATGTTTACATTACGGGAGCCATGTATACCATGAATCTGGACCCATAGCTAATGAACACCCTACCCCCTTCCAGCTTGGAGGGGATGCCTGTCCATATAGATCGAATGTCTGGGAGAGGAAGGGTGCCCCTTTTGGTCACCGCATGTAGATATGCCACCCGGTTGACATGGTTGCCCACACTCGGACCATGTTATATGTACCCCCCTGTACTCCCCATTCCTCTTCCCTCTTTTCCCCTCATCCCTACCCCTTTCTCCCTCTCCTTCCTTCCCCATCACCCCCCCAATTAATGTTACCTTGTTGTGATGTCAATCTGTTTATAGAATTTGAAAATGAAAATAAAGATTATACAAAAAAAAAAAGCTGCATGTTCAGTGAAGTCTCCCTGAGAACTTCTCCCTGTTGCTCTCTCTGACTTAGCTGTGGCTTTCTGAAAAATAGCAAGACATAACCGCACCCTCTATTAGGGCGACCTATAGCTGCCAACAGAGAGAAACACACAGTGCCCATAGCAAACATCCCTAAGTACCCCAGAGTCTACCTCCATGCTGAACTGCTAATAGAACATTCCCACTATAGCAGATAGCTGCAGGCCTAGCATAGACACAAAGAAAGAACACACTCAGTGAGAAAAGGAAAGGAGGTGCCACTGCACCTCTCCTACCTCGGCCTGGCCGGGAACCTGGGTGCCTGCATCCGCCATCGCTGCTGACGATTCAGCCTCCTCCATTGCGACCGCCGCAGCTGCCGCCTGTGTGCTTTTAAAATAACTTCCTCCATGTGACAAACAAAAGGAAGTCCCGGCAAGAAGACCCTCCCCTTCCTCCTGCGTTCCAGCAGCCGGAACCAATTGCTGCTATGCCCTGCCGGAAGTCTCCGCCCCCAGAACTGATGTCACCCCCCCCCTCCAGGACTCGTCGCCGACATGCTGAGACCAAGCATGTACACTCAGACCGAGCCCACCCACTGCCCCCCGAGGACTCTGGACGGAGGACCTCCAGCAGACCATTACTCTTGTGAGCCAGCGAAGGAAGGGACACTGGAGCACCCTCTGCTCAAAAACAGGTACTGCTCAAAACTCCCCTTGAAGAGAGCGCAGCCCCTCTGGTACCCCAAGCAGTGCTTCCATGGCGGAGGAAACACTAAAAACTGAAGACATGGTGGAAGCAGCCATTTTAAAAGGGGCGTTGTCGCGCAGTGTTTCCTGTGAAGAGGTGGAGCTACGCTCTCTCCAAGGTGCTGTCCTGAAAGGCGAAGGGAGAAATATTCTGCCTAACTGAACCAATTGGATTTGCTTCCCTGGCAAGAAGACCAACCTAACTGACTAAGTGGTTCTCTGCCCCACAAAAAGTTTCTTTGCAAGATGTAACAAGAAAAGACTTTTGATGTCCCCTTGTCAGGCAATGTAGGCTAGTACTGTCTTGTCAACCTTACTCAGGCCTCCTTGAAGATCCTGAAAGGCTTGCAATTCTAGAAAAAGGCTTCCTTCCAATCAAAATACTTGGGGAGTCTGCGCTTCAATGGCCTTGCACTTGTTTCTTCAGATTGTGGATTCCCCAGCCCCAGAGACTTGCATCTGGCTTCAGAATCATCCTATCTCCTGGGCTGAGAGGCATGCCTCTGAAAGAAGCACAGTGGCAATGTTCAAAATTCCAGTTCTTGTTGAATTTATATAGGCACAAAGATTTTCTGGTTCATAGACAGCCCAGCTCATAGGCTAAAGAAGGCAAATTGAAACGCCCTCATGTGCCACCTGGCCCAAGGTACCACCACTGCCAACAAGATCTTCAAAAAGATTCCTGGGGCTGTGCCAATTCTGTAAAAGGCAGACACCTGAACTGGAATTGACATCTGGCCACCGCAAATCTTCCATGCTCTTGGTGCTCAGCATTGATCGGTACATGGAAGTATGAGTCGGCTGGTCGATTGATACCAACTGGTCGTCCTGCTGAACTGTCCCTGTGACTGTCTGCATGGACTCCAGCTTGAACCTCTTGGTGTATAGGAACACATTCGATTCCTTCAAACTGAAACAGGCCAGAAGGCTCCTGCCTTAGGTACTAGAAAAACTGGAGAGAAAGGCCCACAGATGATTCTGTTTTCGGCATCATTGGCATGATGGCCTTGTAGCAGTATAAAAATCTTGCAAACATTTTCTCTTCTGAGATCTGTTGGACATAAATTAAATGGATTCAGTGGTCAGCTTTGGAATTCTCCATTGTACTCCCACCTGTCTTCTGGACCCATTGGTCTTTGATGATTGTCATCCAAACCCTCCAGAAGGAGGCTACAATCATCAACCTCACTCAGGCCCACTGGCCCCAATTGGAAGAGACTGGTTGGAGGCACCTTCAAAAAGCTTGATTTCATGTCAAAAGTAACTTTGAGACACCTCCACTGTGATCTATTAAATCTGCAGCCTGTCCTATAAGATTTGGCCTCCTGCACCCTCTGAAGTTCAGTGGGCTTGAGTGAAGGATGGCGGCTTCCTCTTACTAGTCTGTGGCCACAGTCCAGACTTTTCCTCGTGTCATTCGCTTAATTGCGTTGTTCAGCGTTTGGCCAAACAATAACCTCCCATTATAGGAAATGTCGAAGGCTTGTGTAGAAGTTCCGCCTGCCCTCCAGTGGCGTAATCACAATGCTCTCATAGCAGTGACTGAGTGCGCCAGCGCTTGTACTAGGCCTATCAAAAGCATCAGTTGCTAGGTTCCACTCTTTGCAGAAACTGTGCCAAAGCTTGCAGTTTCCAGTGTTTGCATGTAATGCCATTTCTAAAGTTTATATACCGAAATTAACTCTATTGCTGGTTGGCAGGCAAAATCTGTCACTGTATAGATTCTGTGCAAACCTGATTGCCAGATCACCAAAATTTCTGTGTTCCAGATGTGTTTCTGCATGAGTGTTTTTGATGCATTCTCAATGTGTTTTGCCACTTTCCAGATGTGTTCCCTACAGAAACAATGCAACATTCTACTTTTGTTTACTGCACTACAATGTGCTGTACTGGTGGGAACTAAGTAATTGGAACCAAAGTTAAACACTGTCCATACATTCTTGATGCAGAATAAAAACGCACTGGACTGCATCTGGTGTGAACAAGTCCACTTTCTCATCCAAAGGATCTCTGAAGACAACCGAGTTATAAAAAGGCAAAGACACTTGCTGCACCAGACACTAGAAGGCAGCATCCACCCCTGGAAGTGCAGTGCATAAACATTCATCAGCCATCTTATATGGATAAAGCTTGGAGAACCTGTACTGTAAATTGGTCTTCTGACGAGGTCTCTGTCATTCTTCATCAACAAGAGATTTATGCTCTATACTTATGGGAAAAGTCCATCCTTCATCAACGAGCACTTTACGCTCTATCATTATGGGTGTTGCTTGTGGCGTGGATATTTGCAGCATACTTTCTGCTATAACCGCCTTAATAGGGCTTAGAATTTTGCACAACCACATCCTTGTGAGGCAACCTGTGCAATTTAATTTCTCTGCCACTGCAGACTGCATGCAGGCCCAAAATGCACCTTGAGCTGGGTGAGGCATCTTCTATCATGCTGGCATAAACGCATGTGCCAATTTCCTGGATCCTGTCCCTTCACAGGGTAAGCGGAAACGACTCCTTTAGAGTGTATTGACCACATGCTTAATGAACCTGTGACAACCTGTTAGGTGTCCTCCTGCTGGTCAGGATAAGATGATCGTTGGCGGGTCTTATGTTTTTTGGAGCCTTTGCGATCAGGGTTTCTGCTCCTAAAATAATGCAAAACACTTTAATTTGCATATTTTCCTTGAGCATTCTTTTAAAAACCATGTCCCACGTTGCCCCCTCCTACCCTTTGCTAATCTTCTGTGCCACTAACAGGTGTGGCAAGGTCATATTTGCACAAAATATATGGAGAAAAGCATATTACCTGTCACCAAAAAACAGGTACACTGTCTCCTTAGGAGCCATCTGCCTTCATCCACTCACTTCAGAAGCAGCCGCAGGTGAGCTCAGACAGCATTTCCAAAGGCAGACACAGTCAGAGTCTAATGCCGCGTACACACGACCGGACTTTCCATCAGAATAGACTCCGATGGTCTTTCTGACTGAGTTCCGCTGAAACGGACTTGCCTACACACGATTATACCAAAGTCCGATCATTTAGAACGCGATGACGTACGACGGGACTAGAAAAGGGAAGATCAATAGCCAGTAGCTGCCCTTGCGTTGTTTTTGGTCCGTCGGAATAGCATACAGACAAGCAGTTTTCCCGATAGGAACTGATTCCGTCAGAAAGATTTGAAACATGTTCTATTTCTAGGTCCGTCAGAATTTTAGAAAGAAAAAGTCAGATGAAGCCCACACACGATCGGAATGTCCGACGGAGTGATTCCGTGACCTTTTCTCCCGGAAAGTCCGGTTGTGTGTACGCGGCATTAGACAAAAAACATTCGCACTGTCAAACCCACAGAAGTACTCAGCGTAGCAAGGGAGTCAGGTCAGAACTTCCAGAGGCAGACAGGAGACTCAGAATCTGAGGTAAGTCCTTTACCTGGCAGGACTGCAGAGTGCGCTGCATATAAAAAGACAGGAAAAAAACCCAGGGAGAGGCAATGATGACACTGCAGAGCTCTTATAATACCACACCTGTACAATGTCAATGCTGTTTAAGTATCATTTTGCCCATGCCCTTGGCACAAAAAGACACCCAGTTCTTTGAAGGATTTACCTTCAGCATTCAGGGTCTTCCAACTCCATGAGAGGCTGAACATGGAGGGGTAGGTTCAGCAGGAGGGATGCAAACAAATTACTTACCAACTGCAATCAACATGTGGCCTGGAGCATGACCAAAAAAAGAACATCTTAGTTGGGGGAGGGGCTGTCTTTTATTCAGCTTGGAACATGTGGAGCTCCAAAGGTGTTAACCCGTTACGTGCTGACGTGAGGTGGACCAGGAAATGTCATTTGGGTACAGTGTTGCATGACTGCGCAATTGTCATTATAATTGTTACAGCTCTAAAAGCTGAAAAATGGCCTGGGCAGGAAGGGGCTGAAAATGCCCTGTATTGAAGTGGTTAAGAAAGACCTGGATTCTTTCGTAAATGTGCATAATATACTGTAACTGGATACTAACTTTTATAGGTAAAGTTTGTAAGCGGGTGTATGGTGTAGCGGCTTCACAGAGGGAATTACACGTACTGACTTTATAAACCAGGCAACGTTTATTACCGGAAAGACGGTAGTAGAAAGAGTATTTACAGCAGTAATGCAAGTAGTTTCACTCCAAGCATGGAGGCATAGATACACAGCACAGTCACTTCTGATGTAAGCAGTAGTTGTATTCGTCAGCACTATAGTCACTTTCCAGTAACTGACACAGTATAAACTCAAGCACACAATGCGTATCAGTAGAGGCTGATATTCACACACGTTACCCGGTAACAGCGGTATTCCTTCAGCAGATGGATATAGGCATCTGATACACTGGTCCGTCCCTTACAGCTCTTTATTAAGGTTTGTTTTTTTTGAGACATAAAAACATTCATACAAAACCAGTTCAGCCTGCAGTTGTGACCCCGACCCCGGCCCTGCTATACAAAAAAAATTGGTCTCAACATTACAATCGCCAACCCCCCCCCCCCCACACACACACATACTATCTACCCCCCAGATCTCTCCAAGTAAATGTCTGTATATGTCTGTGGTCCAGCCCTCACCATACCTTCCCTCTACCATCCTTTCAGCATATTTCGTAGAATGCTTATACTTTTCCCATTCTTTCCATCTCCTTTTGAACCCTTCTTCTCCTATTTCGCCACTAAACCTGAGAAACTCCATATTATAAATTTTGATGATTTTACCAAGCCAAAGCTTCAATGAAGGGCTCTCGGGATCCTTCCACTTTTGGGGGATTACACTTTTAGCTGAATTTAAGAGAACGGGCAGCAATGAACTCCTATATTGTTTGATGGGCATACTGACCCCATGGAGCAGACATACCCATGGCTCTTCAGGTACCTTGACGCCCGTGATTTCTTCTATTGTTAGTAGTTCCAATTTCTGAACATCCCCTCCAGCAAAGGTTAGAGGTCTCCTTTTGAAATTGATGTAATTTATCTGGAGTTCTGTACCAACGCACCAAACACTTGTAGTTCATTTCTAGCGAACTACAGTCCGGTGAAACAGCATGTGTCAACCTTAATATTTTACCAACATCCACCTCCGTGCCACCTGCTCCCATCTCTTCCTCCCATTTTTTAATAAATGGCGGGGGGACCCAATATTCTTAATCTAATTAAAATTTTGTAAATCCTCAAAATCCCTCTCCTACCTTCTGTTGCCAGGCACAACTGCTCACCAGATTTATTATCCGCAATGGGGAGTCTTTCATCCGAGCAGGATTGTTGATACAGGACTCCGCAGGAACCCTGAGCTATCCCTCACAGGCCAAAACACTCTCTCTATCTTCTCCTAACTCTCCCTGACAAGCGGGGGTCTCTGTCCCTGTCTATACACACACGTGAACTGAACTTAAATGAGGCTGGGCTTTCTTATATCAAGTATCCACCCAAAAATGGCCAAACAAATCTCTCGAGATTTGCTTGTCCTATCAGGACACCAGGCTTCTCCAAAATGGTGCTGGAGACAATATAGAGGCCAAACAGCTCTGAACATATGTACACATAAACATATCAAATAGGCATTGGAAATGATAATATACATTTGCTAACCCACTACCTCTTGCAGCCAACTAGGCTGCCCTGCACCACAGCTGCCTACAAGTTGATCCAGGGAATATCCAATTGCCTGTCGGTGGATCAGGAGGGAATTTTTTTTTCCCACTGGAGCAAATTGAATAATGCTTTATTGGATTTTTCTTTTATTTGCCTTACTCAACTGTGGGTATAGGATAGTGTATGTGGAGGTTTTCTATTTGTGTGAGTGTGTGTGTTTTTTTTTCTATATTGATTGAACTGGATGGACGTGTCTTTTTTCAACCAAAGTAACTATGTAATGGACTATTGTAACAAATGTGGACAATATAAGGCTGTTATTAGATTAATATTTATAACCTAATAACCGTGAGAAACAACATGCAAAGATCTAGTGAATATTTAAAATGAACAGACACAAGAGCAGTTTTGATAAAAAGCATAAAACAAAACTTAAATAGACATCAAAAACGTTTCTTACACATAAAAGTTACCATAAACATTACACAAAATAACAAGACTTAAACATACACTCCTAATTCCAATATCCCAAAAAGTCCAATAATACTTAGCTCTGGTAGTTGAATGTCAACAACTTACACTGGATATCTGGATAAACTGTAACAGGACAATGAGGTGTCTTGGCTGCATCTTTCCACAGCTCCAGACTTCCTCCGAAACAGACTTTTTTCTTCCCCCATGGCAGGGCCTCTATTTATAGTCCTGTATACCAGAGACTAGCCAAAGGATGTAATCATTCCTCTTGACCACGCACAGGTAATTTTGTGAGTGATTTTAGCAAGACATGGTTGCACTTCCCCCAAAATCATGGTCAATTGGATATGCGGCAGCCATCTTTAAACACACGTTGTCAAAGCTCATTAAACCACCTCTGAGTAAGATATATTATTACACATGTATGGGGACATTTGTCATGAATCAGTTAAAAAATATCCACAACTGATACATCTATAGACTATGGCATTTGTAGTGTACCTAGAGCAGTACAAATGATCGAAAATAACAATGCACTGCTTATTCCAAACAAACGGCAGTAGGAAGGAAATGGAGAGGTTCAGGAGTTGATAAAGGGGGCAGAAAAACACATCAAGAAACAATTTAATTGAAAGTAGATTACAGGGTCATAGGGCCATAGTGGATGTGTATATTATTGTGGAAGAATAAGGATATGGTTTAATGTTACATTCACCACATATCGCCCGCCATGTCCTGCGGACGAGTGGCCGCTGTAGGCAAAGTAACATATCTGTCACTGCCTACCTCTGGGTTTTGGCTTCATGACATTCAACACAGAACTCTGTACACAGCAAAGCAGGGATGAGAAATTTAGAGATTAGTTAGTAAAAGCAGCACACTGTACACACATTACACATAGTTCAGCACATATTTAACCGCTCGATCGTCCTAGATGTTAACCTCTTCCCAGCAAGTGTCATTAGTACAGTGACAGTGTATAGTATTATCACTGATCACTGTATTATTGTCACTGGTGATGTCAGTGGCAGTTAGTCAGTTCCCCCCTAGTGTCAGTGTGAGATTGCCCGCCGCATTATCGCAGTCCTGTTATAAATCCTTGATCTCCACCATTAGTAGTATAAGAAAAATAAAAAAATAAAAATTCCAGTATATATACCATCATGTGAACAGAAACCTATTTGCTGCTTCCAGTATTGTGTACTATACTCATATTGTGATTTTGTTCTACTTAGATGGAGGCTCCCTCTCTCAGGAGTGTCCTGAAGGACCCCCAGGAAACACATCATCTGTAAGTACACTGGTCTTTCTTACCTCTCATAACTCCCCAGTATTCTTATCTTATTTTATTTTACTAGCATAGATTACAAAATAAAAGTTGGTTGTTAAAGTATCTGTGTTCCAAAATGCTAAAACCACAATTAAAGCTTTAATGTACTCAAGTATTTTAAAAGTTATTTCCACTATTTGTAAATCTGCAGTTTTTATTAAAATAAACCTGGTGATCCTGCCATGAAGGTCCTTGCCTTGGCATTTCCTGTTATAGGGTGACAACCCTATATTCCTGTCTCCCAGTTGTGCTCATTCGCTGTCACCCTGTTACATGGGTTTCCAGTGGAAGCCAAAGTTGGCTGATCAAACAAACACAAGTGAAGTGGATAGGGAATTCTCCCCGCTGCACTATTGTATTATGACAGCAGGACGCCTCCGCTGTCAAAATACACTGCTTAGCGCTGCAGCTGATTGGCTACAGTGCTGATCGAACAAAAATTCACCTATATCCCATTAGAGAGGAGTGATCATTAGATCAACTCCTCTCAAGTGGAAATGGCTATAAATTTTAGTGGTTTGGTGGTTGATTGCTCCCACCTGCCTCTAGTAAAACCTTCCAGAGATGGAATGGGAAGGCCAGCTACTGAAGTTTTGAATATTTTTTTGCTCTCAGCTGAACCCTGGGAGGGGCACCCAAAAGGTGGCTGAGGGAGAAGATAACTGTTTGGGAGGCTTTCTCAGAGTGTTCTTGTCCTGGGGCTGCTGCCCCTGGGATGCAGCCTGTGTACAAAAGAGCTTATGTTGGGCCTCAGCAGGTGTATGGCTGAGGGCCTGAAGGAATCCAGATTGAAAAATATTTGCTGAAGGGCATGGAAGCTGACCTTAAAAAATATCTTTTTTATCACAGAAGAATGTTGCATGGAAGCTTGTGGGTGACAGCTGTCATATAGTTAGATAGTTAGTCAGGTTGAAAAAAGACACAAGTCTGTCTAGTTCAACCAATAAAGAAGAAAAAAAAACATACAATCCCATATACACAATCCTATACCCACAGTTGATCCAGAGAAAGGCGAAAAAAAACCCCAGCAAAGCATGCTCCAATTTGCTACAGCAAAAAAAAAAATTCTTCTTGATCCCACGAGAGGCAACTGGATATTCCCTGGATCAACTTTACCTAT
The DNA here is from genome assembly GCF_042186555.1 of Aquarana catesbeiana. NCBI lineage: Eukaryota > Metazoa > Chordata > Amphibia > Anura > Ranidae > Aquarana > Aquarana catesbeiana. The sequence continues at coordinate 109,175,335 of NC_133329.1, read as the reverse complement.
AAATATTAGTACCCAGTTATATTATGTACATTTAGGAAAGAATCCAGGCATTTTTTAAAGCAATCTCCTGAGCTGGCCAGAACAGCTCTTGAGGGAGTCTAGTCCACATTTTCACAGCTCTAACTGTGAAGAAACCTTTCCGAATTTGGAGATGAAATCTATTTTCCTCTAGACGTAAAGAGTACCCCCTTGTCCTCTGTGATAACCTTTACGTGAATAACTCAACACCAAGTTCACTATATGGACCCTGTATGCATTTGTACATAATGTTGATCATATCCCCCCTAATCTCCTCTTCTCAAGAGAATAAATTCAGTTCCTCTAATTTATCCTCATTGCTGAGCTCCTCCATGCCCCTTATCCCTGCACTATCTATGCATTTCTCTGCACTTTATCCTGTTCCCTGATATCCTTTTTCAGAACTGGTGCCCAAAACTGAACTGCATATTCCAGATGAAGTCTTACTAATGATTTGTACAGGTGCAAAATTATAGCTTCTTCTGTGGAATCCATACCTCTCATAATACAAGAAAGGACTTTGCTCGCTTTGGAAACCTCAGCTTGGCATTGCATGCTATTGTAGCAAGGTCTCCGGCCTCCTTCAGTCTAATGAGAACCTCCAGGGCCAGAGATAGCTGACATCCTTCTGTATGTGGTGGGTTGTAAGGCATAGTGGGTGTAATGAGGGGAAAATTCATTGGGCGCCAGACACTTCTTGAATGCAAAGAGATTTTTTATTTCTCTTGAACAGAACTTTGGGAGAGAGGGTTAGAGCCAGGACATCCTTTTAGTAGTTGCAATGTTAATTGGCAGATTCCGAGACTTCTATAGGTAGACAGCCATGCATGGAAAGGCACCCAGCCGGACACCACATTTGCATGTGTAGACACGCTGTCTCCTTTGCAACAATCTTGAACAGTTCCTAACAAAGGTCACAATGAACTCTTTCACTTCCTCTACAATCTCCTATTGTAGATCTTCACTCAACTGAGCTCCCAGGCTCTCTCACTAGACTTGCTGATCCACTGCCACTGGATCTCCTGAGCTCTTCCAACCTTCTCGCTCAGTATCTTCCTCAAGCGTCTCCCCCTTATCCCTGCTGGGTCCTTAGCTTGGCATCCAAGATACTTCTCAAGCGCCACCCCACTGGCCTGCTCGATCCCTAGCTTGACACACAAAGCTGCTCTGCAAGCATCACCTCCACTGGCTGGGTCCCTGTCTTGACACCTGAAGTTTCCCAATTCTTCACCATCCCCGGTTGGTGAGAATTCCGCTCCAGTACTTGCTTCAGCTACTCACTGTGGTCCCTGGTAATAAGGTGGTTGGTCCCTTAGTGGTGACAGCTTCCCCTCTACCTCCGACCACGACAGGTTCCTCCTGTTTACAGAAAAAAAAAATTTAAGCTCTCAAGCCTGAGAGCAAATGTCCTGGCAAAACTGGGACGGGTGGGCAAACAGGGAAAGAGTAACAATAACAATAATACATGTGGCATACCACAAGGTATAAACATATTATTATACACATCATAGGGTAGATCACCTATGACAAAGAAATATTAAAGACTTTTATGTACAACATTAAAGGCAATGTATCACCCAAATATTTAAATAGGCACAAGCATCGACCTTATTTCCTAACAATCTAGCTAATACATACAGTGATAAGGAGATATAAAAGGGTTAGTGTTGTCATCAGGTTAGGTCCCTGTCTCTCCTTGTCCAAGGAAGACGTACCAAAGCAGCCACACCTGAAAGAAAATAAACAGCAATGCAAATGCATCCTATCCTATAATAACATGTTGCAATATGTACATATTTGAATAAATGGTTTTCAATTGTTCTCAGCCGAAGACAGCATAGCAGTGTAAATACACCTTATAAAATATCTGCATTATATACATAATGAAAGCAGGCCCCATTCTCAGCCAAGAATGCCACCCCCTTTCCTAATATAGTAAAACTTTGTTATGTTTTCATCAAGTAATCAAGTAACAGTCCTGATGCATGGATGAGTCCATTATTCAAAGAAAAGTAGGAATTTGCCCCTTTGCCGCAGTCTATTCTACACCTAACCACACACCCAGTGTCCATGACGTGTCACAGTCCATCAATTTCACTTGGGGTGGACAACATTCCCAGCAGTCTTCCTTCTTCTTTAGGGACAACTCCGGGGACAAGAGGCACAGCTGCATTTAAGTAGCAAGCAGCCAGGCCATGGTGCAAGGGACCGCACTCTGGGACATAGGTCCCCTTGCAAAGATGTCCTCAATCTGTCCGTATGACAGCCGGGGACTAAGAAGATTTCCTTCCTCAATTGAAGAACAACAACCTGCTGAAGATCACAGGTCACTTTTCAGGGTGGAGCACCACAGCAACTTCAACATTAACCAACGTGGCTCAGGTGGGCACTTCCTGTATCTTCCGTCAGCATTCAGTCCAGCACAATCCTAGCAGTACAGCCCTCTGTCCAGGTTAATCTCATGGCCATAGCCCCAGGTGTATCTTTCGGCCACCTTGGGTGACCATTTCAGAAAGTCTAACTTGAGGGGGATCTGGAGGAAACTGCGCACTGCTTCATCCACCCATTCTCCAAGATTTCCTCTTCCAGGCGAGCGGGTATGTAAGAGTATAGGTACCCATATTCCTCTGCTACCTTATTTATTATGATCCGCTGTATCTTGGACAGCCGAGGCAGGGTCTTAGGGTCTCCGTATCCAGGTAGGACCTGGGCGTCTGGAGCACGCTGAACCGAGCACCCAGCAACCACATCTGGCTTATGATCAGGCTTAATTACATGCATGGGCGTAATAGGGCAACTTTGGGAAACTATTCAGCCCAACAATCTTCCTCAAAACATCTGATACTGATCAGCGGAGCTGCATTGGCAGACAGCTTAATTTTTACATTAGCAGCAGTAGTAGAGTAAACTTCCCCCTCCTGCACATAACTCATTGGCTCCTCATCACTGTCACTCCACTTACCGGTAGAGGACAAAGTGTCCGAAAACAGTTCCGATAGCCCATCAGACAGAACATCTGAATCCGTTATGATAGAACACTCTTTGGTCGGGATATAATTGCACTTGGAGCTTGCTTTAACTGACACAACTATATTATCCCCTTTAGCGGCCACAGGCATCTCCTCCCCTACTTGCACACTACTTGCATTCCTCACTGGCTTACCCGACTCTGGTACTCTTTTCCCCAGTGGTTCAGACATTAGGGCGAGCAGTTGAGCCCGACCGCGACCTCGAGGAGCAACTGGTGCGCTGGGTTCTGGGGTAGTCGCTGAGGCAGGGGTAACAGCTTCCTGCATGACTCTAGTGATGGCTGGTGGGCTTTGGATATCACTCCCAGCAAGGATAGCGACATTCTTGTCCCAATCGACTTGTAGTATCCGCGGAGGTTGAGTTGGGGAGACAACTTCAAATAGATGCTCTCTGTAACGTCCACAGACGATCCAAGGCCTTAACTGCGTGGTCAGACCGGAACATCTCTCACAGATAAGTCCCAAGGCCTCATAGCCTCCAGCTGTATACAGGACAAGCTTAACCTTCGGTGTATACCGCATTCTGGTGTCAGTCAGGACAGGTTTCGCATCGCTCGGACCGAAAAACAAACACCCGGAGCGTACTTTTTCCAATCCGCCATCTCACTCACAAACTGCGCCATCTTTCTCTCCAACCCACAATCAGACACACGTGGCAGCACTTCCTTATCCTCCTTTGCAGAGTGGGAACTCCTCCCCCTGCCAACGGATTGGTGCAGACACTCTCTGGAAACTTTTGCGCCCGCCTCATTCATGCTGCAGTGCGCCCAGATTGTCATGGAGTCCATTTTGGAGTCTGAGTTAACCCTCACAACGCTGGCGGGAAGTGTCAAAAGACCAGGCTGATCCTCTCCCATGAGCAAAGAGACTTGTTGGTTCTTCTCCACATTGGTAGTATACACAAAACAGTCTATAAGAAGTACAGATGTTACTTGCCACCTTCCCATGGAATCAGACGAAATCCCGATGAAGCTGAAGCCGGTTTCTATGGCCAACTGCTGCGAGGATAACGCCTTAGCCCTACATTGGGCGCCAAATATAGCAAGGTCTCCGGCCTCCTTCAGTCTAATGAGAACCTCCAGGGCCAGGGATAGCTGACATCCTTCTGTGTGTGGTGGGTTGTAAGGCATAGTGGGTGTAATGTAAGGTAAATTCATTGGGCGCCAGACACTTCTTGAATGCAAAGAGATTTTTTTATTTCTCTTGAACAGAACTTTGGGAAAGAGGGTTAGGGCCAGGACACCCTTTTAGTAGTTGCAATGTTAATTGGCAGATTCCAAGACTTCTATAGGTAGACAGCCATGCATGGAAAGGCACCCAGCCGGACACCACATCTGCATGTGTAGACACGCTATCTCCTATGGCAACAATCTTGAACAGTTGCTAACAAAGGTCACAATGAACTCTTTCACTTCTTCTACAATCTCCTATTGTAGATCTTCACTCAACTAAGCTCCCAGTCTCTCTCACTAGACTAGACTAGATAGGCCCTCAGACAGCCTAGCAGCCAGATGTGCCCGGGATAGGCCCAAAGTCCAGCCTAGCAGCCCGGGCAATACAACACACGTCCAACCAGACAGCCATGCAGGTGGCACAGAACACTGATCATCTGACTCCACCCAAATATATAGCAGGCCGAGGGATTTAAGAAAACCCCTGTCCATTGGCTGAGACACCCCATATACCCATAATCTGGCCTTGCAGTGCCCTTGTCTTATCTAATGCCACCAAGTGCCCGGCCACCTAGGGGCAAAAGAGAGAAGTGTAGCAATTACAGACTTATGCCCCGTACACACGGTCGGATTTTCCTACGGAAAATGTTCACAGGGAGCTTGTTGTCGGAAATTCCGACCGTGTGTAGGTTCCATCAGACATTTTCCATCGGAATTTCCGTCACACAAAATTTGAGATCTGGATCTCAAATTTTCCGACAACAAAATCCGTTGCTGTAAATTCCGATCGTGTGTACACAATTCCGACACATAATGTTCCACGCATGCTCAGAATCAAGCAGAAGAGCCGCATTGGCTATTGAACTTCATTTTTCTCCGCTCGTCGTACGTGTTGTACGTCACCGCGTTCTTGACGTTCGGAATTTCCGACAAGATTTGTGTGACCGTGTGTATGCAAGACAAGTTTGAGCCAACATCCATCGGAAAAAAATCCATGGATTTTGTTGTCGGAATGTCCGATTGTGTGTATGGGGCATTAGAGTGAAATCAATTGATCATCAACAATTAGCCAATGTAGCTATACCTGGCAGGTAAATTTAGGAGCAACCCTGCCTAAACACCAGGGTGCTACACTTTTATTAAACTTCTACCAGAACACCCAGATCCTTCTTCACCATTGATTCCCCCAGTTGTACTCTCCCTAGTATGTATGATGCATGCATATTCTTAGCCCCTTGGACAGTGTGAGTAGGACCCTTGCTTAAGACTCCAAGTGTGCATGTTCCTTAGGAAACTAAATGCCAGAAGTTGCTGTAAAGACTAGGACTTCTCATAAAGAGTCTCAGATTAACAGGTGAACCCTGCTTCCTCCAAATATGGCTGTTGCCAGATGATTCATGTTTAACCGGTTCAATACAGGGCAATTTCACCCCCTTCCTTCCAGGCCAATTTTTAGTTTTTCGCACTTTAAACGTCAATTGCGCGGTCATGCGACGTTGTACCCAAAAAAAATTGACGTCCTTTTTTCACCACAAATAGAGCTTTTTTTTGGTGGTATTTGATCGCCTCTGCGGTTTTTATTTTTTGCGCTATAAACAAAAGAAGAGCGACAATTTTGAAAAAAAACACAATATTTTTTACTTTTTGCTATAATAAATATCCCAATTTTTAAAAAAAAAAACACATTTTTTCCTCAGTTTTGGCCGATACGTATTCTTCTACATATTTTTGGTTAAAAAAAATCGCAATAAGCGTATATTGATTGGTTTGCGCAAAAGTTATAGCGTCTACAAAATACGGGATAAATTTATGGCATTTTTTTAAAAAAAATATTTTTTTATTTTTTTAGCGGCGATCGTGATTTTTTTTTTGGTGACTGCGACATTATGGCGGACACATCGGACACTTTTGACACATTTTTGGGACCATTCACATTTATACAGCGATCAATGCTATAAAATTGCATTGATTACTGTGTAAATGTGACAGGCAGTGAAGGGGTTAACCACTAGGGGGCGGGGAGGGGTTAAGTATGTTTCCTAGGGAATGATTCTAACTGAAGGGGGAGGGGACGCACTAGGGGAGGAGACCGATCAGTGTTCCTCCGTTCTGGGAACACAGATCGCTCTCCTCAGAGCTGACAGGCTGTGGATCTGTGTGTTTACACACACAGATCCACATGCCGGCCCGGTTAACGGGCAATCGCGGGTGCCCGGCGGTCATCGCGGCTGCCGGGCACACGCACCGGGTCCCGAGGAACGCGGCGGGCGCGCGCTCCCGGCGGCGTGCACGCGCCCCCTAGACGCCCGGGAATCCCAGGACGTCATATGACGTCCACCCAGGATGGGAGATCCCATCTGTGGACGTCTTATGACTATACGTGGGTATTGAAGTGGTTAAGAGACATTTCCTTTGTTTCTGTTTGGTGTTTTGGAGTATCTTGTACCACATCCACTTTTCTGTTGATTGCTGCAATAAATTTACAGAAAAGAAATCCCCTAGACAGAATCTGGCAGCCTCTGAACTGGTAAAACCTGGGTGGCCTCTCCGGGGGGGTAAGTGCTACACAGTGAATTTAAATATTGTCAAATAAACATAATTCTAGTATTTAAGGGATAAATAGAAAAAATAAATGTGTATATTTGACAATTTACAGATTACTTTAGTTCCTAGATGGAAGAAACAATTTTGGTTACAATAATATCATTAATCTCTAATTTAAAGCTAAACTCAGGGATTTATGAAAAAATACCCTTGCAGTGCCTTGGGGCTTGTAAACAGGTCTCCTAGGGGCACCAGTAACACCACATGCTGAACCAAGGACATCCTTCTATACCTCTTATGACACAATGGGATTAATGTTTGCAGACTCTGAAATGACAAGCACTGTCAAATAGGGCCTGCAGGGGGAGGACACGCATGGCATTTTTCCTACCACTCACTAGAGGATTCCATGGCTTTTCCTTTTTATCTGCCTGCCTTCCCCCATAACTCCTCCCCCTATAACTCCTCCCCCTTTTTATACCTTCTTCCAAGAAAGAGAGTCCAGCCCACACCAAGTAGGTAACAGGGTGGTACCATAAAGATCCTAGCCGCTTCTTACAAGGCGGGTTCCAGGATGATGTAACTTCAGCACACGAGATGCAAAATCAGTGCAGGAGTTACAATAACAGTGCATGCCCGATGGCCAAAGAGAACAGACACCAGTCCTAAACAAAGTCTGGGAAAAGATGGCAGAATCATTAACATTGTGATGATAGTGAATGTTGACCAACTACCGCGTTTCCCTGAAAATAAGCCCGGGTCTTTTATTAATTTTGTCAGCCAAAAACACACTAGGGCTTATCATGCAATGTGCTATATTCCCAGTGGTTGCAAAATGACAGAATCCCCTCTTTTACAGGATCGCATAATGCAAAAGGTGTGCATTTCTGCAATGCAACCGTGCAAATACCTTCTTCCATGGCCTGACTGAGCTGTTTTCCACTGCTCTGAGCACTGCAGAGGGAGGGGGGGCGAGATCCCCCACTGACACCCAAGAGAAGAGTTCAGCTGAGCCCTGTTAGGCGCTTCCATGGCCCACCCGAGCTGTCTTCCCTGCTCTGAGCAATGCAGAGAGGGGGGCCGATATTCCCCGCTGAAAGAAGAGGAGATTTGCTGAGCACCAAGCGGTGCCGCACCAAACTAGGGCTTATTTTTGGGGTAGGGCTTATATTGCAGCCATCCCCAAAACTCACACTAGGGCTTATTTTCGGGGTAGGTCTTATTTTCAGGGAAACACGGTAGTACTGGAGGAGCAGCTGATGGTTCAGTTATGCTTTAAAGCGGAGCGCCGCCAAAAATTTTTTTTTTAAAAGTCAGCAGCTACAAATACTGCAGCTGCTGACTTTTAAAACATGGACACTTACCTGTCCAGGGCGCCCGCGATGTCGGCACCCGAGGCCGAAGCGTCTCTCCGTCCTCGGGTGCTGCCGCCTCCATCTTCGGTAAGGGAATCAGGAAGTGAAGCCGTGCGGCTTCACTTCCCGGTTCCCTACTGCGCATGCGCGAGTCGCGCAGCACAATACGGATGGTCCCTGCTGCCTCTGGGACCCGTGTGTTTCCCAGCAGGCAGCGGGGAGGGAGCAGGAAGTGGCGTAAATAACCGCAGATTCTGCGGCTATCTATGCCGGAAGTGGGTACAGATACCTGTAATATACAGGTATCTGTACCCCCCTCCCCCCTGAAAGGTGCCAACTGTGTCACCGGAGGGGGGGAGGAATCTGATGAGTGGAAGTTCCACTTTTGGGTGGAACTCCACTTTAATTTGCATAGGATATATTGTAAGTTATACTGTAAATGTGCTATGTATGCATCATTTTTTTGTGTTTTAATTACTTTTTAATTTTTTTGTATGTTTTTAATTGTAATCAATTACATTTAATTTTTAAGGGCCCATTTACACTACAACGCACATAAAAACACATGCTGCAGTGCACTAAGTTTTGGCGTGTTTCCGCGCATTTTTATGCATGTTTTTGCACGTCTTCGTGCATTTTTATGCAAGTCTTTAGGCATAACAGAAAATTGTATCAAACACGAAGGCCTCTTTCACACGGATGATCCGTATGTCCGTTTTTCATCCATCCGTTTTCGGATGAAAAACGGACATACAGTCATCCCTATGGAGCGTCGGATGTCAGCGGTGACATGTCCGCTGACATCCGACCCCGCTCCGATCCGAAAAGTGTAACGGAGGAAAAACCTACTTTTCCCTCCGTTTTCGGATCGGATCGGATGACGACGGACACTACGGACCGTCATCATCCGATCCCCCATAGGGGAGAGCGGCGCTCTGACAGGTCCGTCGCTGCACAGCGTGCAGCGATGCACCTGTCATCTTCCTGCTCAGCGGGGATCGGCGGAGCGATCCCCGCTGAGCCAGCGTGTGTTCACGGGGCGGATCATGACTGATCTGCCCCGTGTGAAAGAGGCCTTACCATAATTTTCCTTTCCTGAAGCCAATCCATGACAGCATACATGTGATTATAGCTCAGCCCCTATATCCACCCACAGGAGCTGTTTAAATTTATAAAAGTCTGACTGAGAGAAACCTCCCCCATCCTCCGTAAAAATAACAAGATCAAAAAAGGAAGGGTTCATATGCTGCCATGGATTGGCATCAGGAAAGGAAAATTATGGTAAGTATTTGATACAATTTTCTGTTTTCCTGACGCCAACATGGCAGCATACATGTGATAAATAATGAAAACAGGGAGGGCTAAAATGTATAATCAAACTTTATTACAATGGACATGGAAGCCTGAACCGTCATTCCGTTGAAGTCCATTGATGTACAAGCCCCTGGATCTTCCCTGTAGCACCTGGGGCAGGTGCACTGCACCAACCAGCCTGCTGCTTTGAGGATGTCTCCATAGGCAAATGTCAGAATTTAAAGATGTAAAAAATGACTTAGCTGAATGAGCCTCTATCATTTCTGGAGGCTCTTGACTGGCCACACTGTATGTTTTCTGGATGACCTGACTTTCCAAGATGACAAGGTTTTGCTGTAGCTTCCTCCTCCGAATTTGCATGTTGGAAACACAAACAGCCTTCCAGAGGATTTTAACTAGGAAGCTGCTTGAAGGTAGGCATTGTAGACACTTGGAACATCCAGTGTCTGCTGAAAAGGGTGGAACCGCCACTTTGTTATCAACATGAAAAATTAAGCCACTTTGGGCATAAAAGATGCTTGAGGGGCACAGGCCCCAACTTGTCCGAAAGGAGTAAGACATAGACTCTGTAGCCCCAAGTGCTTGCAGATTTGAGACTCTGTCCCTTGAAGCTATCAAAGGACACTGCCTCTCGAGCAAAGTCCCACTGAGGATTGCTTTCTGATGATGCAAACAGAGTCATGCAGCATGGACTCCAGCAACCAAACACCAGCTCGGGTGTGCAGAGAAACACATGCAGCATGGACTTCAGTAACCAAACACCAGCTCAGGTGTGCAGAGAAACACATGCAGCATAAACTCCAGCAACCAAACACCAGCTCAGGTGCACCACATGAGGTTCTGACATCTCTAGTTAGAGAGCTCCTCAGGCCCAAAAGACTACCAGAAGGGGCTCCCCACCTTGGTGGTGCATTTAGCAACATAAGATGTGGGACTGCGCCTGGGGGAGGCTGAACCCAGACAGAGACACAGACAGAGTCGGCAGGTAGGGACTCATCGCAACGTCACGGTCTTGCGGGTGTACAGTATATCTTGAGGACAAAAAGGAGAATGGCAGAGGTTGCTCTCAGTCAGACTTTTATTGATTTAAACAAGTCCTGTGGGTGGATATAGGGGCGGAGCTATATCACATGTATGCTGCCATTTTGGCATCAGGAAATATTTATTTTTTGTGGTGCGATATTATGCAAATAAGTGGCATAAAATTGCACAGCTCTGCAATGCAGAGCTATTGTTTTCTATGTAAACTATTGTTTTCTATGTGTCATTACATAGAAAAACACAGGTAACTGCACATAGTGTGAATGGGACCTGTGACAGTGTGACATTACCTTTTATGTATACATGTTCCTTTATATGGAGAAATCAGAGGTCAAAATACATGTAAGGATTTAAAAGCAAAGCAAATTTTCTTTGTGATAAAACCCCTTTAGAGAGTTTGTGACAAACAATAATTATTTGTCTAATACTGTATTGTAGGCTAACCCCCCAACTGATGCAATAACTGATCATCAGGAGACCAGCCTGTCCAATGTGTCTGCTCTTCTACATATCAAGGCCAGCCTGTAAGTGACAAATCTATCATTGTTTGCAGCATCCAGTTTGAAGCAGTCTTGTGTGATGGAGAGTAATACGCTTACATTATTTTTTTTGCATTTGAACTCAGTGAATGAGATTTAAAGCGGGATTCCGGCCTGAAAAAAAAATGTAAAAGTCAGCAGCTAACACTGTAGCTGCTGACTTGAAATAAGTACTTACCTGTCCTGGGTGCCCGCGATGTCAGCCGCCCGAGGCCGACCCGTCCCTCAGGTCTCTGGTCCCGGCACTGCCATCCTAGGTAAGGGGAACAGTTTCCTACTGCGCATGCGCGAGCGGCGCAGCGCTTCGTTCTGTGAATGGCCCTGTGGTGAGCACACACAGTTCCCAGAAGACAATGGGGCCGCTCACCAAGGAGAAGAACACGCCGCGGAAGAGGAAGAGGCAGATTAGGAAGACTGCCTAGCAACAAGGGTTTAGGTAAGTTTAAGAATTTTTTTTTTTTTCAAATGTTTTTTTTTATTTTTTTTAGGATTTTTGGTGAATTTTTTTTTTCAGGGTGGCCCTCCACTTTAAATGTCACACATATTAAGGAATATTGACAAATTAAAGAGTCTGCTACTTAAATCAAGAAGGTTTTACACATCTTTAGGGGTATTAAAGCTGTACTTTGTCCATGCCCTAGATAGTCTTGAGAGGAATAACTACCTTAATTCTGATAAGCTTTTTATTACTGTCTATGACCCTCTTGGGGAAATTTCCCCTTACTTCCTGTCCCTGTGACAGCCTGTGACAGTGGCAGGAAGATACAGGCAGAAGTTATAATTTGACATCTGATAAATTATTACCTTTCGCACTTTACCGTAAAAGAAGTGTTTAGTTGCAGTCCAGCAATGTTGCTCGAGAGACTCGGCTACCCAGGAGTCTCCCTCCTGATTGGCTGAGACACACACAGCGGGCGACATTGGCTCCCGCTGCTGTCAAAGTCAATGAGCCAATGAGGAGAGGGGGTGGGATCAAGTCGATGATCAGGCAACTCAGGCATGAGTTCCGCGAGGAAGGTGCGAATTGTGGCGTCAACATCCCTAATGGATTCCGGCAATCCGCGAATACAGAAACTGTGGGGGCGGTTTTCAAAGTCATCAATCTTAGCTAGAGCCTGGTTCAATTGGTGCTGTAGACTTTCTATGCATGTGAAAAATGAAAATGAACTTATGTGCTACTCAGTGTATAGATTAAAACTATAATCAAATAATAAAGTGCGGTGCAAAAGAATAGTGATATAGCTGCCAAACTCCTCTAGTGTCACTAACACCAATATTGTAGATAAAGCATATATCTTGGAGCAGCGCTAAATCAAAATACACCAATATGAATATTAAAACTCAAAAAACATATGCAAAAACAAAGACAGTGAAAAAATAATATTATATAGAAAATGAATAAAGAGAAGCCTGGAGTAATGCCCAAAAGTAATAAACATAGGGCTTACATGACTGGGTGAACAGTATACAGGGACAAAATTGTTAAAGGATATCTGAGTTGAGGAATGGGAGGAAAATGAGGAGTCTGCAGGAAGTAAAGGAAAGGAGGTCCCTCCCCAGGGTCAGTGTGAGACGGAGGAGACAGCTTGAGCTGCAGCATGGCATCCATGGAGGAGCTGATAGAGCAATTGCGGGCCCCGGCGGCAGTGAACGGCGAGCGGTGGCTGCGGGACCAGGTTGCCCAGGTACTGAGTGAGAAGACTACACCAGCCAGCACTGCGGGGAGGGAGTCGGCCCAGGCGAAGCTATCCCGTCCGCCGGATCGTTTCTCCCTAGATTTCCCACCCAGGGCGCAGCGGCATGAAAATAGCCCTATTTGCGTCCATTCAGAGCCCCCGGCCAAGCGGGGGGTCCCCAGAAGGGGGGGGTCTGGGAGGTTACCAAAGCAGAGACTGGGATAGGCGGGGGTCCCTCGGTAACGCCTGGGGCCCATGGCAGGCCCGCCATGCAGCAGGACACAGGGCATTCGGGCTCCGCCCAGGGCCGGATTTGCCACAAGGCCACTGAGGCCAGGCCTCGGGGCGGCAGTGGTGTAGGGGCGGCGCCGCTCCTGCAGCGACTTCGCGGCCGCCCCCCCTTTCGTGCTGCCTATTAAAGTCTATTATGGGCACCAGTGCCCATAGAAAACATGGCCGCGAGCCGACCACGCAACTGCGCATGCGCCGTTCCGAAGCCGGCCGGGCTCGGGAAAGCTCGTAAGCGCTCGGCCGGGCGGCGCATGCGCAGTAGTGTGATTGCGCCGCCTGGCGCCATTTTTTAAAAAATCGAGAGTAGCTAGTAATGTCAGCGGTGCGGCGGCGGTGGAAAGAGATGACATCTCTCATTGCCCGCACCGCTGTTCCGCCCTCCTCCTCCTTCTGATGGCAGGCAGCATGACAAGGGACATCCCAATCTGGTGGCAAGTGACATCCCCATCTGGTGGCAGGGAGCATGGCAAGTGACATCCCCATCTGGTGGCAGGGAGCATGGCAAGTGACATCCCCATCTGGTGGCAGGGAGCATGGCAAGTGACATCCCCATCTGGTGGCAGGGAGCATGGCAAGTGACATCCCCATCTGGTGGCAGGTATGCATGGTGGCAAGTGACATCTCCATCTGGTGGCAGGCATAGTGGCAAGTGACATCCCCATCTGGTGGCAGGCATAGTGGCAAGTGACATCCACATCTGGTGGCAGGCAGCGTAGCAAGTGACATCCCCATCTGGTGGCAGGCAGCGTAGCAAGTGACATCCCCATCTGGTGGCAGGCAGCGTGGCAAGTGACATCCCCATCTGGTGGCAGGCAGCGTGGCAAGTGACATCCCCATCTGGTGGCAGGCAGCGTAGCAAGTGACATGCCCATCTGGTGGCAGGCAGCATGGCAAGTGACATCCCCATCTGGTGGCAGGCAGCGTGGCAAGTGACATCCCCATCTGGTGGCAGGCAGCATGGCAAGTGACATCCCCATCTGGTGGCAGGCAGCGTGGCAAGTGACATCCCCATCTGGTGGCAGGCAGCATGGCAAGTGACATCCACATCTGGTGGCAGGCAGCATGGCAAGTGACATCCCCATCTGGTGGCAGGCAGCGTGGCAAGTGACATCTCCATCTGGTGGCAGGCAGCGTGGCAAGTGACATCCCCATCTGGTGGCAGGCAGCGTAGCAAGTGACATCTCCATCTGGTGGCAGGCAGCGTGGCAAGTGACATCCCCATCTGGTGGCAGGCATGGTGGCAAGTGACAAGAGATGGTGGCAAGTGACACGCTCAGGGCTCCCAATGATTCTGCATTATGGTGAGTTGAACTATTTCAGTTTATATTACAATGTAATGATAGAAATAATGTGTTTCAATTATCCTGACACCATAACAACCATGGTGCCGGGGATGATTGAAGCACTAACACCAGCGATAGCCTTGAAAATTTGCCTGCGAAAAATCCTTACCCCTCGCGCGCTTACCCTGAAGTATTTTTAGTCTGTACAATTAAAGCCAGTTATTTTCAGTGTTCTCGTGTATGGAGATGTTTTTAATTGATCTATTGTAGAAGTCATCGATAAAGGACATGGTGTGTGTGTGTGTGTGTGTGTGTGTGTGTGTGTGTGTGTGTGTGTGTGTGTGTGTGTGTGTGTGGGGGGGGGCGGCATTGAAGGACCCGGCCTTGGGGCGGCAAAGGGAGTAAATCCGGGCCTGGCTCCGCCCCCGGCTCATCCGCAACGGGGAGCGGGCTTCGGCGAGGGACGAGCACAGCAACGGCCACCGGGCCATCCAATTCCTCAGCCGGCGGCCCCCAGTGCATGGATGCAGTAAGAAGGATGAGGGGAGTCGGAGGCGCCCTGGGGCTGCGGGAGCATGGCGGTACCAGAAGCCCGAGGAAGGCAGCACACAAGTCGCCAGGCGGGACCGACAGGAAGAGGCGTGGCCGGCCAGGACGTGGATCCCCGGCATCCAGGGAGGGATCTCCTGGAGGGCCGTCCCTGGGAACAAGAGAGATGGCTGCAGATCGATCCGAGGGGGAGCACTCCATGTCGGAGGAAGAAGAACCACACAGAACCACGGCAGCGGTGGAGGCAGGACCTTTGGCTGGTGGGACCACTTCCAGGCAGCCCGGTAAGTCCACTTCTATTTTGGGGTAGTTAGAGAGTGTGGGGGGTGAGGGGATAGGGGGTGGGGTCACAGAGGGCGGGTCCCAGGCCCCTTCTCAGCTGGGCCCCCCCCGCTGCTTCCCTCTGGCCGCGAGGGTCCACGACCACGCTGGGGGATTGCAGGGGTTCCTGGCAGGTCTAAAGGAATTGGTGAGCAGGTTCAAGCCAGGGATTATCAGGCCCATTATACCTTTGGGGTGTTTAGGGGGTGGGGGGGTTGACACAGGGTGGGTCTAGGTCAGGGTCCCAGGGCACCTGTCAGCGGGCGGGTTCTCCCGCTGTTTCCCCCCTGGCTGCGCGGGTCCACGACCACGCCCTGGCGGATGGGGGATTGCAGGGGCCCCTTGCAGGATTAAAAGAGTTGGTGAGTAGGTTTTAGCCTGGGGCGGTTAGGGCAGCCACGCCAACATGGGTGGCACCTGGGGATCGGGCTTCGGGGTCAGGGGATTCGGAGGTTGGAGAGATTCCAGGGCCCGGGGTGGCTACGCCAGATCCAACAATCAAGGATTCGCCAGGGGAAAAAGTGGGGGGGACGTGGGTAATACTTAAAAAAAAAAAAAAAAAAGAAAACTTGATTAGGTTGGCGGACGTGGCCAAGTGTGAGGTATATGTATGTTTTGAGGGACCATTGGAAGCTCACCTGAAATTGGCGGTTAGGGAAGATATGAAAAGGTGAGTATGGGGAGATTTGCACTACTGCCACTGGAGAAGTGCAATATGCATAGGGTAAAACCCGAGAATAACAAGGAGGATGAGGAGAAGAGGAGATGCAGACTCATACCGCGGACGTTCCAGAACTGGCTTTAGGTGTTTGCAATTCTGGCTAGCGTGATCGGGGAATAGAACACCGAACACTGCTCTGTGCTATTCTGCTAGCTGGATGCGGTGGGAGAGGCGCATAGAGTCTACGGGGGAACCGAGTGGTGAAGGTATGATGAGTAGTTTCGTCAACGCAGGGCGATAGTCCTGACTTTGAGGTGGGATCATAAGGACATCAGCCTGGGAATGCGCCTGATGATATCGACGCGGGCACCGAGTCAGTTTTTTCCAGGGAGAGGCCGATGGCTCATCAACTTCCGGACGATCGGCTGCAAGGACAAGGGAGTTTGCGGGCAGTACATTGAGGGCACCTGGAAGTTTGGGGGAGGTTGCGAATTCAAACAAGAATGCTCCAGCGGTGGGGGAGCCCATCCAGTGTCTCTGTGTTTAAAACAAGGAATAGGCCATGCTGGCGAGTCTACTAACAAGAGGGACGACGCCAGGGAAGGTGGAAAAGATGCGTAATTTCCTAGATAGGTACCCTGATAGGGAGGCTGCGCAGGGGGTTAGGCCTGGGGCTTTCTGAGGGGTTTTTTCGGATACCAGCCAACCTTGGGCACTTCTCTTCCGAGGTCTCGGAACTTGCGTTCAGCTATGCAACATCCAGAAGTGGTGTCAGAGAAACTGAGAGAGGAAGTTGCACTGGGATGCATGAGTGGCTCATTCCCTGCTTTGCCATTGTCAGTTTAGTGGTCTCACCGATGAAATATAGGCTGATTCACCACCTTTCCTTCCCAAAAGGGGGTCAGGGAACGATGCCATTGAGCCACAGATGTGTGTGCTTTCATACACATCCTTTGCTGCAGCGATTTTTGGGTGCGGCGTTATGGGCAGGGGGCTTGGAGGGACAAATCAGATATTGAGTCAGTATTCTGATTACTTCCCATTCATACGGACAGTTTCCATCTGCTGGGTTGTCATTGGCAAGAGGAATTCTACGTGGATCGCTGACTGCCGATGGGCTGCTCTATTTCATGTGCTTTATTTGAGCGATTCAGTTCATTCACGAATGGGTGGTCCGTGAAGTCGCAGGAGTGAATTCCATCATCCAATACTTGGATGATTTTCTGTGGGTAGGCCCAGCTTCGTATGACATTTGAGAGGTGCTCTTGACGACGCAGGAACACATTGCAGAGTGATTTGGAATTCCCCTAGCGCCGGAAAAACGTGAAAGGCGACTACAGTGATTCGTTTTCTGGGTATCATTGTGGACTCGGAGGCCAGGGAGTGTCAACTACCGGAGGACAAGCTGGGAGCGCTTCAAGCGGAGATTCGGGGGATCGTGGGATTGCGCAAAGTCCAACTTAGGACCCTACAGTCGTTGTTGGGGTGGAATTTTGCGTGTCATATAATCCCCAGGGGACGGGTCTTCTGCAGGCGGCTGTCGGCAAGTACTGCGGAGGTGGAGTCCCCCAAGCATTTAGTGCGATTGATACGGGAACACAGGGAGGATTTGCGAATATGGCACTCGTTCTTGGAAAATTTTGAACAGGAAGGGCTCTGTGGATGTCAGGGCCCGTGAATAACTTTGATTTAGAGTTATACATGGATGTGACTGGATCCAGGGGTTTTGGGGGCATTTTTTCCAGGGGAAGTGGAGTGCGGGTCCTGGGCTGGATTCAGGGAAGACGGCAGGGTTATTGAGGAACATGGTTCTGCTGGAGTTATTTCCAGTGGTGCTGGCGGTGGAGCTAAGGGGAGAATCCTTCAGGAATCTGAAGTTGCGTTTCTATGGGGACAATCTGGGGGGGGGGGGTGCAGGCCCTCAACAAGGTGTCAGCGGCATCCCCGCCGGTGGTGCGGTTGTTGAGACATTTGGTGCTAAGGTGTATGCAGTTGGATGTTTTGTCTAAGCTGTGCACATACCAGGAGTGGAGAACGTCATAGGAAACGTCTCTGGCTGGATCAGTCGGTCAGTGAGCAAGGTGACGTGGGTTGCGAATGTGATTCACTGTCCAAACAGATTGGGTGGGTAGAAGGCTTACGGGATTTCAGGTTACGGGTGATGGATTTGGTATCCTGTAATTTGAAGGAAGGGGTGTCGTTGTCAGGATTGGGTAAAAATAAAGATATAAAAAAAAGAAAAGAGCTGACGGGG
The DNA here is from genome assembly GCF_042186555.1 of Aquarana catesbeiana. Taxonomy (NCBI): domain Eukaryota; kingdom Metazoa; phylum Chordata; class Amphibia; order Anura; family Ranidae; genus Aquarana; species Aquarana catesbeiana. The sequence goes on along the minus strand of NC_133329.1, from coordinate 109,157,288 downwards.
CTCGACTTTTGGTTTAATTGAATGGAGATCAGGATGTTAGGAGGGCAAGGGACAACGGATACTGGTTTTGCACTACCAGGTTCGCTCTTATGCCCAGTTGCGGCAGTTTTCTCGCAATCCGTCCGGAAGGGGTGGGATTTTTTTCTAGTGCATGAGAATGGGAAATCACTGTAGAGATTTCAATTTATTTTGTTTCCGTAAATGTTTGACGGCGTTGGGGTTTGGGTGAGCAAAATTTTGCTTAGCATTCGTTTCGTATAGGGGCGGCTACAGAGGCGGTAAGATGGGGGGAGATGTGAAGGCGGTTAAGCGCATTGGTCGGTGGGAGTCAAGGAGGTTTAGGTCCTATGTCCGACCAGGTCTGTTGGCAGTATAGAGGGTAGTGGTGATTTGGGTGGATGTCGGCATGGGACTGTGGGTTTGGGACACTGATGTTTTGTTATGTGGGTGTTCGTTTTCTTCTCTTGCAGGTGGAACCCAAGGGGTTGGGATGGATAATGGGACATTCATATGTCTGTTGGGGTGCAAGGAGGGCTGATGTGAGGCCGGAGGGCAGACAGTTGAGCATTTGCAGACGGGAGGCTTGCATTCAGCGGTTGGGGGGTGCCAGGGATGCTTTGAAGCAGGATTGTGCCGGAGGTGCACCATTTTGCACAGATGGACAGGCCCCCGGACATTCTAGTACTACATGGGGGGGCAATGGTTAGACCTTAGGTCCAAGGTGGTTATTACGCGGGATATCAAGTTTGATTTTCTGTGTCCCCGCACGGCCTTTCCTAGGATGCTGTTAGTGTGGTCGGTCATGATTGCCCAGACAACATGGAGGTTGGCGAGCTCAGTGGAGTGGGTTAATGAGGCTAGGAAGAAGGTTAACAGGGATGTCAACAGGTTGGTGGTGAAGAATGGAGTTACCTTCGAGAAGTTGGGGTACACCTTAATGCCGTGAGGATAGACATGTGGGCCATAGGATTACAGGATGGCATACAGAGAGCATTGAGGGTGTGGAGGTGCGCTCAAGGGCAAGGTTTTACCCTTGTTTGCTGTGGCGGGTGTTGGTCTTTGCGGGTGAAGGAAGAAACCCCCCAGATAAGGTGAATGCGGGACCCATCGGTAGTATGGGCCCGTTGGTGGTATTCCAGCTAATGTTATTTAGCTGGAATTTGGTAAAAGGGTGCACTGCGGGCAGTGGTTTGGTTGTCTCCGAGCTAGCATGTCAGCTGGAAGCCTATTTTCAGTTAAAGGTACCGCAGTTCATGGTGATGATCGTTATGGTAATTCTGGGGGGGAGGTCCTGCAAAGATCAACGTGACCATTGGAGGTTTAACAAATGTTGCTTTAGAATATGTTAATTTTAATTGAGTTATTAATAAAGGGGCTGCTACAGCCAATAATTTACTCCAAAAATGGTGTGGTCTCCTTTAATGGGATAAAGGGGAAGAGGTTATGGAGTTGGGTTGGCCGGGTAAGCAATGGGTATGTATCATCTGTTATACCATAGTCATGAATCAGATTAAAAGTCCAGTTCAAAAATTATTAAAAATCAAATAACAATGAAAGTGCAGTCCTTCTTCCAAGATAAATGGTGTATGATTATCAAACAAATCCCAGTGTCAAAGATCATATATTTGTGCTGAATCCCAAAAAGGGCACAAATCCGCCACCATGTGCAATGGCTGCTCACCTCAAATCCAAGGATCAAATCCAAACTACCAAAGCAATCTCCATATGATGTCATCCGTCAATGGTCAACGCACATGCAATGAGGAAAACATCTCCTCATGGTGTAGTATGAAACAATAATTTATTTAAAACAAAGGTAGACTTAGGCACCTTTCACACGACAAGCCAGCTCGGATCCACCTGTCTGTTTTTCAGGCGGATCTGAGCGGGCCACCCATTGACTCCTATGGGCAGGCAGATGTCAGCAGAGATATGTCCGCTGACACCCACCTTCCATTCGATCAAGACAGGCGTATGGTGATACGTTCAGCCATCCGTCTGGTGGATCGGATTGGGTGAGATCTGATGAAAATGGCAATGCTGTCCGTTTTCATCCGATCTCTCTTTAGGAATCAGCGGCACTCTGACAGGTCCCTCCCTGCTCAGTGAGCGATCTCCCGCTGAGCTGGCGGACGCCGCTGAGCGGATGTATTATTTTTGTCATTGTCTTTGTTTTTTGCATATGTTTTTTGAGTTTTAATATTCATACTGGTATATTTTGATTTAGCGCTGCAACATATCGGCTTTTTCTATGCATGCAGTGTTCTGAGTTGTGCGGGAAACCGTGGCCATCTTATGTCAACAGCGTCAATCCTGACTCCATAGTCTGTTCCAGACGACTCCAGCAGGGATACCTCCCAGGATAGCTCCCAGGAGATTGTGGGCTGGGAGGTTGTGAGCTTGGGCTGGCATGTCTCAAGCAGTCCGCCTCTCTGGAGCACCGTGAGGCCGGCCTGGAAGATGTAGGCACCATTTTGCTGGAGGCTGCTGAGGCACACATGGTTGGCGGGGATGAGAGCGGACCTGGAGTGTCGTGTCCCGTTCCCCCCCCCCGTGTAGAATCTTTTAGTGTGCTGGGTCCAGGGTCCACAGAGCCACCACAACAAGGCTTCAGGCGGCCGGCCAGTTGCACAGCTCCAAGCTCAGATGGCCATCTTGGACGCCGTACGCATGCACCCTCCCCACTTATTTGTTGTTTATTGGCCAGCAGATGCTATATGGACTGAGACTGCTCTAGAGTCCTAGATATACTGGCCATCCCCAGTTACCCCCTGGAAAGTAGAGATGCACCGGAATTTCGACCACGGAAATGTTTTGGCCGAAAATGGTGTTATTTTGTCAATAAGAGAAAAAGGTGCCAATAATGGCAACGAAAACGCACGTGGTTTTGACGCGATTTTACCACCATTTTACAGTGCTTATGATGTGTTTTTTATAGATCATGTGACTCAAAAACAGCATCAAAAACATGACATGGGTGCGTTATTGATGCGTTTTTGCTGCATTTTTAATTCATTTCAATGAGGACGTGCGTTTTTGGTGTGGTTTTTTTACACCACAAGGGAAAAGCAAAAGGACAAGTGAAAAGACATAGAATTTAAAGGAATACATTTTTCTTGAGCTTTTCTTGCACTAAAGGTGCCAATAATAGCTGGCAATAAATTCATATTCATTTTAATTCATGATGTTAAATAAAAAGTCAAATATACTACAATTTTATATATATAAAAAAATATATATATTTTTTAAAAACTGTAATTTTCAGTTTTGGTCTTGGGCCAAGTGCATCCTGCATTTTCAGTTTCGGTACCAAAACTTTTACCTCTACTGGAAAGGCTTAGTGATAAGCTGTCCTGATATTTCTGCTATAATTTGCTACTGATACAACCAGAAACTTGCATAGGGTTATAGTCTACGTATACCACACTGACACATCAGAAACATATTTTCAGAGACACAATTTCAGCAGCTGTTTCCTAGATGTAGTATGTAAAATATGCGTGTAAAATTACCAAACTACTAAGATTAGATTTTTTGGAATCAAAAGCACTTTCTCTGTGTCTGTTTTGGTGGACCTATTTGTTATAATGAAGTTGAACCCTCCAAAAATCATATATCACTAGTGTAGAGCAAGTTATGACCTTCATAATACAAACAAGAGAATCATTATAGATCTTGAAACCTAACAGTTGTAGATTAATGTTGGCCCCCTTCAAACCTGTCCATTTTGTTGTGATGCTTTATTATATACACATTAACCACTTGACCTCCAGAAGATTTACCCCCTTTATGACCAGGCCATTTTTTGTGATACAGCACTGCATGTCTTTAACTGACCATTGCGTGGTCGTGTCCTTTTTTCCTACAAATAGAGCTTTCTTTTGGTGGTATTTGATCACCTCAGTGGTTTTTATTTTTTGCGCTATAAACCAAAAAAGACTGACATTAAAAAAAAAAAAAAAAAAACAATATTTTTTACATTCTGCTATAAAACCTATCCAATAAAAAAACATAAAAAATCTAATTTCTTCATCAATTTAGGCCAATATGTATTCAGCTACATATTTTTGTTAAAAAAATCGTAATTAGCGTATATTGATTGGTTTGCGCAAAAGTTATAGTGTCTACAAACTATAGGATTTTTTTATTACATTTTTTTTTTTTTTTACTAATAATGGCGGCGATCAGTGACTTATAGCAGTACTGTGATCTTGTGACAGACAAATTGGACACTTTTTGGGGACCAGTGACACTAATACAGTGATCAGTGCTAAAAATATTCACTGTCACTGTACTAATGACACTGGCTGAGAAGGGGTTAACATCAGGTGCGATCAAAGGGTTAACTGTGTGCCTAGCCTGTGCTTTCATATTGTGTGGGAGGTGCTTTGACTAGGGGAAGCCATTGGTCCATGTTCCTGCTTTGCAGGAACACAGGATCAATACTTTCCCCTACTGAGCGAAAGGCAATCTGCCTTGTTTACATAGGCAGATTGCCGTTCTGCCTTTGTACTGTATAATTGGCAGGTGCCAGCGGACCTAGAGTCCGCGGTACCTGCTGCTGAGCTCCCGCTATGTGTGATCACAGCGGGAGTGGGTCGCTGGCAGAGAGCGCACACGCCCCAGACCCGGAAGTGTCACATCACGTACTAGGTATGTTATAGTGTTGCCAACCCCCCGAAGTGAAATTTACTGGCAGAACGTCAAAATTTACAAACGGTGCCAATTTTTTTGCTGGCAAAAAAAAACCCCATGAAATTTACTGACAGATCCACATTTTTTGCTGACACTGCGAAAAAAGTACCTAAAATTACTGTTTTTAGTGCTAAACATTGCAAATATTAATATTTGAACTATAAACACATAGCTAGTGCTATTAGCAATGTGTTTAAGTTAAACAAAAGTCAAAAAACATATTTCTCAATTTACATGAAGGTCAGGTTACTATAACCCGGCCAGCAGAGAGTTCTCCCTTACATCAGAGTCTGCAGGATGGTGACCAGAGACCACCTTCCGCAGTGTGAATACACTAAGGTAAGTCGGGATTACTAATATAGGGGGGAACCTTTATATCAGTGCCCCCTTACATTATTGTATTCACTCCCGCCTTACATCAGTGACCCCCCCCCCCCCCCAGACTGGCCTGGCGGCACTGTCACTGACCTCCTCTCAGGTGCACCCAGCAGGGCTCAGTCAGATGGCTCCAGCTTGGTGGCTTTTCTATAGTCTCCTCTCCACAGTCCACACATGTCTGTCTCTTCCCGTAACCCCCATCCCGGCAGCGCTCCCACTCTTGAATCCTTTCTAGGATCCCCTCAAAGACTGCAGACATGATAAGAGACAAGAGATGGTCAGAGACTGCGGACATACTACAGGAGAAGGATAGAGGCTGCGGACATGCTACAGGAGGTGGACAGAGGCTGCGGACATACTACAGGATGTGGACAGAGGCTGCGGACATACTACAGGAGGGGGACAGAGGCTGCGGACATACTACAAGAGGTGGACAGAGGCTGCGGACATACTACAAGAGGTGGACAGAGGCTGCGGACATACTACAAGAGGTGGACAGAGGCTGCGGACATACTACAAGAGGTGGACAGAGGCTGCGGACATACTACAAGAGGTGGACAGAGGCTGCGGACATACTACAGGAGGTGGACAGAGGCTGCGGACATACTACAGGAGGTGGACAGAGGCTGCGGACATACTACAGGAGGTGGACAGAGGTTGCGGACATACTACAAGAGGTGGACAGAGGTTGCGGACATGATACAGGAGGTGGACAAAGACTGCGGACATGATACATCCTCACAGCAGCCTCCTCCCCTGTCCACCATCATATTACTTCTCCAGTCCACATCAGATTCATCAGTGTGCTGTGTCCTCCTCCTGTACCCCTTTCACCTCTGCCCTGACCTGTGGAGAGGTGAAAGGGGTACAGGAGGAGGACACAGCACACTGATGAATCTGATGTGGACTGGAGAAGTAATATGATGGTGAATAGAGCACATCAGTCTCTGTCCCCTGCATATGCCATGCAGCCAGGGCCCAGGGACAGAGACTGATGTGCTCTATTCACCATCATATTACTTCTCCCGGCTCTAGTCCCAGTAATGTCCTCCTTTAGATCCCAATCCCATCCCCCGCCCCCACAGCTTCACTCTCTCCGTACCTCCGCCTGTGTGTGCAGCCAGCCAAGTCATGCACTGCATGACAGGACAGAGTCGCCTCGTCGCCTGGCTCAGCTCAGGCTCAGCTGTCAGCTTGCCGCCGCGCTCGATCGATTCGAAAATGGCGCTGGGCGGCGTTATTACGTTACTGCGCATGCGCCGCCCGGCCGAGCGCGTACGAGCTTTCCCGAGCCCGGCCGGCTTCGGAACGGCGCATGCTCAGTTGCGTGGCCGGCTTGCGGCCATCATTTTTACGGGCACCGGTGCCCGTAACAGGCATTCACGGGCGCCCCGAAAAATGGGTTGTTTTTACGGGCTGCCGTAAATCTACGGGCGGTTGGCAACACTGGTATGTTATCTGGCACAGAGCGGCCGCCCTGCCAGAGTATATGTATGGTGGGTGGTCCGCAAGTGGTTTAAAGTGGAGTTCCACCCACTTTTTCAACTTCATCTTAAAGGAATGACAACCCCTCCACCACTCGATTTTGGATATATATATATATTTTTTTTCCTCCTTCTTACTTACCTTTTATGAAGTACCTTGTGTACTTGTGGCCCAGTGTGTCATGTCCTCTTCTCCCCGATGCCTTCTGGGACCTTTGTGTGTTCCAGAAGATGAACTGGCCATTCAGGAAGTGCCGTGCGGCTCGCGCATGCGCAGTAGGAAACCAGCAGTGAAGCCTGAAGGCTCGGTGTTCTGTGAAGAAGTGCCCCCCATCGAATAGTGCCCGGTATGTACTGCACATGCACTGTATGGAACAGCACAACAGCTGATTTGCCAATCAGCTGGGCTGATGTAACGAGGGCGCATGCGCACATCGTAGGAGGTATCTCTCGATGGGAGATACCATTTCACAGGCACAATTTAAACCTATACAAACAGCAGGGGAGACCGTAGTTCTCAGATTGTGCATAGCTGCTGCTGGAGGGTGGCTAGTGGCTGTGTTGAAGAGCTGGTTTTGTCTGTGTTGCAACCCGTCCTTTCACACAGGCAAAACCGGCCGTTCAACACAGCAAACCCACCCTGCAACACAGACAAAACCGGACCATCAGCACACTGTAAAGCCGCCCAGCAACAGTGAGGCACAATGTGAGAATTACGGTCTCCCCCCCCCCCCCCCCCCCCGCTGTTTGTATAGGTTTCAATTGTGGCCATGAAATGGTATCTCCCATTGAGAGATGCCTCCTACGATGTGCGCTTGTGCCCTGGTCACGTCACTCCAGCTGATCGTCAAATCTGTACTTCGACAGAACACCGGTTTCCCTTAGTTGGAATGGCGGCGCCTGCACCCGATCCGATAGACAAATGGGCCTCGGGAGCCGACATCGCGGGCTCCCTGGACAGGTAAGTGTCCTTATTAAAAGTCAGCAGTTACAGTGTTTGTAGCTGCTGACTTTTTTTAAAAAAACATTTTTTGCAGCTGGAACTCCACTTTAAGTGCTGCTAACATCCTGCAATGGGAGGAATCAGAACCTGCACAAAATTACTTTTACTAATCCAGACGCTGGTGTTACAGGATTATCAGTGATCTGAGTGAGAACTATGACAAAGATTTAGCCTGCAGTATCTGTATTTAAAGAGGAGGCAGAAACACTGTTGTTCTCTTGCTTTCCTAGTTTAATGTGCCCAAAAGAAATGGATCACCTTATACTAATGATTACCGTACTTTCTTTATAGTGGCAGCGCAGGCCGCATGGAAAAACCCATCAATTTGTATAAGAGAATACTAAAAAGAGAAAGCGGGTGTCGGAACAAACACTAAACTGAACAAAGATAGCATAAACAAAGTGTGACTAAACTGTATTTAAAGCAGAACTCCGGGATTTTCAAAATATCCCCCATTAGTACACCCCCCCACACACACACACACACAAAAAACACTAAACAGTTATCACATTTGTGAAATTTCTTTTAGGGCGTACACACGGTCGGACTTTGTTCGGACATTCCGACAACAAAATCCTAGGATTTTTTCCGACGGATGTTGGCTCAAACTTGTTTTGCCTACACGCGGTCGCACAAAGTTGTCGGAATTTCCGATCGCCAACCACGCGGTCACGTACACCACGTACGACGAGACTAGAAAAGGCCGGTTCAGAACCAAGCGCGGCACCCTTTGGGCTCCTTTTGCTAATCTCGTGTTAGTAAAAGTTTGGTGAGAGACGATTCGCGCTTTTTCAGACTCGTGGCTTTCAGATCGTTTTCTGCCGTTCAGTTTGTGCTTGTGGGTTTGTATCTGCTCTTCAGTGCGTGCAGTCAGTTCGTATCGGAGTTTTCTGTGTGATCTTGCCTGCTCGTTGCTGTTTTTCAGGTCGCTCTTCACAGGCCTTGCTGTTCTTCAGTGCGTTCTGTTACTTCGTTCTGAGCAGCCGACCGTTTTCTAGCCATGTTTCGTATGCATACTCCTCGTAGAGTTCGTGCTGTGCGGGGGCTTGGTGTTGGGGTCCTGACCTTGACACAAGTCCAGTCCATGAACAGGGTGGGGAGGAGTTCATGGACCAAGAATTGGTTGCTTCAGCGTGACCAGTTCTCTCATATGCCTTTGCTCCGTGAGATCCGTGAGAATAATCCTGATAATTTCAGGAACTTTCACCATTTGTTGGCTTCGCTGACCCCCTATATCAGCAGGCAGGATACCTGCATGAGGCAAGCCATCACTCCGGAGCAGAGGCTGGTCGCTACCCTGTGGTATTTGGCCACAGGGAGAAGTCTGCAGGACTTGAAGTTCTCGACAGGCATCTCCCCCCAGGCTCTGGGGATCATTATCCCAGAGACCTGTTCTGCCATCATACAGGTCCTGCAGAAGGAGTATATGAAGGTAAGATTTTTATCCTTTAATGTCACATTTTATTGTATTGAATGTTTGCTAATATATTGTATTTCTTTCCTCATACCCTAATTACCATGATTGTAATATGCTGTGAATGTCCCCTTTGTTCTCATGCATGCTGGATTTTTATGTAATTATTATTTTAGGTCCTTCATACATATTTGCCCTTCAATAACCTCCCCAGCATGGTGTCTCCTGGCCCTATATTCACCTCATGTAGTCACTTAACAATGTATTTTATAAGCTCCATAGTAGTGCTTTACCCCAAACACCCCCTAAAATGTTTGGAAATGTTATTTTAGATTTAAATTCAGGCAGAGTGCCAGAGGCTTTTTTTTGTGGTGTCCCCAAATAATTTTTAGTAACCCTCCCCCAACTGCTAAGTCAGCTGATCCCAATTCTCTATCTATCCTCAATCATCTATCTGCTGACTTTGCCAAACCCATACACACTATACCCATCTATTTTGTGCTCAGATTTATGGATGAATTCCCCAAAGCATGTAGTGCAAGGGCCTGCCTGTATACTTTACAATGGTACTGTTTAAAGTTTTTGTATCCTATTATTATCTTGATAGGTAATAGCAGAATGTCCAAATGTCCTCAAATGTGTACAGTGTGTATTTATATCTTTGTATTATGACACTTCTTACCTGTCCAGTGGTCTGCCAATAGTGTAACTAAGGAGGGTCTGTTCAAAGTAATACCCATTATTTAGGCATTAATCTCTCAATGAAGTGAAGAGGGTTACCTGTCCAAGATTTCCACACACCCCCTATAATGTTAGAAATGGCCCAGGAGAGGGGGGGAGGAGGGGGAATATGATAGGTGTACCTTATACTTTGGCCTTGTTAAATTCCCCTTAATAAATGCTATCTGGAGGTTGCCCCATAATGTTTGTGTATAATCTGCTTGCCATGTTTCTGTTAAAAAATAGTAATGTTTATTGTTTTTTCCTCAACAGTTTCCTTCCACGCCACAGGAATGGCAGACTGTGGCCTCCCACTTTGCCCAGCGGTGGGACTTTCCTAACTGCGGAGGGGCAATTGATGGGAAACACGTCCACATCGTCCCACCACCCAACTCGGGGTCGTACTATTATAATTACAAGGGGTTTAATAGTATAATAGCCTATGATCTGTACATTCTGTCTATGATGTCCTGTATCTGATGTGTTCCTGATTTTAAAATAAAGAAACTTGGATTATTACTTCCTGGAGTGCGGCTGTCCAGATCTTCTCGTTTGCATATAGGGTTTAATAGTATAGTGATGTTGGCGGTGGTGTCGGCTAATTACGACTTCTTGTATGTGGACGTGAGGAAGAATGGCCGGATGTCCGATGGTGGAGTCATCGCCCAGACGGAGTTCTACAGGCGTCTCCAGAATGGCAGCTCGGACTTGCCAGCTCCAGAGGACAATGTGGAAGGTCTCCCATTTGTGTTCGTTGCTGATGAAGCGTTTGCGCTGGGGGACCACCTGATGCGCCCATTCCCGATGAGGACCCTCACCCCGGAACAGAGGGTTTCTAATTACCGGCTGGCCAGAGCCCGAAGAGTGGTGGAGAACACATTTGGAATCCTGGCCAGCCGGTTCCGCCTATTTATCACACCCATCCATATGGCGGAGTATAAACTGAACCATATAATACTTGCGTGCTGTGTTCTCCATAACTTTTTAAGAAAACATTCGGCCAACCATTGAGGCCGGAATGATGCATCAAACCACACTGACGGCGCTTGAAAGTGGCCGTCCTGGCTTGCCCTCCCTGAGTGCCCGTGATGTCCGGTTACGCTACCTGGAGTTCTTTGCGGGTAGGGGGGCTATCAATATGCCAGACAATCTGTGAAGCCTTTTTATAATAAAAAAAAAAAAAAAAAATTCTTGGTGGACATTTACTGCTTGTGTTTGTTTTAACTGACCCTGACAGAAATGTGTGGAGTCCAGAAAATGGCGTGATTGTGTAACCTTATACAAAGCACTGTTGGCTGTTATTTACTAAATGCAAAGACACTTTTCACTACAAGTGCACTTGCAACTGCACTTAAACTGCACTTGTAGTGCAAAGTGGATTTGCCCTTAGGAAATAACCCCCATTTTCTCATAAAACAACAATTACATCACCCCAAAAACGTTGTAGCGTTGAGACAATAATCCACACATTCTTGATAAACAATCTTTTTAATACCAGCACAATCACATGTGCATTTACCCAAGGTTTTTCTGACAAACCAACATGTTTGTTGTATACCAATTTTTGTGGTGGCATTATACAAAATCAAAATGTGCATTTTATAGAAAACAGGCCTGTGTAAAACCAACAAGAAAGACACAAATCTTGATCTTACAAAGTTCACATTTGGTAGAACTTGAAGGCTATATCAGACATCAGTATTTAGGAACTGGGTTTGATATTGCGTTCAGATGGGGGAAAATCACACCTGGAAAAGCCTAATTTGGAAGATGCACACAAATTTAACAATGTCAACATGTGCTAGCTGCCATCATGGGGGATCAAGGGATGTGTTTTGGGGGAGCAAGCCCTTCCTCTCAGCTACTTTATTATTGAGGAAGGGGTTGCACCCCCAAAACGCGTCCATTGATCTCCCGTGATGGCAGATAGCGCATGTTGACACACCGTGTGCATCTTCCAAATTTGGCTTTGGGAAAAATCACAAAAACATTTAGCACATTGTAGCACACAAAAGAAGAAAGTGATTTGGAGGGGCTTTAAACTCGCCCCAAAACATCAATGATGTTTTTATATTTTGGAATAACATCATTGATGTTTTGCTTGATGATTTCCAATTGTAAATTACACCCCATGATCTCCCCGATCAGGATCTGGGCACTTTCGGATGTGAAAGGATCTTCATCCACAACCTCACGATCACCTAAAAAGAGAGGAACCCCAAAATATTTTTTGTTTCCAAAAAATGCCGCCATCCATCTCTTATCTGAGCCTGTGGTTGCAGACACTCACCTGTTGTGGTGACTAGTTCCACCACGTCTTCTTCCTCCTGCTCAGCTTGTGTTGGGGGGATTTCCCCTTCTTCCAGAGGTGGAGGGTCTGTGGTCTCCTCGGATGAGGGGTGTCCTCCGAGTCTTTTCTCCCCTATGTAAAACAAAAATGGTATACTTAGCACACAGATATTTGATGGCAGAACTAGAAATAGGAAACATTGTTTGGAAGTGTGGTACAATTGTCTATTTTAGCAGAGTTCCAAGATGTAATTTTTTAAATGCCCTTTGTCAAGCTGCAATACTTTACCTGTTTGGTACAAGCTTCACAGATGTAGCCCCCCCTATAGTATACACTGGAGCACCTGTGTGGCCCCCCTAATAAAAATGGTGTTCTTGTGTCCCACACTAGTGCTCCAGGGTCCAGATGTGAAAATAGCTGCTCAGTGTCCTCTCCTTACACACAATCTAGTTTGCATTTCATTCTAGTAACAAAGCCATCTACACAACCCAATTCTTTGAAGACAAGTATAGGGCCTCAAAATGCTGGCCAAATGCATATGGTCTAAACAATGGTATTTTATAGTCCGAAAGAAAAATGTGTGATCCGAACGAATAATGTGCCCATGAACATGAAAGTTGCCATTTTAAACTGTACAACAGTTCCTAAAAGCACATGGAGCAGCACGAACGTAATAAACATAAAGAATAGGAACACAGCACAACTACTTACTTTTTTGCAGCACTCTCCGGATCTTTCTGTACTGCTCATGCTCTCGTAATTTCAGGTCCGACCACCGCTTCCTGAGCTGATCTATCGATCGTCGTACCCCGAATTTCCGGTGCAGACTCCTGACCGCTTTCGCCATGATCTTGGCCTTTCAGACATTGGGGTTGGGGTAAGGCCCATACTTTCCATCATAGTCGGCCTTCTTCAGGATGTCCACCATCTCCAACATCTCCCCAAAGGACATATTTGAGTCCTTCAATCTCCTTCTGGATCGGGACGTTTCAGGCTCCGGCCTTTCCTCCTCCTCGTTGCTACAATTAGCACGCACCTGCTGTCTATCCGCCATGTGCTCTTCCCCCACTGCGCCGAACGAAAAGGGGCGGGGAATAGACTAGAAAGAACGTCAGGGGCGGGCGGAGTTATACGCATGCGCAGTGTGTATAAAGCGTAACACACGTGTGTCTTACGTACGATCTGTGAGCGGTGGAAGGAGCATCGGAGACGCCGATCGTGCTAACGAAGGTAGGATCTAAACTTGGGCCTATACTGCTTCGAAATGGAAGCCTATATTGTAACAAGATTAGGGGAGTTTGGCCTGACATTAGGGTTTGTCTTGTGTATTGCAGAGAAAATGGATGGCTTCAACGACCACAATTTCCTGCCCCTGTTCATAGACAAGTACAGGGAGCTGCCCTGTCTGTGGCAGGTGAGACACCCCCACTATAACCACAAACAGAAGAGGCAGGCAGCGCTGGAGAAACTGCTGGAGTTGGTGACGCTGGTGGTCCCCACGGCAACCATCCCCTATTTAAAAGCCAAAATTGGTGGCCTGAGGAGCACATATCTTAGGGAGCGCAAGAAGGTCACAGATTCCCAGAGATCAGGAGCTGGAGCAGATGACGTTTATGTCCCCAGACTATGGTACTATGAGAGACTGCGATTTCTGTCAGACCACACTGAAGTCAGGGAATCCCTCTCCACCCTTCCTTCCACTCTTCCTTCCACCCCAGCTGAGGCTTCCGATGTCCAACCTGGGCCTTCCAGCCAGGAAGAAATGGAGGAGCCCAGCTGGAGTCAGGTATAGCATTGTGCTACAGATTTCTGGTCAAGAAATAAATGATGTTTATTAGATGTTATTATTGATCACTAATTGCTGATTGAAAAAAGTGTTTTACATATCAATACACAGTAGTGGGCACCCAAAATTGCCACAAGAATGAAAACTGCTGGGCTCAGAAGGATAGTCTGTTATATTTGTTAACATTGAATTTGCAGCAGTCAGGAGGTGAAAATTGTGTGTGATTGATTGAAAAAATACTAAAACTATGTCCCTTTTTCATACACAGGAAGACCTCAGCCAGGAGGAGGTTGTGGAATGTGACAGCCAGCAGGAGGCAGGGATTAGTGGCAGTGGGAGGAGGCGGGGCTAAGTGTCAGCCAAGAGAAGCCTGGGACCAGTCGCAGCCTGACTGAGTCTCAGGTTCCTCCCCTCCGCCTGCCACATAAACGAGCCAGGAAGATGACTCCCAGTCCTGTGCAGGATTCAGCATACAGGCTGATCCAGGAGGCTTCTGTGTCCCTCAGAGCCTTACCCACTCCTGAAGAGGCCTTTGCCTGCATGGCTGCCACCAAATTGCAGGGCATGCAGGAGGGTCAACGCAGGCTCTCTGAGGTCCTGATTTATAAAGTCCTACGTAAGGGGGTGAGTGGGGAACTAACACCCAAGACGGATGTCATTGAGATCGACGATCCTCCTCCTCCTCCTGCTGCCACAATTCCACCACCACAGCCACAGCCTGGAAGGAAGCGTGGAAGGAAGACCAAAGTGTGATGACCCTGGGTTCAGTCTGGTCTGACAGAAGATGCAGTCTCTTGTATGACCACAGCCTGGGGACACAGATGTCATCTGCTGCTTTCCGGATCTCTGGGACTTCTGGACCAGACTGCCCTCCCTAAGATAAGGACTCCTCAGGCCACCAATTTAGCTTTTAAATAATTGATGTCTGCCCTGGGGGTCCAAGGCTTCACCCACTTCTGCAGTTTCTCCAGCATTGCCTCCCTCTTTGTTTATAGTTGTGAGCCCTTAATAAAATTTTTTAGGTAAATTCTACTCTCCTGTGTGTGTTTTCATCCAAAAAGGACAGTTTGTTGGTGACGATTCAGGTACATTTCTAAAGTACAATGTGAAATTAACAAGGGACAACAACACCAAACAATCTCCTACAGATTAAATAGAACAACATATTAATGGTGTTGTGGTAACTTGTCACAAAAAACACACACAAACATTTTCGGGAGTACAAATCAAAATCACCCAAAAAAAAAAAAAAAAAGAGAAACACAAAAAAAGATTCAACATTAAAGCCAAAAAATAAAAAATAAAATATAAAAAAAATGTTGTCAGATGTGAGAAATCAAAATATATTGAGGGAATCCAGACAAATAGTAACGAAAGAAGTTTGTGAGAAGTGTGTGTGAATATGAGCATCAAAACTACTATATTCTTGTCACATTATAAAGAAGAAGAGAGTGCACTGTATTAAACCATTTTGAACATTGCAGCGTGACGAAAGTGCTGTATCCATTGCGAACGCTAAGTTTACCAGAACGAGCTGTCCCGTCTCGGAATTTCTTCTGAGCATGCGTGGCACTTTGTGCGTCGGAACAGGCCACACACGGTCGGAATTGACGCGATCGGATTTTGTTGTTGGAAAATTTTATCTCCTGCTGTCCAACTTTGTGTGTCGGAAAATCAGATGGAAAATGTCCGATGAAGCCCACACACGGTCGGAATTTCCGACAACACGCTCCGATCGGACATTTTCCATCGGAAAATCCGACCGTGTGTACGGGGCATTAGAGTTTAAGAGATATGACTAATTGAATTTTCAGGAAGTCAGCTCTGTGATTCAAAAAATGCATCATCTTTTCTGGCAGGGAGGATCTCTTAGAACAGGGATTGCATCGTATCCTCTCTCCTCTCTTTACTCTGTAATCAGACTACATTTCCCATCATGCTTTGCAAATTATAATGAATGTGGGAGGTACACTAGGCTTGTACATGTAAATGTGAACAAGCCCACTACAACATAATTCAACACCCCTCATTCTGCAGCCAGCAAGCCATACTTAACACACGGTATGATAGGTTACAGCCCTAAAAAAAAACCTGTTCTCTCCCCTCCAGCCGCAACAGGAGATAATCATATTGCCCTTACTTACTTAATGTAATCATTACTGAACTGTAGACACATCCCATAACTATATATTATACACACTGTACTCTGCTGTAATTCAGTATTAGAAATATTGCTCCTACTGCCGCTTTGAGATTGTTTTAACAGCAATCAGTGGCCCCTAGTGTAGCTCATCGGTGGCCCCTAGTCACCTAGTGTAGCTCATCGGTGGCCCCCAGTGTAGCTCATCAGTGGCCCCAGTGCAGCTCATCAATGGCCCCCTCAGTGGCCCCCCAGTGCAGCTCATCAGTGACCTACCAGTGCATAGCGGGATCGTTAGCACTAATCACTGGATGACACAGCACAGCAGGGATCTCTGGCTGTGACAGGTATTGTATGCGAGAACACCGATCACTGTAATCTCAGTGTAGCGCATACTCCCGGAGGAGCGGCTGATTAAATGTTATATCTGTAATTCACGTCTACCACCTAACCGTCGCAGCCCATAGATTTACAAGTCACAGTCCTTAGTGCTTTTTCACTTGCTTTATTCAACAACACAAACTGGGATAGGAGAAGGACTTCCTCTGAGATGCTCTTTCGTTACATTATCATCTTTTAAGTGAATCTTGCAGGAATTCTATGATCAGTTGCGGATAGTTAAGAAATCATCTTCAAATGATCTCTTAAATCAGGGAAGATGGAAGTAGATTTTTTATAGAGAAAAGTTGATAAAGAGTCACTCTGAATAACTTCTTCATCTATGTGACTTTTAAAGAACTGTCCGTATCTCTATATATGTGCTTGCAGCTTCACCGCTACCTGTTTACCACTACTTCCCATCTGCATGGTACTTCCAAGTTGAGCTAAAGAAAAGTCACTCTGAATAACTCCTCCCGCTTGACTGATTGGAATCCAGGGGCATTGTTGAACCCAAAGTCACAGGCCATCACTGCCCATCTCACTGACTTGCGTACCAACATCCTTCAGCCTCTGGACAGTACCCCTCCCTGGGGCTTTTCACTCACTTGATCAATAGCCCGTGTGTCACTCATAAACGAGCGATCGCCCAGTTTCCTTCTGCTTTGTTGCTACTTCTCCCGCAATGATCCTTAGCTCCTTTTCTTCTTCGTGGCCCGCTCCCCTTCCCGCAGGGGCGGCCAATGACACCAGCGATCACATGCTGTGGAGTGTCGTTTGTTCCTTCATGGAGGACCAGTTCCCCATTCCCCCTTCACTGCAAGGGAAAAGCTCCATTGGGGAGCCAGGCTGGCCTCCTCTGCTCCTCAGAGCAGGACTGCAAACGAACCTCTCTGAACACCACTTGACCCACTTTTATATGGGAGTCCCGGGTATTCCCAAGCAGATTAATGATTGGCCAAGACTAGCATACAAACTACCTGCCACTCAAAATGGAAATTGACAACCTGAGAAGAGGAGGGGCTGCTTTGAGCAATACCACTGCACAGAGCAGCAGGACTGGGGCTACCACTAGGCAGCTGCCTAGGGCGTCCGGCCACAGGTATTCCTACTCTCTTCTCTCTGCAGCAAGCATCAGCAGGCAGCCGCTGCCCCGTTTGCGCATAGTGTCAGAGGCACAGCAGAGGACTGTGTCTGTGTCCTGACTCCCAAATGAATGGAAGCAAGCAAACATTCATTGATGGGCACTGGTAGGCTGCATTGATAGGTGCTGGTAGGCTGCATTGATAGGCACTGGTAGGCTGCATTTGATGGGCGCTGGTGAGGCTGCATTTGATGGGTGCTGGTGAAGCTGCATTGATGGGCACTGGTAGGCTGCATTAATGGGCAATGGTGAGGCTGCATTTGATGGGCGCTGGTAGGCTGCATTTGATGGGTGCTGGTGGGCTGCATTTGATGAGTGCTGGTGGGCTGCATTTGATGGGCGCTTCATTAAAAAGGTAGGGTATACATGGGCAGGGCAAAGGGGTGGAGTCAGGGGTGGAGCCAGGGGGGGCGGCAAAATTAGGTTTTGCCTAGGGTGTCAAAAATCCTTGCACCAGCCCTGCAGAGCAGGTGTGTATAACATAGGTATTTATTTTAATTTTAAAAAAATGATGCCTTTGGTCAGGGCTGGCCCAAGACAATGTGCTGCCTGGGTCCAAGAATGAATGCTGCCCCCCCCACTGCTACCCCCCTACATCCATTATTTTATATCATGACAATTAAAACTAAAGTTACATTGATCAGAAATTCCGATATACATGCAACAGTGGTGGTGGTGGTGGTGGTGGGCGGTTTCAGTCCAAAGCAGCTGTAGTGAAGGGGTTTAGACAGAGGTGGCATTGGTGGGGGGGTTCAGTCAGAGGCAGATGTGGTGGAGGTGGGGTTCAGTCAGAAGCAGTGGTGGTGGTGGGGTGGGTTCAGTCAGAGGCAGATGTGTTGGTAGGCGGGGTTCAGCCAGAGAAGCAGTGGTGAGGGGTTTAGACAGAGGCAGTGGTAGTGGGGGGTTTCAGTCAGAGACAGATGTGGTGGTGAAAGGGGGGTTCAGTCAGAGGCAGATTTGATGGTGGGAGGGGGATTCAGTCAGGGGCAGTGGTGGTGGTGGGGGGGGTTCAGTCAGGGGCAGTGGTGGTGGTGGTTCAGTCAGAGGCGGTGGTGGTTGTGGGGGGTGGGTTCAGTCAGAGGCAGCGGTGGAGGTTGTGGGGGGGGTTCAGTCAGAGGCAGATGTGGTGGTGGTGGTGGGAGGTTCAGTCAGAGGCAGCGGTGGTGAGGGGGGGGGTTTCAGTCAGAGGCAGATGTGGTGGGGGGGGTTCAGTCAGAGGCAGTGGTGGGAGGGGGTTTCAGTCAGAGGCAGATGTGGTGGTGGGGGGGTTCAGTCAGGGGCAGTAGTGGTGGTGGGGGGGGGTTAAGTCAGAGGCGGCGGTGGTTGTGGGGGGGGGTTCAGTCAGAGGCAGCAGTGGTGAGGGGGGGTTTCAGTCAGAGGCAGATGTGGTGGGGGGGTTCAGTCAGAGACAGATGTGGTGGTTGTGGGGGGGGGGTTCAGTCAGAGGCGGTGGTGGTTGTGGGGGGGGTTCAGTCAGAGGCAGCGGTGGTGGTTGTGGGGGTGGTCGATCAGAGGCAGCGGTGGTGAGAGGGGTTTCAGTCAGAGTCAGATGTGGTGGTGGGGGGGGGGGGTTCAGTCAGAGGCAGATGTGGTGGTGGGGGGGGTTCAGTCAGAGGCAGATGTGTTGGTGGGGGGGTTCAGTCAGAGGCAGATGTGTTGGTGGGGGGGGTTCAGTCAGAGGCAGATGTGGTGGGGGGTTTCAGTCAGAGGCAGATGTGGTGGTGGGGGGGTTCAGTCAGAGGCAGATGTGGTGGTGGGGGGTTCAGTCAGAGGCAGATGTGTTGGTGGGGGGGTTCAGTCAGAGGCAGATGTGGTGGGGGGTTTCAGTCAGAGGCAGATGTGGTGGTGGGGGGGTTCAGTCAGAGGCAGATGTGGTGGTGGGGGGGTTCAGTCAGAGGCAGCAGCGGTGGTGGGGAGCCGTGGATAGGATGCGCGGGAGGTCTGCTGTGTGGATATGGCAGCGAGTGCTCTGCAGACTTCTGTCATTACCTCTAACAGCAGTGGCACCGGGCCCCCTCACAGTGGGATAGGCAGCGGTCCCCCCACAGTGAAACAAGCAGCAGAGCGGGTGGACGGGCGGGAGTTCCGCCACTGTCTTGGGCGTCAATTTGCGTCCCTTCTGAACGTGCCGCCCGGGTCCAATAGACCCACCGGGACCCATGGTAGGGCCGGCCCTGCCTTTAGTAACACTTTAATGTGAGCTTGTGTGTTGTTAGTCCCCTGAAGTCACACTACAACTCATTAGAGCTCCCTCTAGCTGCAACCTAATAATATCATTGCTGGGAGGTTTATTTTTTTACTTGCTACATTGGTACCCCAGTACAAAGGCATAGCTCCCAATTGTTCCTGATTTTGAGGGACTGACCCTGATTGGGAACAAAGTCCCTCTATCCTTCTTTCGCCCTCATTTGCTCCTTATTTTGGTCTGATCTGTATAGTTGTATATAAAATGAACTATTTTATCTCTCAAAAATTATTTCCCAGTGCTAAACCTTTCATCCAATTTCTAAATTACTGCATTTGTAAATGCCAAAACCTGGTATAAAGGAATAGTAGTGGTAAAAAAAAGTACTTGTGAGTATAACTAATAATTTTTTGTACAAGTCTCATTTTAAGGGGGCGTGGCAGGGTGTGGTCCTATGCTTACATTCTTTTGCTAATAGGTGTTCCTCGTTCCCTTCTCAGAAAGTTGGGAGGTATGCAAAGGTACAGTAATTGGCAACAGACCCACACTGCAGAACACCACAATGCATATGCTTTGTATTAGGATGTGATGCAGTGTGGGTCTGTTAGCATCTACTGTATCTATGCATTGGCATGGCAGTTTAAATATATATATCATGTTAACTTCCCTTAGTCTTGCTTACCTATGTCCAGTCCAGGCCCTGCCCTACCGTCATGCTACCCTTACTTTATTTCTTCTTCAATAAGGAGGTGGAAAGGTAGGAAAAAAAATCAGTGACCATGGGCCAGTTGCCTCGCTTTCTGTAGCACCACTGTGTTGTGTCACACCTCTTTCATCCTTTTACTCCAGGTGCCTGTACAGTGGCCTGAAGGAAGTGACAATAGGCTCCGTTAAAGCCCCATAAACACAGGCAAAATGTCTGGTTCAGAAAAAAAAGCCAACATTCTGCCTGTGTGTATGCCAGTCTGTCCAACAGAAGCCGGTCATGTGGCTGGCTTCTGTCGGATGTGCATGCTGGAAAACCAATATCCGATCGACTCCTGATCAGCACTCTCAGCCAATGGCAGAGAGAGAGCGCTGATCGGAATGTTCTGGCGGGGGGGCTGTCCCCCTGTCAGAACACAACAGCTCAGTGGGGAAGATCGCTGGACTAACTTCACATGGTTAGTACAGCGGCTCCGACCGGAGATGACACTTTTTTTTTTTTCCTTCAACCCTCGGGGTTGAAGAAAAAAAAACAAATACTGTGTACCCAGCTTTAGAGTCTGCCCCAAGCTCAGCATGGCCACAGACTGAATCCAGCCAGCTGTAATCTAAGCCTCTTTTATTCAGCACAATGGGAGGAAACGACAGCCAGCCAGATTCATATTCTGCAGCAGTCACAGCACAGCTGCCAACTGCAGACTCAGGAATCCAGGCTGGGTTCCATTTCTGTCCCTGAATTGGCCCAAATGCACAGTATGAAGCTGTAGGGGTGTACTGACACTCCCCACCCAACAGCACCTGGCAGAGCCTGAGACAATTGCCAAAATTATCCTTGATTACATTTGATCTATATAGGTATTTGGTCCTCTTCATCTACTCACAATGGCTGCTGTATATTGCTGCTTATGAAAAATGCCCATAGCTAATGCTTGTCCGTTTTTCTCATTTCACTTCTTTACTGAATTATGGAAATAATCACAGACAAGATGGCAACATGGGAACTATGCCAACTGCTGAGCGCACTTCAGAGGTGAGCAAAGCCTGGCACCAACACGTTACTCAGGATCTTCGAAACCACATTGTTCACAAACTGTAAGTCAATCACAATATAGAATTGATGTTGGGCTATACTGGAGGTTTAGGAAGTGAATTGTCCTCTATTTCCCTGAGATAGTAAATCCAATGTCGTCCTAATTACAGGGTCCATGCAATCTTCCCTACAACTGATCCAGCTGCCCTTAGAGATCCGCGCGTGGAGAACCTGGTGGCGTATGCTAAGAAGGTTGAGGGGATCATGTTTGAGTCTGCCAATAGCCAAGTATGTATTGTCCTACAGTGTTTTACAGGGCTTTGTTATGATAAGAATGTCATGAAAGAGCTATGGAGGCTTCAATTACTGACCTTCTTCTGAAAGTAGTCTGGATATTGTGTTATACTGTATTTACATTTAAGAATACAGTTTTGTATCTGATTTTTTTCTGGTGTATTATGTTCAGGGATCCCTACATGCATGACTACATTTGATGAAGCAGAATTGTGACTTGCTCTCTGTTTAAAATCCAACTCTAGATTGGAAGCGCATCCCCTCCTTCAACCTCTTCACCCCAGCATTATCATCACTCTGAGTGCAGGGTGCATAAGCTTAGCAACAGTGGTATTATATAGATTGCCGCGCTGAATGTGATACTGTACAAACAAAACTCTAGTCTAGTGATATGAAATTCAAAATTTAAATTCCACATAAATGCATGTGAGTGAAAAAATATGAAAACGGTCCAAGATGAATCTTCAAAATAAGCTATGATGCTTGACAAAGATGACATCGATGGTGTCTACTAAGATGAAACACGTTGGGCGGAGCTAATGCACCAAACATTGCCACGCCTCTCTGGACTGTTTTCCGTTTCAGGGACCAATCAGGCCAGGATTTTTGGCTAGATTCGGACCTAAAATGGACCAGAAGACGCACAGGACTCTTCTGCAAACCGCTCCGCAGCTGTCACAGAGATGTGTGAACCTGCTCTATTGAGTGCCGGTCACATTCTCCTGACATGCGAATTGGATGCGGAGAAAGCCGCATCCAATTTGCACTAATGTGAACCAAGCCTAAGGGTTTTAGTCGGATTTACACTGTGGATTGTTCCATTTTGATTTCATGTGGAATTTCGTGTATTATATGGTTACCATTAATGTTACCATATTTTGGAGAGTGAGCTACACTGTGGAACTCCAGCCAAGTATTGTGAGCCGGTGTTCTGCCGAGAAAGTTCCGCTCGGCGGATAAGGACCCCCCTCTACTGCGCAGGCGCTGCGCAGTAGGATCCGGCGGAAATAGCCAAAGGGGAATAGGTCCAAATCAGCTGTACACGGCGCCTGTAAGAGGGCCCCTCGCGGGCTCGCTTCGCTCGCCACGCTTCGGGCACGGCCTCGCTTCGCTCGGCTCTTTTAGATTCCCCCTCTAGGTCCACTTGGATGGTAGGGAAGAAACCTGGACCCAGGGCGCAGGCGCCGTGTACAGCTGATTGTGGATTTTGAGCTTCGGCTATCTCCGGTGGCTGTTAGTAGTTCGTACTGCGCAGGCGCTGCGCCTGTGCAGTACAGGGGGGGAACTTATCCGCCGAGGTAACTTATCCGGCAAGACACCGGCTTTCTCTATAAGAGGATTGTCATTAACTGGCTCATCTGACTCTGTAATGGAGTCATTCCGTTCTGGTAGGAGACAATTTCTTATAATTGGTGACGGCTCATGTGGTGATCACAAAATTGGATTGAATACACTACAATATTTGTCAAGTGTCTTTGAAGATTCATCTTGGACTGTTTTTATATTTTTTCACTTACATGCATTTAGACTGACTTTAGATTTTAAATTTCATATCACTAGATTCAAGTTTTGTTTGTTGGTACAGTATCACATTCAGCACGGCAATCTACAGTATATGATACCACTTTTGCTATATAGTTTGTCTAACTATTTTTATTTCACTTCAGCCCCGAAAGGTTTTACCCCCTTCATGATCAGGCCATTTTTTGCGATACGGCACTACGTTATTTTAACTGAGATTTGCATAGTCGTGCGACGCTGTACCCAAATAAAATTGATGTCCTTTTTTTCCCACAAATAGAGCTTTCTTTTGGTGGTATTGGATCACCTCTGCGGTTTTTAGTTTTTGCGCTATAAACAAAAAAAAAGTGTGACCATTTTGAAAAAGAAAAAATATATATTTTTGGTTTCTGCTATAAAACATATCCAATAAAAAAATTTTACAAATCGAATTTCTTCATCAATTTAGGCCAATATGTATTCTGCTAGATATTTTTGGTAAAAAAAATCCCAATAAGCGTATATTGATTGGTTTGCGCAGAAGTTATAGTGTCTACAAACTATGGGATATTTTTATGGCATTTTTATTTTTTTTACTAGTAATGGTGGCGATCAGCGCTTTTTAGCGGGACTACAACATTGTGGCGGACACATGACATTTTTAACACTTTTTTGGGAACCAGTGACAGTATTACAGTTGTCAGTGCTAAAAATATGCACTGTTACTGTACTAAGGACACTGGCGGGGCAGGGGTTAACACCAGGGGTGATCAAAGGGTTAACTGTGTCTCTAGGGGATGCTTACTAACTGTGTGGGGGATGGACTGGTTGGGAGAACACAGAGATCTGTGTTCTCCACTGTCAGAACGGCGATCTGCCTTGTTTACATAGGCAGATCTCCATTCTGCCTCTCTGAGGAACAATCACCGGGTCCCGGCGAACATCGCTTCTGCCGGCCCCGCTGATTGGCTCGCCTCCAGCGGCGTGCAGGTGCGCCCGCTATCCTTTGCACAAAATGACGTACAGGTAGGTCGTTTCGCACAATACAGCCGCCCTGCCGCAGTACATCTGTGGTAGGCGGTCTTTAACTGGTTAAAGTGAACCTGTGTTCTACTCATGGAGCCATGGAGTTTAAATATAATGATTGTGCAATAGTGGAATTAGAGTTTTACATTTTCTGCTGGTCTGTTTACCTCCTGTCTATTTCATTTCATCCAGGATAATTACTACCATTTGATCGCAGAGAAAATTTATAAAATCCAAAAGGTACTAGAGGAGAAGCGAAGGTCACGCCTAGAGAATGCTATGAGGAATCAGACCTTATAAATACACTATATGGCCAGAAGTTTGTGGACACCCAGTCATTCCCCCTATATACGTTTTTTGGACATCCAATTCAAAAATTATGGGAGTTAATAGAAAATGGGCCTCGCCTTTCTCTGTGCGGCTTTAACAGCCCCTGCCCTTCTGGAAAGATTTTACACAAGATTTTAGAGCATGTCTGTGGGCAAAAAGAGCATGTCCTTTTATCTCCTGTTAATTTCCAATGCAAAATGATCAGACCTCTCAAAAACCATTTTCTGTTAGTGTCCCAAATTAACATACATGTGTGTTTTGTTTTGTTTTTTTGCTTTCCTTGCTCTTTTCCTGTTTTGTTGACCAATAAAATTTAATGCAAATTTAGATGTTTGTTTTTTGTTTTTCACGCAACAGATTTCCCAGCTGCAGCTTAACTAGGCTGATTGGCATGTCAAAACAAAACAGGTGTCTAAGTTACTTTCCTGGTGCCTTCACGGTAGCATATGCATGGATTGTGTGTATGCTGCCATGGATAGGCACCAGGAAAGGAAAATTATAGAGCGGTAAGTATTCAATTTTCCTTTTTACTGCAGTGGTTCTCTGCCTCAGTCCTCAAGTACCCCCGACAGGACATGTTTTGTGAATTTATCTTCTCTAGAATAGCTGTCCAAAATACCAAACCATTGACTGTGATTTAAAGCATCTGTGCAAGATGAAGGAAAACCTGCAAACATGGGCTGTTGGGGGTACTTGAGGACAGGCTTGATAAGCACTGATTTAGAGCACTGCGCTAAACTCTAGCTCAAGGCAATCCTATTTTAATTGTGGGCATTTGAGGGAAACCAAGTGAGTGTTAGAACCCCTGCTTTTTTTTAGGTTAGGCTTTGTGTCCCTTTTCCTAAAATTGGCTTCATTTCCTGTCACATAGCCAAACAGGAAGTGAGGGTCCAATGTCTACCAATGTCTTTTCTCGCGTACACACAGATCAATCTAACTAGTGTCCCCATTAAGCAAATTGCACTCTAGCACTTTGCTGTGTACACCACAAATGATTAGGCAGTTTGGGGTTTAGTAAAGGAAAATCCTCTCTGCAGTACAAGTGTAGTCGCTGAATCTGAGAGGAAGCACTGGTGATTTTAACATCCAATCATGTAGAAGCAAAGATGGTGTTTTTTTTCTTTTCCTTGCATGTCCCCCTCGGATCTCCAGCAAGTGCACTTGTAGAGCAAAGTGGATTTGCCTTTAGTAAATAAACCCCAAAGTCCAAGATACCTAATAATTTGGGGTGTACACAGCAAAATGCTAGAGTGCTATTTAGATTGACCTGTGTGTCCCCTAGGAAGGACATTGGTAGGGTTTGACCCTCACTTCCTGTTTGGCTATGTGACAGGAAGTGAATACATTTGAAGGAGAAAGTGGCAACATTTGGGAGGTGTCTTCACCCTATCAGGGGTGCAGACATCCCCAAAAACTTACCAGACTTCTAATCCTTCTGCACTCTATCCCCAAGCAAAAACAAGAAAGGATTTCATTTAGTTGAACTTTGCAAAGACCCGTTCTGAAGTACAACTGTGATGCATGTCAATGGCCCATTTAGACCTTGTTTAATAGAAAACAACACCAGTTGCCTTTCACTAGAAATATTTGTTAGTCCAGTCCTGAAAATCTGCATCTGCTTTACTATTAATTTCCATAAAAATTGTGTTTCTGCAGCTAGATGCGCCAAATGCATGTAGATGCGCAACTGCTGTGTGTGCACAGGTATGTGGTTCTCGGAAAGCGGTGGCCAGCACACAGGAATGACATCACGCCCCTACAGGAAGTTGCTTGTACTGCTGCTAAGTCCTATGAGGAAGAGATGATCCTTATTTGCAAATTAAGAAGAAAAAAAAAAAAATTTTTTATGATGGGGTGGTGTTTGTGTGGGTCCCTAACACACATTTATACATATTAGGGCCAATTTAGACAGGCTCCAATTTACAGCATGTTTTTAGATTGTTGGAGGAAACCCACGCAGGCACAGGGAGAACATGCAAACTCCAGGCAGATGGTGTCACAGGTGGGATTCAAACCAGCGACCCTTTTTGCTGCTAGGTGAAGGTGCTAACCACTACACCACTGTGCTGCACAAATATGTAACTATAGATGTAGGTTCTTGTGTCCACTTGTGAAAATACAAGTGAATCGTGTCTCTACATTCCAAATTTGGCACTTAAGATGGTCATGCACTATGCAATCTGATTGGCCAATCTCTGTACAACTCGATATTTCGGCAAAATAGGTAATAGGAAGACACACTTGAACAATTAATTCAAATCATAGGAAATCAAACAGGCTCTTGCACTAAATCTATTTTTTTTTAGGCTCTAACTGATTGCAGTGTATGGCCACCTTTAAAGATCAAGATCTGAAAATATTAATTTATTGGGTTTAGAAAAACTTTTCTGTTTTTTGTAATGTATTGAAATATTTGTGTGAAAATCGAAAAAAAAATTAAAAGATATATTAGAAGTAATAGGAATGAGATTAGCATCAAAAGGGTTAATTAAGTGAGAACAACTACTAATTGTCTAACAAGGCACATCCAATGAGATGGGTGTGCGCTATTATCAATGAGAAAACAGCAGTTGCGCTGCCACCAGTTGCCGTTTGCATATTTATCATCGCGCTGCGCATCTGCATGCACTGTTTCACACGCTCAATTAATGATTTATCCGGCGCACCAATTAAGGTATGAACCGGCGCAGCGCATTCATCTTAGTAAATCACCCCCATAGTGTATCTGGAAAGTAAGCACAAGCTTGTTTTACTGCATGTATGAAGCCAGCCTAAAAGGAAAATCTAATGTTTTTTCTCTGATTGCATATTGTGAATTATTATTGTAGTGTGTGCCTTGGTGACATTTGTATGTGATTTTTCCATGCTACTGTAGCTAGGGCTGCCACCTGTCCAGGATTCAGCCGGACAGTCTGGGTTTTTAAACATGTGTCCGGGCCCTCGCCCACCTGAGACCCGGACACATTATTCAGACCCGCTGGTGGCTCACTGTGCCTGTGCCTAAGCACCATAATGGGGCAAGGTTTCCAATTATCCCTCCCCATCTACCCCCCCCCCCCGCACTATCAGCGGCACGCCCCCGTCCGCTCAGTGTGCTGCCGAGCTGGATACAGATGGTAAACGAGACACAGAGGCAGAGTGCTCTTCTCTGGCTGGCTGCAAAAGGGACATGGAGATGGGGTTGAAGGCGGAGCCTCCGCGTTCCCTGCTGCTCTGTTGAAAAGTGTGCGGAGATCTTGCTGGAAGCCCAGCTGTTAGTGTAAGTTTTTGCGATGTTAGAATGTCAGGGTATCAAAGGGACCTCACCCCCCCCCTCCCCCATACATACATACAGTCCTCTCCACTCCCCCCCCCACCATATACTATCTATACATACAGTTCCCCCCCCCCATATACCATCTATCCATATAGTTCTCACCCCCTCATATACCATCCATATCCACATATAGAGTTCTCCACCCCGCCCCCCCCCCATATACCATCTATCCATATAGTTCTCACCCCCTCATATACCATCCATATCCACATATGCAGTTCACCCCCACCCCCCCCATTTACCATCCATCCATATAGTTCTCACCCCCTCATATACCATCCATATCCACATATACAGTTCTCCACACACCCCCCCCATATACCATATAGTTCTCACCCCCTCATATACCATCCATATCCACATATGCAGTTCACCCCCCCCCCCCCCCCATTTACCATCCATCCATATAGTTCTCATATACCATCCATATCCACATACACAGTTCTCCACCCCCCATACACAGTTCTCCACCCCTCCATCTAGTTCTCACCCCCTCATATACCCCCCCCATATACCATCTATATATACCGTTCTCCACCCCCCCATATACCATCCATATATACAGTTCTCCACCCCCATATACCATCCATATATACAGTTCTCCATCCATATATACAGTTCTACACCCCCCATATACCATCCATATATACAGTTCTTCACCCCCCATATTCCATCCATATATACAGTTCTCCACCCCCCCATATACCATCCATATACACAGTTCTCCACCCCCCCCCATATACCATATATATACAGTTCTCCACCCCCCATATAACAAATACCATCCATATATTCAGTTCCCCACCCCCCCCTCATATACCATCCATGTATACAGTTCTCCACCCCCCCCCACCCCCATATACCATCCATATATACAGTTCTCTACCCCCTCCCCAAATACCATCCATATATACAGTTCTCCACCCCCATATACCGTCCATATACACAGTTCTCACCTTCTCATATACCATCCATATATACAGTTCTCCACCCCACCCCCACACACCATCCATATGTACAGTTCTCCACTCCCCATGTACCATCCATATATACAGTTCTCCACCCCCCCATATACCATCCATATACACAGTTCTCCACCCCCCCCATATACCATCCATTTATACAGTTCTCCACCCCCCTATATACCATCCATATATGCAATTCTCTCCCCCCCCCCCCAATATACACAGTTCTCACCTCCTCATACACCATCCATATATACAGTTCTCCAACCCCCATACCACCCACTGCCATACCCTCCACAGTCCTCTCCTTTACATACTACCATCCATATCCACATATACAGTCCCCCCCCATATACTATCCATTCATATAGTTCTCACCCCCTCATATACCATTCATATCCACATATATAGTTCTCACCCCCTCATATACCATCCATATCCACATATACAGTATACAGTTCTCCACCCCCCCCCATATACCATCCATCCATCCATATAGTTCTCACCCCCTCATATACCATCCATATATACAGTTCTCCACCCCACATATGCCATCCATATACACAGTTCTCCACCCCCCATATGCCATCCATATATACAGTTCTCCACCCCCACCCCCCATATACCATCCATATATACAGTTCTACACCCCCATATACCATCCATATATACAGTTCTCACCTCCTCATACACCATCCATATATACAGTTCTCCAACCCCCCCCCCATATACCATCCATATATACAGTTCTCCACCCCCCCATACACCATCCATATATACAGTTCTCCACCCCCCCTCCATACACTATCCATCTATACAGTTCTCCACTCCCCATATACCATCCATATATACAGTTCTCCAACCCCCATATAACACTTATATTTACAGTTCTCCAATCCCCCCCATATGCCATCCATATATACAGTTCTCCACCCCCCCCCCCCCATATACCATCCATATACACAGTTCTCCACCCCCCATATACCATCCATATATACAGTTCTCCACCCCCCATATACCATCCATATATACAGTTCTCCACCCCCCATATACCATTTATATTTACAGTTCTCCAATCCCCCCCATATACCATCCATATATACAGTTCTCCACCCCCCCATATACCATCCATATACACAGTTCTCTACCCCCCTATGCCATCCATATATATACAGTTCACCCCCCTATATACCATCCATATATACAGTTCTCAACCCCCCATATACCATCCATATATACAGTCCCCCCCCCCCCCATATACCATCCATATACACAATTCTCCTCCCCCCATATACCATCCGTATATACAGTTCTTCACCCCCCATATACCATTTATATTTACAGTTCTCCAATCCCCCCCCCCATATACCATCCATATACACAGTTCTCCACCCCCCCATATACCATCCATATACACAGTTCTCCACCCCCATATACCATTTATATTTATTGTTCTTCACCCCCCTATAGACCATCCATATATATACTGTTCTCCACCCCCTACTCATATACTATCCATATATACAGTTCTCCACCCCCCATATACCATCCATAAATACAGTTCTCCAACCCCCCCCTATATACCATCCATATATACAGTTCTCCTCCCCCCATATTCCATCCATATATACAGTTCTCCATCCCCCATATACCATCCATATATACAGTTCTCCACCCCCCATATACCATCCATATATACAGTTCTCCACCCCCCACATTGCATCCTTCTCACCTCCTCATACCCCATCCATATATACAGTTCTCCACTCCCCATATACCATCCATATATACAGTTCTCCACCCCCCATATACCATCCATATACAGTTCTCCACCCCCCCACATTGCATCCTTCTCACCTCCTCATACCCCATCCATATATACAGTTCTCCACTCCCCATATACCATCCATAAATACAGTTCTCCACCCCCCATATACCATTTATATTTACAGTTCTTCACTCCCTATATACCATCCATATATACAGTTCTCCACCTCCCCATATAACATCCATATATACAGTCCACCCCCCATATTCCATCCATATACTCAGTTCTCCACCCCCCCATATACCATCCATATATACAGTTCTCCACCCCCCCCCCCATATACCATCCATATATACAGTTCTCCACCCCCCTATATACCATCCATATTTACAGTTCTCCACCCCCCATATACCATCCATATATACAGTTCTCCACCCCCTCCTTATATACTATCCATATATACACAGTTCTCCACCCCCCATATACCATCCATATACAGTTCTCCAACCCCCCCCCCCCCCACACACACACACACTACATACCATCCATATATACAGTTTTCCAACCCTCCCCCCATGCCATCCACTGCCATACCCTCCACACTCCTCTCTTGTACATACCGCCCACTGTCATGCCCTCCACACCACTTTTATTGCACATACTGCCCTCTGTCATACCATCCACATTCCTCTCCTGTAAATACCGCCCTCTGTCATACCCTCCACACTCCTCTCCTGTACATACCACCCTCTGTCATACCCTCCACACTCCTCTTCTGTACATACTGCTCACTGTCTTCCCACACACATTCCTCTCCTGTACATACTGCTCGCTGTCATACCCTCCACACTCCTCTCCTGTACATACTGCCCGCTGTCATACCCTCCACACTCCTCTCCTGTACATACTGCCCGCTGTCATACCCTCCACACTCCTCTCCTGTACATACTGCCCGCTGTCATACCCTCCACACTCCTCTCCTGTACATACTGCCCGCTGTCATACCCTCCACACTCCTCTCCTGTACATACTGCCCGCTGTCATACCCTCCACACTCCTCTCCTGTACATACTGCCCGCTGTCATACCCTCCACACTCCTCTCCTGTACATACTGCCCGCTGTCATACCCTCCACGCTCCTCTCCTGTACATACTGCTCGCTGTCATACCCTCCACACTCCTCTCCTGTACATACTGCCCAGTGTCATACCCTCCACACTCCTCTCCTGTACATACTGTCCACTGTCATACCCTCCACACTCCTCTATTGCACATACTGCCCACTGTCATACCCTCAACACTCCTATATTGCACATACTGCCCACTGTCATACCCTCAACACTCCTCTATTGCACATACTTCCCTCTGTCATACCCTCAACACTCCTCTATCGCACATACTTCCCTCTGTCATACCCTCAACACTCCTCTATTGCACATACTGCCCACTGTCATACCCTCAACACTCCTCTATTGCACATACTTCCCTCTGTCATACCCTCAGTTCTCCTCTGCTGCATATACTCTTTATCACAAATTCCTTTAACCTACTTGCCATTACTGAAACCTGGCTTCATGAATCGGATACTATTTCTCCTGCTTCCCTCTCCCATGGGGGCCTTCTCTGGACTCACTCCCCCAGACCAAATGGACGGAAGGGAGGTGGAGTGGGAATCCTTCTAGCCCCATGCAGCACCTATCAGGTACTTCACCCACCTCCCTCTCTGACACTCTCCTCTTTTGAGGCACATTGCATTCGTCTATTCTCTCCCATTTCTCTAAGAATTGCTGTCATCTACCGGCCCCCTGGACCAGTATCAGCCTTTCTTGATGACTTCTCTGCCTGGCTACCCTACTTTCTCTCTGCTGAAATCCCCACAATCATTCTTGGGGACTTCAACATCCCTGTTAACACTAACACTACTATTACTTCTAAACTTCTCAGTCTAACCTCATCGCTTGACCTGAAGCAATGGATACAGGCTCCTACCCACTCCAACGGCAACACCCTTGACCTTGCCTTCTCCTATCTGTGCACTCCGTGCAACCTTTCCAACAATCCACTCCCACTCTCTGATCACCACCTTATTAGTTTTGCTCTCTCCCTGTCTTCCACCTCTTCTCCCTCCAACCGCCTAACAGTTACATGTAGAAACCTTCGCCACCTCAACCCTTCTCTTCTCTACTCTGCTACTGATCACCTCTATGACAAAATCTCACCTCTGTCCTGCCCCAACCAAGCTAATTTCATCTACAACAGCTCACTGTCTTCCTCCCTAGACAAGCTTGCCCCCCTCACTACACGCAGAATTAGGCCCCGACTGCTACAACCCTGGCAAACAGATGACACCAGAAGTCTCAGAAAACGTACCCGCGCTCTTGAGCGCCTGTGGCATAAGACTAAGACCCAGGAAGACTTCACACAATATAAATCTGCCCTCCTAAAATACTACTCCTGCCTTCACACTGCCAAACAGACCTACTTTATCACACTCATTAACACCTTGTCATCCAGTCCACGTCAACTCTTCTCTACCTTCAACACTCTACTCTGTCCTCCACTGCCTCCACCCACCAACTCACTCACTGCCCAGGAGATTGCCAATCACTTCAAAACTAAGATTGATACAATTCATGAGGAGATCACCAATGCGCAAAAACCTCCCCCATGCAACACCCCATGTCCACAGATACAATCATTACTTCCCTCATTCAACCCTGCTACTATTACTGAGGTTGCTAAACTTTTATCTAGCACCCATCTAACCACTTGCCCCCTGGATCCTGTTCCCTCGCAAATGCTACGCTCACCCTCTGACTCGATTCTTCACTCTCTAACTCACATTTTCCACCTCTCCCTCTCCTGTGGCATCTTCCCAAACTCTCTAAAACATGCGCTAGTCATCCCCATACTAAAAAAGCCCTCACTGGATCCCACCAATCTCAACAACTTACGTCCCATCTCCTTACTCTCCTTCTCCTCCAAACTTCTTGAAAGACTGGTCTACAACTGACTAAGCGACCATCTGACCATGAATAAACTTCTTGATCCCCTCCAGTCCGGTTTTCGCCCTCAACACTCCACAGAAACCGCTCTCCTTAAACTCTCAAATGACCTGCTAATGGCTAAAGCCAATGGACACTATTCTGTACTACTTCTCCTGGATCTCTCTGCTGCCTTTGACACAGTGGACCACCCCCTCCTCCTCAAAAAACTCCACTCCTTTGGTCTCCGTGACTGTACT
Source organism: Aquarana catesbeiana (assembly GCF_042186555.1). Taxonomy (NCBI): domain Eukaryota; kingdom Metazoa; phylum Chordata; class Amphibia; order Anura; family Ranidae; genus Aquarana; species Aquarana catesbeiana. Next base: position 109,123,493 of record NC_133329.1, on the reverse strand, counting down.
CTTCGCTGGTTCTCATCCTACCTATCACACCGCTCCTTCAGTGTCACTTACAACTCTACTTCCTCCTCTCCTCTTCCTTTTTCCGTTGGGGTCCCCCAAGGTTCTGTTCTTGGACCTCTCCTTTTCTCAATCTACACCACCTCCTTGGGTCAGTTGATTGCCTCCCACGGCTTTAAATATCATCTCTACGCTGATGACACCCAAATCTATCTCTCCACCCCCCAGCTCTCTCCATCTGTTTCCTCACGCATTACCAACTTACTAGCAGACATATCAGCCTGGATGTCACATCACTTCCTCAAACTCAACCTATCCAAAACCGAGTTCATGATATTTCCTCCCTCAGGTGCCACTTCCCCTGCTTTCCCTATCAATATCAACGGCTCAACTATTAACCCATCTCCCCACGCCAGGGTCCTAGGTGTAATCCTGGACTCTGAACTAACCTTTCGACCCCACATTCTATCACTATCCAAAGCTTGCCGCCTCAATCTCCGCAACATCTCCAAGATACGCCCCTTCCTAACCAATGTCAACACAAAGCTTCTAATCCACTCCCTGGTCATCTCCCGCCTCAACTCCCTCCTCATTGGTTTACCTCTAAATAGGCTATCCCCACTTCAGTTCGTCATGAACGCTGCTGCCAGGCTCATCCACCACACAAACCGCTCAGCGTCTGCTACACCCCTCTGCCAATCCCTCCATTGGCTGCCACTCAGTCACCGAATTAAATTCAAGATACTAGCTATAACTTACAAAGCCATCCACAACCTGGCCCCCAGCTACATCTCTAACCTAGTCACAATATACCAACCTAATCGTTCTCTTCGCTCCTCCCAAGACCTCCTTCTCTCAAACTCCCTTGTCACCTCATCCCATGCTCGCCTTCAGGACTTCTCCAGAGCCTCCCCCATCCTCTGGAATGCTCTACCCCAATCCGTCCGATTTTCTCCTACTTTATCCACTTTCAGACGATCCCTGAAAACTCATCTCTTCAGAGAAGCCTATCTGGCCCCCACCTAACAACTGTACATTTATCTTCTCAATCAGCACATCACCCACAGTTATTACCTCTTGTATCTCTTGACCTTCCCTCTTAGATTGTAAGCTCTAAGGAGCAGGGCCCTCTAATTCCTACTGTATCAAAGTGTATTGTATTTGTACTGTCTACCCTCAAGTTGTAAAGCGCTACGTAAACTGTTGGCGCTATATAAATCCTGTATAATAATAATAATAATATACTGGTCACTGTTACACCCTCCTCACTCCTCTCCTGCAAATATTTCCTACACTCTGCACTAATTTCCTGTACATAATGTCTTACATTTTGCACTCCTTTCCTACACATACCATCATACGCTCCACACTCTTGTATATACTGCTGTAAATTCTGCACTCCCTTCCTGCACATACCGTAATACCCTCTGTACTTAATGAAAATAAAAAGATGAGCTAATGCCCCTGGTCTCCACTGCACTTACCTCTGTAGTAATGGAAGTTTTTTATTTTATTTTATTTTTTTAAGTGATTGTGCTGAGGTTTATACATATCAGTGAGACTCTTGCTTGTGGCACAGCAAAGTAAGCATAGTTACAAGAATTCTTTTGTTTTATTTAATCATGCCCCTCCCACAATATGGCCACACCAGTGGCGGAACTACCTCCATAGCGACCCACGCGGGCGCTATGGGGCCCCCAGCCAAGTGGGGCCCGGCAGTGGTGTACTAACTGGGGGGCGGTCTGCACCGGGTGGCACACGCTGGGGGAATGTCAGGCAGCGTATGAAACAGAGACAACGGGTAGGCTTGGTAGTGGCAGTGGCGATGTGGGCAGGGAGATCCCAGCTCAGGTGGACTGACCCATTGGGCATAAATATAGGAATGTCGGATGTACTTGACACACTGCTGTGCATTCTAAATTACGTTCTAACAGCCCAGCGAGTACAACTCCTTCCCCCCTCCACAGAAATGGAAGAGGCTGCATCGACTCTGCCCCCTCCCTCCCCTCTGTTCCTGTGTCCGTCCAAGCTCCGTGAAGCCTGTGTGCTGTGTCTGGAAGGAATGTGGGGGCAGGAACGTTTACACAAGTAGCCGACAGCTACAGAAGCTAGTATGAGCATCCTGGGAATATCCAATTGAGTTAGCAGCCTGTCAGTGTCCAGATTCTGCCTTCTATCTCTCCCAAATCTCTTTCTCTCCCCCTCTTTCCTCTGTTGTCCTCCAGCAGAATTAACTCTATCCAAAGCATTTTCTTTTAACCAGCCCATACTAATAGATGGCCACATCATGTTTCTTTAGCCAGGGTTTTCACTAGTGCGATCACAGACATCGCATGTGATTCGCACCGCATTGCTGTGCAAATCACATGCAACGTCTGTGCAATGCAAGTTCAGCCATACAAACTGTATGGTTGAAATCACATTGCATTCGCTCCAAAATGGTGCAGGACCCTTTTTTTGGTTCGCACTGAAATCGGATCACATGGGTGTTCACACCTATGCTATCCCATTCCTGCACCATTTTACAGTTCGCACTGAGATCTGCAAACTGATCTGAGGATGTCATTAACTTTACATTGACACCCGTAGCAGTTTGCAAAGGGCAGTGTGATTGCTGGCAAGCGACATGCAATGCAGGAATCAGCAGTAGAATTGCGCTGATTCCTGCATCGCATATATGTGAACCAGGACTCAAGTGGGTTCACACTGATGTGCTGTGGTTCAGTTGCAGTACAGGTGTATACACAGTTTTCCTGCATTTAACTCGATTTTCACTACAGTCCCACAGACTTCTATTAGGTTACACATTTTTGCAACATTTTCTGAAAGCGCACCAAATGTCCTCTGTACTGCAACTTTGGTGTGCTTTCAGAAAACAGAGTAACATTATACAAACTAATAGAAGACTGTGGGACTGCAGCTAAAAATGGGGATAAAATGCAGAAAAACTGCATATACCCCAGCACTGCGACAAACTCCAGGACACCAGTGTGAACCCAAAGGCTTCAGGATGCAGGGTGCTGTGTAATGTAAGGGGGTCCAGATGTGCAGGGGGTTGTGTAATGTAAAGGGGTCCAGATTTGCAGGGGGTTGTGTAATGTAAAGGGGTCCAGATGTGCAGGGGGTTGTGTAATGTAAAGGGGTCCAGTGGTGCAGGGTGCTGTGTAATGTAAAGGGGTCCAGAGGTGCAGGGGGTTGTGTAATGTAAAGGGGCCCAGTGGTGCAGGGTGCTGTGTAATGTAAAGGGGTCCAGTGGTGCAGGGGGTTGTGTAATGTAAAGGGGTCCAGAGGTGTAGGGGGTTCTGTAATGTAAAGGGGTGCAGGGGGTTGTGTAATGTAAAGGGGTGCAGGGTGCTGTGTAATGTAAAGGGGTCCAGTGGTGCAGGGGGTTGTGTAATGTAAAGGGGTTCAGTGGTGCAGGGGATTGTGTAATGTAAAGGGGTCCAGATGTGCAGGGGGTTGTGTATTGTAAAGGGGTCCAGTTGTGGCGAGGGGGTACAAAGTAGTATGCAGGGGGCACAGTGGGGTGTTTTTACATTTTAAAGTTGGGGGGGTGCCAGATATAGGATCCGACCCGGCTGCCAAATGCTCTAGGTATGCCCCTGGGGCCCGGTGAGGATGAGGAATGTAAGTTTACTGTTAAATCTCCCGGGCCCTGCGAGTCCAGCAGTGTCCCGACACACGCAGCCGCATACAGCAGGAGGCAGGAGCAGAGTGGGCTGGAGCAGAGTGGGCGGGGCAAAACGTTCGAGCGCACCTGTGAAGGGACATCATTTTCGGCACATGAGGAGGCTCTGGAGTCTGGACAGGAGGTAGGAAGGGAGTGGGAGACTGTCATCTGTTTTGCTATTTTGGCGGGGGGGGCCCATACAACATTTTGCTATGGGGCCCTGTGATTTCTAGTTACGCCCCTGGGCCACACCTACCGTATGCCATGGCATGTTTGGTTTTGGCTTGAAGAAAAGGTGGCAACCGTAACTGTAGCTCTTTTATTTTTGTATTAAAATAGAAAATATATCAGTGAAATATGAAAATGTTTAGATTAGTCACTGGATGGAGCTCTGTAATTCACTCAGATTGGTTAACCACTTAAGGACCGTTTTCCCCCTTAATGACCAGGCCATTTTTTTGCGATACAGCACTGAGTCGCTTTAACCGACAATTACGCGGTCGTGCGGCATTTACACAGGCAGATCCCTGTTCTATCACTGCGGAGAACGATCGCGTGTGGTCGGCAGACATCGAGTCCACCCCACCCGCTGATTGGGTGCGCGCGCCCACAAATCGCTGTGTACGAGCCAACGTACAATGACGGCGATTCGCGGGAAGCAGCCACATTGCCGCAATACAAGTGCGGCAGCTGGTCCTTAAGTAGTTAATATTATTTGAATAAAGCAAGAAAGGGTTAGAGCCACGGTGAGGCTCTCTAGGAAGAAGGCTCTTCAAGGGAAATGGGAAATCTCTCCAAGGGGAATGCAGATAAAATTAAAGTGGTTCTAAAGACAGAACATTTTTTACCTTAATGCATTCCCTGCATTGACCAGTTCCCACTAGAAGGCCATCATATGACTCGAAGTGGTGATATCTGGGTGATGCCTGCAGCTACAGGCATCATCCAGATACCTTTCTTTTCAGCCGATTCCCTATCTTGTAAAAGCCATCCTAGCAGCTCATAAGTCGCTGGACTGCTTTGGACAGGCAGCAGGAGAACTGATCCAGTGGTGGCTCCGGATTGCCATAGAGCTGACCGGGGACCGAATGGTCCCCAGCTTGCTCTATGATCATGGGAAGCTGGAATCAACGTCATGACATCACGTCCGGTGCTAGCAGTTATAAATACTGCCAGTTTTTTACCCTGGAAAGCAGAGATTGATGTTTTTTTTTTAGCTCATGCTTTCCAGGGTAGAAAAAAAAGATATCTGGGGTCTTACTGACCCCAGATGTCTCCATAAAGAGGACCTGTCACACCTTATTCCTATTACAAGGAATGTTTACATTTCTTGTAATAGGAATAAAAGTGATCAAAAATAAATAAAATTAATAATACAATTTTTTTTTAAAGTGCCCCTGTCCCCTGGTGCTCACATGCCTGACGAAGGGGTAAAATATAGAGGATAATGTTATGCTGAGTGACACTTTAAAGTTTTTTTACAGGTTACCAGTTTAGAGTTACAGATGAGGTCTAGTGCTAGAATTATAGAGAGGCCCGGAGCTGAGTGAAACGATCGGTGCAGGGCCGGCATGACAGTGCTGGGGATGGCACAGTTATCATGGGGAATAAGAATTCTGGCCCCTTTAAGGATAAGGGAGGGGCTGAGGGAGCAGTGAGGGGAAGTAGAGCAGGAGGGGGGAAGTGATGTCATTCTGAGAGCGGCGGTGGAAGAAGATTATCACAGCTCCTCACCGCTCTGCAAAATCAGGCGTTTTACCCCCTTTTAAGCTGAGCAGTAGACAGGATGGCATCGATGGAGGGATTTCTGGAGGATCTGAGAGCGGCAGTTGCTGCTCACGGCGCGGACTGGCTGCAGCAGCAGCTTACACAGATAGCTGGGGAGAGAACAGCGGCGAGCGGGGGGGGGCCGCCCCCACCTCGTGCTCGGCGGTCCCGGCCTCCTGAGAGGTACAGCCCAGCTTCAGGCCCAAGTGAGTCCCGGGGGAGGGGAGGACAGGAGGACAACAGGGATCCCCAGAGTATGGTTAGTGATCGGCCCCCTGTGACCAGAGCAGGGGAAGCTAGGGGAGCCAGTCGCAGAGGCAGAGGGACAAGTGCCAGGAAGCCCAGCAGACCACGTGGCTCTTCCCCCCCCCAGCGCGTCGCAGGTGTATGACATTGAGGGATGGAGCAGCAGGGATGGAGAGGAGGAATGACACCAGAGAGAGGGGATCAGCCTGCCAGGAGACAGCACAGATGGCTGGGTCGGCTAGCAACACTCGGCAGCATAGGAGTGGGTCAGCGAGGAATGCAGGGTCGGGCTCCAGTGCAGCCAGCAGCCAAAGGTTAAGTACCCCACCACGCGGAAGTCGCAGAGGTTCAGCTAAGGGGGCATCTAACGGGTCTGGCGGTACTTCTGAAAGAGAAGGCCGTCCACAGCACCGCAGACCCTCGGCACCCAGAGCAGTCGTGCCTGGGGTGCAACAGGCGATCGTCAGGAACGAACCCAGTGATGACCGATCAGAAGGGGAAGTGTCCGGGTCGGATGGAGGAGAAGACGAACGACTCCCTGCGGCGGTGGTTCCAGGAGTGGCGGCTGTTGGGCCCTGTCCAGGGCAGCCCGGTGAGTCAGATTCTTCGAATTCTTTTACATCTTTATTACATGCCTTATTGGGTCAAGGAAAACAGGGGGTACTACAGCATACAAGGGGGGAAACAGGGTCGGGGGTAACCGGGCCTACCTTAGCCACACCGACAGTGGGGGTACCCGGGTCTGGGAACATGGGATTAAAGGAGCTGTTAGTCGGGCTGAAGGAGCTAGTGACACGGGTTGAGGCAGGGACGAGTGGTAGTCCCGCGAGGGCATGGATGGCACCTACCCTTCCGCAGACAGCGGGGGACACGCAGGTCACAGGCGTTTACCTGTGACACCGGTAGAGGACGTCAGCCCGACGGTAGTGGCCACGACTTCGGGGGATCAAGGTAAGACGGGCGAAAAAAGGACGGACTCAGTTAGGTTGGCAGATGCGGCTAGGAGCGAAGTGTACGTGTGTTTTGAGGGACCTTTGGGAGCCCATTTAAAGACGGAAATAAAAGAAAAGATATGGAAGGGCGAATACGTGGAAATTTTCACGTTATTGCCGTTGGAAAAATTTAACCTGGATAGGTTAAAACCAGTGGAAGGCAGGAAGGAGGATGAGGAAAAGCGGAGATATCGCTTAATTCCACGTACATTTGCTAATTGGCTGCAGGCGTTTGCCATTTTAGCGAGTGTGGTAGGTGAAAAGGCACCAGAGAATTGCTCGGCGTTATTTGTTTATTTGGAAGCCATTAGCGAAGCTCACAGGACGTATGGTGGTATGGCTTGGCTACGGTATGATGAACAATTTCGTCAGCGGATGGCGGTAAGACCAACTCTGCGCTGGGACCATAAAGACATAAGCCTATGGATGAGGTTGATGACGGCGGCGAGGGCCCCGAATCAGTTTTTTCAGGCAGGGGTCGGAGGTTCCGCAGCTCCAGGACAACCGGCCGAAAAAAGATGGGGCTACTGCTGGCAGTTCAACGAGGGCACTTGCAGATTCGGATCCAATTGTCGCTTTAAACACATGTGCTCCGGCTGTGGGGGATCTCATGCGCTGTCCAAATGTTTTAAAAAAGGAAAAGGTCGGGTTGGAGACGCTTCGGGTAAGAGGGAGGACCCCGGTGCGGGTGGAAAGGATGCTTCCTTTCCTCAATAGATATCCCGATCGTACAGCGGCTGCTGTATTAGAAGCTGGATTTACGAGCGGTTTTCGGATTCCGTGTTCTTTGGCAACAACACCGCCAGAGGCTCAGAATCTGAAGTCGGCAATGCAACATCCAGCGATAGTGGCCGAGAAATTGGGGAAGGAGGTAGCTTTGGGCCGCATGGCGGGCCCATTAAAAGACTTGCCACTGCCGGATTTAGTGGTCTCCCCTTTGGGAGTGGTTCCCAAAAAGGAGCCCAACAAGTATAGGCTCATACACCACCTCTCTTTTCCAAAAGGGGGGTCGGTCAATGATGCCATTGCTCCAGAAGAGTGTGCGGTGACGTACACATCCTTCGACGTGGCGGTGGCGTGGGTACGGAAGTATGGGCAGGGTGCCCTAATGGCTAAGTCTGATATAGAATCGGCTTTCCGGCTATTGCCGGTGCACCCGGACAGTTTTCGGTTACTGGGCTGTACTTGGGAAGGGGCTTACTATGTGGATAGATGCCTGCCCATGGGATGCTCTATATCTTGCGCCCTGTTTGAGACATTCAGCTCCTTCCTGGAATGGGCAGTTAGGGACGTCGCGGGGATCAACTCAATCATCCATTATTTGGACGATTTTTTATGTGTTGGACCGGCGGGTTCCAAAATTTGTGCGGTTCTGTTGGGTACACTGCAACACCTGGCGGAGCGTTTTGGGGTTCCCTTAGCTCCTGAAAAAACAGAAGGTCCGACGGTGACTATAACGTTTTTGGGCATTGAGATAGACTCAACTAAGATGGAGTGCAGGCTTCCGATGGACAAGCTGATGCAGTTGCAGGAAGAAGTGCATGGGACCAGAGGGCTTAGAAAAATACAGTTGAGAAAACTTCAATCGTTACCGGGAAAGCTGAACTTTGCTTGCCGAATCATGCCGATGGGCAGAGTTTTTTGCAGGCGCTTGGCGGCTGCTACAGCTGGGATCAGGGCACCAACACATTTTGTCAGTCTTACTCGAGAACATAGAGAAGATTTGCGTGTATGGCAGGTTTTCTTAGAGTCTTTCAATGGAAGGGCTCTTTGGATGTCGGGTCCCTTTAGCAACTGTGACCTGGAGCTATTCACCGATGCGGCTGGCTCCACAGGGTTTGGGGCTTTCTGCAAAGGTCATTGGTGCGCGGCCAGATGGCCGGAGGCATGGAAAGAGGCAGGGTTCTTGAAGAACCTTGTTTTATTGGAACTGTTCCCTATTGTGGTGGCTATGGAACTGTGGGGAGAATCCTTCAGGAACCTAAAAGTACGCTTCAATTGTGACAATTTGGGAGTGGTCCAAGTGGTTAACCGGCTGACGGCGGCATCAGTGCCAGTGGTCAGGTTGTTAAGACACTTGGTGCCTCGCTGTTTGGAAGTGAACGCATTTATTTATGCTGTACACTTACCTGGGGTTGACAACACTTTGGCTGACGCTTTGTCTCGTTTTCAGTGGGACAGGTTCCGGACGTTGGCGCCAGAGGCGGAACAACAAGGGATCGCCTGTCCCATCTGGATGTGGAACATTGCTTTGGAATCGCAGCAAAGTGGATTCGGCAATCCGTGAGTATGGCTACGTGGAATGCCTACTCTAAGGTATGGAAAGCCTGGTTTACTTGTTTAAACGAACTGGGTATAGCCGCAGATGATCCGACAGTCAGACATGCGGTTCTGTATTTCATCGTTCAGGGTTTTGAAAAGGGTATCTCGGCAGCTGCCATAGACCGCGAGTTGGCAGGTTTGGCCTTTCTTTTCAAATGGCAAGGGCTATGTGATTACACCAAGGAGTTTTGGGTAAGACAGGCTGTCAAGGGGTATAGGAAGTCACACAAAAGCAGGGATGGGAGGCGACCGGTATCGTTTGACATGTTGAGAAGGATGTTTACTTGTTTGGAAATGGTATGTATATCCGTTTACGAACACAAGTTATTTCGGGCAGCTTTTGCTTTGGCATTTTTTGGGGCACTGCGCATCAGCGAGTTGGTCAGCCCGTCAAAGTCAATACCAGGGGGTCTCATGGTGGGAGATATGGAGTTGGGGCATGAGTCGATTAGAGTGTGGATCAGAAGGTCTAAGACTGATCAGGCTGGCAAAGGCAGGTACTTGGAGGTTGGCAGGATTGATGAGGTAAGTATCTGCCCGGTGACTGTCGTACAATCCTTTTTGGAGATTAGATCAGAGTTTGAAGGGCCCCTGTTAATACATGAGGATGGTGGGTTCTTATCAAAATTCCAGTTTGTAGCGGTTTTTAAAAAATGCGTGGTCAGGGTGGGGTGCGACCCACGACAATTTTCTTCCCATTCCTTCAGGATTGGGGCGGCCACAGAGGTGGCTAGGGCAGGTTTGAGCCAAGATGTCATTCGACGGATTGGAAGGTGGGATTCGGATAGATTTAAATTGTACGTCCGACCACAGTTGTTGTAAGTATAGTTGGTTAAGTTAAAGAGCTTGTTGGTAGATACTGTATGTTCATGGGAATTTTTTCGTATTGTTCTTCTTGTTTACAGGTAATGAAGTTGGCCTGGTATGGATACTCGGCCACTCGTACGTTTTTTGGGGGCAAAGAGAGCCGACGTTCGGCCGAACGGCAGACAATTAAGGATCCCCAGGCAAGAAGCACTCGTCAGATGGATTGGGGTCCCGGGTATGAGATGGAATAGGGTGTTGGGGGAGGTACATAGATTTGCCAGGTTTGATAGAGCCCCTGATGTATTACTTCTGCACGTATGTGGGAATGACATGGGAGCCAGATCCATAAGGGACCTTATAAGAGACATAAAATGTGATTTTTTTACGTCTAAAAGCGGCATACCCTAATATGGTCTTAGTCTGGTCTGACATGGTGGGCAGGTTGTCATGGCGTTGGGCATGGTCAGCAAAGAAGGTGAACAGAGCAAGGATCAAAGTGAATAAAGAAGTGAGTAGATTCTTTGTGAAGAATGGGGGCTTAGCCATCAGGCATAGAGAGCTAGAGGTAGATACTTGGAGATATCTATGCAGTGATGGGGTACACTTGAATGAGGTGGGGACTGATCTGTGGGCCCTGGGTGTTCAAGAAGGGATTCAGAGAGGCCTGAGGGTGTGGAGGTGCGCTCAAGGGTAAGGGGTTACCCCTTTCGTGCTGTGGCAGTTTGTTTGGTTTCCTTGAATAGGATTGCTCTAGTTACATGTATGAAACATGTTGTACCCATCCAGGGGATGGGGGTTGGTTATGGTACCCATCCATTGGATGGGGAGTTGTTGATGGTACCCATCCATGAAGGTTGGGGATTGAAGTGGTGTACTTTCAGGCTATGTAGGGCTTGGAGGAGGTAAAATGGTTTTGGTCACCGGAAGTTAGGGTACTGCCGAGTCAGGGGTTCCCGACTGGTAGGTTCAACAAAAGAATTGTTTACAGTGACCATGGTGACAGTTGTTTACTGATAGTTTCACAATAAAGTATTATTAAAAGTTACGGTTATTTATGTATATATTTATGGTATTTTATATTTAATAAAGAAATTTAAGGCCGTGAGGCCATTTACTCCAAAACTAGTTCGAGTCGTTTATAATGTTTTTGGAGGGAGGGTAATGTGGGGTAATGTAAAATAGTAGGAGACTGGGCTTATACCCCTACAGTGTCAAGAGAGGCCCGGAGCTGAGTGAAACGATCGGTGCAGGGCTGGCATGACAGTGCTGGGGATGGCACAGTTATCATGGGAAATAAGGATTCTGGCCCCTTTAAGGATAAGGGAGAGGCTGAGGGAGCAGTGAGGGGAAGTAGAGCAGGAGGGGGGAAGTGATGTCATTCTGAGAGCGGCGGTGGAAGAAGATTCCCACCCACCCGCCCTAAGTTTTTGGCAGTTTGTTTGGTTTCCTTGAATAGGATTGCTCTAGTTAAATGTATGAAACATGTTGTACCCATCCAGGGGATGGGGGTTGGTTATGGTACCCATCCATTGGATGGGGAGTTGTTGATGGTACCCATCCATGAAGGTTGGGGATTGAAGTGGTGTACTTTCAGGCTATGTAGGGCTTGGAGGAGGTAAAATGGTTTTGGTCACCGGAAGTTAGGGTACTGCCGAGTCAGGGGTTCCCGACTGGTAGGTTCAACAAAAGAATTGTTTACAGTGACCATGGTGACAGTTGTTTACTGATAGTTTCACAATAAAGTAATATTAAAAGTTACGGTTATTTATGTATATATTTATGGTATTTTATATTTAATAAAGAAATTTAAGGCCGTGAGGCCATTTACTCCAAAACTAGTTCGAGTCGTTTATAATGTTTTTGGAGGGAGGGTAATGTGGGGTAATGTAAAATAGTAGGAGACTGGGCTTATACCCCTACAGTGTCATGCTTTCGCACTGTTTTCATGGCAATACCTCACATGTGTGGTCCGAACGTTGTATACTTACTGTATGTGGGCTCGACCTTGTAGGGAGATGTAGGTTGTCTAGGGATATTTATTAGACCCTCGATAAGTCTGCATAAGGTGTACCTTACAGTCCCCACAGGCCTGTGAGATAAGCCCATTGAGACAATGATAAAAAAAGAATGGACAGAGTCTCGCCGAGCAAATCTAATCTTTATTCTTTGGTGTGAATATTTAAAGGGGGCTTTCAGAAACTACCGCCCCTTGACCGTGTCATACAAATTATCCAATCAAATACAGAAACATTTTATGACAAAAGTGAAACTAATTATTTTTAAGAAATCACGTGCTTTACAAGAAACGAAACACAAAAGAAGATAACAGGAGCATGAGAAACGAAACTAGATTACCAATACGCACCTAGTAATCTGTGAAACAGAGTACAGGGAAAAACACAAAATGGAAACTAAATTATAAAATGGATGTGGTTAAGCTAAATATCCCTTCAAACCCTCTTAGATCATATAAGATGATCTCTACATTCTATCTAGTGTTCTAGTACTTCTTTGGGATTGTGGCATACATTGCCTGATGATTCTGCATGTATGTCATGTAGGATAGAACCTTATCATCAGGAAATTGAATGCGTGCAATTATGCAAATACAACACTTAAAGCAGAGGTAAAGAATCAGAGCAAGGATAAATATCATAACATTGACAAAGACAATGTCTTTTAACCATGAAAATATACCTCCAAGCCCAAATCCTGCATTGTCAAATGGACTCCATGTTTTAGCAATGTCCCTAGCTTTCTGCTGGAGCTGGCCTACTTCTTTTCGGTGTTGTGCAATAATATCATAGTAGTCAGGCACCTTAGCACTTGTGTTAGAGATCCAAGTACAGCATTCGTAGTCCTCAGTCATTTCACATAAACCTGTGAGAGCTGCACTCATGCTTTCTATAGCTAACTCATGTAGTTCTAGCTGTTTTCAAATTGCTCTAGTTTCTATGTTTAACATAGCAATGTCATCTGAATTCCTCTCCATTATCTCACCCAATATACTTGAATAATTGTTCAACCTTTTCATCATCTCTATACCCCATCCTGTCCAAGAAGGAAACCATGCCCAGGCCATATCTTGTTTATAGAACAATTCCCTTTTGTCGCGGGGTTTGAGGGGGTATCTGGGGTGTATACTGGCCTCTAGATTCGCACATGGAGATGTTAAATATTGACCTACTACAAATGGAGGAGTTAGTCTGTGTCTCATTCCCTAAATTAAAACACCATCAGGGGAATGACTTTTACCTGCTATTGGAAAGGTAACAGTGTTATTTATGTACAGAGTGGATATGTTAGTTAAGAAGACAGGAGGAGTCTCGTTGAGGAAGAAATATTTAAAGGTACAGACAAAAGGGAATTCGGGCAGTGCTAGGATGTAATTTGCTACATATCCAACATTCTTCATACCCTGTTTTTTTTTAGCATAAGCATACTTAGTTTTACTGATAAGATGCTTTTGCTAAAATTTATCTCCAATCTCTCTCTTTGTTCTAGCTTGTGTCACTGTAATGTTCTCGTGTGTGTGTGTGTGTTCCCCCACAGATACTTTTAATTGCACCCAAATCTTCAGGGTGGTAGATACAGTTAGTGATGATCCAGGTGGGCAGGGACACTATCAGAGAGATCAGGATCAGGAGGCAAAATGCCTTGCCAGAAGTCTGTGGTGAACTAAGCGAGGTCATCTTCTCTGGCCGGACCTGCTTTCCCAGGAACTCCTCCTTCATCTGCTTGGACTTATGCTTGAGGGCCTCCTTTATCCAAGGTCTCCTTCCTGGTCCTGGGGCTTTGGGCAACCTTTTTTACTCGACTGGCAGTTTTCCACTAGGATGGCTGTTCTGATCACTTCAACCACTGTGGTAGGAGGTCCAAAGGGATACTCTTGCTTCTTATTTCTGTTCAGCTGTTGGACCACCACGGTGTCTCCCACCTTGAAAGGGTGAGTAGCTTCCTGTGAAAAAAAAAAAGAGGTGCGAGCAACATTTCTTTCGACTGTATCCAATGTTTCAACCAGTTTTCTTACATGTTCTTCCTGTATTAAGTCTAAATCTCCCTTTTCTACCATTAAAGGTGCTCTGGCCCATGGGGTGGGGAAAGGTCTACCCATCAAAACTTCAAAAGGTGACTACCCTGTTGTTTTGGATGGGGTCATTCTTATTTCTGCCAGGACTGATGGGAGGACCTTTTTCCAGTTGGCAAAGATTCCTCCTGTGGCCTTTCTTATCTTGTCTTTTATTGTTCTGTTCATTCTTTCTTCATCCCTGAGTTTTGAGGGTGGTAAGGAATGTGGAACTTCCATTCTACCTTGAGAGTTTTTACCAAGTCCTGGCAGACCCTGGCCATGAAAGCTGGGACAATGTCTGAGTTTATTGGATGTGGGCATCCCCATCGAGGAATGATTTCCTGAGTGAGGATCCTCACTACTGTTTGTGCATCTTCTTTTGTGGTCCCAAAAAGTTCGACCCATCTTGAGAATATAAAAATCTCTACTCAGAAGATCAGCCGTGACCTGTATACCTGCGTGGCCTATTCTGTGGTAGATGAAGAGTGATGCACTTCCTGCTGGTTTACATGTTTTCCCCTCTTTGCAGAGAAGTCCAGTTTTTTGGATCTTTCTGCACATCCTTTTTATCCCAGTCCCTTAACTCATAATTTGAGGCATAATCCTGGAGATCTGCGAGTGACTGTTCAAATGGGGATAGGTCAAGTATCAGCATAGCCATTTGGATGTCTGTTGTCTGTGAGATAGCAGCGTGCTTGGCAGCAAGGTCAGCCAGGGCATTTCCCCTGGCTATCTTTGTCTGTTGGCCTGTATGTACTCTGCAATGTACTATAGCCAGTGTTTTAGGTAGCTGGATAGCTTTTAGCAGTGACACTACCAAAGAAGAATGTGAAATGTTCTTTCCATCTGCTGCCACAAAGCCACGCCTACTCCATATCACACCGAAGTTGTGTACCACACCATACCCATACTTTGAGTCAGTGTAAATGTTTACGTCCTGACCTTCAAAGAGCTGACATGCTCTAGTGAGTGCAAATAATTCAGCAGCCTGTGCTGATTGATATGGGATAGGCCCGGCCTCAAGTATAACATCTGGAAGCTGCACAACTGCATATTCTGCATGGTATGTGTGATCATTTAGCCTAGAGCAAGAACCATCCACAAAAACATTCTGTGTATCTGGTAGTGCTGTGGAAGATAAATCAGACCTGGGTGATGTGTCTTGGTGAATGAGGTTAATGCAGTCATGTTGTGGCATAACCTCATCCTGTTCTCATTTTAATCCTAAAAGGGCGTTTAAAATTGGTGCTGGGTCTGCAGTGGGAGAAGCATATGTGCAATTTTGGATTGGACAGCAAAATCACCTCAAATCCGCTCAACCTCTGAGCAGACATGTGCTGTGTATGTACATTTTTCAACAGGATTGACACATTGTGGGTGGTGTGAAGTGTGGTGTCGTGTCCCAGAGTGAAAGAAATGGCCATCTCAACCACCATCGCACAGGACGCTAAAATTCTGAGACACTCTGGCATGTCCTGAACCTGCAGCGGGACCATCTTTGAGAAAAATAAAAATAAATAAATAAAAACTACAGGGCGCAGTCTCCCACCATGTTCATAGGCCAGTACTCCCGTCATGGTTCTGTAATTTTCCCTGGCAAACAAGTTATACATTTTGCCATATTTCAGGGAGGCAGAGGCTCGGGCTGGTAACCATTGCACATTTCAACATGGCAAAAACATTTAACATTTCATCAGACCATTTTACAGTATCAGACATTTCAGAGAGGGTTGCTTGTCTCAATATATTGTCATAGAAAGAACAGTCAGGTATTCATTGGCGGCAGCAACCAATCGTTCCAAGAAAGGTAAGCATGTCTTTCTTGGTAAGTGGGCGGGGCAAACCCACAAGAGCAACAGCTCTTTTTTTTGACTGACTTTCCTAACTCCCGGAGACAGCACAAACCCTAGGTACTCAACCTCCTGTTTACACCATTTTAACTTTTTCTTAGATACTTTGTGACCACAAACATGTAACCATTTCAATAAGGATAGGCTATCAGCTCGGCAGTCCTCCTCTGAAGAACTACAAATCAAAAGATCATTAACATACTGCAATAGAACCATGAGGGGCAGTCCAAGGCCCGAGGGTGGCTTGGAGTACTATAGAATAGACCACAGGTGAGTCTATATAACTCTGCGGCATTCTACACCAGATAAACTGACGACTGTGTTGGTCAATCGACACAGTAAAAACAAAGTGTGGCCGTGTCTCCTCGTCTACAGGGACGGAGAAAAAGAAAATTCTTTAAATCAATCACAGCAAAATACTCTGCATCGTATGGTATGGCGGTAAGTATTGATGGCACATCAGGCACTATTGGGGCAATCGGTACCACTAGGCTATTGATGGCCCTTCGGTCTTGTACAAACCTATAGTCACCATTTGCCTTCTTTACCAGGTTAAGGGAGTATTGTAGGGCGAGACAATTTCCCCTAAGATTCCTTTCTTTAAGAAATCCTCTTTTTCTCTGTGTGTAGCTCCCTCTTTGTCCTTGCCCCCTCCCTCTTTGTATAAAAGTTTCCCCTTTTGATTTCCTGAGAAATCATTTTGATAATGTGTCTGCACTGGTGTTTGTTTAGGAATGTCAAAACATCCTGCAGCATCCTTCTCTGTCAGCTTCTGATATTTGCTGTCTTACTATAAGTGCATGTTTAAGGCCAAGGTTGCTGAGGCATGTCTGTATTAAGAGACTGTGCATGTTATAATAAATAAATCCTGCCTCTTGTGTCCAAACGTCTACAAATCCTTTTTTTTTTTTTTTTTTTCAGAATTTAATACAGATTCTGCTAATGTTTGCTTGCAAGCTGTTAAAAAAAAATTGTTGCTGTGTGTCTTCATGTGATGAGGTCCTTATCTGGTTGTGGAATGTAAGGGGGAGGAGGCGGGGCACACAGTACAAGCATAAAGAAGGTTGATTTAACCCTTAAATTGACCATCCTATGACTCTGCTAAACCCATCGTGGACAATGTTTGGGCTAGGATGCTATAGGGAGCCTCGGTCCAGCCGGGGGATCTCCACAGCATGTATTTTTATTTTCATCTTTATTTTTCTTTCTAAACATTCTAAATTCTTGTACATACTAAGTCTCTGTATGTTATTACTTTTCCTATGTTTATAACCAAACAATTTTTATTTACATTTCAAATTGTTGGCAGAGTGCCAACAGGTTCAAACAGTGCCTTCAATTGTGGTAGCACTAATGCTGCAAACAATTCCCCACTATCTATTATGGTTAGTGAGATATTAGCACTTGAACCCTGTTGGCAAAAAGCCAAATGTCCAAATTTTGCACCTGACTTTCCCTTCACAAAAAATGTCAGTAGCAAAAAGAATTATTCAAATAACATGTTTTAATTAAAAGTTAGCCTCACCAATTTATGTATTACCTTAATAAAGTGTTATTAACGCTCTACCCATATTTTAATTGGTAAAAACGTCCCTAATGTCACAATACTTCAAAGACCTGGGACAGACTCGATAAGTCTCCCCTGCTCTTTGAATAAGTGATATTACTCCCTTCACTGTCAACCCTTCTTAAAACACAAATTTGTTATGTAAATTAAACCTTAATACAATCAGGACACTTTAGAAACATTTGTTAGTACATAAGAAGAAATTAACCTGGATACTCCTTATAAACTCTAAAATTCTTATTCAACTCCTCTATACAGATAAATCAGCAGAAACTAAACACCAATAAACCTTAAAACAATAATTTCGGTATAAGACTTATGCCCCGTACACACGGTCGGATTTTCCGATGGAAAATGTGTGATAGGACCTTGTTGTCGGAAATTCCGACCGTGTGTAGGCTCCATAACACATTTTCCATCGGATTTTCCGACACACAAAGTTTGAGAGCAGGATATAAAATTTTCCAACAACAAAATCCGTTGTCGGAAATTCCGATCGTGTGTACACAAATCCGACGGACAAAGTGTCACGCATGCTCAGAATAAATAAAGAGATGAAAGCTATTGGCCACTGCCCCATTTATAGTCCTGACGTACGTGTTTTACGTCACCGCGTTCAGAATGATCGGATTTTCCGACAACTTTGTGTGACCGTGTGTATGCAAGACAAGTTTGAGCCAACATCCGTCAGAAAAAATCCATGGATTTTGTTGTCGGAATGTCCGATCAAAGTCCGACCGTGTGTACGGGGCATTAGTTCTGTCAGACCAATATTTTAGTTCTCTTTTTTTCTCTAAAATGACACTGAACGTCTGATTACTGCAAAGAAAAGAAAATATTTTTACTCACTGAAACAATGCCAGAATCATTCTGCCGATTACAATACAATACAGGTTATATCTTAAACTTTAGGGTCAAAGCATTCATATATAAATCATTAAAAAATAAACAGTGCAGTGGAAAAGGTGTCATCTTACCTTACGACACCCGACAAATTCCACACAGACAAACATTACACAGATTACAAATCATCTTATGACAGCTAGCTGCAACAGGAAGATAAGCAAAGAGTTCGGGTTTTGTCCGGGACACCTTATCAGACTTTTTCTTATAATTACAGTACTGTATAAATCAACCTTTCCGTAAGGTTTTTACCGTTTACCCGAAACAGTCGCTGCAGTCTTTTTCCATGGACTTCTCCTTAAAGTCCTTAAAACCCACCCAGGGTTTTTTTATTGCTTCTCAGAGCAATTTCTGTGAAGCCCACCCAGGGCTAATCTTACTGTTTCTCAGAACAGTTTCTTAAAGCCCACCCAGGGCTTATCTATCGAGGTCTAAAAAACTAATTACAGGTCCCTTAAAAGGAATCGATCTCTAAATAAATCACGGCAAGAGAAAAATAAATATAAGTTAACTCACCGGACGTATTATGATCAATTCCGGATGAGCCGCCAAAACTGTAGGCAGATGTAGGTTGTCTAGGGATATTTATTAGATCCTCGATAAGTCTGCATAAGGTGTACCTTACAGTCCCCACAGGCCTGTGAGATTAGCCCATTGAGACAATGATAAAAAAAGAATGGACAGAGTCTCGCCGAGCAAATCTAATCTTTATTCTTTGGTGTGAATATTTAAAGGGGGCTTTCAGAAACTACCGCCCCTTGACCGTGTCATACAAATTATCCAATCAAATACAGAAACATTTTATGACAAATGTGAAACTAATTATTTTTAAGAAATCACGTGCTTTACAAGAAACGAAACACAAAAGAAGATAACAGGAGCATGAGAAACTAAACTAGATTACCAATACGCACCTAGTAATCTGTGAAATAGAGTACAGGGAAAAACACAAAATGGAAACTAAATTATAAAATGGATGTGGTTAAGCTAAATATCCCTTCAGACCTACGTATGCATTTGCTTCTCTGTGTGATATGTAGATATTCGCCAGCACACCAAGGATCATCAATTTCGTCCAAATGTTTTTTTATTCAAAGAATGATCACTTCAAAACGCTGTAGTGCAACATTTTAGGAGCCACACAGGACCCCTTCATCACTGACTGTGGAAACATCACACTGGACCTCATGTAACTTGGATTCTGTGCCTCTTCACTCTTCGTCCACACTCTGAGACCTTGATTTCCAAATGAAATGTAATATTTTTTATATTGTAAAGCACTGTGTAAACTGTTGGCGCTATATAAATCCTGTATAATAATAATAATATTTTCCACAGTCCGTGATGATTTGGGGAGCCATGTCATCTGCTGGTGTTGGTCCACTGTGTTTTATCAAGTCCAAAGTAAGTGCAGCCCTCTACCAGAAATTCTAGAGCACCAAGTGTTGAGTGCATACTATACTGTACATGGACATACTTTTCAGTAAGCCAACATTTCTGTATTAAAAATCCCTTTTTTTAATTGATCTTATGTAATATTCTAATTTTCTGAGATACTGAATTTTGGGTTTTCACTAGCTGTAATTCATAATCATCAAAATTAAAAGAAAGAAATGTTTGCAATATATCACTCTATGTGTAACGCATTTTATATAAAATATATGAGCTTCACCTTTTGAATTGAATTACTGAAATAAATTAACTTTTTGTTGATATTCAAAATTTATGAGATGTGTGTGTGTGTGTGTGTGTGTGTATGTGTGTGTATATATATATATATATATATATATATATATATATATATATATATATATATATATATATATATATATATAATGTTTGGGGGTTCTGAGTAATTTTTTAGCAAACAAATGATAGTTTTTACATGTAGGAGAGAAATGCCAGAATTGGCTTGGATGCAAAGGGGTTAAGGTAAAAAATCATTCCAGTGGTAGTATCGCCCTCTCACTCCTCTTATAATTACCTTACGAGTAATTACGAGTCTTATCTCGATCCAGTGCTGTGCCCATCTGCAGCAGCACTGGTCTCTCTCTCCTCTCTCTCTGGTCACAGAAGACCAGATAATAATAATATTAATAATAATAGCGCAAAATAAAAAATGCAAAAAGAAAAGTGCGAATCAACACTCACCAAACTTATACTAACACGAAATTAGCAGAAGGAGCCCAAAGGGTGGCGCTAAAGAGCTGAAAAACCACGTAGTACGTCACTACGTTCGTAATTGTTGGCCAACATTTGTGTGACTGTGTGTATGCAAGACAAGTTGGAGCCAACAACCTTCGAACAAAAATCCACGGTTTTGTTGGCGGAAAGTCCGATCGTGTGTACGGGGCATTATTGAAAACTTCCTTCATGTGCATAACAAATCCACTTAAGGGTTAAAATTCTGGGTGTTGGAATCTATTCCTCCTTGTGACTCCCAGGCTGAAAGGTTCCAGAAGTTATGCCGTAGGGAAACCTACTGGATCTTTACCTTGAATTCTCTGGCGCCTGGGGGTTTGAACGAGGAGATAGAAGTCAACACAATTCTATCATACCTATACTCGCAACACTATATCTCCTCTTCCCGCTTCCCCTTTTTTTTATGTGCATGTGTGAAAAATAAATGTATTTAGTTACTCCCGAAATTCGTTTTTATTTATTTTGTTTTTCGTTAAAAATTGCATTCGTCCGAAAATCCAAATTAAGGTCGAATCTGTCATTGAAGGCTTATGGTGTCTGTCGAATGTTCAAAGAAGATTCGACAGAGCAGCTAAACTGTACGACGCCGTATAGTTTACCTGCTCCGTTGAATCTTCTTAGAACTTTCAACAGACACCATAAGCCAAAGTACGTGTGTACTTAGTTCTAGCTATTTTAGTGCTCCTCCTCTTTGGTTACAATCAGTCAATAACATTCATCACCATCATTATTTTTATTTATCTTTTCTCCCCTACGTCGAATCTTTCCTCCCCTACGTCGAATCTTTTCTCCCCTACGTCGAATCTTTTCTCTCTATGTAGAATAATCTTGGACGAATAGAGCTAAGGTTAGGCACATTCGACCACAGGTTTGATGGACACAGATTGTTATTGTCATCATCATGTCGAATCTCCTATCTATATCGAACTGTTGTAGCAACGAAAACGAAAATAAAGCATTTGTTTATGTCGAATCTTTCGTTTTTCGGTCTCTGCACTTTCGTTATCGTTTGTTAAAACGATAACGAAAATACCTGAAATTCATACGAAAATGCATTCGGATGAAAACGAATGCACATGTCTAGTAGTAATCATAATAGGTTATTTTATTTGAAGTCACCTTTTACTGTATATAGTTATTTGATTTTTTACCATTTATTATAAAATAGTATCATAGATGTGTTACTATGCAGCTGTTCATTCAGATCAGATGACATTTTTTATCATTTTTAAGGATTTTTTATAATCATGCCCATTTTCCTTTATTCTATTTAATATACTTTTTAGCTCATTGCCCGCTGTGCTATAGGTACACTTGTGCCATGCTATGACAGCTATACATGTTGGAGATTTGATTACAGCTAAAAAAGTTGGCCAGTATAGCCCTGCTGATTGGACGACTGGCCACGCCCAGTCTCTGTACTGATTGGGTGTTTTTGTTTTATTCTGTCCTGACAATATAAATTTTCCTGTCTAGAGGGGGTGGGTTTGCCTGAAGAAGGAGGCGGCACCTTGGAAACGCGTTGTGGCCCTCCCCCGTCCTGATTTGGTCTCTTGCTAGCTCCGTGAGAGCAGGTGTGAGAGCTGGAGACGCTGCTGGTTATACACCTCCATATGGCAGGTCTGAGCTTATCCCCACAGTGGTCTTCTCATCCCTTGTGACAGCTGACTGCTTGATTGGTGATCCACATCCACCCTGTGTGCAGCTTGCAAGATACTTTTATGTAAGTGTATCTGAATTAAGTGTTACTTGCTTTTACTATCACACTGACCCAGGTGCCCTCTTTCTGATGTTTTTGTTTGTCTGGGTGAACTCCCATTTCCTACTGATAAACACAGGTAAAACAGACAGGGGGAATGCAACAGCCAACACCCGGATGCTGGAATGAGGAGCAGGAGCACTCCTGACACTGAGAAACATTGTGCAGTAAGGGCAGTCTACTGCCCATGGCTGCCCAAGACTGTAGCCCATGTTGCCTTCCCATAAATGCTGGACTGGATCGATCAGGTGGAGAGCATAAAGTATCCCAATAACTAAACTCAATGGAACATTTTGAAAAAAACACATTGGATCTGCACAGTTTCCTTACCAGAGGACCTTAAGAGTTCATAGAAACAACCACCTTATTTGTAAGTAAACTCAAAATGGAAATTGTATAAAATGTGTCTTTGCTTCCATAGCAACCATTCAGCTTCTCTTTCTTCCCCTCCTCTTCCTGCCTGGTAAAAAAGGTTGTCCTCAGGTCAGAAAGTTAGGGTAAATCTCTCCAACAGCAACATAGACAAGTAAAAATAATCTTTATCTTAAGTAGGGAATACCAGAACCTCTCACGTTTGTATTGTTCAAACACAAGTACAAGCGGGGCACTGGATTTGGGTCTTTAAAGGGTTACTGAAATGACCACTGGGTACACAGGCTCCATTTTGGCAGCACTCCACAAAAGGGATCACCTTCAGGAAAGAGGGAAAAGACCCAGAGTTGAGAATCCACACACATACAATCCAATAAGAGCACCAAACAAATGTCTAATGCCACGTACACACGATCGGAATTTTGGCCTGCAAAAGACTGATGAGAGATTTTCGTCGGAAAATGTGACCGTGTGTATGCTCCATCTGACTTTTGCTGGCCGAATTCCAGCCAGCAAAAGATTGTGAGCGTGTTCTTAATTTTTCGGTCAGAAAAAGTTCCTATCCGAAAATGCGATCGTCTGTGGCAAATCTGGCACGCAAAATTCCTACGCATGCTCGTAAACAATTCGACCCATGCTCGGAAGCATTGAACTTCATTTTCCAGAAATCCGCTCGTCTGTATGCTAGTCCGACGGACAAAAAACGACGCTAGGGCAGCTATTGGCTACTGGCTATCAACTTCCTTATTTTCATACGGTGTACATCATCACGTACGAATCCGTCGGACTTTGGTGTGATCGTGTATAGGCAAGTCCGTTTGTTAAAAAGTCCGTCGGAAGTCTGTCAAAAGTCCGCCGAAAAGTCCGTCGGACCAGTCCGGTCGAAAAGTCCGCCCGTGTGTACGCGACTTTAGGGCTTACGTGTACTGCAATACATACTTTTTCTGGACGAGTGACTAAAAGTATTGAAACAAAGTGGCAACCAGGCAACTGGCATATTCTATATTGGAGTCAGGAATGGCAGCTTGCATATTTGCCTGTAAGCCATTTTCCTATAAGTTAAAGAAGCAGAAAACTCTGCTTTTCCATTTGCACCTACAGGTAAACCTATAATAAGGATTACCTGTAGGTACAGTGAATATCTTCTAAATGTGCAGGAGATAATCACACCTGTAGCAGTCTATGATGTCACTGGCCCAGCTATTCAAATGGCTGGAGCGCATGAACCCAGAAGGAAGACCAGAAAAAGATTGAAGCCCTGTCAGCAGTGACAGAGCCCCACTGGAGGGATCTGCTTACAGTTATGTCTGTCATAATGTGCTAGTTAGCTGCTGTGCTAGCATTGTATACTAGCACATTATGACATTAACCTGCAAGGGGGAATTTTTTTTTTAAAGAGACTTTACTACCACTTTAATGTCACAATCGTCAACTTGGTGATATTGGGGGCCTTAGATGTGGGCCCTGACAAATCCAGAAGGCTGCAGACTAACTTCGTTTTTGAAAAGTTGCTTTCATTACTTATTAGGATGGTAATAATATAATCTAATTCCTGTAGCTCCTTTCATGTTTGGTTAGCCCATGTAGCCAGTCTGTTAAAATCAATGACATCAATGACAGGCTGACAGCTGCTCAGATCTTCATGCACATCCTTGTGTGTACATCTTTGCGGGCCTGAGGCTCTGAACGGGGTCCGTCTGTAGTCAAATTCCACACAGATGTACATTCAGGAATTTATGTGAAGATCTGGAAAGCCATAAGCCTGGCCTTGATTTTAACAGGCTGGCTACATGGACCACCTGTGCCACCTGGGTGGATAAACACAGCCCTCTAAACAGGTGTATGGATCCATGCACCCATGTGAATGATCCCATAATCATTAAAAAAAAAACTAAAATATCTTCATAGAGTCCACAGGACAGATGCAGGAATTTTTTTCAGAATTGCGCATGATGGAAAAACTTCACCTTTATGGAAGGTAAGATGGCTACCAGAAGATAGGCTACCATGGTAACGGTATCACCATGCAGACTGGAGGCTTTAATGCAAAGTCCAGCTTCCAGTAATCATCTCCATTCAACAGACTGGAAGGTAAATGAAAAAGGTCAAATGAAAAAAAAAAACAAGAGAAATGTGTTTGGAGGCCGCTGAAATAAAAGCAAATACAGTGAAAAAAATAAAAACTACTGTGCAAATACTATAAGGCAGTACAATTCACTGTATAAAAATAGTCCAGCTGACCAACACAAGACTCTCTGGGCGGCCTGAGGGCTGTCACATGACCTCCTGTGGGCGCCTCAGTGCCGCGATTCGCAGTGGTAATGGTTCTGGAAAGGTCTCTCTCTCATGCACAGTTCCAGCCCCTGGTGTGTGTGAAGGAGTAAAAGTGGAAACCGAGAGGTAAAATAATATACAAAATTGTGGCCAGCGCGGCATGTGAGCAGACGCTTCTACGCAGAGCTCCCGCACATAACTCTGATCTGATCTGGTTTCCAGCACAGTGAAATGCCCAGTTTTGACCCATTACTTACGAAGAACTCTCGCTGTACCTCCCACATGTCTATAGGGCCATAAAACAGCAATGCTGACCCGGGGAAACAAAGGAGATGGCCCGTGGCCTGATTTCCAACATGGCGCGGCTCCGGCCTCTGCACAGAAGGCTCAAGGGGGAGACAAGTCCAAGGAAGGGTTGAGTAAACAACTCAAGTACCCCAAAGACTGGACCCGGAGATCCCCCCAAAGACATGCACTGCTATGCGCTGAAAATGACAGAAAAATCTGACCGGACGAGCCGGCCTTACCTGGGCGCTGATGCAGGGCACAGTAATGAGGACATGGAGTATAGTGAGATAGAGCAGGGAAGGGCGGCCATCTTAGCTCAGACAGTTACACTGCTGAGCTGGAAGAGACAGAGGACCCCAGGGAAGAGGAGGGTGAACAGCCGACCCTTGCAGCTATCCTGAGGGCTGTTAACAAATGCACAGCCTCTGTTAACAACTTACTTGCCTGGAGGTTTAAAGGAGGAGGTCCGCCTGATCATACAAGATCTTCAAAAAATAAGAGAGCAAACGCCAGCTACTGAGAGTAGAATCAGTGACATGGAGGATAAACTTCCTGCTATGCTCAGAGAATCCCAAGCCACTAGCTAAAGCCACAGAAATGCGTGCCGAGGACTTTGGGAATCGTCTGAGGCGCAATAAAGTGCAGATAGTGGGGCTACCCAAGAAGGCGGAAGGCCGAGACCCCACTCAATTCGTGGAGCAGTGGCTCACAGATATCTTTGGCAAGGAGGCCTTTACACATCTATGCGCAGTGGAAAGGGCTCACAGAGTCCGTACTAGGCCATTACCACCGGGACATCCCCCGAGACCGCTTTTAGCGAGATTGCTGAATTACAGGGACATAGAAATTATCCTAAGGCTGGCCAGAGACCGAAGAAACATACAGTTTAATGTAACAAGAGTTTACTTCTACCCTGATTTTTCGGCCAAGTACAGAGAAGCAGATCACGTTTTTCTGATGTTAAAAAATGCCTGCAGAAACTGCAGGCCTCATATGCAATGCTGTATCCTGCAAAACTCAGAATCACCTCCAGGGGGCAAGCTCACTTCTTTGAGAAAGCTGCCGAAGCATTTGCGTGGCTGGATGCCAGTGAGAACGCTCTCATACAAGCTCAGAAACCAATGGCTGAGGAAGATTGAATGCCCTATCTATCTATCTATCTATCTATCTATCTATCTATCTATCTATCTATCTATCTATCTATCTATCTATCTATCTATCTATCTATCTATCTCTCTCAAGCGATAGATAGACTTGACCTCTTCCAGGGGCAGTCGACTGATGAAACGCGTAGGACAGGGACTGGACATGACGTCACCATGTACGCCAGGATCGTGCTCACAGCCAGGAGTTGGCGGTCAGAGGGAGCCTGGTTTAAAATTTATGTTCAATATGCTTGTGTCAGTGGAGACACTTAACAATGTGAGTTGCCTAAAATATTTTTATGATTAAAAGTTTTAATGATTTTTATGCTATGTTTTTTTTCTCTCTTCCATTTGGACTTTGTGTTTGATTTCAAGATATCTGCCAGACCTCCAGCTATTGCTTACTTGATGAACGTGCAGATGATTGCTCCTTGAGGGTAATGCGCTGCCTGCTGGTTTATATTACCAGTAATTGATTCTGGTGAGTTTATTTTGGCATATTTGGAGATTGCCTCACTTGAGGTGTGGTGAAAAGCAGAAAAACATAGGTACATTTTTTTCATAACGCTGTCTTTCATATTTGAAATTTTTGAGTATGTTATTTAAAAAAAAAAAAAAAGAAAGCCTTCAACTCGTCCAAAGAGACAGCTGACTGCTTACATTAGGGCTGAGGGATCTTGAGAGAAGTACAGAGGTAAAGTGCTGTAATGTTTTCAGGGAGCCAAGTACAACACCCTGCTGGCTTCTCTGTAATCCATGATCTGGCTGCATTGCAAATAAAAGCACAGAGACCCAATAATGATGTCACCAGTTCCCTAAATAAGGTAAGGAAAATGGAAAGGTTTTCATTAGCACATTGATGAGGGCAAAAGAGGAATCGGGATGTAAAGATATAGGCAAATTAAACTTAATCATTAAAGCGGTATTAAACCCAAAAACCAAAAATGCAATATATTACAGCTGAATCATTAGATGTGGTGGCTGCATTTGTTTTCTTTTTTAGGCTTTCCCCCCCCCCCTCTATTTTCACTTGGTGATCTGGCCAGTAACACACCTCCTGTCGGGATGAAGGAGCACAGGAGGCACCTTTGGCCAGCAGCATGTTCAGTGGGGGGGGGGGGGAGTTAGATGAAGCAAAACTACAGCTAATATTTTTAAGCAGTTACAGCTGTCACTTGTTTTGCTGATCATTGTAAGCACCCCTGTCTGTGGTAAATGGTTTGTATCAATACTCTTAAATGCTACATTTGCAGGATAACTTGTCCTATTGAAAGTCAACAGACTTACTAGCAGGATCACCAGGTAAAAATAAAGGAAAAAAAAGGCAGAAAAAGAGAACTAATGCAGCCATCACACGTCAGAATTTGTAAGCTGCAATATAATAAATGTTTGCTTTTGGGTTCAATACCACTTTAAGGACATGCCATCTCAAGGGGGAATGCTACTAAGAACAGCGACTGCTACTGGAATTGTGGGAGAATACTGCAGAGAACAGCGCCATGTCATTACTTGGTGCCGTTTTCTGCAGCACTCAGGCCCCATCCACTTCCACTTGTGTGATCAACACCACACAGGTGATTGTTATATATAGAAATATATCTCAGAAGGACTGATAATAATTTGTCGCCTCAACCAAATGGTTTGCTGTCTCCCTGGTGCCAGGGTTCGGCATGTGGTGGACCGGGTTGATAAATTATTGGGGGGGCTGGGCACAACCCAGCTGTCTTTGTCAACGTTGGAACCAATGGCAGAATACATGGAAGGTGGAGGCTCCTTAACCACTTGCCGACCGCCGCACGACTATATACGTCGGCAGAATGGCACGGGCAGGCAAAAGGACTTACATGTACGTCCTTGCCTGCCCGCGGGTGGGGGGTCCGATCGGACCCCCCCCCGGTGCCTGCGGCGGTCGGCAAATGTCCCCCGGCGATCGGAGGTGAGGGGGAGGCCATCCATTCGTGGCCCCCCCCTCGCGATCGCTCCCAGCCAATGGGATCATTTCCCTGCCTCTGTATTGTACACAGAGGCAGAGGAAATGATGTCATCTCTCCTCGGCTCGGTATTTTCCGTTCCGGGCCGAGGAGAGAAGACTGAAATGTGAGTGCACCAACACACACACACACAGTAGAACATGCCAGGCACACAAATCACCCCGATCCCCCCCCCGATCGCCCCCCGATCCCCCCCCAATCACCCCCCCCCCCCTGTCACAAACTGACACCAAGCAGGTTTTTTTTTTTTTTTTTTTTTTTTTTCTGATTACTGCATAGTGTCAGTTTGTGACAGTTAGTGTCAGGGCAGTGAGTGTTAGGCCCCCTGTAGGTCTAGGGTACCCCCCTAACCCCCCCTAATAAAGTTTTAACCCCTTGATCACCCCCTGTCACCAGTGTCGCTAAGCGATCATTTTTCTGATCGCTGTATTAGTGTCGCTGGTGACGCTAGTTAGTGAGGTAAATATTTAGGTTCGCCGTCAGCGTTTTATAGCGACAGGGACCCCCATATACTACCTAATAAATGTTTTAACCCCTTGATTGCCCCCTAGTTAACCCTTTCACCACTGATCACTGTATAACCGTTACGGGTGACGCTGGTTAGTTTGTTTATTTTTTATAGTGTCAGGGCACCCGCCGTTTATTACCGAATAAAGATTTAGCCCCCTGATCGCCCGGCGGTGATATGCGTCGCCCCAGGCAGCGTCAGATTAGCGCCAGTACTGCTAACACCCACGCACGCAGCATACGCCTCCCTTAGTGGTATAGTATCTGTACGGATCAATATCTGATCCGATCAGATCTATACTAGCGTCCCCAGCAGTTTAGGGTTCCCAAAAACACAGTGTTAGCGGGATCAGCCCAGATACCTGCTAGCACCTGCGTTTTGCCCCTCCGCCCGGCTCGGCCCAGCCCACCCAAGTGCAGTATCGATCGATCACGGTCACTTACAAAACACTAAACGCATAACTGCAGCGTTCGCAGAGTCAGGCCTGATCCCTGCGATCGCTAACAGTTTTTTTGGTAGCGTTTTGGTGAAATGGCAAGCACCAGCCCCAGGCAGCGTCAGGTTAGTGCCAGTAGCGCTAACACCCACGCACCGTACACCTCCCTTAGTGGTATAGTATCTGAACGCATCAATATCTGATCCGATCAGATCTATACTAGCGTCCCCAGCAGTTTAGGATTCCCAAAAACGCAGTGTTAGCGGGATCAGCCCAGATACCTGCTAGCACCTGCGTTTTGCCCCTCCGCCTGGCCCAGCCCAGCCCACCCAAGTGCAGTATCGATCGATCACTGTCACTTAAAAAAACACTAAACGCATAACTGCAGCGTTCGCAGAGTCAGGCCTGATCCCTGTGATCGCTAACAGTTTTTTTGGTAGCGTTTTGGTGAACTGGCAAGCACCAGCCCCAGGCAGCGTCAGGTTAGTGCCAGTAGCGCTAACACCCACGCACGCAGCATACACCTCCCTTAGTGGTATAGTATCTGAACTGATCAATATCTGATCCGATCAGATCTATACTAGCATCCCCAGCAGTTTAGGGTTCCCAAAAACGCAGTGTTAGTGGGATCAGCCCAGATACCTGCTAGCACCTGCGTTTTGTCCCTCCGCCCAGCCCACCCAAGTGCAGTATCGATCGATCACTGTCACTTACAAAACACTAAACGCATAACTGCAGCGTTCGCAGAGTCAGGCCTGATCCCTGCGATCGTTAACAGTTTTTTTGGTAGCGTTTTGGTGAACTGGCAAGCGCCAGCAGCCTAGTACACCCCGGTCGTAGTCAAACCAGCACTGCAGTAACACTTGGTGACGTGGCGAGTCCCATAAGTGCAGTTCAAGCTGGTGAGGTGGCAAGCACAAGTAGTGTCCCGCTGCCACCAAGAAGACAAACACAGGCCCGTCGTGCCCATAGTGCCCTTCCTGCTGCATTCGCCAATCCTAATTGGGAACCCACCACTTCTGCAGCGCCCATACTTCCCCCATTCACATCCCCAACCAAATGCAGTCGGCTGCATGAGAGGCATTTTTATGTCCTCCCGAGTACCCCTACCCAGCGAACCCCCCAAAAAAGATGTCGTGTCTGCAGTAAGCGCGGATATAGGCGTGACACCCGCTATTATTGTCCCTCCTGTCCTGACAATCCTGGTCTTTGCATTGGTGAATGTTTTGAACGCTACCATTCACTAGTTGAGTATTAGCGTAGGGTACAGCATTGCACAGACTAGGACACACTTTCACAGGGTCTCCCAAGATGCCATCGCATTTTGAGAGACCCGAACCTGGAACCGGTTACAGTTACAAAAGGTACAGTTACAAAAAAAGTGTAAAAAAAAAAAAACACAAACAAAAATATAAAATAAAAAATAATAGTTGTCGTTTTATTGTTCTCTCTCTATTCTCTCTCTCTCTATTCTCTCTATTGTTCTGCTCTTTTTTACTGTATTCTATTCTGCAATGTTTTATTGTTATTATGTTTTATCATGTTTGCTTTTCAGGTATGCAGTTTTTTATACTTTACCGTTTACTGTGCTTTATTGTTAGCCATATTTTTGTCTTCAGGTACAGCATTCACGACTTTGAGTGGTTATACCAGAATGATGCTTGCAGGTTTAGGTATCATCTTGGTATCATTCTTTTCAGCCAGCGGTCGGCTTTCATGTAAAAGCAATCCTAGCGGCTAATTAGCCTCTAGACTGCTTTTACAAGCAGAGAGAATGCCCCCCCCCCCCCCCCCCCATCGTCTTCCGTGTTTTTCTCTGGCTCTCCTGTCTCAACAGGGAACCTGAGAATGCAGCCGGTGATTCAGCCAGCTGACCATAGAGCTGATCAGAGACGAGAGTGGCTCCAAACATCTCTATGGCCTAAGAAACCGGAAGCTACGAGCATTTTATGACTTAGATTTCGCCGGATGTAAATAGCGCCATTGGGAAATTGGGGAAGCATTTTATCACACCGATCTTGGTGTGGTCAGATGCTTTGAGGGCAGAGGAGAAATCTAGGGTCTAATAGACCCCAATTTTTTCAAAAAAGAGTACCTGTCACTACCTATTGCTATCATAGGGGATATTTACATTCCCTGAGATAACAGTAAAAATGATTAAAAAAAAAAAAAAATGAAAGGAACAGTTTTAAAATAAGATAAAAAAGCAAAAAAATAATAAAAAAAAAAAAAAAAAAAAAAAAAAAGCACCCCTGTCCCCCCTGCTCTCGCGCTAAGGCGAACGCAAGCGTCGGTCTGGCGTCAAATGTAAACAGCAATTGCACCATGCATGTGAGGTATCACCGCGACGGTCAGATCGAGGGCAGTAATTTTAGCAGTAGACCTCCTCTGTAAATCTAAAGTGGTAACCTGTAAAGGCTTTTAAAGGCTTTTAAAAATGTATTTATTTTGTTGCCACTGCACGTTTGTGCGCAATTGTAAAGCATGTCATGTTTGGTATCCATGTACTCGGCCTAAGATCATCTTTTTTATTTCATCAAACATTTGGGCAATATAGTGTGTTTTAGTGCATTAAAATGTAAAAAAGTGTGTTTTTTCCCCAAAAAATGCGTTTGAAAAATCGCTGCGCAAATACTGTGTGAAAAAAAAAAATTAAACACCCACCATTTTAATCTGTAGGGCATTTGCTTTAAAAAAATATATAATGTGTGGGGGTTCAAAGTAATTTTCTTGCAAAAAAAAATAATTTTTTCATGTAATCAAAAAGTGTCAGAAAGGGCTTTGTCTTCAAGTGGTTAGAAGAGTGGGTGATGTGTGACATAAGCTTCTAAATGTTGTGCATAAAATGCCAGGACAGTTCAAACCCCCCCCAAATGACCCCATTTTGGAAAGTAGACACCCCAAGCTATTTGCTGAGAGGCATGTCGAGTCCATGGAATATTTTATATTGTGACACAAGTTGCGGGAAAGAGACAAATTTTTTTTTTTTTTTTTTTTTTTTGCACAAAGTTGTCACTAAATGATATATTGCTCAAACATGCCATGGGAATATGTGAAATTACACCCCAAAATACATTCTGTTGCTTCTCCTGAGTACGGGGATACCACATGTGTGGGACTTTTTGGGAGCCTAGCCGCGTATGGGACCCCGAAAACCAAGCACCGCCTTCAGGCTTTCTAAGGGCGTAAATTTTTGATTTCACTCTTCACTGCCTATCACAGTCTCGGAGGCCATGGAATGCCCAGGTGGCACAAACCCCCCCCAAATGACCCCATTTTGGAAAGTAGACACCCCAAGCTATTTGATGAGAGGTATAGTGAGTATTTTGCAGACCTCACTTTTTGTCACAAAGTTTTGAAAATTAAAAAAAGAAAAAAAAAATTTTTTTTTTTGTCTTTCTTCATTTTCAAAAACAAATGAGAGCTGCAAAATACTCACCATGCCTCTCAGCAAATAGCTTGGGGTGTCTACTTTCCAAAATGGGGTCATTTGGGGGGGGTTTGTGCCACCTGGGCATTCCATGACCTCCGAAACTGTGATAGGCAGTGAAGAGTGAAATCAAAAATGTACACCCTTAGAAATCCTGAAGGCGGTGATTGGTTTTCGGGGTCCCGTACGCGGCTAGGCTCCTAAAAAGTCCCACACATGTGGTATCCCCATACTCAGGAGAAGCAGCAGAATGTATTTTGGGGTGCAATTCCACATATGCCCATGACCTGTGTGAGCAATATATCATTTAGTGACAACTTTGTGCAAAAAAAAAAAAAAAAAAAAAATAAATTGTCACATTCCCGCAACTTGTGTCAAAATATAAAATATTCCATGGACTCAACATGCCTCTCAGCAAATAGCTTGGGGTGTCTACTTTCCAAAATGGGGTCATTTGGGGGGGGTTTGTGCCATCTGGGCATTTTATGGCCTTCAAAACTGTGATAGGTAGTGAGGAGTAAAATCAAAAATGTACGCCCTTAGAAATCCTGAAGGCAGTGATTGGTTTTCGGGGCCCCGTATGCGGCTAGGCTCCCAAAAAGTCCCACACATGTGGTATCCCCATACTCAGGAGAAGCAGCTAAATGTATTTTGGGGTGCAATTCCACATATGCCCATGGCCTGTGTGAGCAATATATCATTTAGTGACAACTTTTTGTAATTTTTTTTTTTTTTTTTTTTTTTTGTCATTATTCAATCACTTGGGACAAAAAAAATGAATATTCAATGGGCTCAACATGCCTCTCAGCAATTTCCTTGGGGTGTCTACTTTCCAAAATGGGGTCATTTGTGGGGGTTTTGTACTGCCCTGCCATTTTAGCACCTCAAGAAACGACATAGGCAGTCATAAATTAAAGGCTGTGTAAATTCCAGAAAATGTACCCTAGATTGTAGGCGCTATAACTTTTGCGCAAACCAATAAATATACACTTATTGACATTTTTTTTACCAAAGACATGTGGCCAAATACATTTTGGCCTAAATGTATGACTAAAATTGAGTTTATTGGATTTTTTTTAGAACAAAAAGTAGAAAATATCATTTTTTTTCAAAATTTTCGGTCTTTTTCCGTGTATAGCGCAAAAAATAAAAACGGCAGAGGTGATCAAATACCATCAAAAGAAAGCTCTATTTGTGGGAAGAAAAGGACGCAAATTTTGTTTGGTTACAGCATTGCATGACCGCGCAATTAGCAGTTAAAGCGACGCAGTGCCAATTTGTAAAAAGTGCTCTGGTCAGGAAGGGGGTAAATCCTTCCGGGGCTGAAGTGGTTAAGAACCAATTTAAAGGGGTTGTAAAGGCAGAAGGTTTTTTTATTCTATGCATTAAGGTAAAAAACCTTCTGTGTGTAGCAGCCTCCCCAGTACCCTCACCTCTTCATTCCATTGATGCGGCAGTGAAATTTCTTGCCAGCCAATGTCATTTTCTCCTTGGCTATTTCTGGGTGCTGGGTTTTGGCCTCTCGATTGGCCGATGGCAGAATGACATCATCCTGGGCGTATGCCCTTTCCTACCCTTTCCAGAAATGAGAAGTTTGGGCTATACACATGTAGCACCCTGATGTCTAGGCAGGGTTGCTAGCAAATTTACCTGCCAAGTGATAGTTGCCTTAGCCGATTGATAGGAGGTCAATTGATTTCACCCTAATTCTGGAGTTGCTGCACTTCTCTCTTCTGTCACTAGATGGCCGGGTACCTGGTGGCATTAGATAAGACAAGGGCATTGCAAGGACAGATTAGGAATGGATGGGGTGTCTCAGCCAATGGGCAATTTTCTTGGGTCCCTTGGCCTGCTGGAAGAGCCTATTTATTTGGGTGAGCTCAGGTGATCGGGGTTCTGTGCCACCTGGACGGCTGTCTGGGTGGACGTGTGTTGTGCTGCCCTGGGCTGCTAGGCCAGAGCCTGAGGGCTATCCCGGGGACATCTGGCTTCTAGGCTGTCTAATGCCTATCCAGAAGCAAGAGAGCAGCGTAGGGTTGGGATTGCGGCTGGCAGTCCAACCAGAAGTGACGGTTCTGCCGGCTGGAGAACCTGTCATGGTCGGACGTAGAGGGAAAGCTGTCGCCACTAAGGGACCATCCACCTTACTACATACTACCAGGGGCCACCGTGAGTAGCTGAAGCAAGTACCAGAGCAGTATTCTCACCAACCGGGGACGAAGGTGAAGAATTGGGAAACTTCAGCAGATGTCAAGACAAGGACCCAGCCAGTGGAGGTGACGCTTGCAGAGCAATATTATGTGCCAAGCCAGGGACCGAGCAGGCCAGTGGTGTGACACTTGAGAAGTATCTGTGAGTGCCAAGCTAGGGACCCAGCAAGGACGCCGGGGTGACACTTGAGGAAGATACTCAGTGAGAAGTTTGGAAGAGCTCAGATCCAGTGGCAGTGCATCAGCGGGTCCAGGGCCGTCTTTAATATTGTTTGGACCCTGGGCAAACATTTTCTTGGGACCCCCCCCCTCCATTCAAAGACATACAAAAAATAGCAAAAAAAATAGCAGATAAACGCAAAATCCGTTTACTGCAGCAGAAAACGCATCGATTGCAATTGGTTGCCAGAGGTTACAGCCTATCATTATCGCTTACTGACTAGTTGCTAGAATCAAAAGTGCTAATTTTAAAGGCTAAATTGCATGGTATTGTCCTAAGAAGGGTTTGGGGACCCGGGTCCTGCCCCAGTGGACATGTATCAATGCAAAAAAAAGTTTTAATTACGGCCGTTTTTTTGGGAGCAGTGATTTTAATGATGCTTAAAGTGAAAAAAGAAAAGTGAAATATTCCTTTAAATATCGTACCTGGGGGGTGTTTATGGTATGCCTGTAAAGTGACGCGTGTTTCCCGTGCTTAGAACAGTCCCTGCACAAAATGACATTTTTAAAGAAAAGTCATTTAAAACTGCTTACAGCTTTAATGTAATGTCCGGTCCCAGTAATATGAATGAAAATCAGTGAGACAAACAGCATGGGTACCCCCCCCCCCTCCCCCCAGTCCATTACCAGGCCCTTTGGGTCTTGTATGGATATTAAGGGGAACCCCGAACCCAAATTATAAAAAGGAAAGGCGTGGGGCCCCAGGCCCACTGAACAGCAGTATACAGGCGGTGCAAACAAGACAGGGACTGTAGGTTTGTTGTTAAGTAGAATCTGTTTGTAATTTTGAACTGGTACATTTTTAAAGTGTAGCTCCAGCCAAAAAATCTATTTTTAAGCTTTTTGGGAAACATAGGGAAGGGTTATCACCCCTGTGACATTTGTTTTGCTGTCTGTGCTCCTCTTCAGAAGATTTCACCTCATTTTTTGTCCCAATGACAAATGTTTTTTGAAAATTTGGGTTTTTTTGTGAAACAAGGATTGGTGATAAAGCATCAGTGGAAAGGAGAAACGTTTTTCCCATATTAACTCTTACAGGAGAGCATTTCCCTTCCTAGGGGTAGATTTCATCTCACTTCCTGTTGTCTCCTTTCGTTTGCAAGTAGGAGTCGTTTGTAAGTTGGATGTTTGAAAGTAGGGGCCTGCCCTATATACTCTGCAGAAATTGGGGCCTTAGGTGTTGGTGTTGCCACAACACTGTAAGCCCTCACAGTTACTCTTGGTGGGCGCAGGAACGGGCTCTGCTGTGAGATATTAGATCAAGAATTGTAATTACATGCCCCTGTTGAACAGGGTCAGAAAAATTGGGCCTTTTGGTGGTGGTGGTGCTGGTGCCACAACACTGTAAGTCCTCACAGTTACTCTTGGTGGGCGCAGAAACGGGCCCTGCTGTGAAATATTAGATCAAGAATTGTAATTACATGTCCCTGTTGAACAGGGGCTTAAAAATTGAGCCTTAGGCACTGGTGTTGGTGCCACAACACTGCAACCCCTCACAGATACTCTAGTTGGACCGCAGGAATGAGCCCTGCTGCAAAGTATTGCATCAAAAATTGTAATTACACGTCCCTGTTAAACAGGGGCTTAAAAATTGGGCCTTAGGCACTGGTGGTGGTGCCACAACACTGCAACCCCTCACAGATACTCTAGTTGGAGCGCGGGAACAAGCCCTGCTGCAAAGTATTGCATCAAAAATTGTAATTACACGCCCCTGTTAAACAGGGGCTGAAAAATTGGGCCTTAGGCACTGGTGCTGGTGCCACAACACTACAACCTCCCACAAATACTCTAGTTGAATGCAGCAACGAACCCTCCTTGCAAAATATTGCATCAAAAATTGTAATTACACGCCCCTGTTAAACAGGGGCTGAAAAATTGGGCCTTACCCACTGGTGGCGGCGCCCAGAACCAAAAATATTCTTACAAGCTATTAGCATGATCATTGAGGAGGAAGAGTATAATCACTCAGCATAACAGGATAGTCACTCAGCATCAGCATAGGCAGTCTTGAAGGGATCTGACATTTAAAAAAAAAATATTTGGTTACATCAGCATCAGGTGCTTGGTAGCTGGTGGTGATCCAAGACTGATTCATTTTTATGAAGGTCAGTCGATTGACCAAGTCGGTGGACAGGCGCACCCTGTGATCAGTTACAAAACCTCCAGCAGCACTGAATGTGCATTCCAAAAGAACGCTGGATGCAGGACAGGCCAGTAGCTCAATTGCATACTGTGCAAGCTCTGGCCAGCGATCCATCCTCAAGACCCAGTAACCCAGAGGATTTTCGGTGGGAAAGGTGTCCAAGTCAGATCTTGCCCCTAGGTATTCCTGCACCATGTAAAACAGACGCTGGCGATGGTTGCTGGAACCGATCATACCTTGGGGCTGCAGACTAAAAAATTGTCTGAACGCATCGGTCAGACGGCCACTTTCTCCACCACTCCTTCTTTGACTGACCGAAGCCTCCGCAACACGTTGTCCAGGAACAGGAGTTTGTAACCTCCCAGTCTCTGGGAACACGTTGCACAGACCTTTCTGCAAGACCTCCCGAAGATGTTTCATCCTCTGCTCCCTCTGCGACGGCAAGATAAGGTCCGCAACCTTACCCTTGTAACGTAGATCAAGGAAGGTTGCCAGACAGTATTAATCCCTCTCCTTGATACCACGAATACAAGGATCCTTCTGCAGGCTTTGCAGGATCAGGGAGGCCATGCAGCGTAGGTTTGCTGAGGCATTTGGTCCGGAGTCCTCTAGGTCACTAAGGATGACATGATCCACAGCCAACTCCTCCCAGCCACGTACAAGTCCATGGGTTTCTTGGGACTGTAAATGATCCCTTAAAGACTGCTGCTGATGCTGAGTGCCAGGCTCCACCTCCATGCTGATACAATCCTCCTCTTCATCCTTCTCCTCCTCTTCCTGTGTGATCGGCAGGCACGCAGGAACACTGTCTGGATAAAGGGGGCCTTGAGAGCTAAGGAAGTCCTCCTCTTCCTGCCTCTGTTCTGCCTCAAGTGCCCTGTCCATTATTCCACGCAGCGCGTGCTCCAACAGGTGGACAAGGGGGACAGTGTCACTGATGCATGCACTGTCACTGCTCACCATCCTCGTGGCCTCCTCAAATGGTGACAAGACAGTGCATGCATCCCTGATCATGGCCCACTGGCGTGGGGAAAACAAAAACAAGCTCCCCTGACCCTGTCCTGGTGCCATAGTCACACAAGTACTCATTGATGGCCCTCTGCTGCGTGTGCAGCCGCTGCAGCATGGCCAACATTGAGTTCCACCTGGTGGGCATGTCACAGATTAGGCGGTTCTTGGGCAGGTTAAATTCCTTTTGGAGGTTAGCCAGCCGAGCACTGGCATTATATGACCTGCGGAAATGCACACAGACTTTTCTGGCCTGCCTCAGGACATCCTGTAAGCCCGGTACCTGCCCAAGAACCGCTGCACCACCAAGTTAAGGACGTGAGCCAAACAGGGCACATGGGTCAGTTGTCCCTGTCGGAGGGCGAAGAGGAGGTTTGTGCCATTGTCGCAAACCACCATACCTGCCTTAAGCTTGCGTGGCGTCAACCACCTCTGAACCTGCCCCTGCAGAGCTGACAGAATCTCTGCCCCAGTGTGGCTCCTGTCCCCCAAGCACACCAGCTCAAGCACCCCATGGCATCTTTTGGCCTGTGTGCTTGCGTAGCCCCTTATACGCCTATGGAGAACCACTGGTTCCGAAGTCAAATCAGCACAGGAAGAGGCCATGGAGGAAGAAGAAGAGGAGGGGGTGGAGGAGAGAGGTGTGGCAGAATCACCACTAGTAGTATTTTGGAGGCGTGGTGGCAGAACAACCTCCAACACTACTGCACCCTGTCCTGCATCCTTCCCAGCTGCCAGAAGAGTCACCCAGTGCGCTGTGAAAGATAGGTAACGTTCCTGTCCATGCCTGCTGGACCATGAGTCAGCGGTAATATGCACCTTACCGCTGACTGCCCTGTCCAGCGAGGCCAAGACATTGCCTTCCACATGCCGGTAGAGGGCCGGAATCGCCTTCCGTGAGAAAAAGTGGCGTTTGGGAACCTGCCAATGAGGAACCGCACATTCCACAAACTCACGGAAGGGGGCAGAGTCTATCAACTGAAAAGGCAGCAGTTGAAGTGCTAGCAATTTAGCCAAGCTAGCATTCAACCGTTGGGCATGTGGATGGCTGGGAGTGAACTTCTTTCGGTGGTGCAGCAGCTGGGGCAGGGAAATTTGCCTGGTACAATCTGACGTCGGTGTACCGATAGCAGATTGCCCCCAAGTACTTGGCTGTGACACACCTAATTCTACACCTTCATTCCTCTCAGTGCAGGTCTCAGAGAGGACTGAAGGTATAGTGGGGTTGGAGATCCCAGCTGATGAGGAGCAAGGAGAGGTCCTCTTTGTTCTTTGGTGTGGGCCTTTTAGGTATGCTTGCCAATGAACTGCATGGCAGGTCAACATATGTCTGGTCAAGCATGTGGTGCCCAATCGGGAGATGTTTTGGTCATGAGAGATACGCTTGAGACATATGTTGCAAATAGCAGCGGTGGGATCTGATGCACTCATCTCAACAAAGGCCCACACCAAAGAACTTTTGGAATAATGCGCAGAGACAGCAGCGCCCTGCACATGCGGAGCTCTGCTGTGTGATGCAGTTGGTGTGCTGCCCTTAAGCTGGCCCTTGGAGGGAATCCTGGCTCGTTAGTGATGTGCCTCCTCCTCCTCCACCACTCTCCTATCAGGCACCCACGTGTAGTCAGTGACCTCATCATCCCCTCCCTCCTCAGCACTGGAGAAAAGCTGGCAGTATGCTGCAGCTGGGGGAATGAGACTGCCAGATTGCTGTCCTTCTTGGGCACCCCCTCTCTCTGGGCTCATGTTACTGCCTTCCTCTAGCTGAATACCATCATCTGAGCCTTCAAAACGCTGGGCATCCTCCTGGAGCATGTACCCAACACTGTGGTCAAACAGTTCGGGGGACTCCTCAGGAGGACATGGTGGGGCTAGGGAAGGAGTGACTGATGCCATTGAGCCGAGGGAAGAGGCCGCATTGGCAGCTGCTTTGCCAGACAAAGTACCCTGAGCCTGGGTGCACTCTGTGAGTAACCCCCATGAACTCTGCACTCTGTATGTAATGCAATCCTGATATTTAAGACCCTTCTACTGTTTGTGAAATATGACCACACCCACTATTTGATGTGATTTGGAGGATGTGTGTGGGGGGAGGGGTTTTGGGTGGTCGTGGTTGAGTTCCAGCACCTATTGTTTGAGAAAAAAAGCCCTGTATATTCTGATACTGCAGGTAGCAGAATCAACTGCCTGCCTGTAGTATTATTATTATGAGAACACCAGCAATTGTCTTCAGGTAGCTTTAGGTACACACTGTGCAGAGGACGCAGTACACTAACTGTAAATACTGTAACTGCCTGCCTGTGGTATTAATAGGAGCAGAACAACAGCAATTTTCTTCAAGTAGCTTTAGGTGCACGCTGTGCAGAGGATGCAGTACACTAACTGTAAATACTGTAGCTGCCTGCCTGTGGTATTAACATAGGAAAAGAAGAACACCACCAATTTTCTTCAGGTAGCTTTAGGTGCACACTGTGCAGAGGACACAGTACACTAACTGTAAATACTGTAGCTGCCTGCCTGTGGTATTAATAGGAGCAGAACAACAGCAATTGTCTGCAGGTACCTTTAGGTGCACACTGTGCAGAGGATGCACTACACTAACTGTAAATACTGTAGCTGCCTGCCTGTGGTATTAATAGGATCAGAAGAACACCACTAATTTTCTTCAGGTAGCTTTAGGTGCACACTGTGCAGAGGACACAGTACACTAACTGTAAATACTGTAGCTGCCTGCCTGTGGTAATAATAAGAGCAGAACAACAGCAATTGTCTCTAGGTAGCTTTAGGTGCACACTGTGCAGAGGACACACTACACTAACTATAAATGCTGTAGCTGCCTGCCTGTGGTATTAATAGGATCAGAAGAACACCACTAATTTTCTTCAGGTAACTTTAGGTGCACACTGTGCAGGGGACGCACTACACTAAATTGTAAATACTGCAGCTGCCTGCGGTACTGTACTAATAGGATCAGAAGAACACCACTAATTTTCTTCAGGTAGCTTTAGGTGCACACTGTGCAGAGGACGCACTACACTAATGCTCCGTACACACGGTCGGACTTTGTTCGGACATTCCGACAACAAAATCCTAGGATTTTTTCCGACCGATGTTGGCTCAAACTTGTCTTGCATACACACGGTCACACAAAGTTGTCGGAAAATCCGATCGTTCTGAACGCGGTGACGTAAAACACGTATGTCGGGATTATAAATGGGGCAGTGGCCAATAGCTTTCATCTCTATTCTGAGCATGCGTGGCACTTTGTCCGTCGGATTTGTGTACACACGATCGGAATTTCCGACAACGGATTTTGTTGTCGGAAAATTTTATATCCTGCTCTCAAACTTTGTGTGTCGGAAAATCCGATGGAAAATGTGTGATGGAGCCTACACACGGTCGGAATTTCTGACAACAAGGTCCTATCACACATTTTCCGTCGGAAAATCCGACTGTGTGTACGGGGATAACTTGTAAATACTACAGCTGCCTGCGGTACTGTACTAATAGGATCAGAAGAACACCACTAATTTTCTTCAGGTAGCTTTAGGTGTACACTGTGCAGAGGACGCACTACACTAACTTGTAAATACTGCAGCTACCTGCGGTACTGTACTAATAGGATCAGAAGAACACCACTAATTTTCTTCAGGTAGCTTTAGGTGCACACTGTGCAGAGGACGCACTACACTAACTTGTAAATACTGCAGCTACCTGCGGTACTGGACTAATAGGATCATAAGAACACCACTAATTTTCTTCAGGCAGCTTTAAGTGCACACTGTGCAGAGGACGCACTACACTAACTTGTAAATACTACAGCTGCCTGTGGTACTGTACTAATAGGATCAGAAGAACACCACTAATTTTCTTCAGGTAGCTTTAGGTGCACACTGTGCAGAGGACGCACTACACTAACTTGTAAATACTACAGCTGCCTGCGGTACTGTACTAATAGGATCAGAAGAACACCACTAATTTTCTTCAGGTAGCTTTAGGTACACACTGTGCAGAGGACACAGTGCACTAACTGTAAATATTGTAGCTGCCTCCCTGTGGTATTAATAAGAGCAGAATAACAGCAATTGTCTCCAGGTAGCTTTAGGTGCAAACTGTGCAGAGGACGCACTATTCTAACTGTAAATGCTTTAGCTGCCTGCCTGTGGTATTAATAAGATCAGAAGAACACCACTAATTTTCTTCAGGTAACTTTAGGTGCACACTGTGCAGAGGACACAGTACACTAACTGTAAATACTGTAGCTGCCTGTCTGTGGTATTAATAGGAGCAGAACAACAGCAATTTTCTTCAGGTAGCTTTAGGGGCACACTGTGCAGAGGACGCAGTACACTAACTGTAAATACTGTAGCTGCCTGCCTGTGGTATTATTAGGATCAGAAGAACACCACTAATTTTCTTCAGGTAGCTTTAGGTGCACACTGTGCAGAGGATGCACTACACTAACTTGTAAATACTACAGCTGCCTGCGGTACTGTACTAATAGGA
Organism: Aquarana catesbeiana; assembly: GCF_042186555.1. NCBI lineage: Eukaryota > Metazoa > Chordata > Amphibia > Anura > Ranidae > Aquarana > Aquarana catesbeiana. The sequence continues at coordinate 109,080,815 of NC_133329.1, read as the reverse complement.
TCAGAAGAACACCACTAATTTTCTTCAGGTAGCTTTAGGTGCACACTGTGCAGAGGATGCACTACACTAACTTGTAAATACTACAGCTGCCTGCGGTACTGTACTAATAGGATCAGAAGAACACCACTAATTTTCTTCAGGTAGCTTTAGGTGCACACTGTGCAGAGGATGCACTACACTAACTTGTAAATACTGCAGCTACCTGCGGTACTGTACTAATAGGATCAGAAGAACACCACTAATTTTGTTTAGGTAGCTTTAGGTGCACACTGTGCAGAGGACGCAGTACACTAACTGTAAATACTGTAGCTGCCTGCCTGTGGTATTAATAGGATCAGAAGAACACCACTAATTTTCTTCAGGTAGCTTTAGGTGCACACTGTGCAGGGGACGCACTACACTAAATTGTAAATACTGCAGCTGCCTGCGGTACTGTACTTATAGGATCAGAAGAACACCACTAATTTTCTTCAGGTAGCTTTAGGTGCACACTGTGCAGAGGATGCACTACACTAACTTGTAAATACTACAGCTGCCTGCGGTATTGTACTAATAGGATCAGAAGAACACCACTAATTTTCTTCAGGTAGCTTTAGGTGCACACTGTGCAGAGGATGCACTACACTAACTTGTAAATACTACAGCTGCCTGCGGTACTGTACTAATAGGATCAGAAGAACACCACTAATTTTCTTCAGGTAGCTTTAGGTGCACACTGTGCAGAGGATGCACTACACTAACTTGTAAATACTGCAGCTACCTGCGGTACTGTACTAATAGGATCAGAAGAACACCACTAATTTTGTTTAGGTAGCTTTAGGTGCACACTGTGCAGAGGACGCAGTACACTAACTGTAAATACTGTAGCTGCCTGCCTGTGGTATTAATAGGATCAGAAGAACACCACTAATTTTCTTCAGGTAGCTTTAGGTGCACACTGTGCAGGGGACGCACTACACTAAATTGTAAATACTGCAGCTGCCTGCGGTACTGTACTTATAGGATCAGAAGAACACCACTAATTTTCTTCAGGTAGCTTTAGGTGCACACTGTGCAGAGGATGCACTACACTAACTTGTAAATACTACAGCTGCCTGCGGTATTGTACTAATAGGATCAGAAGAACACCACTAATTTTCTTCAGGTAGCTTTAGGTGCACACTGTGCAGAGGATGCACTACACTAACTTGTAAATACTACAGCTGCCTGCGGTACTGTACTAATAGGATCAGAAGAACACCACTAATTTTCTTCAGGTAGCTTTAGGTGCACACTGTGCAGAGGATGCACTACACTAACTTGTAAATACTGCAGCTACCTGCGGTACTGTACTAATAGGATCAGAAGAACACCACTAATTTTCTTCAGGTAGCTTAAAGTGCACACTGTGCAGAGAATGCACTACACTAACTTGTAAATACTGCAGCTGCCTGCGGTACTGTACTAATAGAATCAGAAGAACACCACTAATTTTCTTCAGGTAGCTTTAGGTGCACACTGTGCAGAGGACGCACTACACTAACTTGTAAATACTACAGCTGCCTGCGGTACTGTACTAATAGGATCAGAAGAACACCACTAATTTTCTTCAGGTAGCTTTAGGTGCACACTGTGCAGAGGACGCACTACACTAACTGTAAATACTGTAGTTAATAGGACTAATAGGATCAGAAGAACACCAGCAATTATCTTCAAGTAGCTGTAAATACTGTAAAAACACCTGCCTGCCTGTCAGTAGGAAGAGAATAACAGGAACGGATCTAGCTAAAGTGTATATATATATATATATATATATATATATATACACACACACAACACCTAGGATGTATATATATAGACAATACACTGTAAGTGCAGCTAACTGACTCGCCTGCCTACTCTATCTAACTTAAATCAAATGACACTGTCTCTCTGTCAATCTATCTCTCTCTCAACGCTGGAACACACTACACAGGGCCGCCGTGCAGGGGGCTTTATATAGTGTGGGGCGTGTACTAAACCCCCTGAACCATAATCGGCCAAATTCACCCTGGCTTTGGCCAATTACGGCTCTCTGTACAGACGGCGCTGTGATTGGCCAAGCATGCGGGTCATAGTGCATGCTTGGCCAATCATCAGCCAGCAATGCACTGCGATGGCGCAGTGAATTATGGGCCGTGACGCGCCACTCGAATTTGGCGCGAACGGCCCATATCGTTCGTAATTCGGCGAACGACCGAACAGGTAATGTTCGAGTCGAACATGCGTTCGATTCGAACACGAAGGTCATCCCTACTGTTCACTGAGTGGTTGCTACAGGTTACTGCACATCATTACCACTCAATGAGCAGTAGAGCAATCCCAAATAATTGAGCAACTAAAGCGGCACATTAATACACATACTACAGGAGAGGGTCAGAGACTGTAGACATGATTATCACATGCCTGAGGGGTCCTGCACGGCTCCGAAATGTTGCACCTTCCTTTGTGATGTGACCTTTCCTCATTAAAACTTTTTTGGACGAATAACTGCTGATCCATGGTGTGCTGGCAAATATGTACTCTTATATATATATTTTTTTAACAACAAGGTTGGTCTTTATTGGAAAAATGGATCACAATACATTATAAGACATGAATTGTACGCTTATATTACAGGAAATGACCAGAGACTGCAGACATACCTTTATCCTACCAGTAAATGGCAGTGACAGGAAAAGGTTGCCAGTCACCTTAGCGCCCAAATGTGCTGCAAATCAGTGCCAACAGCACCAACCAGTGCCCATCAGTGCCACCTATCAGTGCCACCTATTAGTGCTCAGTGCTGCCTATCAGTGCCCACATGCCAGTGCCTATCAGTACCACCTCTCCATTGCCGCCTATCAGTGCCCATCAGTGCCACCTATCAGTGCCCATCAGTGCCACCCATCAGTGCAGCCTCATCAATGCCCACTAGTGCCACCTCATCAGTGCCCATCGGTGCAACCTATCAGTGTCACCTCATCAGTGCCCATCAGTGCCACCTCATCAGCGCCCATCAGTGCAGCCTCATCAGCACACATCAGTGAAGGAGAAAAATTACCCGTTAGCAAAATGTTATAATAAATAATGAAAAATGTTTTGGTTTTCTTCAAAATTTTCGGTCCTTTTTTGTTTGTTTAGCAAAAAATAAAAACCCCAGTGGTGATTAACCGCTTAAGCCCCGGACCATTTGGCTGGCCAAAGACCAGACCACTTTTTGCGATTCGGCACTGCATCGCTTTAACTGACAATTGCGTGGTCGTGCGACGTGGCTCCCAAGCAAAATTGATGTCCTTTTTTTCCCATAAATAGAGCTTTCTTTTGGTGGTATTTGATCACCTCTGCAGTTTTTATTTTTTGTGCTATGAACAAAAAAAGAGCGACAATTTTGAAAAAAATGCATTATTTTTTACTTTGTGCTATAATAAATATCCCCAAAAAGTATATAAAAAAAAACGTTTTTTTCCTCAGTTTCGGATGATACGTATTCTTCTACATTGTTTTGGTAAAAAAAAACGCAATAAGCATATATTAATTGGTTTGCGCAAATGTTATAGCGTCTACAAAATAGGGGATAGTTTTATGGCATTTTTAGTAATCATTTTTTACTAGTAATGGCGGCGATCAGCGATTTTTATCGTGACTGCAACATTATGGCGGACAAGGGGTTAAAACTAGGTGGCAGTGAAGGGGATAATGTGTGTCCTAGTACGTGTTCTAACTGAAGGGGGGATGGGACTGTGCAGGGAAACTAACAGATTGCTGTTCATACTCTGTATGAACAGACGATCTGTCAGTTCAGTCCTTCAGTCCTTCAGTTTACACACACAGCTCCCGGTTCTCAGTGTGCCCCAAGTGATCGCGGGAGCCCAGCGGTGATCGAGACCGCCGGAGACTCGCATCAGCTCGGGGAGCGAGCGGGGGGGGGCGCAAGCCCTAGTGGCCGTTTATGTTACCGACGTAACATAAGGGCAATTCGCACAGCCGAGCCATGTTACCGCAGTACAACTGCGGCGGCTGGTCGGCAAGCAGTTAATTACTACCAAAAAAAAAGCTCTATTTGTGTGAAAAAAATTATAAAAATGTAATTTGGGTAGAGTGTTGCATGACCGCGCAATTTTCATTCAAGGTGTGAGAGTGCAGAAAGCTGAAAATTGGCCTGGGCAGGAAGGGGGTATAAGTGCTCAGTAAGCAAGTGGTTAAATCACATTGTCAATTGCATATTGTACTTGTTTGAAGCCTAAATACTGAAATTTGCACTAAAAACTGTAATTTTGTAATGGCAGTAAAAACTTGGCTGTGCCAGTAAATTTTGGGTGTTGTGTCAGTAAATTTTAATCTAGTAGGTTGGCAACACTGCTGTGGACATACTGCAGGAGAGGGTCAGAGACTGCGGACATACTGCAGGAGATGGTCAGTGACTGCAGACCTATTTCAGGAGATGGTCAGAGATTGCAGACATACTGCAGGAGATGTTCAGAGACTGTAGACATACTGCAGGAGAGGGTCAGAGACTTTGGACATACTACAGGAGACAGTCAGAGACTGCAAACATACTGCAGGAGATGTTCAGAGACTGAAGACATACTGCAGGAGATGACCAGAGACTGCGGACATACTGCAGGAGGCAGTCAGAGACTGCGAGCAAACTGCAGGAGATGGTCACAGACTGCAGACAAACTACCAATGATGTCTTCAGTTGATAAGAAGGATGTCTATCACCTCACAGCATCCTTGTTTGACCCTCCTCTGCCTCTCTCCCTCAGCATTGGGGTCACATTAGCTGACTGATGAAAAGAAATAGAGGGGGAAGAGAAACATCAGAATGCTAGTCAGTACCAGTGTGCAAAAGTGTATTTGCTTTGTAGAAAAAAAAATCACTGTTGGGTGTCTTACATGTGTGAATGTTGCTGCATTATGTAAAACTATTAGAATGTTTTTTTACATTTTAGAATTGGGTGCCTTGAGACTGTGTATAATTTTAAAGGGTGCCTTGAGATTGTCTATAATTTCAGCCACTTCCCTACCCACACATTGTCATATGACATCTGTAGATGGGATCTCCCATCGTGTGCAGGCGTCATATGACGAAGTTTTAGGATGGGGGGGGCACCAGGTCCCGCCCTTCCTTTTGACCCCTCCCACTTGGTGAAAATGGGCGTGCTTTCAGCGAAATAGTGGGCATGGCTCTAAGGTGGTGTGGTTAGCGTCTGAGATGAATGAGGGATGGAGGGAGAGGGAGAGAGGGATGGAGGGACAGCAGGCCCAGATCCTACACAACAATAGAAATATGTATATTCTAGAAAGTTTAACAATCAGCAGATAAAGATATTCCAAACACCTGGTGTTAGTACTTCAATCATCCCAGCACCATGGTTGTTATGGTGTCAGGATGATTGAAGCGCATTATTTCTATTATTACATTGTAATATAAAATTAAATCATTCTACTCACCATAATGCAGAATCAGTGGGAGCCCCGAGTGTGTCACCTGCCACTTCGCCTGCCACCAGATGCCATCAGGTGTCCCCCGAGTCCGTCCTTACATGCAGCCTGTGTCACACAAAATGCAGCCTGTCACACCAAATGCAGCCTGTGTCCCCCAAATGCAGCCTCCTGTGTCCCCCAAATGCAACATATGTCTCCCAAATGCAGCCTCCTGTGTCCCCCAAATGCAGCCTTGCCTGTGTCACATCGAACCCCCCCTCTGTTCTCCACGGGAGCACAGTGGTACTACTTACCTTGCTGTGTGTTGTCCTCTCCTGTCCTGCGTGTCCTCTTCCACAACGAAGATGGAGGGGTCCGTCCGTTCCTCTCATACTTCCTTTCTCCCGGGCGCAATGGGAGAATGAAAACAGGAAGTGACATCAAACTGAGATGTCAATCAAACCATCTGGCCGTAGTAATATATACTACAAGCGCCGGGCGGAAGCTACTCTAAATGCCCGCAAATGAAGCTCCGCGTCTGCAATCTTGTGATTGCATAGATGTGGCACTTCCCATAAGTGCACTGTGTCCGGCGTCTGAACACAGTGCAGTTAATGCCCTTTTTTTGTATTTTTTTTTTAAGGGCCAGTATTAAAAATTTTTTTTAACCACTTGCCGACCGCCTCACGCATATATACGTGAGCAGAATGGCACGGGCAGGCAAAATCACGTACCCATACGTGATTGCCTTCCCGCGGGCGGGGGGTCCGATCGGACCCCCCCCCCGGTGCCAGCGGCGGTCGGCATTTGGCTAGGAGCGATGAGAGACAAGGGGGAGACCATCCGATCGTGGCCCCCCCCTCGCGATCGCTCCCAGCCAATGAGGAACATCCCCTGCCTGTGTATCGTACACACAGGCAGAGGATGTGATGTCATCTCTCCTCGGCTCGGCAGTTTCCGTTCTAGCGCCGAGGAGAGAAGACATGTAAGTGCACCAACACACACACACACACACACACAGTAGAACATGCCAGGCACACAAAACACCCCCGATCCCCCCCGATCCCCCCCATCACCCCTCCCCCCTCCCTGTAACACTGACACCAAGCAGTATTTTTTTTTTTCTGATTACTGCAGGGTGTCAGTTAGTGACAGTTACTGTGGTAGGACAGTGAGTGTTACCCCCCTTTAGGTCTAGGGTACCCCCCTAACCCCCCCTAATAAAGTTTTAACCCCTTGATCACCCCCTGTCACCAGTGTCACTAAGCGATCATTTTTCTGATCGCTGTATTAGTGTCGCTGGTGACGCTAGTTAGGAACGTAAATATTTAGGTTCGCCGTCAGCATTTTATAGCGACAGGGACCCCCATATACTATCTAATAAATGTTTTAACCCCTTGATTGCCCCCTAGTTAACCCTTTCACCACTGATCACCGTATAACCGTTATGGGTGACGCTGGTTAGTTGGTTTATTTTTCATAGTGTCAGGGCACCCGCCGTTTATTACCGAATAAAGGTTTAGCCCCCTGATCGCCTGGCGGTGATATGCGTCGCCCCAGGCAGCATCAGATTAGCGCCAGAACCGCTAACACCCACGCACGCAGCATACGCCTCCCTTAGTGGTATAGTATCTGAACGGATCAATATCTGATCCGATCAGATCTATACTAGCCTCCCCAGCAGTTTAGGGTTCCTAAAAACGCAGTGTTAGCGGGATCAGCCCAGATACCTGCTAGCACCTGCGTTTTGCCCCTCCACCCAGCCCAGCCCACCCAAGTGCAGTATCGATCGATCACTGTCACTTACAAAACACTAAACACATAACTGCAGCATTCGCAGAGTCAGGCCTGATCCCTGCGATCGCTAACAGTTTTTTTGGTAGCGTTTTGGTGAACTGGCAAGCACCAGCCCCAGGCAGCGTCAGGTTAGCGCCAGTCGCGCTAACACCCACGCACGCACCGTACACCTCCCTTAGTGGTATAGTATCTGATCAGATCAATACCTGATCCGATCAGATCTATACTAGCGTCCCCAGCAGTTTAGGGTTCCCAAAAACGCAGTGTTAGTGGGATCAGCCCAGATACCTGCTAGCACCTGCATTTTGCCCCTCCGCCCAGCCCGGCCCAGCCCACCCAAGTGCAGTATCGATCGATCACTGTCACTTACAAAACACTAAACACATAACTGCAGCGTTCGCAGAGTCAGGCCTGATCCCTGTGATCGCTAACAGTTTTTTTGGTAGCGTTTTGGTGAACTGGCAAGCACCAGCGGCCTAGTACACCCCGGTCATAGTCAAACCAGCACTGCAGTAACACTTGGTGACGTGGCGAGTCCCATAAATGCAGTTCAAGCTGGTGAGGTGGCAAGCACAAGTAGTGTGCCGCTGCCACCAAAAAGACAAACACAGGCCCGTCGTGCCCATAATGCCCTTCCTGCTGTATTCGCCAATCCTAATTGGGAACCCACCACTTCTGCAGCACCCGTACTTCCCCCATTCACATCCCCAACCAAATGCAATCGGCTGCATGAGAGGCATTTTCTTTATGTCCTCCCGAGTACCCCTACCCAACGAACCCCCCCATAAAAGATGTTGTGTCTGCAGCAAGCGCGGATATAGGCGTGACACCCGCTATTATTGTCCCTCCTGTCCTGACAATCCTGGTCTTTGCATTGGTGAATGTTTTGAATGCTACCATTCACTAGTTGAGTATTAGCGTAGGGTACAGCACTGCACAGACTAGACACACTTTCACAGGGTCTCCCAAGATGCCATCACATTTTGAGAGACCCGAACCTGGAACCGGTTACAGTTATAAAAGTTAGTTACAAAAAAAAGTGTAAAAAAAAAAAAACAAACAAAAAAAAAAACACATACAAAAATATAAAATAAAAAAAAATAGTTGTCGTTTTATTGTTCTCTCTCTCTCTCTATTCTCTCTCTATTGTTCTGCTCTTTTTTACTGTATTCTATTCTGCAATGTTTTATTGTTATTATGTTTTATCATGTTTGTTTTTCAGGTCTGCAATTTTTTATACTTTACCGTTTACTGTGCTTTATTGTTAACCATTTTTTTGTCTTCAGGTACGCCATTCATGACTTTGAGTGGTTATACCAGAATGATGCCTGCAGGTTTAGGTATCATCTTGGTATCATTCTTTTCAGCCAGCGGTCAGCTTTCATGTAAAAGCAATCCTAGCAGCTAATTAGCCTCTAGACTGCTTTTACAAGCAGTGGGAGGGAATGCCCCCCCCCCCCACCGTCTTCCATGTTTTTCTCTGGCTCTCCTGTCTCAACAGGGAACCTGAGAATGCAGCCGGTGATTCAGCCAGCTGACCATAGAGCTGATCAGAGGCCAGAGTGGCTCCAAACATCTCTATGGCCTAAGAAACCGGAAGCTACGAGCATTTTATGACTTAGATTTTGCCGGATGTAAACAGCGCCATTGGGAAATTGGGAAAGCATTTTATCACACCGATCTTGGTGTGGTCAGATGCTTTGAGGGCAGAGGAGAAATCTAGGGTCTAATAGACCCCAATTTTTTCAAAAAAGAGTACCTGTCACCACCTATTGCTATGATAGGGGATATTTACATTTCCTGAGATAACAATAAAAATGATTTAAAAAAAAAAATATGAAAGGAACAGTTTAAAAATAAGATAAAAAAGCAAAAAAATAATAAAAAAAAAAAAAAAAAAAGCACCCCTGTCCCCCCTGCTCTCGCGCTAAGGCGAACGCAAGCGTCGGTCGGCATCAAATGTAAACAGCAATTGCACCATGCATGTGAGGTATCACCGCGAAGGTCAGATCGAGGGCAGTAATTTTAGCAGTAGACCTCCTCTGTAAATCTAAAGTGGTAACCTGTAAAGGCTTTAAAAAATGTATTTAGTTTGTCGCCATTGCACGTTTGTGCGCAATTTTAAAGCATGTCATGTTTGGTATCCATGTACTCGGCCTAAGATCATCTTTTTTATTTCATCAAACATTTGGGCAATATAGTGTGTTTTAGTGCATTAAAATTTAAAAAAGTGTGTTTTTTCCCCACAAAATGCGTTTGAAAAATCGCTGCGCAAATACTGTGTGAAAAAAAAAATGAAACACCCACCATTTTAATCTGTAGGGCATTTGCTTTAAAAAAATATATAATGTGTGGGGGTTCAAAGTAATTTTCTTGCAAAAAAAAATAATTTTTTCATGTAATCAAAAAGTGTCAGAAAGGGCTTTGTATTCAAGTGGTTAGAAGAGTGGGTTATGTGTGACATAAGCTTCTAAATGTTGTGCATAAAATGCCAGGACAGTTCAAAACCCCCCAAATGACCCCATTTTGGAAAGTAGACACCCCAAGCTATTTGCTGAGAGGCATGTCGAGTCCATGGAATATTTTATATTGTGACACAAGTTGCGGGAAAGAGGCAATTTTTTTTTTTTTTTTTTTTGCACAAAGTTGTCACTAAATGATATATTGCTCAAACATGCCATGGGAATATGTAAAATTACACCCCAAAATACATTCTGTTGCTTCTCCTGAGTACGGGGATACCACATGTGTGGGACTTTTTGGGAGCCTAGCCGCGCACGGGACCCCGAAAACCAAGCACCGCCTTTAGGCTTTCTAAGGGCGTAAATTTTTGATTTCACTCTTCACTGCCTATCACAGTTTCGGAGGCCATGGAATGCCCAGGTGGCAAACCCCCCCCCCCCCCCCAAATGACCCCATTTCGGAAAGTAGACATCCCAAGCTATTTGCTGAGAGGTATAGTGAGTATTTTGCAGACCTCACTTTTTGTCACAAAGTTTTGAAAATTGAAAAAAGAAAAAAAAATTTTTTTTTCTTGTCTTTCTTTATTTTCAAAAACAAATGAGAGCTGCAAAATACTCACCATGCCTCTCGGCAAATAGCTTGGGGTGTCTACTTTCCAAAATGGGGTCATTTGGGGGGGGTTTGTGCCACCTGGGCATTCCATGGCCTCCGAAACTGTGATAGGCAGTGAAGAGTGAAATCAAAAATTCACGCCCTTAGAAATCCTGAAGGCGGTGATTGGTTTTTGGGGCCCCGTACGCGGCTAGGCTCCTAAAAAGTCCCACACATGTGGTATCCCCATACTCAGAAGAAGCAGCTAAATGTATTTTGGGGTGCAATTCCACAAAAAAAAAAATTTGTCACTTTCCCGCAACTTGTGTCAAAATATAAAACATTCCATGGACTCAACATGCCCCAAAGCAAATAGCTTGGGGTGTCTACTTTCCAAAATGGGGTCATTTGGGGGGGGGGGTTTATGCCATCTGGGCATTTTATGGCATTCAAAACTGTGATAGGTAGTGAGGAGTAAAATCAAAAATGTACGCCCTTAGAAATCCTGAAGGCAGTGATTGGTTTTCGGGGCCCCGTACGCGGCTAGGCTTCCAAAAAGTCCCACACATGTGGTATCCCCATACTCAGGAGAAGCAGCTAAATGTATTTTGGGGTGCAATTCCAGATATGCCCATGGCCTGTGAGCAATATATCATTTAGTGACAACTTTTTGTAATTTTTTATTTTTTTTTTGTCATTATTCAATCACTTGGGACAAAAAAAATTAATATTCAATGGGCTCAACATGCCTCTCAGCAATTTCCTTGGGGTGTCTACTTTCCAAAATAGGGTCATTTGTGGGGGGTTTTGTACTGCCCTGCCATTTTAGCACCTCAAGAAACGACATAGGCAGTCATAAATCAAAGGCTGTGTAAATTCCAGAAAATGTACCCTAGTTTGTAGGTGCTATAACTTTTGCGCAAACCAATAAATATACACTTATTGACATTTTTTTTACCAAAGACATGTGGCCGAATACATTTTGGCCTAAATGTATGACTAAAATTGAGTTTATTGGATTTTTTTTAGAACAAAAAGTAGAAAATATCAATTTTTTTCAAAATTTTCGGTCTTTTTCCATGTATAGCGCAAAAAATAAAAACGGCAGAGGTGATCAAATACCATCAAAAGAAAGCTCTATTTGTGGGAAGAAAAGGACGCAAATTTCGTTTGGGTACAGCATTGCATGACCGCGCAATTAGCAGTTAAAGCGACACAGTGCCAAATTATAAAAAGTGCTCTGGTCAGGAAGGGGGTAAATCCTTCCGGGGCTGAAGTGGTTAACTGCCTGGAGGGGGGGGGTGGCGCCCATTCGCCCCCTATGGATGGGCTGCCACTGATCTATTCTTCTATCTGTATGTAGATTTATCTCTATCTCTATATATCTCTATCTCTATATCTCTATCTAGCTCTATATCTCTATCTAGCTCTATATCTCTTGATAGACAGATAGAAAAATATATATAGATATATCGACCACCCATAAAGTGTTAAAGGGGTGTGACGACATGTTAACATTAAAAATACTAAGTGAACCCTTTGCACAGTGCTATATACCCTTTCCAGCAAATGTTGCATTAAAATAGGGATTTTTAGTTCACATGTATTGCAATACATGTTTAAGCTGGCCAACTGCCTCAAAGTAATCCCTCTCTGGCCAGGCCCTACACTACTCTAACTCTTTTCTAGTCTTGTCTTCTCTTGTCTACTTTAGCCTGCTCTGCTTTACTTCTACTCCTCGTCTTCTCCTAGTCTATTCTATTTTAGTATGTTCTATTCCTTTTTTATTTTAATTTTATTTTTTGGATTAATTTATTCCTACTCTAGTCTAATCCTACACTAGTTTTCTTTAATCTACTTTTTGCCTGCTCCAAGTCTACTTCTGTCCCTCCCCTACCTTTAGTCTGCTCCTCCCCTCCCCTACCTCTAGTTTGTTCCTCTCCTCCCCTACCTCTAGTTTGTTCCTCTCCTCCCCTACCTCTAGTTTGTTCCTCTCCTCCCCTACCTCTAGTTTCTCTCTTCTCCTCTCCTACCTCTAGCTGTGCTCCTCTCCTCCCCTATCTCTAGTTTCGCTCCTCTCCTCTCCTACCTCAAGTTTTGCTCGTCTTCTACTTCTACTGCTCTCCTCCCCCAACCCTCTTTTTTTTTTTTTTTTTTATTATTTAATTTTGCAACTATTTTTTAAAAATCATTTAACATATTTTTGTTTTATATATTTTATTTTTTATTCTTTTCCTACTCCAGTCTGCCCCACTCTCTCATAGTCTACATCTATTCCTACTCCAAGTCTGTCTCTACTCCGACTCCAACTCCTTGTCTTCTCCTATTCTATTTTAGTCTGTTCTATTTCTTTTTTTTTTTTTGTATTACTTTATTCCTACTCTAGTCTAATCCTACTCTAGTTTGCTGTAATCTACTCTATGCCTGCTTCAAGTCTACCTCTGCCCCTCCCCTACTTCTAGTCTGCTCCACCCCTACCCTTACCTACCTTTAGTCCGCTCCTCCCCTCCCCTAACTTTAGTTTGCTCCTCCCCTACCTCTAGTTTTGCTCCTCTCTTCTCCTACCTCTAGTTTTGCTCCTCTCTTCTCCTACCTCTAGTTTCGCTCCTCTTCTACCCCTCTTCCTCTCTCTTTTTTTGTTTTAATATTTAATTTTGTAACTATTTTTTATTTAAATATAAAACTATTAATTATTTAACATTTTTATTTTATAAGTTTTATTTTTATTATTCTTTTCCAACTCTAGTCTGCTCTACTCACTCATAGTCTACACCTCTTCCTACTCCAAGTTTGCCTCTACCCCCACTCCTCTTCTACTCCTACTCCCCTTCTACTCCGACTCCTTCTCCCCCTCTACTCCGACTGCTACTCCCCTTCTACTCCGACTCTTACTCCCCTTCTACTCCAACTCCCACTCCTCTTCTACTCTGACTCCTACTCCTTTTCTACTCCTACTCTTCTACTTCTACTCCTCCTCCTCTTCTACTCCTTCTCCTCTTCTACTCCTACTCCTTTTCCTTTTTTACTCATACCCAGCTTCTACTCCTACTCCTACTGCTACCCCTACTCCTGTTCTACTCTTACTCCTCTTCTACTCTTACTCCTCTTCTACTCCTATTCTTCTTTTAAACCTACTCCTTTTCTACTCCTAGTCCTCTTCTACTATTCTTTTACTTTTTCTCCTACACTCCTACTACTACTCCTCCTTTTCTACTCCTTTTTTTCTACTCCTTCTCTTCTACTCCTACTCCTCTTCCTCATCTTCTCCTACTCCTTTCTTACTCCTACTTCTCTTATATTCCTACTCTTCTTCTACTCATACTACTACTCCAACTACTCTTCTACTACTACTACTACTACTCCTATTGTATGCCTACTGCTATTACCCCTACTCCTCTTCTACTTCTACTTCTACTCCTCCTTTTCTACTTCTACTCCTTCTCTTCTACTATTACTCTTCTACTCCTACTCCTTTTCTACTTCTACTCCTACTTTTACTCCTACTCCTCAGCTTCTACTTCTACTCCCACTCCTACTGCTCTTCTAATGCTACTCCTTCTCCTATTCTTCTCCTACTCCTCTTCTACTCGTACTTCAATTCCTTTTCTACTCCTACTACTACTCCAACTCCTTTTCCACTCCTTTTCAACTTGAAGTACTACTCCTACTCTTCCTCTCCTACTCCTCCTCTTCTCCTACTCCTCCTCTTCTCCTACTCCTATCCAACTCTTATTCCTCTTCTACTCCACCTACTGCTCTTTTACTCCTACTCCTTTTCTACTTCTTCTCTTCTCCTCCTCCTCCCTCTTCTTATCCCTCCTTATCATCATCCTCCTCCTCTTCATTATCCTCATTCTCCACCTAGTCATCCTCCTCCTCCTCTGTTTCCTATTCCTCCTTCTCCTATTTATCCAATTCATCCTCCTCCTATTTATCCTCCTGCTCCTTTTCATTCTTCCTCCTCCTATTCAATTTCAACCTCCTTCTATTCAATTTCCTCCTCCCATTCCTCCTCCTCCTCCTTCTTCTATTCATCCTCCTTCTATTCCTCCTCCTCCTATTTATCCTCCTTTTCCTCCTCCTATACATCCTCCTCCTATTCACCTTTGTCCTCCTCCTATTCATCCTCCTCCCCCTTCTTTTTATCCTATTCACCCTCCTCCTCCTATTCCTCCCCCTCCTCCTTTAATTCACCTCCTTCCTCCTCCCCCTATTTATCCTCCTCCTATTCATCCTCCCCCTCCTTCTATTCATCCACCTCCTCTTTGTCCTCGTCCTCCTCCTCGTATTCATCCTCCTCCTTCTCCTCCACTGTATCCTCATCATAATCCTCCACCTATGTGTCACGGAACGCCCCACACTCCGCTTGAGTGCTTCCGTCTGTATACCGCTTCCTAAGTTCTGGAACACGAGTCCAATGGATCTGGCCATAGGAACCCCAAGAACTAGACAACACCAGTCTTGGAGTACATCAGAACTGCCTTTATTTTGAGATCTCACAGACCTTTTTATGTCAGGGATGACTCAAAGCTAACCTAATTAACATGACCTAATTTACTACAAAATGTACCCAGACCAGATGACAGTCTTGTGGGCACCGGGCTTCACACATTAATACAATTAACAATACAAACAACAATCTCCCCCCTCCTCAGCCTAGACCATTCGTCTATTAGCCAGGGCTGGTGGCTAATGTGATCAGCTCTCTCAATTAACATAAACAACAATGGGTGAAAAGACTCTTAGAGCCACACTAAACACATTATAGCAGAGTTGATGACATTAGCATTTAACAGTACGAGTCCCAATGGTATAAATCAGTCACCATTCTAATATGGCATATAAAGGGTTCCAGAGTCTGTGTGTTTTGGGGGGACATGGAGCTGAATCCATAGTAACATCAACCCCAGGGTCCCCAGGCATACAGCTCACAGAGAGCACCATTCCCCCAAATGCTAGGGCCCATAATCGGTGGGCAACAGGCCTGCATACAGTCCTCTCCAACAGCCTCCGTCCCGGCCAGGTCCGTGACATTTCTCCCCTTTCGGCAGGAGACTAACACAGGAGGAGACCCCAGACGGGTTGACTCCGAAGTTAGTAAACAGCTCCAGTCTTCTACTGCCTGTACCCACACCGTACCCCAAATAAATTATTCCAAACAGAGTATCACTCACCCAGCCAACCTCTGCCTCTCTCAGAGAACATATCTGCCGCTGGGGAGAGGCCCGGACTGGCTCTTCTCCCTGGAATCCTTTCTGCCGCTGGAGAGAAGACAGGGGGACTGGGCTCACTCCATCCTGCTGTTGGGGATCTGGGCCGACTGCCCAGCATTCCTGGGGTATACAGGTGGGGACTGAAGCCCCATCAACCGACACCAGATCAAGCTGCAGTTGTGAGGTGATGACTGCATTCTCTCCTTGGACCTCCACAATTGCTGCAGGTGTGGGGCAGAGGTCTTGGACCCTCTGTCCGGTTGCCAGCACTTCTGCTGGGGGTTTGCCAGGTGGTTCCTCCTCTACAGAAACGTCTATTAAATCCCCAGTCTCTGGAATTGGTAAAAGTGTGGGACAGAGGTCTTGGACCCTCTGTTCAGTTACCAGATCTTCAGCTGGAGAAGTTTGTTTTAACTCCGTAGATGCTGCTGGCAGAAAATCACATGTCCCTGTCAGTGTTGTGGGAGAAAGGCTGACTACCTCTTCTCTCAGGAAGGCTGAAGCCACTGTTGGTGCTGGGCAGAACACAGTGAACTTTGGTCCTGATAGCAGCTCTTCTGCTGGAGGCTCATCAGGTTGTTCTTCCTCAGCAGAAAAGTCTATTAAATCCTCTACCTCTATAACTGGTGTCTGTGGATAGAGGTTCACCATCTCCTGTCCGTGGAACTCAGAAGATGCCATCAGTGCTGAGCAGAGCGCAATGAAGTTTGGCCCTAATCCCAACTCTTCTGCTGGGGGCTCACCCGACGGTTCTTCCTCAGCAGAAAAGTCTATCAAATCCCATGTCTCTGCAACTGATGTCGGGGAATAGGGGTTCACCATCTCCTGTCCATGGAACCCAGAAGATGTTATCATTTCTGGACAGAGGTTAGCAGAGCTCTGCCCTGTTGTCAGCACTTCAGGTTTGGGGACGGCAATCTCCAGATTTTCCACTGCAGATTCTCTGGCATGCTGCTGGACAGGCACATTCCTCCATCCAAGATCATCCCATGCAGAAACAGGATCATCAAGGTCAGTCAGCACTTGCTGCATCCGCCATAAGACCTCCGCCTCCATAGCTGTGGGGGCAGGTTGGCAAAGCACACTATCGCTCTGCCACATTGCCGACTCTTCAGCCAGGATTTCAGGGTTGTCAGCTGGTATTTCCTGATTGTCCCAGGCAAAGGGAGCCCAGCCCTGGCACTGAGCAATGTCTAGCAGCCGTCTGTAGGCGATCTCTAGCTCCCATTCCTGAACGGCCAGAAACTCCAAATCTTCCTGTGCCCAGTGCACTTCCGAAATGTTCAGTAGCCCTTCTCTGAAATCCATGATTTCGTCCACCCGCCGCTCCAAATCACTCCCAAAGTTAGGGTCCCCTGTCAGCTTCACAAACAACAGTCCCAAGCCGCCGTAGCTTAAGCCTTCCATTGGGCTGTCATCCGCTATCCAGGGACATGCTTGGGATACATGCCACCGGAGGGCTCTGTAGCTCTCATCCAACTTCATCTCTGCCCAGACCAGCCTGCTTAATTCAGCTGTCTGCTTCTTGTGTGGTTTTTCTCCCAAAAACCGCACCCGCAGTCCGTACTGCGACCAGTACCTTTCCTCGATGGAGGGGAGAACTTTTCCCTGGTGTCGCTGCTCACGGGCTAGCGCTTCCTTCCAGAGTTTGCAGCGAATAGAATCACACCATCCCAGCAGGACCTGCTCCGATACTGGTCCTCTGTGCTGTATCTGCATCTCTCGCAACCTCCTTCTGAATTCCTCATCCATGGCGGCTGGTATCTGTACCTCTCCTCTTCTGCTATCTGGACCTTGGATCCAGATGGAAGTTTGGATGTCCCAGACTTCAGACTTCAAGAAGCTTTCCCGCTGCTTGCCACCAATGTCACGGAACGCCCCACACTCCGCTTGAGTGCTTCCGTCTGTATACCGCTTCCTAAGTTCTGGAACACGAGTCCAATGGATCTGGCCATAGGAACCCCAAGAACTAGACAACACCAGTCTTGGAGTACATCAGAACTGCCTTTATTTTGAGATCTCACAGACCTTTTTATGTCAGGGATGACTCAAAGCTAACCTAATTAACATGACCTAATTTACTACAAAATGTACCCAGACCAGATGACAGTCTTGTGGGCACCGGGCTTCACACATTAATACAATTAACAATACAAACAACAATCTCCCCCCTCCTCAGCCTAGACCATTCGTCTATTAGCCAGGGCTGGTGGCTAATGTGATCAGCTCTCTCAATTAACATAAACAACAATGGGTGAAAAGACTCTTAGAGCCACACTAAACACATTATAGCAGAGTTGATGACATTAGCATTTAACAGTACGAGTCCCAATGGTATAAATCAGTCACCATTCTAATATGGCATATAAAGGGTTCCAGAGTCTGTGTGTTTTGGGGGGACATGGAGCTGAATCCATAGTAACATCAACCCCAGGGTCCCCAGGCATACAGCTCACAGAGAGCACCATTCCCCCAAATGCTAGGGCCCATAATCGGTGGGCAACAGGCCTGCATACAGTCCTCTCCAACAGCCTCCGTCCCGGCCAGGTCCGTGACACTATGTATTCTCCTCATTAATCCTCCTCCTCCTGCTTCTATTTATCCTCCTATTCATCCTCCTCCTATGTACTCTCCTCCTCCTCCTATATATCCTCCTATTCATCTTCCTCCTCCTGATTCTATGTATCCTCCTATTCATCCTCCTCCTCCTGCTTCTATGTATCCTTCTATTCATCCTCCTCCTCTGTATCCTCCTCCTCCTCCTCTGTATCCTCATCATCCTCCTCCTCCTCCTTCTCCTCCTCCTCCTATTCATCCTTCTCCTCCTGCTTCTATGTATCCTCCTATTCAATCTCCTCCTATGTATCCTCCTCCTCCTCCTCTGTATCCCCATCATCATAATCCTCCTCCTCCTATGTATCCTCCTATTCATCCTCCTCCTCCTGCTTCTATGTGTCCTCCTATTCATCCTCCTCCTATGTATCCTCCTATCCTCATCATCATCTTCCTCCTCCTCCTCCTATGTATCCTCCTATTCATTCTCCTCCTCCTGCTTCTATGTATCCTCAAATTCATCCTCCTCCTCCTGCTTCTATGTATCCTCCTATTCAATCTCCTCCTATGTATCCTCCTCCTCCTCCTCTGTATCCTCCTCCTCCTTCTCCTTCTCCTCCTCCTCCTATTCATCCTCCTTCTCCTGCTTCTATGTATCCTCTTATTCAATCTCCTCCTATGTATCCTCCTCCTCTGTATCCTCATCATCATAATCCTCCTCCTCCTATGTATCCTTCTATTCATCCTCCTCCTCCTCCTCCTCCTTCTATGTATCCTCCTATCCTCCTCCTATGTATCCTCCTCTGTATCCTCATCATAATCTTCCTCCTCCTCCTCCTATGTATCCTCCTATTCATTCTCCTCCTCCTGCTTCTATGTATCCTCCAATTCATCCTCCTCCTATGTATCCTCCTCCTCCTCTGTATCCTCATCATCATCTTCCTCTTATGTATTCCCCTATGTATCCTCCTATTCATCCTCCGTATCCTCCTCCTCCTAATGTTATCTTTCCATCCTCATCCTCCGTATCCTCCTCATCCTCTGTATCCCCCTATTTATCATCATCCTCCTCCTATGTATCCCCCTATTCATCTTCCTCCTCCTCCTCCTATGTATCCTCCTCCTCCTGTGTATTCTCTTATATATCCTCCTATTTATCCTCCTCCTCCTAATGTATCCTCCTTTCCATCCTCCTCTTCCGTATCCTTCTCCTCCATATCCTCCTATTCATTCTCCTCCGTATCCTCCTTGTCCTCCGTTTCCTCCTATTCATCCTCCTTCTATGTATCATCCTCCTTCTCCCATGTATCCTCCTCCTCCCATGTATCCTCCTCCTCCCATGTATCCTCCTTCTCCTCTGTATCCTCCTCCTCCAATTGATCCTATTCCTCTTCCTCATCTTCCTCCACCACCTCATTCTCCAATTCATCCTCCTCCTCCTTCTATTCATCCTCCTCCTACTCCTGCTCCTCCTATTTATCCTCCTCATATTCCTCCTTCTCCTCCTTTTCTTCCTCCTCCTTATATTCATCTTCCTTCTTCCTCCTCCTATTTGAACTCCTTTTCCTCCTCCTCCTATTTATCATATTCCTCCTCCCCCTCCTCATTCCCCTCCTATTAACCTTTCTATTCACTCTCCTCCTTCTATTCCTTCTCCTTTTCCTTCTATTCATCCTTCTATTTATCCTCCTCATTCTATTCATCCTCCTCCTACTTCTATTTATTCTCCTCCTATTCCTCTTCAATTCCCTCCTCCTATTTATCCTCATTTTCCTCCTCCTTCTCTTATTCATCCTCTTCCCCCTGTTTATCCTTCTCTTATTTCCCCCCCTCCTCCTCCTCTCCCTCCTCCTCCTATGTATCCTCCAATTAATCCTCCTCCTCCTCCCTATCCTCCTATTCATTCTCCTCCTCCTCCTCCGTATCCTCCTATTTATCATCATCATCATCCTCCTCTATATCCTCCTCTGTATCCTCCTCCTCCTCTTCCTCTGTATCTTACTCCTATGAATCCTCTTCCTCTTACTATTCCTATTCCTCCTACTGGTTCAAGATAATGTATACACATTGAAAAATAAACATGTACATTTTCATTTTGTGCAAATAATTTTAAGACTTCCTTCTCTTATTCATCCTTCTCCTTCCTCCTTCTATGTATCCTCCTATTCATCCTCATTCTATGTATCCTCCTCCTCTTCCTCCTCTGTATGCTTATCATCCTCCTCCTCCTCCTCCTCCTATGTATCCTCCTATTCATCCCCCTATGTATCCTCCTCCTCCTCTGTATCCTCCTCATCACCATCCTCCTCCTCCTATGTATCCTCCTATTCATCCTCCTCCTCCTGCTTCTATGTATCCTCCTATTCATCCTCCTCCTATGTATCCTCCTCCTCTGTATTCCCATCATCCTCCTCCATATCCTCCCTCCTCCTCCTCCGTATCCTCCCTCCTACTCCTCCTATGTATCCTCCTATTCATCCTCCTCCTCCTGCTTCTATGTATCCTCCTATTCATCCTCCTCCTATGTATCCTATTCCTCCTCTGTATCCTCATCATCATCCTCCTATTCATACTCCTCCTCCTGCTCCTATTCATCCTCCTCCTCCTCCTCTGTATCCTCATCATCCTCTTCATCCTCCTATTCATCCTCCTCCTCCGGCTTCTATGTATCCTCCTATTCATCCTCCTCCTATGTATCCTCCTATTCATCCTCCTCCTATGTATCCTCCTCCTCCTCCTATGTAGCCTCCTATTCATCCTCATCCTACTCCTATGTATCCTCCTATGTATCCTCTTATTCATATTCCTCCTCCTCCTATGTATCCTCCTCCTCCTATCTATCCTCTTATTCATCCTCCTCCTCCTATGTATCCTCCTATTAAAACCTCCTCCTCCTATGTATCCTCAAATTCGACCGCCTTATCCTACGTATAATCCTATTCATCCTCCTCCTATGTATCCTCCTATTCATCCTCCTCCTCCTATGTATCCTCCTCCTCCTCATATGTATCCTCTTAACCATCTTCCGTATCCTCCTCTTCCTCCTAGGTATCCTCCTTTCTATCCTTGTCCTCCGTATCCCTCTATTCATCCTCCTCCTATGTATCCTCCTCCTCCTCTTATGTATCCTCTTCCTCCTGTGTATCCCCTTCTTCCTCCTATTTCTATTCCTCTTCCTCCTCCTCCTATTTATCCTCCTCCTCTTATTCATCATCATCCTCATCTTCATTCCAACCATCCTTCTCCTCCTCCTCCTTCCAATCATCCGTCTCCTATTCATCCATTTATTACATTTCATACATTTAGTAAAATCATTACCTCATACAAGGCATATTGTGTACGCCATTTTCCAAAGTCATATATTACACAAATAATTGGTTCAAGATAATGTATACACATTGAAAAATAAAAATGCTATTTAATTTTGTGTAAATAATATTAAGACTTCCTTCTCTTATTCATCCTTCTCATACTTCTCCTCCTATTCTTATTTTTCATCCTCCTCTTCCTCTGTATCATCATCATCCTCCTCCTATGTATCCTCCTATTCATCCTCCTCCTCCTCCTCCTCCCCCTATGTATCCTCCTATTCATCCTCCTATGTATCCAACCCCTCTTCCTTCTCCTCCTCCTATGTATCCTCCTATTCATCCTCCTCCTCTTGTTTCTATGTATCCTCCTATTCATCCTCTTCCTACGTATCCTCCTCCTATGTAACCGATTCCTCCTCTGTATCCTCATCATCATCCTCCTATTCATACTCCTCCTCCTGCTCCTATTCATCCTCCTCCTCCTCTGTATCCTCATCATCCTCTTCATCCTCCTATTCATCCTCCTCCTCCGGCTTCTATGTATCCTCCTATTCATCCTCCTCCTATGTATCCTCCTATTCATCCTCCTCCTATGTATCCTCCTCCTCCTCCTATGTATCCTCCTATTCATCCTCATCCTACTCTTATGTATCCTCCTATGTATCCTCTTATTCATATTCCTCCTCCTCCTATGTATCCTCCTCCTCCTATCTATCCTCTTATTCATCCTCCTCCTCCTATGTATCCTCCTATTCAACCTCCTCCTCCTATGTATCCTCAAATTCGACCGCCTTATCCTACGTATAATCCTATTCATCTTCCTCCTATGTATCCTCCTATTCATCCTCCTCCTCCTATGTATCCTCCTCCTCCTCCTCCTCCTCCTCCTCCTATGTATCCTCTTAACCATCTTCCGTATCCTCCTCCTCCTCCTAGGTATCCTCCTTTCTATCCTTGTCCTCCGTATCCCTCTATTCATCCTCCTCCTATGTATCCTCCTCCTCCTCTTATGTATCCTCCTCTTCCTCTTCATCCTGTGTATCCTCTTCTTCCTCCTATTCCTATTCCTCTTCCTCCTCCTCCTATTTATCCTCCTCCTCCTATTCATCATCATCCTCATCTTCATTCCAACCATCCTTCTCCTCCTCCTCCTCCTACTTCCAATCATCCATCTCCTATTCATCCATTTATTACATTTCATACATTTAGTAAAATCATTACCTCATACAAGGCATATTGTGTACGCCATTTTCCAAAGTCATATGTTACACAAATAATTGGTTCAAGATAATGTATACACATTGAAAAATAAAAATGCTATTTAATTTTGTGTAAATAATATTAAGACTTCCTTCTCTTATTCATCCTTCTCATACTTCTCCTCCTATTCTTATTTTTCATCCTCCTCCTCCTCTGTATCCTCCTCCTCCTCTGTATCATCATCATCCCCCTCCTATGTATCCTCTTATTCATCCTCCTCCTATGTATCCTCCTATTCATCCTCCTCCTATTTACCCTCCTCCTCCTATGTATCCTCCTATTCGTCATCCTCCTCCTCTTATGTATCCTTCTATTCATCCTCCTCCTATGTATCCTCCTATTCATCCTCCTCCTATGTATCTTCCTCCTATGTATCCTCCTATTCATCCTCGTCCTATGTATCCTCCTTCTCCTCCTCTGTATCTTCCTCCTCCTCCTCTGTATCCTTCTATTCATCCTCCTCCTATGTATCCTCCTCCTATTTATCCTCCTATTCATCCTCCTCCTCCTATGTATCCTCCTTCTCCTCCTCTGCATCTTCATCCTCCTCCTCCTCCTATGTATCCTCCTATTCATCCTCCTCCCCCTGCTTCTATGTATCCTCCTATTCATTCTCTTCCTATGTATCCTCCTCATCCCCATCCTCCTCCTCCTCCTATGTATCCTCCTATTCATCCTCCTCCTCCTCTGTATGCTTCTATTCATCCTCCTCCTCCTACTATGTATCCTCCTATTCATCCTTCTCCTCCTGCTTCTATGTATCCTCCTATTCATCCTCTTCCTATGTATCCTCCTTCTCTGTATCATCATCATCCTCCTCCTCCTATGTATCATCATCATCTTCCTATTCATCCTCCTCCTCCTTCTGCTTCTAGGTATCCTCCTATTCATCCTCCTCCTATGTATCCTTCTCCTCCTCTGTATCCTCCTCCTCCTATGTATCCTCATGTTCATCCTCCTCCTCCTGCTTCTATGTATCCTCCTATTCATCCTCCTCCTATGTATCCTGCTCCTCCTCCTCTGTATCCTCATCATCCTCCTCCTCCTCCTCCTATGTATCCCCCTATTCATCCTCCTCCTCCTATGTATTCTCCTATTCATCCTCCTCCTCCTGCTTCTATGTATCCTCCTATTCATCCTCCTCCTATGTATCCTCCTCCTTCTCCTCCTCTGTATCCTCATCACCCTCTTCCTCCTCCTATGTATCCTCCTATTCATCCTCCTCCTCCCATGTATTCTCCTATTCATCCTCCTTCTCCTGCTTCTATGTATCCTCCTATTCATCCTCCTCCTATGTATCCTCCTCCTTCTCCTCCTCTGTATCCTCATCACCCTCCTCCTCCTCCTATGTATCCTCCTATTCATCCTCCTCCTCCTGCTTCTATGTATCCTCCTATTCATCCTCGTCCTATGTATCCTCCTCCTCTGTATCCTCATGCTCCTCCTCCTATGTATCCTCTTATTCATCCTCTGTATTATCCTCCTCCTATGTATCCTCCTTTCTATCCTCACCCTCCGTATCCTCCTATTCATCCTCCTATGTATCCTCCTCCTATTCATCCTCCTCCTCCTCCTTTGTATCCTCCTATTCATCCTCCATCTTCAATGTATCCTCCTCTTCTTCTTCCTCCTACTCCTCTTCCTCCTCCTCCTATTTCTCCTCCTCCTCCTATTCATCCTCCTCCTCCTCCTACTAGCCATCCTCCCCTTCCTCCTCCTCCTCATCCTTCTCCTATTCATCCACTTATTACATTTCATACATTTAGTAAAATTATTACCTCATACAAGGCATATTGTGTACGGCATTCTCAAAAGTCATATATTACACAAATAACTGGTTAAAGATAATGTATACACATTGAAAAATAAAGTACATTTTAATTTTATGTAAATAATATCAAGACTTCCTTCTCTTATTCATCCTCCTCCTTCTCCTCCTATTCTTCTTTTTCATCCTCCTCCTCTGTATCATCATCATCCTCCTCCTATGTATCCTCCTATTCATCCTCCTCCTCTTCCTCCTCCTATGTATCCTCCTATTCATCCTCCTCCTCCTGTTTCTATGTATCCTCCTATTCATCCTCCTCCTACGTATCCTCCTCCTCCTCTGTATCCTCATCATCATCCTCCTCCTCCTATGTATCCTCCTATTCATCCTCCTCCTATGTATCCTCCTTCTCTGTATCATCATCATCCTCCTCCTCCTATGTATCATCATCATCATCTTCCTATTCATCCTCCTCCTCCTTCTGCTTCTAGGTATCCTCCTATTCATCCTCCTCCTATGTATCCTTCTCCTCCTCTGTATCCTCCTCCTCCTATGTATCCTCATGTTCATCCTCCTCCTCTTGCTTCTATGTATCCTCCTATTCATCCTCCTCCTATGTATCCTGCTCCTCCTCCTCTGTATCCTCATCATCCTCCTCCTCCTCCTATGTATCCCCCTATTCATCCTCCTCCTCCTATGTATTCTCCTATTCATCCTCCTCCTCCTGCTTCTATGTATCCTCCTATTCATCCTCCTCCTATGTATCCTCCTCCTTCTCCTCCTCTGTATCCTCATCACCCTCTTCCTCCTCCTATGTATCCTCCTACTCATCCTCCTCCTCCCATGTATTCTCCTATTCATCCTCCTTCTCCTGCTTCTATGTATCCTCCTATTCATCCTCCTCCTATGTATCCTCCTCCTTCTCCTCCTCTGTATCCTCATCACCCTCCTCCTCCTCCTATGTATCCTCCTATTCATCCTCCTCCTCCTGCTTCTATGTATCCTCCTTATCATCCTCGTCCTATGTATCCTCCTCCTCTGTATCCTCATGCTCCTCCTCCTATGTATCCTCTTATTCATCCTCTGTATTATCCTCCTCCTATGTATCCTCCTTTCTATCCTCACCCTCCGTATCCTCCTATTCATCCTCCTATGTATCCTCCTCCTATTCATCCTCCTCCTCCTTTGTATCCTTCTATTCATCCTCCATCTTCAATGTATCCTCCTCTTCTTCTTCCTCCTACTCCTCTTCCTCCTCCTCCTATTTCTCCTCCTCCTCCTATTCATCCTCCTCCTCCTCCTTCTAGCCATCCTCCCCTTCCTCCTCCTCCTCATCCTTCTCCTATTCATCCACTTATTACATTTCATACATTTAGTAAAATTATTACCTCATACAAGGCATATTGTGTACGGCATTCTCAAAAGTCATATATTACACAAATAACTGGTTAAAGATAATGTATACACATTTAAAAATAAAGTACATTTTAATTTTATGTAAATAATATCAAGACTTCCTTCTCTTATTCATCCTCCTCCTTCTCCTCCTATTCTTCTTTTTCATCCTGCTCCTCCTCCTCTGTATCATCATCATCCTCCTCCTATGTATCCTCCTATTCATCCTCCTCCTCTTCCTCCTCCTATGTATCCTCCTATTCATCCTCCTCCTATGTATCCTCCCCCTCTTCCTTCTCCTCCTCCTATGTATCCTCCTATTCATCCTCCTCCTCCTGTTTCTATGTATCCTCCTATTCATCCTCCTCCTACGTATCCTCCTCCTCCTCTGTATCCTCATCATCATCCTCCTCCTCCTATGTATCCTCCTATTCATCCTCCTCCTCCTGCTTCTATGTATCCTCCTATTCATTCTCCTCCTATGTATCCTCCTCCTATGTATCCTCCTCCTCCTATGTATCCTCCTATTCATCCTCCTTCTATGTATCCCCCTATTCAACTGTATCCTCCTATTCATCCTCCTCCAATGTATCATCCTATTCATCCTCCTCCACCTCCTCCTCCTATGTATCCTCATCCACCTACTCCTCCCATGTATCCTCATCTTCATCATCATCATCCTTCTCCTCCTATGTATCCTCCTATTCATCCTCCTCCTATGTATCCTCCTCCTCTGTATCCTCCTCCTCCTCCTATGTATCCTCATATCCATCCTCCTCCTCCTGCTTCTATGTATCCTCCTATTCATTCTCCTCCTATGTATCCTCCTCCTCCATATCCTCCTCCTCCTAAGTATCCTCCTATTCATCCTCCTCCTTCTGCTTCTATGTATCCTCCTATTCATTCTCCTCCTATGTATCCTCCTCCTCTGTATCCTCCTCCTCCTCCTATGTATCCACCTATTCATCCTCCTCCTACTGCTTCTATGTATTGTCCTATTCAACCGCCTCCTCCTACGTATCCTTCTATTCATCCTCCTCCTATGTATCCTCCTATTCATCCTCCTCCACCTCCTATGTATCTCCTCCTCCTATGTAGTCTCCTCCTCCTCCTATGTATCCTCTTATTCATCCTCCTTCCTATCCTCGTCCTCCATATCCTCCTATTCATTCTCCTCCTATGTATCCTCCTCCTCTGTATCCTCATCCTCCTTCTATGTATCCAATATTCATCCTCCTCCTCCTGCTTCTATGTATCATCCTATTCAACCGCCTCCTCCTACATATCCTCTTATTCATCCTCCTCCACCTCCTATTTATCTCCTCCTCCTCCTCTGTATCCTCATCATCCTCCTCCTCCTTCCAACCATCCTTCTCCTCCTCCTCCTTCCAATCATCCATCTCCTATTCATCCATTTATTACATTTCATATGTAGCACTAACTCATGGTGGAGCTGCTAATTTAAGCGGGTCTGTTACCTTCACTTTGCTTCCCTCTGTTTCACCGGCACCGGGTCTAGGGGTTCCGCTGAGTTTACTTCTGGACGACACACACACCAACGCTGGGGTATGTTTTCAATGCTTTATTGAACAGACAAACTTTAGGAAGTAGCAGGAAAGAGGTGGAAAAGTAAACTTTCAGGAGAAACTCAAATATCTTCTTATAGAATCTTAGCAACAAATGTCCTGGTAGAATTCAGATAATTATGTGGAATGCGCTCCCCTCGTGGGACACACTACTTGCTCGTCTGGATAGGCCTCTCTCACCAGTCTAGCAGCCAGTACGCAGCACGAATCAAAAGTCTCTGCCACAGACTTGTTTTGGGAATAAATCTGTACGATCCTCTGCCACAGGATGTATCAGATTTTCTGCAATGAAAGTCAGTCACAGTGCCTGAACCTTTAAGCCGAACCGGCAACACTGTGCTGTATGGTCACTTCTTTTGGATACGTCCTCCAACCGAGTCACCAGCCCCCTCTATAGACCAGCTCACCGCGTGATCTCTCCAAGACAGGTCCTCCCCTGGGATCTCCCCAGTTGTCCAGCCTCGTCACACAGGACCAACAGCTCAGAACCATTCCTTGGCCGCAGTGGTAGGCCCAAGACAAGCCTCTGGACCCACCCCTGCGCCGCAGCATCGTGGGCCTCCCGATCGGAGGACCACGAGGTAGCTCCTTAACGCATACCTGTCGGCCAGGAGGGCCAGCAGGTGGCTGTAAAACGACCCTAGAACATGGCGTCTGTCCCATAAAAACCCTCTTCCCAGAATGCAACTCAGAGGACCACCTCCACCGAGCTTGTCTCCGAGACAGAAGAGCATCTATACACTTCGACACGTTGCCTTTCCAACACTGACCAGTGGTAACAGCGACACCCATCGGTCAGCACGAAAACACACACAACGTCAGCCAAGCTGGAACAGAGGCAAACTTTTACCTTCCTAACGCACAATTTACTAAATTTACCTAACCTGCGGTAGATTGTATATCTACCAGCGCTACACATACATTTGGTAAAATTATTACCTCATACAAGGCATATTGTATACGCTATTTTACAAAGTCATATATTACACAAATAATTGGTTCAAGATAATGTATACACATTGAAAAATAAACATGTACATTTTCATTTTGTGTAAATAAGATTAAGACCTCCTTCTCTTATTCATCCTTCTCCTCCTTCCTCCTTCTATTCTTCCTATTCATTCTCCTCCGTATCATCATCATCATCATCCTCCTCCTATGTATCCTCCTCCTCCTATGTATCCTCCTATTCATCCTCCTCCTATGTATCCTCCTTCTCCTCCTCTGTATCTTCATCATCCTCCTCCTCCTGCTTCTATGTATCCTCCTATTCATCCTCCTCCTATGTATCCTCCTCCTCCTATGTATCCTCCTATTCATCCTCCTCCTCCTCCTATGTATCCTCCTATTCATCCTCCTCCTCCTGTTTCTATGTATCCTCCTATTCATCCTCCTCCTATGTATCCTCCTCATCGTCCTCCTCTTATGTATCCTCCTATTCATCTTCCTTCTCCTGTTTCTATGTATCCTCCTATTCTTCCTCC
Source organism: Aquarana catesbeiana (assembly GCF_042186555.1). NCBI lineage: Eukaryota > Metazoa > Chordata > Amphibia > Anura > Ranidae > Aquarana > Aquarana catesbeiana. Next base: position 109,051,967 of record NC_133329.1, on the reverse strand, counting down.
TCCTATGTATCCTCCTATTCATTTTCCTCCTGCTTCTCTGTATCCTCCTATTCATCCTCCTCCTCTGTATCCTCATCATCCCCCTCTTCCTCCTATGTATCCTCCTATTCATCTTCCTCCTCCTGCTTCTATGTATCCTCCTCCTCCTGCTTCTATGTATCCTCCTATTCATCCTCCTCCTATGTATCCTCCTCCTCCTATGTATCCTCCTATTCATCCTCCTCCTCCTGCTTCTATGTATCCTCCTATTCATCCTCCAGCTATGTATTCTCCTCCTCTGTATCCTCATCATCATCCTCCTCCTCCTCCTATGTATCCTCCTATTCATCCTCCTCCTGCTTCTATGTATCCTCCTATTCATCCTCCTCCTATGTATCCTCCTCCTCCTCCTCTGTATCCTCATCCTCCTCCTCCTATGTATCCCCCTATTCATCCTCCTATGTATTCTCCTATTCATCCTCCTCCTCCTGCTTCTATGTATCCTCCTATTCATCCTCCTCCTATGTATCCTCCTCCTTCTCCTCCTCTGTATCCTCAACAACCTCCTCCTATGTATCCTCCTATTCATCCTCCTCCTCCTGCTTCTATGTATCCTCCTATTCATCCTCCTCCTATGTATCCTCCTCCTCTGTATCCTCATGCTCCTCCTCCTCCTCCTCCTATGTATCCTCTTATTCATCCTCCGTATCATCCTCCTATCTATCCTCCTTTCTATCCTCGTCCTCCGTATCCTCCTATTCATCCTCCTATGTATCCTCCTCCTATTCAACCTCCTCCTCCTCCTTTGTATCCTCCTATTCATCCTCCATCTCCTATGTATCCTCCTCTTCTTCTTCCTCCTATTCCTACTCCTCTTCCTCCTCCTCCTATTTCTCCTCCTCCTTCTCCTATTCATCATCCTCCTCCTCCTTCCAGCCATCCTCCCCTTCCTCCTCCTCCTCATCCGTCTCCTATTCATCCACTTATTACATTTTATACATTTAGTAAAATTATTACCTCATACAAGGCATATTGTGTACGCCATTTTCAAAAGTCATATATTACACAAATAACTGGTTCAAGATAATGTATACACATTGAAAAATAAAGTACATTTTAATTTTATGTAAATAATATTAAGACTTCCTTCTCTTATTCATCTTCCTCCTCCTTCTCCTCCTATTCTTCTTTTTCATCCTCCTCCTCCTGTGTATCATCATCCTCCTCCTCCTATGTATCCTCCTATTCATCCTCCTCCTATGTATCCTCCTATTCATCCTCCTCCTCTTCCTTCTCCTCCTCCACCTATGTATCCTCCTATTCATCCTCCTCCTCCTCCTGTTTCTATGTATCCTCCTATTCATCCTCCTCCTCCTATGTATCCTCATCATCCTCCTTCTCCTCCTCCTCCTATGTATCCTCATCATCATCATCTTCCTACTCCTCCTTCTCCTATGTATCCTCCAATTCATCCTCCTCCACCTGGTTCTATGTTTTCCCCTATTCATTCTCCTCCTATGTATCCTCCTCCTCCTCCTCTGTATCCTGTTCATCATCCTCCTCCTCCTCCTTCTATGTATCCTCCTATTCATCCTCCTCCTCCTGCTTCTATGTATCCTCCTATTCATTCTCCTCCTATGTATCCTCCTCCTCCTCCTCCTCTGTATCCTCCTCCTATGTATCCTCCTATTCATCCTCCTCCTATGTATCCCCCTATTCAACTGTATCCTCCTACGTATCCTCCTCCTATGTATCATCAGTATCCTCTTCCTCCTCCTATTTATCATCAGTATCCTCCTCCTCCTCCTATTTATCATCAGTATCCTCCTCCTCCTATTTATCATCAGTATCCTCCTTCTCCGATTTATCATCAGTATACCCCTCCCTCCTATTTATCATCAGTATCCGCCTCCTCCTCCTATTTATCATCAGTATCCTCCTCCTCTTCCTATTTATCATCAGTATCCTCCTCCTCCTATTTATCATCAGTATCCTCCTCCACTCCCTCCTATTTATCAATAGTATCCTCCTCCTCTTCCTCCTATTTATCATCAGTATCCTCCTCCTCCTCCTTTTTATATAACAACAGTATCCTCCTCCTATTTATCATCAGTATACCCCTCCTCCTCCTATTTATCATCAGTATCCTCCTCCTCCTCCTATTTATCATCAGTATACCCCTCCTCCTATTTATGATCAGTATCCTCCTCCTCCTATTTATCATCAGTATCCTCCTCCTATTTATCATCAGTATCCTCCTCCTCCTATTTATCATCAGTATCCACCTCCTCTTCCTTCTATTTATCATCAGTATCCTCCTCTTCCTCCTATTTATCATCGGTATCCTCATCATCCTCCTTCTCCTCCTCCTCCTATGTATCCTCATCATCATCATCTTCCTACTCCTCTTTCTCCTATGTATCCTCCAATTCATCCTCCTCCACCTGGTTCTATGTTTTCTCCTATTCATTCTCCTCCCATGTATCCTCCTCCTCCACCTCTGTATCCTGTTCATCATCCTCCTCCTCCTCCTCCTATGTATCCTCCTATTCATCCTCCTCCTCCTGATTTTATGTATCCTCCTATTCATTCTCCTCCTATGTATCCTCCTCCTCCTCCTCTGTATCCTCCTCCTATGTATCCTCCTATTCATCCTCCTCCTATGTATCCCCCTATTCAACCGTATCCTCCTACGTATCCTCCTCCTATGTATCATCAGTATACCCCTCCTCCTATTTATCATCAGTATCCTCCTCCTCCTATTTACCATCAATATACCCCTTCTCCTCCTATTTATCATCAGTATCCTCCTCCTCCTATTTATCATCAGTATCCTCCTCCTATTTATCATCAGTATCCTCCTCCTCCTCCTATTTATCTTCAGTATCCACCTCCTCTTCCTTCTATTTATCATCAGTATCCTCCTCTTCCTCCTATTTATCATCAGTATCCTCCTCCTCTTCCTCCTATTTATCACCAGTATCCTCCTCTTCCTCCTATTTATCATCAGTATCCTCCTCCTCCTATTTATCATCAGTATCCTCCTCCTCTTCCTCCTATTTATCACCGGTATCCTCCTCTTCCTCCTATTTATCATCAGTATCCTTCTGCTCCTCCTCCTATTTATCATCAGTATCCTCCTCCTTCTCCTCCTCCTATTTATCATCAGTGTCCTCCTCCACCTCCTCCTAGTATTTATCATCAGTAACCTCCTCCTTCTCCTATTTATCATCAGTATCCTCCTCCTCCTCCTGTTTATCATTCAGTATCCTCCTCCTATTTATCATCAGTATCCTCCTTCTCCTATTTATCATCAGTATCCTCCTCCTCTTTCCCCTCCTCAAACTTATCATCAGTATCCTCCTCCTATTTATCATTTAGTATTCTCCTCCTCCTATTTATCATCAGTATCCTCCTCCTCCTCCTCCTATTTATCATCAGTATCCTCCTCCTCTTCCTGTTATTTATCATCAGTATCCTCCTCCTATTTATCATTTAGTATTCTCCTCCTCCTATTTATCATCAGTATCCTCCTCCTCCTCCTATTTATCATCAGTATGCTCCTCCTCTTCCTCCTATTTATCATCAGTATCCTCCTCCTATTTATCATAAGTATCCTCCTCCTCCTCCAATTTATCATCAGTATCTTCCTCCTCTTCCTCCTATTTATCATCAGTATCCTCCTCCTCCTATTTATCATCAGTTTCCTACTCCTCCTCCTATTCATCATCAGTATTTCCCTCCTCCTATTTATCATCAGAATCCTCCCCCTCCTATTTATCATCAGTATCCTCCTCCTCCTATGTATTATCAGTATCCTTCTCCTCCTATTTATCATCAGTATCATCCTCCTCTTCCTCCTATTTATCATCAGTATCCTCCTACTTCTCCTATTTATCCTCAGTATCCTCCTCCTCCTATTTATCATCAGTATCCTCCTCCTCCTCCCATTTATCATCAGTATCCTCCTCCTCTTCCTCCTATTTATCATCAGTATCCTCCTCCTCTTCCTCCTATTTATCATCAGTATCCTCCTCCTCCTCATCCTATTTATCATCAGTATCCTCCTCCTCCTCCTATTTATCACCAGTATCCTCCTCCTCCTATTTATCATCAGTATCCTCCTCCTATTTATCATCAGTATCCTCCTCCTCTTCCTCCTATTTATCATCAGTATCCTCCTCCTCAGTGGCGGCTGGTGCTCAAAATTTTTGGGGGGCGTAAACAAACTGAAAAATTCTGGAAAAAAAACATTAATCACAGCCACTGTCATCAAAACACAGCCACTGTGTTTTAAATCGCTGCCACTTTCATCAAAACGCAGCCACTGTCATCAAAACGCAGCCACTGTCATCAAAATCGCATCCACTGTTTAAAAAACGCAGCCATTGTGTCATCAAAATTGCAGCCACTGTGTCATCAAAAACACAGCCACTGTGTCATCAAAAACGTAGCCACTGTGTCATCAAACACGCATCCACTGTGTCATCAAAACGCATCTACTGTGTCATCAAAAACGCATCCACTGTCATCAAAACACATCCACTGTGTCATCAAAAAAGCATCCACTGTGTCATCAAAATGCATTCACTGTGTCATCAAAAACGCATCCACTGTGTCATCAAAATGCATTCACTGTGTCATCAAAAATGCATCCACTGTGTCATCAAAAAAGCATCCACTGTGTCATCAAAATGCATTCACTGTGTCATCAAAAACGCATCCACTGTGTCATCAAAATGCATTCACTGTGTCATCAAAAACGCATCCACTGTGTCATCAAAAACGCATTCACTGTGTCCACTGATCCCAGAAACCATGATTGTCTCCTTAATAGCAGCCAGCATCTTTTTGAACAAGGGGGAAGGGGGGCAAGTTATCAAAGAAGGATACTCACAGTGATTTGGGGGGCTGGGAGAGGATGCTTTATGTGCTAGGGGCCACTTTGGGAGTAGAGAGGATTTGTGCTGAGGGGGGGTCTAATTTTATATTCAACCCCCCTTCTAGCACAAATCCTCTCTGCTCCCAAAGTGGCCCCTAGCACATAAAGCATCCTCTCCCAGCCCCCCAAATCACTGTGATTATCTTTCTTTGATAACTTGCCCCCCTTCCCCTGCAGTTTCATATTCAGACCTCAGATCAGCACGTCCTGTGTATGTGTCCATTCTCCTCCCCCTCCCCCTCTGTCTGTGTATAGGAGGTGTCTTCAGTCCGTGTGTTAGTGAGACAGGAGGGGGGGGATGGGGAAGAGAGGGACAGATACAGATTCAGCTGTGCTGTGCTGTGCTGGAGCTCACCCTCCTTGCCAGACAGCAACCCATCTATCATACTGCTCTTACCTTCCTCCTGCAGCTCCGCTCGGCCAAAGAACGGAGGTGCCGACGTCACTTTCGGCTTTTGTCTGTTTCACGAAAGCCTGAAGTGACCTCAAGATTTGAAAAGCAATGCTCCCGCCCATAGAATGAAACTGATTCTATGGGCGGAAGCTAATCAGCGTTTTCGTTTGCGCCACAAGGCGGGTTAAAAGCCTGCAAATGAAGCGCCACGTCTGCAATCTCGTGATTGCATTGACGTGGCGCTTCCCATAGAGCACTGCGTCCGGCGCCACAGCGCACTTTGTTAAAGGACTTTTTTTTTTTTAGTTCTTAACCCCCCTGGCGGTTTTCCCGAGTGTGGTTTGGGGTTAAAATTCAGTCCCATTAGCGGTAACCCCGAGCCACACTCGGGATCGCATTGCAGGATCCTGGTGCGGCGTTACTTACCTTGTCCCCGGGATCCTGCGATGTCCCCCGCTGTGTCTGCGGGCTGTGTCCTCTGCCGGAAGCCTCTCCGTGCCAGGCTCCGTTCCCTGCGAGCGTCGCGACGCACGGGGGCGGAGCCTGGCGGCAAATTCAAAAAACTGTAAAAATCATAACACATACATTACTGTAATCTTACAGATTACAGTACTGTATGAAAAGATTTCACATCCCTTTTGTCCCCAGTGCTTTGTCCTATGCCCTGCATGCAGTTCTATATTATATATAATGTTTTTTCTGGCTGGAAACTGGAGATTGTCCATAGCAACCAAAAAGTGTACCTTTACGTCAAAAATGGTTTTAGACCAGCTAGAAAACTGCGATAGTAAATTAGAACACTTGCAGAATTGAGCGATAGTGAATCGTGGGGAAATTTATTTTATTATTATTTTATTTTAATTTTTTTAATTATTTATTTTTATTTATTATATTATAATTTATGTTTTTGTGTTTCAAACTTTATCATACCCGGGATATCTACTAGACTCTTGTTTGGACAGATTTAGGTGTGTTATTGTTAAGAATTACATACCTACAATATAAAACGCCAAATTTCCATGCAAAATAATTGTACCGCTTTCAGCACCTAAAATCCGAAATAATCATACCGCCAGGGAGGTTAAAGGGGCCGTTAAAAAAAATTTTTTTTTTTTAAATTTTTTTTTTTTTCTTTAATTTTTTTTTTTTTGACTACAGGAGGGGGGGGGGCGCCCAGGCGCCCCTATGGATGGGCCGCCACTGCTCCTCCTCCTATTTATCATCAGTCTCCTCCTCCTCCTTCTCCTATTTATCAACAGTATGCACCTCCTCCTCCTATTTATCATCAGTATCCTCCTCCTCCTATTTATCATCAGTATCCTCCTCCTCCTCCTATTTATCATCAGTATCCTCCTCCTCCTCCTATTATTCATTAGTATCCTCCTCCTCCTATTTTTCATCAGTATCCTCCTCCTCCTCCTATTTATCATCAGTATCCTCCTCCTCCTCCTTCTCCTCCTATTCATCATCAGTCTCCTCCTCCTCCTATTTATCATCAGTCTCCTCCTCCTCCTATTTATCATCAGTATCCTCCTCCTCCTTCTCCTATTTATCAACAGTATGCTCCTCCTCCTCCTATTTATCATCAGTATCCTCCTCCTTCTCCTATTTATCATCAGTATCCTCCTCCTCCTATTATTCATTAGTATCCTCCTCCTCCTCCTATTTTTCATCAGTATCCTCCTCCTCCTTCTCCTCCTATTCATCATTAGTCTCCTCCTCCTCCTATTTATCATCAGTCTCCTCCTCCTCCTCTTAATCATCAGCAGTATCCCCCTCCTCCTATTTATCATCAGTATCCTCCTCCACCGATTTATTATCAGTATCCTCCCCCCCCTCCTATTTATCATCAGTATCCTCCTCCTATTTATCATCAGTATCCTCCTCCTCCTCCTATTTATCATCAGTATCCTCCTCCTCCTATTTATCATTAGTATCCTCCTCCTCCTCCTTCTCCTCCTATTCATCATCAGTCTCCTCCTCCTCCTATTTATCATCAGTCTCCTCCTCCTCCTCTTATTCATCATCAGTATCCCCCTCCTCCTATTTATCATCAGTATCCTCCTTCACCGATTTATCATCAGTATCCTCCTCCCCCTCCTATTTATCATCAGTATGTATCCTCCTCCTATTTATCATCAGTATCCTCCTCTTCCTCCTATTTATCATCAGTATCCTCCTCCTCTTTATCATCAGAATCCTCCTCCTCCTCTTTATCATCAGTATCCGTCTCCTCCTATTTATCATCAGTATCCTCCTCCTCCTCCTGCTATTTATCATCAGTATCCCCCTCCTCCTATTTATCATCAGTATCCTCCTCCACCTATTTATCATCAGTATCCTCCCCCCCTCCTATTTATCATCAGTATCCTCCTCCTATTTATCATCAGTATCTTCCTCCTCCTCCTCCTGTTTATCATCAGTATGCTCCTCTTTATCATCAGAATTCTCTTCCTCCTCTTTATCATCAGTATCCATCTCCTCCTCCTATTTATCAGAAATATCCTCCTCCTCCTATTTATCATCAGTATCCTCCTCCTCCTCCTATTTATCATCATATCCTTCCTCCTCCTCCTGCTATTTATCATCAGTATCCCCCTCCTCCTATTTATCATCAATATCCTCCTCCACCTATTTATCATCAGTATCCCCCCCCCCCCCTCCTATTTATCATCAGTATCCTCCCTCTATTTATCATCAGTATCCTCCTCCTCCTATTTATCATAAGTATCCTTTTCCTCCTCTTTATCATCAGAATCCTCTTCCTCCTCTTTATCATCAGTATCCGTCTCCTCCTCCTATTTAGAAATGCATCCCAGCTTAGGCTGTCTATAAATTTATGGCAGCTTATGGGGTGGCGCAGACAGGGGCATGGCGCAGACATCATGGCTCTTTCCTGAGTGGCTCTGTCACGAGTGATGCGCAGTTTCACCGACGCAGTTTAACGAAAGCAGGATAACTAAAGCTGCATGAACAACAGGAACTCTGCTCCACTCTGCAAGACGACAAGCAAACCAACTTTGAAATTTATTTTATATTAGGTTAGTTTCCCACTCTCTAGCCACTAACATGCTCCTTATTCTCTTCCTTCTCACATTGGTGTCTTCTATCCTCAAATTATCTTTACTCTACCCCTCCTCTCTTCCCTGCAGCATGCACATATCACCCTCACTCCTACCCTCTCCCTACTATGGCACCCATCATCTCCTGCATTTGCTGCACCCACATGCTGACATAAACTCCAGGGCCACTAGACACGTGCGCTCATGCACATCCCACTCCCACCTTGCCTTCCTCACCCTCCTCCTTCTCCTAGTCTCAGGTGATATTTCTCCTAATCCTGGTCCGCCATTTTCCAAATGCAAGCCACATATCCAATACCCCTCCCCCTCTGGCAACCACCGCAATCCACTCAGTTTAATTTCTATCCCCCTACTTCCTCAAAGCACCCCACCAATCTCATGTGCCCTGTGGAACGCCCGCTCCATCTGTAACAAGCTAACATCTGTACATGACCTCTTCATCTCTCATGGCTTGAACATACTGGCCATAACAGAAACCTGGCTGCAAAATTTTGACTCAGCTTCTCCTGCTGCCCTCTCCCATGGTGGTCTCCATTGGACTCACTCCTCCAGACCCAACAGACAGAAAGGAGGTGGAGTTGGCTTCCTTCTGTCCCCACAAAGCACCTTCCAAGTCCTTACTGTCCCTCCCTCTCTATCCCTCTCTTCTTTCGAGATGCACTGTATTCGTCTGTTTTCTCCCATTTCTCTGAGGATTGCAGCAATTTATAGGCCTCCAGGACCGGTATCGCACTTCATTGATGACTTTGCTGCCTGGCTACCCTACTTTCTCTCCTCTGAAATACCCACCATTATTCTTGGTGACTTTAACATTCCTGTCAATGTCAACAGCCCAACTACAGCTAAACTTCTCAACTTAACCTCATCTTTTGACCTAATCCAATGGACACATACTTCCACTCACTCCAATGGTAATACCCTTGACCTTGTATTCTCCCATCTCTGCAACCCCGGCAACCTCACCAACACCCCCTTTCCTCTATCTGATCACAACCTCATTACTTTCACTGTATCCTTGCCTCCAACCACCCATCCCTCCAAGCAGCAAACAATTACTTGTAGAAACCTTCGCCACTTTAACCCTTCTCTTCTCTATTCTGCTACTGACAACCTATATGACATAATCTCTCCCCTGTCCTGTCCTGACCTGGCCACTTCTGTCTACAACAGTTCACTCTCATCATCACTAGATGCACTTGCTCCCCTAACCACACGCAGAATTAGGCCCCGACCGTTACAACCCTGGCAAACTGACAACACTAGAAATCTCAAGAGACATTGCCGTGCTCTTGAACGACTGTGGCGTAAAACCAAATGCCTGCAAGATTTCACCCTATATAAATCTGCCCTTCTAAAATACAATTCATGCCTCCATGCTGCCAAACAAGCCTACTTTGTCTCTCTTATTAATTCCTTGTCATCCAGTCCCCGTCGGCTCTTCTCAACCTTTAACTCTCTGCTTCGTCCACCACCCCCTCTACCCACTAACTCACTCACTGCCCAAGAGATTGCCAATCACTTCAAAGACAAGATCAATGCAATTCGTGAGGACATCTCCACTGTGCGTACATCTTCCCCACCCATCATACCTTGCCCAGCAGCACATTCAACCCTCTCCTCTTTTGAATTGGCTACTACGGAAGAGGTTACAAAAATTTTCTCGAATGCCCACCTAACCAATTGTCCCTTGGATCCTGTTCCCTCACAACTACTACGGTCACCCTCTTCTTCTATCCTATGCTCCCTCACCCACATCTTCAATCTCTCCCTTTCTAGTGGCATTTTCCCCTCCCCTCTAAAACATGCACAGATCACTCCCATTCTTAAAAAGCCCTCACTGGACCCTACCGACCTGAACAACTTAAGACCCATCTCATTACTCCCATTCACCTCTAAACTTCTAGAACGCTTAGTCTACAACCGTCTTAGCTCCTACCTCAATGAAAATAACCTTCTTGACCCCTTACAGTCTGGCTTTCGCTCGCAGCACTCCACGGAAACTACCTTACTAAAACTCACTAACGATTTACTAACTGCTAAAACCAACAGCCAGTACTCCATACTCCTACTACTTGACCTCTCTGCGGCCTTTGATACTGTTGACCACCCGCTCCTTCTCAATAAACTACATTCCCTTGGCCTCCGAGATTCTGCTCTATCCTGGTTCTCTGGCTATTTATCACAGCGCTCCTTCAGTGTCACCTACAACTCTGTCTCCTCCTCTCCATTGCCCCTTTCTGTGGGGGTCCCCCAAGGCTCGGTTCTTGGACCCCTTCTCTTCTCTATCTACACCACCTCCCTTGGTCACCTAATAACTGCCCACGGCTTCCAATACCACTTATACGCTGATGACACCCAAATCTATCTGTCTACTCCTCACCTCACTCCTTCAGTCTCCTCTCGCATTACTAACTTACTAACTGACATATCAGCATGGATGTCCCACCACTTCCTTAAACTAAATCTCTCTAAAACTGAGCTATTAATATTCCCCCCCGCCCGTGCCCCCCTCCATGACTTTTCCATCAAAATCAACAATGCAACCATCAGTCCCTCCCCTCACGCCAGGGTACTAGGTGTAATCCTAGACTCCGACTTGTCATTTCAGCCTCAAATCCAATCATTGTCAAAAGTTTGTAGAATTCACCTCCGTAACATCTCTAAAATTCGCCCTTTTTTAACAAATGAAACCACCAAGCTCCTCATTCACTCCCTTGTTATCTCTCGCCTTGACTATTGCAACTCCCTTCTCATTGGCCTACCGCTCCATAGGCTATCCCCTCTTCAGTCTATCATGAATGCTGCTGCCAGACTTATCCACCTTACCAACCGCTCAGTGTCTGCCAACCCTCTACTTCAATCCCTACACTGGCTCCCAATCACCCAGCGAATTAAATTCAAAATTCTAACCACAACATACAAAGCCATTCACAACTCTGCCCCAAGCTACATCACTAATCTTGTCTCCAAATATCACCCAAATCGTCCTCTCCACTCTTCTCAAGACCTCCTGCTTTCAAGCTCTCTCATCTCCTCCTCCCATGCTCGTTTCCAGGATTTCTCCAGAGCCTCTCCCATCCTCTGGAACTCGCTACCTCCATCTATCCGGCTAGCCCCTACTCTTGCTACCTTCAGGCAATCCCTGAAAACTCATCTCTTCAGGAAAGCCTATCACGTCTCCAACTAATCTCCTACCACTTCCACCAGCTCATTCCCCACAGTTACAACCTTTTGTACCACCTGCCCCACCCTATTAGATTGTAAGCTCTTCTGAGCAGGGCCCTCTTAATCCTATTGTATTGTATTGTATTATAACTGTATTGTCTCCCTTTTATATTGTAAAGCGCTGCGTAAACTGTTGGCGCTATATAAATCCTGAATAATAATAATAATAATAATAATTTATCATCAGTATCCTCCTCCTCCTATTTATCATCAGTATCCTCCTCCTCTTCCTCCTATTTATCATCAGTATCCTCCTCCTCCTCCTCCTACTTATCATCAGTATCCTCCTCCTATTTATCATCAGTATACTCCTCCTATTTATCATCAGTATCCCCCCCCTCCTATTTATCATCAGTATCCTCCTCCTATTTATCATCAGTATCCTCCTCCTCCTATTTATCATCAGTATCCTCCTCCCCTTTATCATCAGAATCTTCCTCCTCCTCTTTATTATCAGTATCCATCTCCTCCTATTTATCATCAGTATCCTTCTCCTCCTCCTGCTATTTATCATCAGTATCCCCCCCTCCTATTTATCATCAGTATCCTCCTCCACCTATTTATCATCAGTATCCTCCCCCCCTCCTATTTATCATCAGTATCCTCCTCCTATTTATCATCAGTATCTTCCTCCTCCTCCTCCTGTTTATCATCAGTATCCTCCTCTTTATCATCAGAATTCTCTTCCTCCTCTTTATCATCAGTATCCATCTCCTCCTCCTATTTATCAGAAATATCCTCCTCCTCCTATTTATCATCAGTATCCTCCTCCTCCTCCTATTTATCATCAGTATCCTTCCTCCTCCTCCTCCTATTTATCATCAATATCCTCCTCCACCTATTTATCATCAGTATCCCCCCCTCGTATTTATCATCAGTATCCTCCCTCTATTTATCATCAGTATCCTCTTCCTCCTCTTTATCATCAGTATCCGTCTCCTCCTCCTATTTATCATCAGTATCCTCCTCCTCCTATTTATCACCAGTATCCTCCTCCTCTTCCTCCTATTTATCATCAGTATCCTCCTCCTCCTCCTCCTATTTATCATCAGTATCCTCCTCCTATTTATCATCAGTATACTCCTCCTAATTATCATCAGTATCCCCCCCTCCTATTTATCATCAGTATCCTCCCTCTATTTATCATCAGTATCCTCCTCCTCCTATTTATCATCAGTATCCTCTTCCTCCTCTTTATCATCAGTATCTGTCTCCTCCTCCTATTTATCATCAGTATCCTCCTCCTCCTATTTATCATCAGTATCCTCCTCCTCTTCCTTCTATTTATCATCAGTATCCTCCTCTTTCTCCTATTTATCATCAGTATCCTCCTCCTCTTCCTCCTATTTATCATAAGTATCCTCCTCCTATTTATCATCAGTATGCTCCTCCTCCTATTTTTCATCAGTATCCTCCTCCTCCTATTTATCATCAGTATCCTCCTCCTTCTCCTATTTATCATCAGTATCCTCCTCCTATTTATCATCAGTATCCCTCTCCTTCTCATATTTATTATCAGTATCATTCTCCTCTTCCTCCTATTTATCATCAGTATCCTCCTCTTCCTCCTATTTGTCATCAGTATCCTCCTCCTTTTTATCATCAGTATCCTCCTTCTCCTCCTATTTATCATCAGTATCCTCCTCCTCCTATTTATCATCAGTATCCTCCTCCTTCTCCTCCTCCTATTTATCATCAGTATCCTCCTCCTCCTCTTTATCATCAGTATCCGTCTCCTCCTCCTATTTATCATCAGTATCCTCCTCCTGCTATTTATCATCAGTATCCCCCCCTCCTATTTATCATCAGTATCCTCCTCCTATTTATCATCAGTATCTTCCTCCTCCTCCTCCTGTTTATCATCAGTATCCTCCTCTTTATCATCAGAATTCTCTTCCTCCTCTTTATCATCAGTATCTGTCTCCTCCTCCTATTTATCAGAAATATCCTCCTCCTCCTATTTATCATCAGTATCCTCCTCCTCCTCCTATTTATCATCAGTATCCTTCCTCCTCCTCCTGCTATTTATCATCAGTATCCCCCTCCTCCTATTTATCATCAATATCCTCCTCCACCTATTTATCATCAGTATCCCCCCCCTCCTATTTATCATCAGTATCCTCCCTCTATTTATCATCAGTATCCTCCTCCTCCTATTTATAATCAGTATCCTTTTCCTCCTCTTTATCATCAGAATCCTCTTCCTCCTCTTTATCATCAGTATCCGTCTCCTCCTCCTATTTATCATCAGTATCCTCCTCCTCCTCCTATTTATCATCAGTATCCTTCTCCTATTTATCATCAGTATCCTCCCTCTATCATCAGTATCCTCCTCCTCCTATTTATCATCAGTATCCTTTTCCTCCTCTTTATCATCAGAATCCTCTTCCTCCTCTTTATCATCAGTATCCGTCTCCTCCTCCTACTTATCATCAGTATCCTCCTCCTCCTATTTATCATCAGTATCCTCCTCCTCTTCCTCCTATTTATCATCAGTATCCTCCTCCTCTTCCTCCTATTTATCATCAGTATCCTCCTCCTCTTCCTCCTATTTATCATAAGTATCCTACTCCTATTTATCATCAGTATGCTCCTCCTCCTATTTTTCATCAGTATCCTCCTCCTCCTATTTATCATCAGTATCCTCCCCCTCCTATTTATCATCAGTAACCTCCTCCTCCTATTTATCATCAGTAACCTCCTCCTTCTCCTATTTATCATCAGTATCCTCCTCCTATTTATCATCAGTATCCTCCTCCTTCTCCTATTTATTATCAGTATCATTCTCCTCTTCCTCCTATTTATCATCAGTATCCTCCTCTTCCTCCTATTTATCATCAGTATCCTCCTCCTCCTCCTATTTATCATCAGTATCCTCCTCCACCTCCTCCTAGTATTTATCATCCGTAACCTCCTCCTTCTCCTATTTATCATCAGTATCCTCCTCCTCTTCCTCCTCAAATTTATCACCAGTATCCTCCCTCTATTTATCATCAGTATCCTCCTCCTCCTATTTATCATCAGTATTCTTTTCCTCCTCTTTATCATCAGAGTCCTCTTCCTCCTCTTTATCATCAGTATCCGTCTCTTCCTCCTATTTATCATCAGTATCCTCCTCCTCCTATTTATCATCAGTATCCTCCTCCTCTTCCTCCTATTTATCATCAGTATCCTCCTCCTCCTCCTCCTATTTATCATCAGTATCCTCCACCTATTTAACATCAGTATACTCCTCCTATTTATCATCAGTGTCCTCCTCCTCTTCCTTCTATTTATCATTAGTATCCTCCTCTTCCTCCTATTTATCATCAGTATCCTCCTCCTCTTCCTCCTATTTATCATAAGTATTCTCCTCCTATTTATCATCAGTATGCTCCTCCTCCTATTTTTCATCAGTATCCTCCTCCTCCTCCTATTTATCATCAGTATCCTCCTCCTTCTCCTATTTATTATCAGTATCATTCTCCTCTTCCTCCTATTTATCATCAGTCTCCTCCTCTTCCTCCTATTTATCATCAGTATCCTCCTCCTTTTTATCATCAGTATCTTCCTCCTCCTCCTATTTATTATCAGTATCCTCCTCCTCCTATTTATCATCAGTATCCTCCTCCTTCTCCTCCTCCTATTTATCATCAGTATCCTCCTCCACCTCCTCCTAGTATTTATCATCCGTAACTAGACATGTGCAGGATGAAAAAATTTGTTTAGTTTAGTTTCGTTTCGATTCGTTATTTAACTTAATTCGTTTAGTTAAATTCGTTGCATTCATTACATTCGTTTTCGGAATTCGTTTCGTTTCGTATTCGAATTCGAAAAAATTCGACCGCATTCGAAAAAATTCGACCGCATTCGAAAAAAAATATCAAATTCGAAAAAATTCTACCACATTCGAAAAAAACTATCAAATTCGAAAAAATTCTACCACATTCGAAAAAAACTGTCAAATTCGAAAAAATTCTACCACATTCGAAAAAAACTATCAAATTCAAAAAAAATGTTACTACATTTGAAAAAAATATTAAATTCGAAAAAATTCTACCACATTCGAAAAAAACTGTCAAATTCGAAAAATTTCTACCACATTCGAAAAAAACTATAAAATTCGAAAAAAACAATAACTGAATTTGAAAAAGTAAACTATATATAACCATTTTGCGAAATTTGAAATTCGTATAGAATGAAATCGAATTCCAATAGAAAAGATTAGGATAGAATAGAAAGTATAAAAGAATAGCATAGAAAAACAATAGATCAGAATAGAAAAAAATATAATATATTGTATTCTAAGCTTTTCTATTTGAATTCGAATTCATTCTGTACCAAATTCCAATTTTGGAAGATGGTTAAATATATATATTATATTTTTTTTCTATTCTGTTCCATTGTTTTTCTATGCTATTCTTTTCTATTCTATTCTAAACTTTTCTATTCGAATTTGAATTAATTCTATGCGAAATTCGAATTTCGGAAGATGGCTTCTAAAATTAGAATTTCGTATAGAATGAATTTGAATAGAAAAGATTAGAATAGAAATAGAATAGACTAGAAAAACAATAGAACAGAAGAGAATAAAATATAATATATATATTTTTTTCTATTCTGTTTCATTGCTTTTCTATGCTATTCTTTTTTATTCTATTCTAAACATTTCTATTCGAATTTGAATTCATTCTATATGAAATTCGAATTTCGGAAGATGGCTTCTGAAATTCGAATTTCGTATAGAATGAATTTAAATTTGAATAGAAAAGAATAGACTAGAAAAACAATAGAACAGAACAGAATAAAATATAATATATATATTATATCTTATTATATTCTGTTCTATTGTTTTTCTAGTCTATTCTTTCTACTCTATTTTAATCTTTTCTATTCAAATTAATTTTATACGAAATTCGAATTTTGGAAGATGGTTATATATATATATATATATATATATATATATATATATATATATATATATATAAAATATTTTTTCTATTCTGTTCTATTGTTTTTCTATTATTTTCTATTATATTCTGATCTTTTCTATTTGAATTCAAATTCATTCTATACAAAATTCGAATTTCAGAAAATAGTTATATAGAAATAGAATGAAATCAAATTCTAATAGAAAAGAATAGAATAGAAAAACAATAGAACAGAATAGAAAGAAATATTTTATATATATATATAAAAATAAATAAAACCATCTTCCGAAATTGGAATTCGGTACAGAATGAATTCGAATAGAAAAGATTAGAATAGAATATTTTATATTTTTTTCTATTCCGTTCTATTGTTTTTCTATGCTATTCTTTTATATTATTTTCTGTTCTATTCTAATCTTTTCTATTTGAATTCATTCTGTACCAAATTCCAATTTCGGAAGATGTGTGTGTGTATATATATATATATATATATATATATATATATATTTTTTTTTTTTTTTTTTCTATTGTGTTCTATTGTTTTTCTGTTCTAGTCTTTTCTATTAGAATTCGATTTCATTCTATTTCATTCTGTTTCTGTATAACCATTTTCGGAAATTCAAATTTCGTATAGAATGATTTCGCATTCAAATAGAAAAGATTAGAATAAAATAGAAAAGAATAGAAAAGAATAGAAAAACAATAGACCAGCATAGAAAAAAAAAATATATATATAAATATATATACCGTATTTATCGGCATATAACACGCACTTTTTTCCCCTTAAAATCAGGGGAAAATCATGGGTGCGAGTTATACGCCGATCCCTTGCGATCCTGAGCTGACAGATCTTCAAAATCGCCGACCGCGATTTGAAAATGGCGCCGAAATACACAGAGCCGGTCCTCGGCTCTTCTCGGCCACTTTCGGCTTCACTCGAGTGCCGCCCGAACCTAGCCGAGTGTACTCGGTTAGGTTCGGATAGCTCCGCTCACAGTCACGCCCATCCCGGGTGGGACTACGAGTGGAGCCGAAAGTGAACGAGAGCCGCCGAGAAGAGCCGAGGACCGGCTCTGTGTATTTTGGCGCCGGCGGCACCATTTTCAAATCGCGGTCGGCGATTTTGAAGCTCAGGATAGCAGGGGATCACAGGATTTTCAAACTGCGAGCTGCAAGGCTGCACTGGGGCAAGGCTGCACTGGGGCAAGGCTGCACTGGGGCAAGGCTGCAATGGACACTGGGAAGGCTGCACTGACAAGGCTGCACTGACAAGGCTGCACTGACAAGACTGCACTGGGGCAAGGCTGCACTGAGAAGGCTGCAATGGTGGGCATTTAAATGTAAGTTTTTTTCCCTTAAACTTCCCTCCTAAAAGTTTTTTTTTCCTTAAAATTCCCTCCTAAACTTGGGGTGCGTGTTATACGCCAGTGCGTGTTATACGCCGATAAATACGGTAATTTTTTTGTATTATTCTCTTCTATTGTTTTTTTATGCTTTTCTTTTCTATTATTTTATATTCTATAATAGTCTTTTCAATTCAAATAGAAGAAAATATAATATATGTATATATATATATTATATTTTCTTCTATTCTGTTCTATTGTTTTTCTAGTCTATTCTTTTCTATTATTTTCTATTCTATTCTAATCTTTTATATTCAAATTTGATTTCGGTCTATATTTTAAGGAAAAAAAACTTTTAGGAGGGAAGTTGAAGGGAAAAAAACTTACATTTAAATGCCCATCAGTGCAGCCTTCTCAGTGCAGCCTTGTCAGTGCAGCCTTCCCCAGTGCAGCCTTGTCAGTGCAGCCTTGTCAGTGCAGCCATGTCAGTGCAGCCTCGTCAGTGCAGCCTCGTCAGTGCAGCCTTCCCCAGTGCAGCCTTCCCCAGTGCAGCCTACCCCAGTGCAGCCTCCCCCAGTGCAGCCTCGCCCAGTGCAGCCTTGCCCAGTGCAGCCTTCGATCCCCTGTCTTCAAAATCGCCGACAGCGATTTGAAAATGGCGCTGCCGGCGCCGAAATACACAGAGCCGGTCCTCGGCTCTTTCCGGCGGGTCTCGTTCACTTTCGGCTCCACTCGTAGTCCTGAGCGGAGCTATCCGAACCTAGCCAAGTAGGTTCGGATAGCTCCGCTCGGGACTACGAGTGGAGCCGAAAATGAACGAGAGCCGCCGGAAAGAGCCGAGGACCGGCTCTGTGTATTTTGGCGCCGGCGGCGCCATTTTCAAATCGCGGTCGGCGATTTTTGAGTTGTGCAGCTCAGGGGATCGGCGTATAACACGCACCTGCGACTTTCCCCTGATTTTAAGGGGAAAAAAGTGCGTGTTATACGCCGATAAATACGGTATATATATATATATATATATATATATATATATATATATATATATATATATATATATATATATATATATATATATATATAAAATTTTCTATTCTGTTTCATTGTTTTTCTATGCTATTCTTTTCTATTCTATTCTAAACTTTTCTATTCGAATTTGAATTCATTCTATACGAAATTCGAATTTCGGAAGATGGCTTCTGAAAGTGGAATTTCGTATAGAATGAATTCGAATTTGAATAGAAAAGATTAGAATAGAAAATAATAGACTAGACAAACAATAGAACAGAATAAAATATAATATATATAATTTTTTGTATTCTGTTCTATTGTTTTTCTAGTCTTTTCTCTTCTACTCTGTTCTAATCTTTTCTATTCAAATTCGAATTCATTTTATAAGAAATTCAAATTTCGGAAGATGGTTTTATATATATATATATATATATATATATATATATATATATATATTATACATATACATATATATATATTATACATATACACACACACACATATACATATATATATATATATATATATATATATATATATATGTATATGTGTGTGTGTGTATATGTATAATATATATATATGTATATGTATAATATATATATATATATATATATATATATATATATATAAAAACCATCTTCCGAAATTTGAATTTCTTATAATATGAATTCGAATTTGAATAGAAAAGATTAGAATAGAGTAGAAGAGAAAAGACTAGAAAAACAATAGAACAGAATAGAATAAATTATATATATTATATTTTATTCTGTTCTGTTCTATTGTTTGTCTAGTCTATTATTTTCTATTCTAATCTTTTCTATTCAAATTCGAATTCATTCTATACGAAATTCCACTTTCAGAAGCCATCTTTCGAAATTCGAATTTCGTATAGAATGAATTCAAATTCGAATAGAAAAGTTTAGAATAGAATAGAAAAGAATAACATAGAAAAACAATGAAACAGAATAGAAAATATATATATATATATATATATATATATATATATATATATATATATAAGATCTTCCAAAATTCGAATTTCATATAGACCGAAATCAAATTTGAATGTAAAAGATTAGAATAGAATAGAAAATAATAGAAAAGAATAGACTAGAAAAACAATAGAACAAAATAGAAGAAAATACAATATATATATTATATTTTCTTCTATTCTGTTCTATTGTTTTTATAGTCTATACTTTTCTATTATTTTCTGTTCTAATCTTTTCTATTCAAATTCGAATTCATTCTATACGAAATTCAAACTTCAGAAGCCATGTTCCGAAATTCGAATTTCGTATAGAATGAATTTGAATTGAAAATACTATTATAGAATATAAAATAATAGAAAAGAAAAGCATAAAAAAACATATATATATATATATATATATATATATATACATACACATATTCTATTGCTTTATTATTTTATATTCTACCTTATTGTTTTTTTTAGAAAAACGTTTTCTATTTTTTTTTTTATTTGATTATGTTTTCGAATTCGATTCGAATATGTTTTCAAATATGTTTTCGTATTCGATTCGAATATGTTTTCGAAATTCGATTCGAATATGTTTTCGAATTCGATTCGAATATGTTTTCGAATTCGATTCGAATTCGTTCGTTTTTTTTTTCGGATTCGTTTAAATTCTTTACTTTTGTCATTCGGAAATTCGGATGCATCCGAATTTCCGAATAATGAAAAATTCGTCCGAATTTCGATTCGGAACGAAACGAAATGCACATGCCTATCCGTAACCTCCTCCTTCTATTTATCATCAGTATCCTCCTCCTCCTTCTCCTATTTATCATCAGTATCCTCCTCCTCTTCCTCCTCAAATTTATCACCAGTATCCTCCTCCTATTTATCATCAGTATCCTCCTCCTCTTCCTTTTTTTTTATCATCAGTATCCTCCTCCTCCTATTTATCATCAGTATCCTCCTCAGCCTCCTATTTATCATCAGTATCCTCCTCATCTTCCTTCTATTTATCATCAGTATCCTCCTCCTCCTCCTGTTTATCATCAGTATCTTCCTCCTCCTCCTTCTATTTATCATTAGTATCCTCCTCTTCCTCCTATTTATCATCAGTATCCTCCTCCTCTTCCTCCTATTTATCATAAGTATGCTCCTCCTCCTATTTTTCATCAGTATCCTCCTCCTCCTATTTATCATCAGTATCCTCCTCCTCCTATTTATCATCAGTAACCTCCTCCTTCTCCTATTTATCATCAGTATCCTCCTCCTATTTATCATCAGTATCCTCCTCCTTCTCCTATTTATTATCAGTATCATTCTCCTCTTCCTCCTATTTATCATCAGTATCCTCCTCTTCCTCCTATTTATCATCAGTATCCTCCTTTTTATCATCAGTATCTTCCTCCTCCTCCTATTTATTATCAGTATCCTCCTCCTCCTATTTATCATCAGTATCCTCCTCCTTCTCCTCCTCCTATTTATCATCAGTATCCTCCTCCACCTCCTCCTAGTATTTATCATCCGTAACCTCCTCCTTCTCCTATTTATCATCAGTATCCTCCTCCTCCTTCTCCTATTTATCATCAGTATCCTCCTCCTCTTCCTCCTCAAATTTATCACCAGTATCCTCCTCAAATTTATCACCAGTATCCTCCTCCTATTTATCATCAGTATCCTCCTCCTATTTATCATCAGTATCCTCCTCCTCTTCCTTTTTTTTTATCATCAGTATCCTCCTCCTCCTATTTATCATCAGTATCCTCCTCAGCCTCCTATTTATCATCAGTATCCTCCTCATCTTCCTCCTATTTATCATCAGTATCCTCCTCCTCCTCCTGTTTATCATCAGTATCTTCCTCCTCCTCCTCCAATTTATCATCGGTATCCTCCTCCTCTTCCTCCTATTTATCATCAATATCCTCCTCCTATTTATCATCAGTTTCCTACTCCTCCTCCTATTCATCATCAGTATCCCCCTCCTCCAATTTATCATCAGTATCCTCCTCCTCCTATTCATCATTAGTATCCTCCTCCTCTTCCTCCTATTTATCATTAGTATCCTCCTCCTCCTATTTATCATCAGTATCCTCCTTCTATTTATCAGCAGCATCCTCCTCCTCCTATTAATCATCAGTATCCTCCTCCTCTTTCTCCTATTTATCATCAGTATACTCCTCCTCCTCCTACTTCTATTTATCATCAGTATCCTCCTCCTCCTCCTATTTATCATCAGTATCCTCCTCCTCCTATTTATCATCAGTATCCTCCTCTTCCTCCAATTTATCATCAGTATCCTCCTCCTCCTCCTATTTATCATCAGTATCCCCCTCCTCCTCCTATTTATCATCAGTATCCTCCTCCTCCTATTTAGCATCAGTATCCTCCTCCTATTTAGCATCAGTATCCTCCTCCTCTTCCTCCTATTTATCATCAGTATCCTCCTCCTCCTCCTATTTATCATCAGTATCCTCCTCCTATTTATCATCAGTATATTCCTCCTCCTATTTATCATCAGTATCCTCCTCCTTCTCCTCCTATTGATCATCAGTATCCTCCTCCTCCTATTAATCATCAGTATCCTCCTCCTCTTCCTCCTATTTATCATCAGTATACTCCTCCTCCTCCTCCTACTACTATTTATCATCAGTATCCTCCTCCTCCTCCTATTTAGCATCAGTATCCTCCTCCTCTTCCTCCTATTTATCATCAGTATCCTCCTCCTCCTCCTATTTATCATCAGTATCCTCCTCCTCCTCCTATTTATCATCAGTATCCTCCTCCTATTTATCATCAGTATATTCCTCCTCCTATTTATCATCAGTATCTTCCTCCTTCTCCTCCTATTGATCATCAGTATCCTCCTCCTCCTATTTATTATCAGTATCCTCCTCCTCCTATTATCATCAATATCCTCCTCCTCCTCCTCCTATTTATCATCAGTATCTTCCTCCTCCTCCTATTTATCATTAGTATCCTCCTCCTCCTCCTCCTATTTATCATCAGTATCCTATAACAGCACCGCCAATGATGCCACAGGTTACTCTCCCTATAGTTTGATGTTTGGACCATAGGCTAGTAGACTTGGCCTTCGGCACATCCCTCGACCATACCTCAGCAACCTTCCACATCGGGTACGTGGATCGCCTGCAGAGATGTCTAAAAACCGCCTATGATAAGGCTCAAGCTGCCTCATATACCTGAGGACAGAGGAACAAAATAAACTTTGACCTCAGGGTACGAGTGCAGGACCTACAGCCGGATGACAAGGTACTGCTGAGAAACCTGGATGTCCCTGGAAAGCACAAGTTGGCTAACTGCTGAAAGTCACAGCCTTATGTCATTTGCAAGCATCTGCCAGGACACCCAGTATATCGAATCCGGCCAGAGGGAAGCACAGGCCTGCTGAAGACTTGGCATTACAATCATCTGTTGCCTCTGTCAGAAGCAGTTCATGTGCCACCACAGCCAGATTTACAGTCCACACCCACGGCCTCTCAAAGATCCCGACCAGTGACTAGATCTCACTCTGTCCCCCTTGCTGAAGATGAAAACAGCGAGGATGAAGAGAAAGATTGTCTGTGGCCATCTCAAATGCCAGGGCCTGCCACCCCCCCCCCTTTCTTCTCCTCCCAAGGTGACTGAAGTGACTCTCAGGCCAGAGGCTCCTGAGTTTGTATCTCAAAGTCCACCTTTTGAAGAGTTAGAAGACCCTCAATCTTCCCTGCTGACAAGAGACCCCTAAGACTTTCCATCCTTCATTGAGGAAGCTGAAGCTGATCTGCAGGAAGAAGAAGAGACCAGTGTGCCTGTAACCCCAGAACCTAAAGAACAGCGAGAGCGAAGGGTTATTCACCCACCCAAAAGACTAACATATGATACTTTGGATGAAAGCTCTGAGGAGGTCGTTCTCATTGCAAAAAAGGCTCAGCCCTTCCTTCTCTGAGCTAGCCACTCTATTTTCGGATAATTGCCAGCTCCTATCTCTCCACAGTTTCTCAGCTGTTGATGATATCCTACTCGTCAGTCCTGCCTACTTAAGCCGTCCAGTCCAGAGGATCTCTGCCTTCGCCTTGGTCAACATCACAGAAACAATCTCCTGCGATCCTGTTCAAGACTTGCTTTGCTGACATCCCTTCTGGCTCCAGATCCTGCTTGCTGTTCCACTACATTGATCCCTGACTTCTGGCTTGGCTGACTATCCATTCCGGTTACTGAACTTTGGTTATGTTTTGACTACGTTTGTTATTTTTACTTTTATTATTAAACAAGTGTGATTTAACTGTACTTCTGTCCCGGCCTGATTTCTTGGTTTCTGACGCTCACCCCCTGGCACATCTAGCTGGGCCATTCCAGTTAAGGTGGCCTATAGGCAGGACAACCTCCCCTCCTATGCTAATTGGTGGGATGTTCCTCTGCCAGAGTTTTATGCAGATGTAAGTTATATGGTTTCCTGTGCACACTAACCTGTTTTTTTTCAGTGTGTATATCAAAAGCATGTAAAAGGTCATAGACTCTTTACCTCCTTTGGCGGATCAAAGGTTCTTTGGTGGGGGGAGTGTGTAGCGGGGGCTATTCTATCACCCGTGGTCCCGCACCTCCCGCCATTCCTGCCAGCGACCACTGGACTGAATAGACACTGACACAGGCACTCACTGAGGGAGAGCACGCCTGTCAGGCCCTGTGGGGGATTTCTCCCCCTCCTTCTCCTCTTCCTGTGTTCCTATTGGCAGGGAGAGGGAGCCAATCAAGCAGCAGCAGAGGTCCATGGCCCACAATATAGCCCCATTGATTTCTACAGGGGGTGGAACTACCAAGCCCAGCCTGCTTTGCAAGAAGGGGGGACTAGCTAAAGACTTAAGCTTGTTGGTCTGAGGAGAGATCACCATGAGGCAGGGAGGTGAACGGAGGTGTGAGGAGAGACTACAGGCACCCACTGAAGAACCATGCAAAGAAGGTTCCAGAGACCATCCAGAGATGGTTGAAGATGGATGTACCTTCTGTACCACCTAATATCTCTATTTTTTATGGAATATCTCTTAAATTATGTGAGATCTAAAGTTAAAACCACTTGATCTTACCGGATCTAATGAATATCTAGCCTAAATGATTTTTGGTCAGAAAATTGCATGTGGGGGGGCCAACCCGTCCTTATGTACCACCTAATATCTCTATTATTATGTGGAATATCTCCAAAATTATGTGAGATCTAACGTTAAAACCACTTGATCTTACCGGATCTAACGAATATCTATTAGCCTGAATGATTTTTGGCCAGAAAATTTGATAAGGGGGGCTAACCCGTCCATATGTACCACCTAATATCTCTTATTTGATGTGGAATATCTCTGAAATGATGTGAGATCTAATGTTAAAACCACTTGATCTTACCGGATCTAACGAATATCTATTAGCCTGAATGATTTTTGGCCAGACAATTTGATAAGCCCCCCTCATTAATCACTTAATAAGTCTCTAACTATGTGAGATCTAACATTAAAACCACTTGATCTTACCGGATCTAACAAATAGCCCCCAAAATAGCTAACGTTTTGGTCAATTTTTTGATAAGGGGGGGGCTGATGACGGGTTAGCCCCCCAGCAAATAACTATTAATATTGCTTCTTCTGTGTGAGATCTAATGCAAACAACGGTTGATCTAATCTGATCTAACAAAGATCTAACAAACTGCATAAGATTTTTTCAAAAATTTTAATATGGGGGGGCTAACCCAGCAGAGGTTACATATTCCTATGTGCTAGTGCAGTGTTCATTTTGACATCAAATTTCAATTTAGTTTTAGTCATAGTCTTTTGACTAAAATGCCATTTTACTTTTAGTCACATTTTAGTCATCTCAATTGTTTTAGTCGTATTTTAGTCGACAAAAATATAATTAAATTTAGTCTACGAAAATATTTTAGTCAACAAAATTAACACTGACGGATACATAGGATAACACTATTTAGCTTCTAGGAGCAGGAAAAAAATGCTAATATCTCCTAATCTAGGAGCTTAAAAAAATGCTAGTGTGCATGAAGCCTGAAAGAGAAGCTCGGGAGTATATAAAAAAATCATACTCGTCTATATGACTGCAGCACCGGTCCAGGCTGCAGGTGTTCATCCACCGGCTCCACCCTGAAAAATGAGTGATCAAAGACCACTGATTGATCAGTTTTTGGGATCCAGTCTGCAGAGAGCCTGTGACTGTCAGTCGCCGCTTTCTGGAGTACTGGGCTGTGGAGGAGGCGGGAGCCACTGGCTCAGTCCAGGCACCTAGGATTCCGACCATATGGTCGGGTTTTTTTCAGAGCCTGGATTGGCTCTGTGACGTCAGCTGACAGTGGGCTTTATGTCCGCCCAACACCTAAAAAATTAGGTGTTGGGCAGACATAAATCCACAAAGCTTTACCACAGGGATAAGTAACTATATTTAAGCCACGTAACTGTCATTTTCAATACTTATTGGACTAAAAATAACTGTCACTTTAAAAAAAAACAAACAAAAAAAAAAAAAACTATCTTTATCTTGTTGTGTTAGGTTTGTGAACTGTCTATATAGAATGTTGTTTAGTGAACTTAGATTGAGTTAAGAAGAGATTCTAGAGAAGAGATACTATATGGCAGAGGTCCCCAACCACCTGGCTGTGGACCAGTGGCAGTCCGTGGCCTGTTGGGGGCCAGGCCACACGGCAGGGGTGGGCAGCGGGCTAGCGAGTGAGGTTTAAATTGTATTTGTGGCACACTACCCCCACCTTCCCCATCAGCACACTGTCCCCTCATCCCATCTCGGACTGACACCCCCTGACACCCCCTGCTGTCCGTAAACAGGTACCTCAGACCACAGAACTACAGTAAGTTCTGATGAGCTGCATTTCTAAGTTTGACGCTTTTTCTTCAAGCCAAACCCAAACACTTTAGCGGCGCACAGCAAATTTTTTTTTTAATATACATTATAGGATTGTAACAGACCTGGGACACCTCTGGGCACTCCAAAGAGAATAGAAGATAGAGAAAGAAACACATAGTGTCCCCTCACCCTCTTGTCAGGCCCTGTTCCGAGCCACATTCTTGTCTGAATAATGTGTCCAGGGTTCAGGTGGACCTAAACCCGGACACATGATTCAAAACCCAGACTGACCGGATGAATCCCAGACAGGTGGCCACCCCTATGTGCTTCCCATCAAACTGTTTATAATGCAGCACCCAGTGTATTATGTATGAAGAATGGGGAATAACTCAGCGATAGAAAAGAAATCATGTCCAACTATGTGAGTACATGTCAGCCTGGCCTGTTTGTGTGTGCTGCTTGGGGGAGGGGGGGATAGTAATACAGACGGAGGCTGGGGCTCTCCACTAGTGGGATTACATGTTCTAGAATTCCCTGTATGGCAGTGTACATAGCTGAATAAACGCATCCCTCAATCTTCCATTCATTTCTTTAGCACTAGTTTTTCTTGTTGTTTGTTCAAGTGTCCGTATTTATCGGGTCTTTTCACTAATATGTGAAGAGACGTGAATTGTCAGAAAAATTGCAAAATCTAAGCCAAAGTGGCTGAAGTAGAAAAAAAACAAAAAATCAGCTCTCATTGAAATACCGTATTTATCGGCGTATAACACGCACCCCAAGTTTAGGAGAGAATTTTAAGGAAAAAAACTTTTAGGAGGACAAGTTTAACCCCCCTGGCGGTATTCCCGAGTCTGGCTCGGGGTGAGAATTTAGTACCAAAAGCGGTAACCCCGAGCCAGACTCGGGACCGCATCGCTGGATCCTGGAAGACGCGACTCACCTTGTCTCCGGGATCCCGCGATGTTCTCCCGCTGTGTTCGGCGGCCGGATCTTCCGCCCGATCCACTGTGTGCCCTGGGTTCCGTTCCCTGCGAGCGTAGCGACGCAAGGGGTGGAACCAGCGGCAAATTCAAAATGTATAAAGCACAAACACACTGACACATTGTAATCCTATTGGATTACATTACAAAATATAATAAATATTAAAAAAATTGACCTCAGATTGCCCCCCAGTGCTTTGTCCAGTGCCCCTGCCTGCAGTTTTACTGTACTTTGTGTCTGGAAACTGCAGAGCGACCATGGCATCCAAAAAGCGCGCTTCAACATCAAAAGCGACATATGACCTGCTGGAAAACAGCGACAGCGAGACAGAATCGCTTGCAGATGTGAGTGATAGCGAATCATGGGGAAGTTCGTCATCAGGCACGGAAAGCGATTTCAGCGATGATCCTGCGACTTTGCCCAGCGATGTGCGGACTTGGTGCTCGATTGATTGCGGTACGGAGCACACAGCACCCCCAAGATTCCCGTTTACCGGAGCGCCTGGTATAAAAGTGGAGGTTGAAGATGACAGCCCCTTGGGATACCTCCAACTCTTTTTGACTGATGAGGTCATAGAAATAATTGTTACAGAGACCAATCGGTACCAGGAACAACAAGCTGCTATATCGCAGAGGTTTTCAAGGAGCAGAAAATGGGAACCAGTGACCAAGGAGGACATCTGGAAGTTTCTGGGCCTAATTATTCTCCAGGGAGTGGTGGGGAAACCCCTGCAAAAGTGGTACTGGACAACCAACAAAATATTAGCCACTCCTTTTTTTGGCACCATAATGTCGGAATACAAATTTTCACTCATAATGAAATATCTGCATTTTCAAAATAATGACGAATTTGATGAGACTTCTCATCCAGCTCCAAAACTGAAAAAAATTTGGGACTTATATCAAATTATTCAGAAAAATTTCCAGCAGACCTATATACCAGACAGAGACGTCAGTATCGACGAAAGTTTTATGGCCTACAAAGGAAGACTTAGCTGGATACAGTACATAGCGTCTAAGAGAGCGCGATTCGGCATAAAATCATTCATGCTCTGTGAAGCCAGCACTGGTTATATATGGAATTCGGTCCTTTACACCGGGAAAGGGACGAAATTCCACGACAGATTCAGTCAATATGGAATGGCAACCGCTTCTGTTCTCACTTTGATTGAGCCATTGTTGAATCAGGGGTACTGTGTAACCACCGATAATTTTTATACTTCTCCAGAACTCTATGAGTTCCTTCTACAACACAAGACAGATGCTTACGGGACTGTTAGAGCTAACTGGCGTGACATGCCACCAACCTTTGCCAAAAAAAAGCTCAAGGCAGGAGAAATAGTTGCCTGGCAAAAAGGCAAAATGATGGCACTAAGATGGCGAGATAAAAAAGATGTGTGCCTAATGAGTACCATTCACAACACCTCTACTGTCATGGTACGTACAAAAGTTGGAAAAGATGTTATGAAACCTCAACTCGTAATGGACTACAACAACACAATGGGAGGTGTTGACAGAGCTGACCAGGCCATGACTTTTTACCCTGCTATGAGAAAGCAACAAAAAAATATTATAAAAAAATCTTCAGGCATCTTCTTGAACAGTGCCTGTGGAACGCTTTCATTCTTCTAAAAAAAAAAAAAGAGTGACAGGCCTGTGATTCATGCAGACTTCGTTTGGAAAGTTGCAGAACTCATATTTCTGAAGCACCAAACACCAACCACTGTAAATCGATCTGGACGTCGTGCTGCTGGCGTTGTGAACCCGGAACGTCTGACAGGTCGACACTTTGTGGACCACATTCCACCAACAGAAAAGAAGGCAGCACCCACAAGGATGTGTGTGGTTTGCTGCTCTAAACGTGACGACACAGGAAGGAAAGTCAGAAAAGAAACCCGGTTCTACTGTCCTGACTGTGACGTCGGACTTTGCGCTGTACCCTGTTTTAAAATTTACCATACCCGAGACGTTTACTAAAAGCAATATGACTACTAATATTGCACTCTTGTTTGGCCAAAAAAAATGTCAGTGTTTTTGATTTATATTATTTACTAAAATTTATTGAATAAAAAGTATTATTACCATTATATTATTATTTGTTATTATTTATAGTTATTTATTATATTATAATTTATGATTTTGTGTTTCAAACTTTATCATACCCAGGATGTATACTAGACTCTTGTTTGGACAGATTTCAGTGAGTTATTCCTAAGAATTACAGGCCTACAATATAAAACGCCACATTTCCATGCAAAAATAATGGTACCGCTTTCAGCACCTAAAATCTGAAATAATCATACCGCCAGGGAGGTTAAGGAAAAAAACTTACATTAAAATGCCCATCAATGCAGCCTCATCAGTGTTCATCTGCAGCCTTGTTAGTGTCATTGCAGCCTTTTCAGTGTCAGTGCAGCCTTGACCCAGTGTCCATTGCAGCCTTGTCAGTGCAGCTTTGCCCCAGTGGTCAGTGCAGCCTTGCCCCCAGTGTCCATGCTTGCCCCCAGTGTCCATGATCGCCACCGACATAGCTGCATTTAGTTTTAAATATGGTGCCGCGTAGTTCGGAGAGACTCGGCGGAGCTGAACGAGCGCCGCCGAAATCACAGTGAGCCGAAATACACATAGTCGAGTGTATTCAGCTCTTTCCGGCGCCGCTCACAATCCCGCCCAGTCCCGCCCTATGATGGACATAAGGTGCCCAGGTCCAATGGCGGTACTGGGCATGACTGAGCGGCGCCGGAAAGAGCCGAATACACTCGACTATGTGTATCTCGGCTCACTGTGATTTCGGCTGCGCTCGTTTAGCTCCGCCGAGTCCCTCCGAACTCCGTGGTGCCATATTTAAAACAACACGCTATGTGAATGTCGGCGGCGATCGCTGCCGATAGTTCACAATTAGCGGGGATCGGCATATAACACGCACCCACGATTTTCCCCTGATTTCCCCCTGGGGAAAAAAGTGTGTGTTATACGCCGATAAATACGGTATTTTTAGTTCAGCTTTTTTGGCCCGATATTTGAATAAAATTAATACATAACACTGGATTACATCTTAGTTATTTTTTTTTTATTAGGGTGAACATTTAACAAAACATAAAAAGAGCATTTATTATATAAAAAAGAACAGTCTCAAAAACAATAAAAACTATACAAAAAAAAAAAAAAAAAAAAAAAAAAAAACACAAAACAAAAATTGCAGTAATATGCAATAATAAGCGATACTATGTGAAACAGTGATAAAGTGCACTAATTCAAAAAGCTAAACAGCAAAAAGACAAATATGCATAAATGACTATCCCTAATTAACCACTTCGCTACCCGGCCATAGACAAATGACGTCCACAGATGGGATCTCCCATCCTGGGTGGACGTCATATGACGGCCTGGGCTTCCTGGCGGCCTAGGGGGCGCGCGCACCCGCCGTGTTGCTCGGGACCCGATGCGTGTGCCCGGGGACCGCGATGTCCGCCGGGCACCTGCGATTGCCTGTTAACCGGGCCGGACCGTGGATCTGTGTAAAAACTATTACTAGTAAAAAAAAAAAAAATATTTAAAAAAAAAAAAAAAAAAAAATTTATGCCATAAATCTATCCCGTATTTTGTAGACGCTATAACTTTTGCTCAAACCAATCAATATAGGCTTATTGCGATTTTTTTTACCAAAAATATGTAGAAGAATACGTATCGGCCGAAACTGAGCAAAAAATTAGTTTTTTTTTTTTAAAAATTGGGATATTTATTATAGCAAAAAGTAAAAAATATTGTGGTTTTTTCAAAATTGTCACTCTTGTTTATAGCGCAAAAAATAAAAGTCGCAGAGGTGATCAAATACCACCAAAAGAAAGCTCTATTTGTGGG
Organism: Aquarana catesbeiana; assembly: GCF_042186555.1. NCBI lineage: Eukaryota > Metazoa > Chordata > Amphibia > Anura > Ranidae > Aquarana > Aquarana catesbeiana. The sequence continues at coordinate 109,020,417 of NC_133329.1, read as the reverse complement.
TAAAAAAGGACGTCAATTTTTTTTGGGTATAGCATCGCACGACCACGCAATTGTCGTTTAAAATGCGACAGCGCTGAAAACTAAAAATTGGCCTGGGAAGGAAGGGGGTGAAAATGCCCTGTATTGAACCGGTTAAAGAAAAAACAAAAAAAACAATACAATAATATGTGAAACAGTGATAAAAGTGCTCAAATCAAAAGCAGGTATTCATCTGAATTTAAATAAAAAAACAATAAAATAAGTCCCAAATAATATAGCTCATGTGCATCAAAACGTGATGAGATGTGAAGATTACGTGCTCAAAAAACAGTTCTTGAAAGCTTTGAACACAATTGTTCCCGCCATCCAGGCATTCACCTGGAGTATGCCCTAGCAGCTCACCATAGGGGGGCGCACGGGTGCCGGCCCCCTGGCAGTCCACTCAGCTGTGTTAGGAAAGCGAATGACTATTCGCTTTCCTAACACTGAACCACCTCTCTGCCAATCAGGTGCTCGGGTCTGTTACCTGTCACCTGATTGGCTGAAACGACAGGCACCGCTATTGGACGCCTATGGAGGAGAGGACGGGAGATGAGGCAGGAGAGGAGATGCATGAAGGACCCCGCTCGTCGCCATCACCCGATGCCCCACAGACACAGGGTAAGTGCCAGGCAGAGGGCGAGTGGGCGCGGGGCACATTGGCAGCATTTGATGGGCACACTGGCAGCATATGATGGGCAGTTGGGCACACTGGCATTTGATGGGCAGTTGGGCACACTGGCAGTGTTTGATGGGCACACTTGCAGCATATGATGGGCAGTTGGGCACACTGGCAGCATATGATGGGCACACTGGCAGCGTTTGATGGGCACACTGGCAGCGTTTGATGTTTTTTTTTGTTTGCGTCCCCCCCCCCCCCCCCCAAAATATTGAGCACCAGCCGCCACTGCCTTAAACAAAGACCACAACAGGTCTAGTGGTGCTTTGGTATACAAATCCTTAATGGCAGATCACGTTCCACTCTCCTCTCCTCACCTGCATCGAAATCCACAGCTGGTCTGACAAGGCTTTAATATATGGATCCTTTATGGAAAAATCACATTCCATTCCACTCTCCTCTCCTAAAAGCACCACTAGACCTGTTGTGGTCTTTGTTTAAGGAGAGCTGCTAGCATATAAGGAAAAATAAAACATTCCAAATTGTGCTCCACCAATGGGATATTAGGGTTAGTCACTCCTTGATTTCTGCCGCTCTGAATTCCATATCAGATCTCATGGATACCACTCACCTCTGCACACCACGCCCCAGCACCAATTAAAGAAAAACCTTACACACAGCAGGGAGCAATGATTAAAAATTCATCCAAAGTGACCCCCTGTGGTGTGATGACTATTACACAACATAACTGAACCAGAACTTGCAGCAGACTTGCAGAATGTTTGCAAAGAAAGTTGTCCTGGAGTCATGCAATGCAGACTTGCTGCAATTGTGCAACAAACTTGTGAAGCTTGGCAAGTCTAGCAAGCATAGGTGTGCGGACCCTTTTGCATTAGGGTGTGCACCCCAAAGCTCAAACACACGTGTGCGCACATAAATATATATGTATAGCAGAGCCAATCAGAAATTCTTCCCACCTCCCCACTGTCAGGTCACCTGAGAGCAGGTGACAGATGCACTCCATAGGAGTCGGAAGTGCACCGCTAAGATCGTTGACCCTAGCACTGACTGCTGCGGATAGTACCCAGGGAGGTTCAGAAAGCAGGTCTACTGGATCACTAACGCAGATCTCAGTGGGAGCTATAGCATAGATTCCCCAGGGCGCGGAGTCTAAGAGCCAGCAGGGATTCACCAGAGCCTCTAGTGGTGATGGTGGACTGGGCTGCAGTCTGGCTCCAGATCGCGGCCCCCAGGGTCTCACAGCTCACGCTCACAGTAGACTACAGAAGAAAGGAAGCAGCAGGGATAGTAAAGGGATAAGGCAGAGGTCAGGGCAACTAGCAGACAGGAACCACAGAGTACACGCCAAAGGTTCAGGGTCACAGGCAAACATGGATAGTCAGGGACACCGCAAAAGGTCAGGGTCACGAGCAGATAGGAATAGTCGGGAACACGCCAAGGTCAGTAACAGAGGCAAACAGGAAGCCACACACACACACAATGGTTGATCAGCAAGGTTGGCTTGCAATGCCCAGGTTAATATAGTGTTCCTAATTAGAAGCTGGGGTGGAGCTATGCTGAGGGAAAGTTATTTAAACAGTCAGGTGAGGGTGACTGGTCTCTAAAGAAACACATGGAGGAGGTAAGCTGACAGACACACATCACTGCATAACCATGACACCCACCAGCACAATAAAGGAGAAGTAAGGAAGAACTTCTCTTATGGCAGAGCCAGTAAGAGGGAGATCTTTCCCATCTCACTGCCAGCCCACAGAGCTATAATGCTACTGCACACGGGATGATTAGGGTGTGCCCAGGCACACCCAGCACAACCTGTGCGCACGCTCAGACCCCATTCACACAGGGGCAACACGACTTGCAGATCGCCTCAGCGAGGCGACCTGCAAACGAATGCCCGGGCGACTTGCAAAACGACTTCTGCATAGAAGTCTATGCAAGTCGCCCCCGAAGTCGTACAGGAACCTTTTTCTAAGTCGGAGCGACTTGTGTCGCTCCCCTTAGAACGGCTCCATAGTACAGAACGGGAGGCGACTTGTCAGGCGACTAGGTCGCCTGACAAGTCGTCCCTGTGTGAATGGGGTCTCATGCTAGCAAGAGCTTAGCAAGTCATTTTCAAACTTGCAGCAAATTACTTGCTATCTGGGTAGCTCATTATGAAATACTTATCCTAAAACGAAGCTGTTGCAGCGGTCCCTCCACATCGCTAAGACGGCTGACATTTTCCCTGGAGTTTCTTCCGGGTTCGCGAGCTCCGGCGCTGTGATTGGCCAGAGCCACGATGATATCACTCCAGCGCATGCGCATTGCAGCCGCTGTTCACGGCTCAGGCTGGCAAGGAACGGCACCTGTGGGCCGTTCCTTTAGAGAACATGCGCCAGTGGCTGCATGCAATGTAAACATCTCCTAAACTGTACAGGTTTAGGAGATATTTTTGCTACCTATAGGTAGGCCTTATTATAGGCTTAAAAATAAATATAAATGCAGCTCTATGTGTTATAAAGAATGAGGTGGTAAACTATCACCCTGTATATAGATGCTCTAAAATCAATAAATGGTCTTCATATATTCAGGGTCCTGATTTTAGAGCATCATCCACATATGTTTCCCTTTTTCTTCACAAGAAATACCACGCTTCATTTGTACTCTGAGTCAATCTGTGATAGTGTAACAAAGGAACAAAAAGCAACAAAAACATAGACCTGAGTTGTGCCCTGGTCAAGTGGTCAGTATGCCTGAAAGGGGGCATACCCAAGTATGAATTGAAATAAAATGAAAAAGAAAAGAAAAAGGGAATGGGTGGGTGGGACACAAGATCCTACGACCACAAGAAGGAGAAGGAGGGCAGGCTTTATGCAGCCTGACTCCTCCTACAATAACAGGCTGACCTGCGGTCAGCCTTACACTTGTACTCGGAGTCAATCTGTGATAGTGTAACAAAGGAACAAAAAGCAACAAAAACATAGACCTGAGTTGTGCCCTGGTCAAGTGGTCAGTATGCCTGAAAGGGGGCAAAAAAGACCAGTAGGATGAATATGATGCCAAATTATAGCCCACTGAAATAACGTATAAACTATCAAATTACAACCGCTTATGGTATCTCAAAAAGTGGCTCTGGGCCAAACCCAGAGAAACAAGACGACCTCCACCTACCCAAACGGGCCGGGGTCCCTGGCACAAATACACCGAACCTGCTCCTATCACTTATGACCCAAACCGGGTATAAGCCTGCCCTGAGCACCGAGCTGGTACCAAACATGAAGGAGACCATAAGAATGTGATAGATACCACACGGAAAAAATGACCCATGATGAGAAGTCCGCTGATCACAGCAGGAGGGCTACTCTTCAAGAACCCTGAGGATTGCTTATAGAATGCGCAGCAAATAAAGAAAGTCTGTCGGGGTTTCCAACAACATGAAATGCTGAGTCCAACCAGATACGCCCTGACAATGTCATGCCGATATGAGATAAAAGGGGCAAAAACCGAACCAAGTAGGAAGCCTACTGATCCTGACCTAGAGACTGAGAAAATTCAGAATCCACTAACCCCCTGAGCCTGTAAAAGCTGCTGGAGCTGCCATGCTGACTTACCATAGTTTCATGCTTCTGCCAACCCTAGCCAAAAGCAACTAGGAAATAAAAGGTTGTGTGCATACAAGAGGGAAAAACCAGACCCCTGGGTAACCTACTCCGCGTAAGTGACATGCCACTGGGACAGCAACATGAACTACGAAAGAACGTGAGCATGCTGAGAACCTGCGCCAGGAACGTAAGCTGCGTGAAAGAATGAAACACATGTACAATGCAAGCTATGAACCGTGAGCAGCCTAAGCACTGAAGCTGCAAGAAACCGCAAACTACATGAAAAACCCCGGTAGCACGAGAACGTGAATTGATGAACAGCGTGAGAAACATGAGAACGAGAGTAACCTTGGGAAAACATGAGAAAACCTAGAAGAACGAGAGAAACATAAAAGTGAGATTATCATAGAAACAACAAATTGCAAAAGACACGTAAAATGCATGAGACACGTATATAGCATGAGACATGTATATAGCATGAGACACGTAAATTGCATGAGACACGTAAATTGCATAAGAGACGTGAGTTTTTATGAAACATAAACAGCGTAAGAACAGATGAGGAGACTTGCCACCGAACAAGCCAATTAAAAACGATCACCTCAATCTGTCAACCCATAGACGTGATGGGTAATCTGCAGTGTTAGAACATGAACAACCCAGCTGATTGACAGCAACCAAATAACATTACGTACAACCAGCCCCAAGACAAAACACCCCTGGTACCTGACAATGATGATGTGGGTGTAGGAATGGCAAGACCAATAGCGCAAGAATGTGAACCTAATGATGACACCCCCCTACTGTATGCAGTGAGTGAGCCCGAGCAACCTGCAGCGCCTGGACAGGAAATTAAAAACGAACACTCAGGGCTAAGATACCCGCAGACCGTGGTGGGTAGAAGTAAATGTGTAATGGTGAACGTGCACGTATGGAAAACAGGCGAGAAGATTGTGGGACAACAATCAATTAAAAACGAAACCTCAGCCTGTACAGATCTGTAGACGTGACAGACCCTGAATGTGAGCACTAGCTAACGGAAATGCAGCGAACGAAAAGCTGTGACAAACATATGACATAAACGTAAAATACATGGGAAACCGAGAGAAGCCTGGGAAAACGAGAATCAAAGGAAAAACGTGAGAATCAAACGTGAGCACCAAGGGAAAAAACGTGAAAAGATGAGAAAATTAAGAAAAACATGAGGAATGTAAGAAAACATGAAAAGGCACAAGAAGTGACACATTGCACGAGAAACCGTAATTGCATGAAAACACTGTGAAAATTGCATGAAAACACTGTAAAAAATTGCATGAAACACTGTAAACTGCATGAAAACACTGTGAAACAAATGACAGACCATGACATAAAAAACACATGACATGAAACGTAATAGACCTGTGAAAATAAGAAAAAAACATGGAAAAAAACGAGAGAAGCATGGGAAAACGAGAGAAGCACCCGAAAGCAACATGGAAAAACGTGAGAACATGGGAAGACGTGAGAAACATGGGAAGACGTGAGAAACATGGGAAGACGTGAGAAACATGGGAAGACGTGAGTATGAACAAATGTGAGAGGCATGGGAAAACGTGGGAAGCGTAAGAAACATGGAAAACGTGAGAACCAAGAGAAAACGTGAGAACCATGTAAGACGTGAGAAACATGGGAAAACATGAGAAATATAAGAAACATGAATAGGCATGAGAAGTGACAAATTACATAAGAAATCGAACATTTCATGAGAACACCGTAAATTACATGAGAACCATAAATTGCATGAGAAACGTAAATAGCATGAGAAACGTAAATAGCATGAGAAAACGTAAATAGCATGAGAACCCGTACCAAGGCATGAGAGATTGAAAAATGCATGAGAAACCGTAATTTAATAAAACCGTGAAATGCATTAAAAACGTGTAAAATGCATGAGAAACCGTCATTTTTAATGAAACCGTAAAAAATGCATGAGAACCCATAAATTATATGAGAAACCATAAATCGCATGAGAAACCGTAAAATGCACGATAACAGTAAAATGCATGCGAAACTAACATGCATGAGAACCGTAAATAGCATGAAAACCGTAAAATGAATAAGAAATCGTAAATCGCATGAAACCATAAAATGCATGAGAAACCGTAAATTTAAATCGTAAAATGAATGAGAAAACCGTAAAATGCATGAGAAACTGTAAATCGCATGAAAAACCAAAAATTACATGAGAAATCGTAAATTGCATGCCCCCAAAGGACCCCCACAGAAAATAATGAGATGACAGGCAATGAGCAAGAGTCATGACAACCCCACAGCCTGAATTAACCCCTGAACTCTGTGCTAACACATGCGTAGCATGAGGTAACCGGGTGCTAGCAACATGGCCCCATGCAGGTGAAAAGGCAGCATCCGCAGGCTGCCCTGTCTGCAACTGTACCATAGACACCCCCAACCGCACCAAAACATTAAATACCTTGCAACAAACAGCTGAACCCCTTCCCCCACAGCGTGAGTACCGGGATGCCGGCTCCCACGTGGAGCTGGATCTGCACAGGGAGAGGAGCAGACAGGTGGCCGATTACCCCCACATCAGCATCGGAAGGAGCGGACAGGCAGCCCCGGAGCAGCACACACCCGGAGCCCACTGACACAACCCATGTGCAGTAGTACAAAGCACGGATGCTGGAGCTGATAGTAAGTGCTCAGTCCTGTATGCGATCAGACAGAATACACAATACCTGGTTGGCGGTATCACTGGTGGTGTACCTGGGCGGGTGTGCGGTGTATACAAGCAGACTCGGATCGCAGCGCCCCGGGAGTCTTCCGTATCTTTTGGCCATAAGGAGACAGAGCATCCCACTCTCTCTCTCCTTTACATCCCATCTGCCATCTAACACTTCCTCTTTCCAGCCCCCCCCAGCCCAGGCCGGCACCTGAGCGGGACGGGTGGCATCTGATGTGGATCCTCCATTGATGCCACCCGCCGACACCTACCGGAACCGCGACCACCGGGAGAGAGAACCAAAAGAGAACCTTGCAGCCGACCATGCTGCCGCCCTGCAAGCCGAAAACAGGAAGTGATCTGCCGTGACCTGCCCTAACCCGGAAGTGACCTATTGACACGAGATCCTACGACCACAAGAAGGAGAAGAAGGAGGGCAGGCTTTATGCAGCCTGACTCCTCCTACAATAACAGGCTGACCTTAGGGTTGCCACCTTTTCTTCAAGCCAAACCCGGACATTTTAGTGGTGCACGGCACTGCGCTTGCTTAACTCAACCCATTCACTTGAATGGGGCTGCGCTGCAACCGTGTGCAATGCACATGGCTAAAGCACAGTGGCATGGGTTTTTAGGGGTTAAAAACAGGTGGTGAGGAGGCAACATAATGCTTCTTCACCACCTGTAAAATACCTTCAAAACATGATCCACTATGGATCACTCTTCAGAGTGCCCTGCGACTCCGTTTACACTTGTGGTTGGGGGGACAGTAAAAATTAGAGGTTGAGCTGTGTTTTTACTGCTACCCAACCATTCCCCTCAAGCTGAAAAGGCAACAGAGGGGGATGTATACCTGCCACAGCCAAAATGTTTTGCATCACAGTGCAACAAAACATGTCTGCACTGTTGGGTTCAGCGAGCAGTATTGACTGCCGAATGTGGCCCATTCAAGTGAATGGGGGATCCCCGCATCCATGTGCAATGCATTAAATGGTGGGGCAATGCTGTGGGGTTTAAACAGGTGGTAAGGAGGTGATATAACACCTCCTCCCTGCCTGACAAATGCAGGAGGCAGGGAGGGAGCAGAGTGACAGGAGGGGGCAGGCAGTGTGACAGGAGGGGGGCAGGATGACAGGAGGGGGGCAGGCAGTGTGACAGGAGGGGGGCAGAGTGACAGGAGGGGGGCAAGCAGTGTGACAGGAGGGGGCAGAGTGACAGGAGAGGGCAGGCAGTGTGACAGGAGGGGGGCAGGCAGTGTGACAGTAGGGGGGCAGGCAGTGTGACAGGAGGGGGGCAGGATGACAGGAGGGGGGCAGGCAGTGTGACAGGAGGGGGCAGAGTGACAGCAGGGGGGCAGGCAGTGTGACAGGAGGGGGCAGAGTGACAGCAGGGGGGCAGGCAGTGTGACAGGAGGGGGCAGAGTGACAGGAGGGGGGCAGGATGACAGAAGTGGGGCAGAGTGACAGGAGGGGGGCAGAGTTATAGGAGGGGGCAGGATGACAGGAGGGGGGCAGGGTGACAGGAGGGGGGCAGGGTGACAGGAGGGGGGCAGAGTGACAGGAGGGGGCAGGGTGACAGGAGGGGGGCAGAGTGACAGGAGGGGGGCAGAGTGACAGGAGGGGAGCAGGGTGACAGGAGGGGGGCAGAGTGAAAGGAGGGGGGCAGGATGACAGGAGGGGGGCAGAGTGACAGGAGGGGGGCAGGGTGACAGGAGGGGAGCAGGGTGACAGGAGGGGGGCAGAGTGACACGAGGGGAGCAGGGTGACAGGAGGGGGGCAGAGTGACAGGAGGGGAGCAGGATGACAGGAGAGAGGCAGGATGACAGGGGGGGGGGGCAGGCAGTGTGACAGGAGGGGGCAGAGTGACAAGAGGGGGGCAGGATGACAGGAGAGAGGCAGGATGACAGGAGGGGGGGGCAGGCAGTGTGACAGGAGGGGGCAGAGTGACAGGAGGGGGGCAGGCAGTGTGACAGGAGGGGGCAGAGTGACAAGAGGGGGGCAGGATGACAGGAGAGAGGCAGGATGACAGGAGGGGGGGGGGGCAGGCAGTGTGACAGGAGGGGGCAGAGTGACAGGAGGGGGGCAGGCAGTGTGACAGGAGGGGGCAGAGTGACAGCAGGGGGGCAGGCAGTGTGACAGGAGGGGGCAGAGTGACAGCAGGGGGGCAGGCAGTGTGACAGGAGGGGGCAGAGTGACAGGAGGGGGCAGAGTGACAGGAGGGGGGCAGGATGACAGAAGTGGGGCAGAGTGACAGGAGGGGGGCAGAGTTATAGGAGGGGGCAGGATGACAGGAGGGGGGCAGGGTGACAGGAGGGGGGCAGAGTGACAGGAGGGGGGCAGAGTGACAGGAGGGGGGCAGAGTGACAGGAGGGGGGCAGGGTGACAGGAGGGGGGCAGAGTGAAAGGAGGGGGGCAGGATGACAGGAGGGGGGCAGAGTGACAGGAGGGGGGCAGAGTGACAGGAGGGGAGCAGGGTGACAGGAGGGGGGCAGAGTGACACGAGGGGAGCAGGGTGACAGGAGGGGGGCAGAGTGACAGGAGGGGAGCAGGGTGACAGGAGGGGGGCAGAGTGACAGGAGGGGAGCAGGATGACAGGAGAGAGGCAGGATGACAGGAGGGGGGGGGGCAGGCAGTGTGACAGGAGGGGGCAGAGTGACAAGAGGGGGGCAGGATGACAGGAGAGAGGCAGGATGACAGGAGGGGGGGGCAGGCAGTGTGACAGGAGGGGGCAGAGTAACAGGAGGGGGGCAGGCAGTGTGACAGGAGGGGGCAGAGTGACTGGAGGGGGGGTGACAGAAGGGGCAGGATGATAGGAGGACCTGTGAAGTGGACACACTATTCTATGCAGGACACTGTATTATGCTGGCACTGGGCCTGACTCCCGATCATCACATACAACACAGAGGTGATAGCAAAGAATCCTAAGAATTCCCCCTCTCCCCCCTCCCTCCTCGGTTCAGTTTTTCTTACCCAGCCAAGTATTGTGGCTGTAGCTGATTATGCGGCTGGTCTCCTGCATGGTCTGTTCACGGTCAGCTGTCTGTGTGATAAATGACATGCTGATCGGCCGATCATGGAGCTCCCATCCCCGATCCAGCATGCTCCTCCAATTCTTCACTGACACCCGAACACTGACAGGGCACTGCTGGTCAGACTCTTTCTTCTATAGCGGTCTCCTCCTCTGTAAAGTTTTCCAGGGTTCGATTGCCCTCACTCTCAGTGTCTGCCGGGCACCTTTTCTCCTCCTGTAGGATCCTGTGCATTGCCTGAGAAAGGATCGTCAGGATACTATAGAAGCAGCGTTGGGACTGATTAAATTGTCCAAACTGCTGTATTAGCATAAGAACCTCTTCCTGAAAACCTATTAATGTTCCTGCCCCGGCCCCCAGCTGAACACATGGAGCCCTGATCCACAGTGTGGTATGGATCATTTGTCCGGGTTCCAGGCGGCAGGAGACCCGGACATGTGATTCAAAATTACTCTAAACCCGTACTGTCCGGGTGAATCCCGGACAGGTGGCAACCCTAGCTGACCTGCGGTCAGCCTTACACTTGTCGATGAACTTTTATTCCACTATGGATACCTCCTCCAGTTATTGGGGACTGTTCCTTCACTGTATATGTTTTGGTTTATAATCACTGTCACAAGTAATTTTTTACTATATACAGGGTGATAGTTTACCACCCCGTTCTTTATAACACATAGCTCTGCATTTATATTTATTTTTATTTCATTGCACGGTTTACTAGACTGTTGATGCTGGCTGCTATCACTTTTATACCTTTTGTTTTTAGTAGCGCAACTATATATATTTTTCTTATTATAGGCTTACCTATAGGTACATCTCAGCAGAGATAGAATTAACACTGATAACCGTTTTGCCTATAGATACACTTTAACATGTGATCTGCATTCATATCCTCGATCAGTTGCTCAAAGTATTCAGTATTCATTGTCTCCTTCAGTATGTTCTGAATATCTTCAGCAATTCAAGATGAGAATGCAGATGTCATTCCTACTTCCTCCATCCATTATTCCAGGCCAGTGACTCAGTAAGTATTAATCACCCTCTGGGGTTTTTTGAGAAGTCACCTGACCTTCTTAGAAATTTTTTCACATTCATTTTAGAGTGTTAAGTATGGCGTCTGCTACTGTGAGAGAGGAGCTGACCTGCAGTATCTGTCTGGACGTTTACAGGGACCCCGTATCACTGAGATGTGGTCACTACTTCTGCCGCGACTGCATAGAGACTGCACTGGACACCCAGGAAGGGGGTAGATATACCTGCCCTGAATGCAGAGGAAAGCACCCAAAGCGGCCTAATCTGAAGCAGAACAGGAGGCACAGCGAAGAGGAGAAAACTGGGATATCAGGTATGTATTCTGTTTATTATTCTGTTCCTGTCGGGGTGGATTTGATTTAAATCACTAGTAAAAAGGCTTTATTTAAATCAACTCGATTTAAATCATAATTTTTAACCACTTCAGCCCCAGAAGGATTTACCCCCTTCCTGACCATGCAATTTTTTTGCGATACGGCACTGCATCGCTTTAACTGACAATTGCACGATCGTGCGATGTTGTACCTAAACAAAATTTATGTCCTTTTTTTCCCACAAATAGAGCTTTCTTTTGGTGGTATTTGACCTCTGTGATTTTAATTTTTTGCTCTATAAACAAAAGAATAGCAACAATTTTGGAAAAAAAAAAAAAAAAACACATTATTTTTTACTTTTTGCTATAATAATTATCCCAAATAAAAAAAAACAAATTTCTTCATCAGTTTAGGCCGAAATGTATTCTTCTACATATTTTTGGTAATAAAAAAAAAAAAAAGAAATAAGCGCATATTGATTGGTTTGCACAAAAGGTATAGCGTCTACAAAATAGGGGATAGATTTATGGCATTTTAATTTTTATTTATTTGTTTTTACTAGTAATGGCGGCGATCTGCATTTTTTATCAGGATTGCGGCAGACAGATCGCACACTTTTTACACATTTTTGGGACCACTGACATTTATAAAGCGATCAATGCTATAAAAATGCACAGATTACTGTATAAATGTCACTGGCAGGGAAGGGGTTAACACTAGGGGGCGATCAAGGGGTTAAATGTGTTCCCTTACTGTGTGTTGTAACTGTGAGGGATGGGACTGACTTGGGGAGGAGACCGTTCGTTGTTCCTATATACTAGGAACACACGATCTGTCTCCTCTCCCCTGACAGGACGGGGATTTGTGTGTTTACACACACAAATCCCCGTCCTCGCTCTGTCAGGAGCGATCGCTGGTGCCCGGTGGAGAGCATTGGCTCCTTAGGGGCGGGGCGGCGTGCTCGCACCCCTAAGTAGATCATCTAGTGTTAGGGATCTGCGTAGGGGTTAAGTCATCTTAGTGTTGGGCTTCTTTCACATTGACATTATTGTAACAGCTTACCGCCTTCTGAAAAGCTATCCACGGTGGATCACTTTTCAGGGGATGGTATGTTACTGATACACATTAAACACATTCTGGGGTCACGACTCAGCCATCTGTTTTTATTGCCACCCCCAGCTGTGAAAGAGCCCTTAAAGGGTATCTGATCAAAATGTATAACCATGTATTAATTTCTGGTCAACCTCACATGCGTTGTCACTGATTTGCAACAGATCTACTGTTAGCCTCACCCTGCACAAGGATTTTCCAGCCTGCGGGGCCACAATCTAAGTGCCAAGAGGCTGAGAGCGTGTACTGGGGTTAGATTCTGCCAGTCCTATTAACAAACTGATAAGAGGTGCCAATAAGAGGTTGTGCATTGTATAAACTGAAGGAGGAGGGAGGGGGAAGGTCACTGCAGCTATGTCTCTGGTACAGCACAAAAAAACACAATGACAAATAAAATGTAATGGCTGAATTCTGAACAACATGGCTGCCACACACCCAGCTTGTCGTGTGCCCAGTATGCATGACCATTACAATTTCCACATTGTATTTAAATTATTTCTAGCCTAATCCAATTAATCTGAACAATCTTGAAGTTTTTTTTATTTGCTTTGTGAAAATCCCCACACGTTTCTTTGCTTGAATTCTGGGACACACATTCACTTTGCTCTGTTGATAGGCACTGCTGTGTCACACATTTCACAGAGCCTGCCTCCTAAACTAGAGAGGTTCTTGGTTCTTTGAATGATTGTCCACACAGTCGGCCTTTTTAGATGCTTTACTATAGTGGTACAACTTTTTTCTCCAGCACTACCTCTCCCAACTGTGGCGTACTTGAGGCCGAGGACACAGTTGTGACTGACTCTGCGCTGATCACAACTATTCTAGTTCCATCTCAGTGGGCTCTCCATGGGCCGACTCAACTCTGAAAAGGATTGAGGAATCTGCCCACTGTTCCACCAGCCCAGACTGACTAGGAACAGGGGAGCTTCTCTTCTGGTGGGTCTCCCGGGTCTGTGTGACGTGCTGACGCCCGGTGCTGTGACGTGGTCGATGACGGTGAGGACTCTATAGGGGAACATGGAGCCTGGAGACCAGGAAAAGAAAAAGATGTCAGAGAGAAGAAAAACAATTGGAACCCCCCCCCAGGCAGCAGCAGCAGCAGCAGGTACTAGTACAGCACTTGTCACCACGATATTGATCATCATGTGCATGTGTACAGTGTACCAGTAACCAGCGCCAACTGCAAAGCAAGCAATCTAGTGCTCAAACAATTTGGATTAAATAAATATGCTTAAAAAATGCACAGTGTGGCGCTATTATGTGAATACAGTATGAAAAAACTAAACATAAATTATTCAAATCATAAACATCTCATGTGAGCACTTATGACAGTGACTAGTGAAAGAATAATACATATGTGTGTTTAGATGAATTAAACATCAAAGGCAAAATCAAATATAGAGTCCATAACACCAAAAAGAAAAAGTCCGTGATAGCAGTGTATAAATGGTATGCAGGTGTATTTCCTGTATATACAGGAAGATCAATTAGACCCGGTAGCCTGGTAGATGAATGGACCATAAACGACCAGAGGTGCACAGAAATTTGAAAACGGTGCCAGGACCATCACCAGAAGATATGGAGGCTTACCAGAAGTAGTGGCCCGAAATAGCGTATGCTAAAACAGGTCAAGAAGGTTTGGTGACCAACTGGTCTAGATGTATTGTCTGGTTAGATGTCATCACCACACCACACTTCCCCAGAAGACGACTTTTTAGTTGAAACATGTTGGGTGGACCCCTCACAACTACCGCTATACGATTTACATGCCTGTTTGATCTGCATAAAATGTGAGTTTGTTTTTTATTGTTATTTTTAATAAATCCAAGTTAATACGTTATTACACTATGTGAGTGTTTTCATTCCTCACATGGTACACGAATCTTTCGCTTGGCTTGGTGGTGTGATTATTATTGAGGAAATCGTGCTGATTACTTCCCCCCCTTCCCTCCGTTGGTGTGGTGATGACATCTAACCAGACAATACATCTAGACCAGTTGGTCACCAAGCCTTCTTGACCTGTTTTAGCATACGCTATTTCGGGCCACTACTTCTGGTAAGCCTCCATATCTTCTGGTGATGGTCCTGGCACCGTTTTCAAATTTCTGTGCACCTCTGGTCGTTTATGGTCCATTCATCTACCAGGCTACCGGGTCTAATTGATCTTCCTGTATATACAGGAAATACACCTGCATACCATTTATACACTGCTATCACGGACTTTTTCTTTTTGGTGTTATGGACTCTGTATTTGATTTTGCCTTTGATGTTTAATTCATCTAAACACACATATGTATTATTCTTTCACTAGTCACTGTCATAAGTGCTCACATGAGATGTTTATGATTTGAATAATTTATGTTTAGTTTTTTCATACTGTATTCACATAATAGCGCCACACTGTGCATTTTTTAGTTGTTTTTTTTCTCCCTGAGTCTACGGGTGTGTTGGCTGCTTACTTAGTTTGTTGTAGCGCAGCGCTGTATCATATTTCTTCAATAAATATGCTTAGCCATAGATATCATAAAGTGTAAAAAAGTGATTTGTGTTAGTAGTACCTGCTGTTGCACAAATCACTTTATTACACTTTATTTATGATATCAATGGCTAAGCATATTTATTTAAACCATATTGAGCACTATATTTGATTGGCTACTTGCTTCTGCTTGGGCCTGGCATACACACACAATCGCACATGATGATGACTTAGACCCCTTTCACACTGAGCCGCCCTGGGCGTCAGCGGGAAAGCGGTGCTATTGTAGCGCCGCTTTACCGTCGGTTTAGCAGCGCTATACGGCCACTAGCGGGGCGGTTTTAACCCCCGCTAGCGGCCGAAAAGGAGTTAAATCCACCTGCAAAAGGCCGCTGCAGCAGCGCTTTGCCAGTGGGATGGCGGCGCTGCCCCATTGTTTTCAATGGACAGGAGCGGTGGAGGAGCGGTGTATTCACCACTCCTCCACCGCTGCAAAGAAGCTGCTGGCTGGACTTTTTGTGACGCCCTGCCAGCGCAGCGCCCCAGTGTGAAAGCACTCGGGCATTCACACTGGGTTTGCAGCTGAGGCTTTTTTCAGGCGCTATGCTGGCGCTATTTTTAGCGCTGTAGCGCCTGAAAAAAGTCTCCAGTGTGAAAGGGGTCTTAAAGTCATCATGTGCAATTCTGCGTGTGTGCCAAGCAGACAGGGCCGGCACTACCACTAGGCTAAATAGGCAGCCTAGGGCACCCGGCCGCTGGTGGTCCTACTGTACAGTGTCAGAGGCGCTGGGTGCAGGTGAGGCCGCATTTATGGGTGCATTTTTGGGTGCTGGTAAGGTTGCATTTATGGGTGCTGATGTTACTGCATTTTTGGGTGCTGGTGAGGCCGAATTTATGGGTGCTGATGTTACCACATTTTTGGGTGCTGGTGAGGCCGCATTTATGGGTGCTGATGTTACTGCTTTTTTTAGGTGCTGGTAAGGCCGCATTTATGGGTGCTGATGTTACTGCTTTTTTTAGGTGCTGGTAAGGCCGCATTTATGGGTGCTGATGTTACTGTATTTTTGGTGCTGGTGGGGCCGCATTTATGGGTGCTGATGTTACTGTATTTTTGGGTGCTGGTTAGGCCGCATTTATGGGTGCTAATGTTACTGTATTTTTGGGTGCTGGTTAGGCCGCATTTATGGGTGCTAATGTTACTGTATTTTTGGGTGCTGGTTAGGCCGCATTTATGGGTGCTGATGTTACTGTATTCATGGGTGCTGGTAAGGCCGCATTTATGGGTGCTGATGTTACTGTACTTATGGGTGCTGATGTTACGGCATTTTTGGGTGCTGGTAAGGCCGCATTTATGGGTGCTGATGTTTGCTGTATTCATGGGTGCTGATGTTACTGCATTTATGGGTGCTGGTGTTACTGCATTTTTGGATACTGGTTAGTCCGCATTTATGGGTGCCGGTAAGGCCGCATATATGGGTGCTGGTAAGGCCGCATTTATGGGTGCTGATGTTACTGTATTTATGGGTGCTGATGTTACTGCATTTATGGGTGCTGGTTAGGCCGCATTTATGGGTGCTGATGTTACTGCATTTATGGGTGCTGATTTTATTGCATTTATGAGTGCTGGTAAGGCCACATTTATGGGTGCTGGTTAGGCCGCATTTATGGGTGCTGATATTACTGCATTTATGGGTGCTGATGTTACTGCATTTATGGGTGCTGTTGAGGCTGCATTTTTGGGTGCTGGTAAGGCTGCATTTATGGGTGCTGATGTTACTGTATTTATGGGTGCTGATGTTAATGCATTTTTGAGTGCTGGTGAGGTCGCATTTATGGGTGCTGATGTTACTGCATTTATGGGTGCTGATGTTACTGCATGGAGCCGGGGGGGGGGAGACAAAATGAGGTTTCGCCTGGGGTGTCAAAAATCCTCTGTCCTTGTCATACTGCATCCCTCTCTGTCTGTCTCTAGTGTCCCTCAATTGTGTGTTAGTGTGTGTCATTGTTTTTGTATGAGTTACTGTGTGCACCAATGTATTTTAATGAGTGTGAGTGTGCCAGTGGGTTGGCATCATCAGTGATTTTTGTATCAGTGTGTGCCCGCGGGCCATTGTGTGTGTGCCAGTCAGCATGTGTATTTGAGTGTATGGGTCATTGTCAGTGAAAGTGTATGTCTTTGAGTATAATAATTATATGTATGCACCAGGCCTGATAGCCCACTTCTATCAATCTTCAGGTGTATGGCAAAACCATGAAACCTTTCTTGATGAAGAAGAAGGAAAGTGGAGCTGAAGGACGGAAGAGACAAAAGTTGGAGGCAGAGGAAGCCAAGAAGTCAAGCAAGTTCTTCATGACTTTCTTTGAAAAGCCTGGAACAAGTTGTTTGACACCTTCCATGGAGTCCCCTGTACCTGCTACAAGTTTATTAGAATCTGAAGGTAGATCAAGTACAAATGCATCACAAGCCGAGGAGGAATCAAGTCAGATAAATCTGAGTATGAGTAAGAGATTAGAAGTGAGGAGAGCAGAGAGAACTTGAACATGACAGGAGGGGAAGACGATGGTGGCGGCGATGCTGTGTTTATTGATGAGATTGAACTCGACGATGCTGAACCTGGTGAATTGGATGGTGTTGAAGAGCCTCAAACTGTCTTACCAGAAGTTATTGAACAGCATGACATTGGACTTCTGAAGTTCGACAAGAAATCTGGAAAAGCAATTCTGCCTGATGCATTGAGAACAAAAATAATAAAGCTGGGTTCAGAGTATTTCCAGAACAGTGAGGGGCCTTTTCTACCAACAAATAACCGCTCAATGAACAAAACTTGGTTCAAGAGGAAATTGGGAAATGGTCGTGGTGAGGAAGTGTCTCTTGGCTGGTCTATTCTCCTTTTAAAAAGTCTGCATTTTGTATCTGTTGTCTTCTCTATTCCCGGTCAGACCATCAATCCTCATTGGAGCAGGAAAGTGGATTCCTGCAATGGAAAGCACCTGAAAGGATTAGTGTTCATGAAAATGCTAAGACCCATCGGGAGTGCTTTACACAGTGGAAAGAAATGGAAAGAAATTTAGCTGAAAACAGAGGAGTTATTGACGTGGAACTTCAGTCACAGATTGAGAAGGAAAAGCAGAAGTGGCGTGATATCTTGAGGAGAATCCTTCATTGCATAAAATTCCTTGCGACTCAGAACCTGGCTTTGCGAGGACATAGGGAGTCGCTTCAGCTGGATGATGACTCCAATGTTGGAAATTTCCTTGGCCTACTGAAACTACTGGCCATCTTTGACCCTGTCATGAAAGAACACCTCAGTCATGTGGAAAGTCATCCTGGATCCACGTCTTACCTTTCACCAAGTGTTCAGAATGAATTCATTCACATGATGGCATCTACTGTTCGCCAGAATTTACTGAGAAGCATTCGTAAGTCCAAGTACTATGGTCTCATGTTTGACTCAACTCCTGATCAGGCACACCGTGAGCAGATGTCAGAAGTAGTGAGGTACATGGAAGTTGATTTTGAGAGGAAAACGGTCCGTGTTAGAGAGACCTTCCGTGGATTTATACAGATAAGCCAGAAGGATGCTGAGAGCTTGGTTGAAGACATCTTGAAACAGCCAGAGAAGGACGGAATGGAGCTACAAGATTGTCTGTCACAGTGCTATGACAACGCTGCTGTGATGGCTGGACACAAAAGTGGTGTTCATCAAAGAATAAGTGAAAAAAAACAACCTGGCAGTGTTTGTGAATTGCAACAATCACTCTCTCAACTTGGTGGGTGTACATGCAGCCAAGCAGGATACAATGATGGTCACGTTTTTTGGCACCATCAAAGCTCTCTATGTGTTCTTCTCTCGTTCAACACAGCGCTGGGAAAAACTCAAAAATGCTGTGCCTATGGTTCTTAAGTCAGAGTCTGAAACAAGGACAGAAGCAGTGAAGCCCATCAACAACTACTTTGAGCAGATAGTTCAAGTTCTCCAGGACCTGACAGACAATGAAAACGAGACCAGTGAGACAAGAAGTGATGCAAGACAGCTGTATAACCGCATGTTGAGTTACGATTTTCTGACTTTGCTAGGATTTTGGAACAAAGTGCTCATTCGCATTGACCATATTCAAAAGAGGCTGCAGGATCCCAGCATGAACTTCCACGATGCTGCCCTGGATTTGAAAGCCCTCCGAGATCATTTTGATGATGACAGAGAAGTGTTAGTCAGTGAGTCACTTGAAGAAGGATTCAGTCTCTGTCAAGACTGGAATATTGAAGTTGAAAGACGTCAGAGACGAAGGAAACGAATGCCTGGTGAGAACTCAAGAGATGCTGGGTTATCAGCCAAGGAGGCGATGGAAAGAGTCATGAAGGGAACACTCGACCGTCTTCACAGAGAAATGGATGAAAGGGTCACCTGTTTGCATGACACTGACGCCAAGTTTGGGTTCCTTCTCGATGTCGAGGAACTGTGTTACGGCACTTACAATAATGATCTTAAAAAGAAGTGTGAACATTTGGGCGAATTCTACAGCTCTGATGTTGATGCACAGCAGCTATATGAAGAAATTTTGGATTACAGAATGTTGCTATTAAGTCGGGCCAACATGAAAATATCAAGACCTAAAGAGCTTCTCGAATTTATTGTTCAGTATGGAGATGAGTGTCTTCCCCAATCTTCGCATTGCTATTCAGATAATGCTAACTATTGCAGTTTCCATCGCCAGCTGTAAGAGATCATTTAGCAAGTTAAAACTAATACTTTCGTATTTGAGAGCCTCCATGGGTCAAGACAGACTCTGTGATCTTGCTCTGCTGAGTGTAGAAAGAGAATAAACAGAAAAAACTGACTTTGAGCACATCATAGACCAGTTTGCATCAGTGAAAGCAAGGAAGGTGCAGTTGTAATTTTTATGTAGTGCCAATCCATCATTTGTTAATTGGAAGATTAAAGAGTTTGACTTGTAGTTTTGTTAGCTGTTTTTTTTGTTAAGGTTATCTGAAAGATAGGTTTCAAATGTTTTGACAGGGGCGCAGTTTCAGTTCTTGCCATAGGCGCCATTTTCACTAGATATGCCTCTGCCTGACAAACTGTCACACTACTGTGTTCTCTCCACTTCCCCGTTGACTCCACCTTTTAATCGAGGCCCAATTCGCAAAGCTGATACATCCTCCTTTGGTGGTGACATACCCCATCCGGTTGACTACACCAAGTGTAAGCAGGTCCCTGGTTGGCCACCAGCATCTGCCATGCTAGGCCAGGGCACCTCCCATCACCTTTCTGAATGAGGATCGAGGCAGGATACCAAATACTTGAATTATAGAGGAATTCCTCCATCTTGGCTACTCACGTATTCCTGGCCTGAGAACCACTCCCAAGAACACTTGATATTTTTACTAGTAAATAATTGTCCAAACGGTCAGCATTTTTGAATACTTTGCTAAAGTAATGAAAGAGTGCTGTCTGTACTGCTCATGTGTCCTCCAAGCACAGAACCAGCATGCTGCCCATAATGCGCTGCCGTCCCTCGAGCACAAAACCACAGTGCATGTGACCTCAGAGCATGACACCAATCGGCATGCGAAGATTCAAGGGAGTGCACACAGGTGGCTCCAGGGAGACCTTGCAAGGCTGAGCACCAAAATCATTATGATGCAAAGACAGCACAAAAATATGAACAGAAAACAATGATGAAGTAAGATATGCTGCTAAATTAATTCTTCCTTTTTTTCGTTAAGTGTGTAATAACACTTGATTTCCTAAGTTCTTGTAGGCAGGGGTAAAGGCCCTTTATGTGTAAGCCTTACCCAGGAGAGCTGTTGGGGGACTGAGTCACATTTTGGCATATATATTGCCCCTGCAGGATGGGAGGCAATACCAACGTGTGAGGCTTTAAGGGTTTGGAGAAATACCCTGGGTAGGCCCCAGGGTGCTCCTGAGAGAAGAGGGTCTGAGTCAAGGACAATTATTTTTGGAGCTTAATCTGGGAAGGCTGTGTGGTACCCCTGGTTTGATACAAGAATTGCCAGAGTTTGTGGAGAGAGGTGGAAGAAAAAAGTTTTGTATGTGGCAACCGCTTTGTAACATTTTCACCACCCGTTTTCCTGGCCCACCTCATGTCAGCACTTAACGGGATATACCAAAGCTAATAGAGGGCGGGAGAGAACCAATGAAAAGAGACACTGACAATCAAAGAAAAGCTACTAAAACCAGATAGAATTGATCTCTTTTGTTCCAAACTTGTTGGTCGCATATTTAGTTTGTAAGGTTGAATGAAGGCCGCACCAGACCTTCAAGCTAGCCCTTACCTATATCTTCTAAGAAATACTGGCATAACTGCCCCAAAGGCTGCCACCCCTCTAGTCAAATAGGCTTGCAATTCTTTTAGAGCAGAAAGGTGTACTTCCTGCATGCCAATCTAATTACCCTGGTAACCCAAGAGTGGATGACTGAGGGCCTGATGGCTAAATGAAAAGATTCTACACTTTGCTCATTTGACCAAGTACACTGTTATTAAGTCGACCATGGGTAAGAAAACTGAAGTCTTCCTGTTGTGCAATCAGTGACTCTCGTGTGAAAACTCAGAGGAACTAGTTCCCAGTTTTTCTGGAAACTGAATATCACTTTAAAGTTGAACTATGGAGATAGACATTTTATCCCTATCTCTGGTAAAAAGGAAAAAAAAAAAAAAAAAAAGACACCAAAGGGCCCTTGCAGGAAAGTGTTGCAATCTTCAACATCCTTCTGTCTGAAGTAGTTGCTGTTAGGAGAACTAGTTTTACCGTGAGGTACTTCAATGGAAATGAAACCTATTGGAGCAAAGGGTGCCAGGGGCGTAACTACCAGCATAGCGACCCATGCGGGCGCTATGGGGCCCGCAGCCGAGTGGGACCCAGTGAGGATGAGAGCACCGCCGGCACAGTCTCCCAGCCAGGGGAAGAGAGAGGAGAGAAAGAGGCGAGCTGTCCGTATCAGCAGAGAGCTGAATTGCCCGATGTAATAGCTTTCATTAGAATTTCCAGTGTTCCCGGGGCTCACGTCACATAGCTCCACCTCTTGGCCCGGCGCCTTTGATAGACAGAACGCCGATCCAATGCGGGACATGTGACGTCATCAAAGGCGTCGGGCCAAGAGGTGGGGCTATGTGACGATGAGCCCCGGGAAGACGGGAAATTCAATTGAAAGCTATTACAGCGGGCAATCCCGTTCTCTGCTGATCCGGGTGGCTTGCCTCTTCCTCTGCATAGGTGAGGCTGTATGGGGCACAGGCAGACCAGGCTGTATGGGGCACAGGTCACGTTGTATGGGGCACAGGTCACGCTGTATGGGGCACAGGTCACACTGTATGGGGCATAGGCAGACCAGGCTGTATGGGGCACAGGTCACGCTGTATGGGGCACAGGTCACGCTGTATGGGGCACAGGTCACGCTGCATTGGGCACAGGTCACGCTGCATGGGGCACAGGTCATGCTGCATTGGGCACAGGTCACGTATGGGGCACAGGTCACGCTGTATGGGGCACAGGTCACGCTGTATTGGGCACAGGTACCGCTGTATGGGGCACAGGTCACGCTGCATGGGGCACAGGTCACGCTGCATGGGGCACAGGTCACGCTGCATGGGGCACAGGTCACGCTGTGTGGGGCACAGGTCACGCTGTATTGGGCACAGGTCACGCTGCATTGTGCACAGGTCACGCTGTATGTGGCACAGCTCACGCTGCATTGACACTAGGGCAGCTGTGGGGGGGGGGGCTGTTTGCAGGGGGGCCCCATACAACATTTTGCTATGGGGCCCCCCTGCTATTTCTAGTTACGCCCCTGAAGGGTGCTCTAAGATACAAGCCTAAGTCCCACAGAGGGAACAAGGATTTCCCTCAAGGTCATATGGATTGTCATCTGGAAGAAGCTTTTGCACCCATCTGCAGCCTGTGAAAAGATAAAGTAGAGATCTGTACCTTAAATGGAGTTGTATGTCAGACCAACCTCTAGCACTGACTGTAAAATGTGAAGGATATTGGTTAGAGCAGGGAACACAGGAGAGAAAGCTTTTGCTAAGCAGACAAAACAGACTTCTTTCATATCCTCTCCTATGTAGCGTTCATGGGTGATCTTCTGGTCACCAAGGTCTGAACAACCTCAGATGAGAATCCCTGCACCTCTAGTGTAGACTTTTCCATAGCCAGGCTATTAGGCCCCTTTCACACTGGGGCGGTGTGGGCGCCGGCGTTAAAACTGCGATATTTTTAGCGCTGTTTTACCGTCGTTTTAGTGGCGGTATTCGGCCGCTAGCGGGGGCGGTTTTACCCCCCTGCTAGCGGCCGAGAAAGGGTTAAAACCACCGCAAAGCGCTCCCTGCACCTCTAGTGTAGACTTTTCCATAGCCAAGCTATTAGGCCCCTTTCACACTGGGGCGGTGCGGGCGCCGGCGTTAAAACTGCGATATTTTTAGCGCTGTTTTACCGTCGTTTTAGTGGCAGTATTCAGCCGCTAGCGGGGGCGGTTTTACCCCCCTACTAGTGGCCGAGAAAGGGTTAAAACCACCGCAAAGCGCTGCTGCAGCAGCGCTTTGCCGGTGGTATAGCTGCGCATTTCTATGAGCAGGAGCGGTGAAGGAGCGGTATACACACCGCTCCTTCACCGCTCCAAAGATGCTGCTAGCAGGACATTTTTTACCGTCCTGCCAGCGCATCGCTCCAGTGTAAAAGCCCTCGGGTTTCACACTGGAGTGTGAGGAGCGGCTCTTTCAGGGCGCTTTTCAGGCGCTATTTTTTAGCGCTGTAGCGCCTGCAAAGTGCCCCAGTGTGAAAGGGGTCTTAAAGGTAGTCTCATTGGATTGAGGTGTTGTTACTGACCTTGCCATAAAAGATTTCATCTGAGCAGAGACAAAGATCAAACAGAAAATTCCATGGCACTGTGAACCTATCTTGTATGACGGAGTCTTTGCATTGGTATCCTGTTGAAAATATCAGAAGCTGCATGTTCAGTGAAGTCTCCCTGAAAACTACTGCTGGAATGCCCCATAGGGCCAGTATTGGTATGAGGCACTTGTTGAAAAAATATTCTGCCTAACCGAACCAATAATAGGATTTTTATAACAGCTTACCTGTAAAATCATTTTCTTTGAAGTACAAAACAGGACACAGTAATTACTATGTGGGTTATAGGCCACCTTCAGGTGATGGACACTGGCACGCTCTAAGACAGGAAGTCCACTTCCTATATAACCCCTCCCACTACTGGGAGTACCTCAGTTTTTGTAGCACAGCAATATACATGTATACCAGAAAGAGGGGAGGGATCTCTGTGTCCCGTGATGTACTTTAAAGAAAAGGATTTTACAGGTAAGCAGTTATAAAAATCCTATTTTCTTAATCATACATCACGGGACACAGAGCCATAGTAATTACTATGCCAACGGAGACACAACAGAATTAGGGCAACATGAGACTAGAGGACTTATACTGCTGCCTGCAGCACACTATGCCCAAAGGCAATATCCTCATGCCTTTTTACATTCAACTGATAAAATCTGGTAAATATATGGACTGAAGACCAAGTTGAAGCCTTGCAGATTTGAACCATGGAAGCTTGGTATTGCACTCCCACAAAGCACTAACAGTCCTAGTGGAGTGCGCTTTTGATTTGAAAGGGTGGAATCCTCTTTTTTTAAACCATAAGCCTGAACAGTTACTTGCTGAATCCATTTAGAAATAGTAGATTTCGATGCTGCCTGTCTTTTTCTTTTTTTTTTTAGGACCTTCAGGCAACACAACAAAACATCAGTTTTTCGAATCTGAGCAGTCGCCTTCAAGTAGACCTTGAGTGCTCTCACCACATCAAGAGAATGTAGTAATTTCCCTTCCATAGAACAGGGTTCTGGGAAAAATTAAGGTAGAACAAAATCCTGGTTCGGATAAAAACTAGACACTACCTTCGGTAGAAAGTTAGGATGAGGATGCAATACTACCTTATCCTTGCGAATAATAAAGTATGGATCTTTACAAGAAAGAGCAGCCAACTCTGATACCCTTCTTGCAGAAGATATGGCTACCAGAAAATTAGTTTCCTTGTCAAAAGGACCAAGGGAATATGCTGTATCGGCTCATAAAGGCTGTTTCAGCAATTCCGACAGAACTAAATTCAAGTCCCAAGGGCTGAGGGGTGACTTAACCAGAGAATTAAGCCACATTACCCCCTGAATAAGCTACGAACCAAAGAATGCAAAGCAAGTGGTTGTTGAAATAATACCGATAAGACCGAAACCTGGCCTTTGATAGTACGCACGGCCAGCTTAATTTCTAACCCCATCTACAGAAGTCAAGAATTCTACCTATGACATACTTCCTGGGGTGCCAACCCCTGGATTCACACCAGGAGACATATACTTTCCAGACTCTATAATCTATGATTCTGGAAGCCAGCTTCTCTGCATTAACCAAGGTAAATACCACTGGACCTGACAGCCCACGCTTCTTCAGAATGTGGATCTCAATAGCCAAACCTTTAAATTTAGCGTTTGTAAGGTAGGATGGAATACCGGACCTTGCGAGAAAATATCTGGACGTGGTGGTAGGGTCCATGAATCCCCTACCGCCATCTTTATGATCTCTGCATACCAAGATCTTCTGGGCCACGCCAGGGCCACAAGAATCACTGATTTCCCTTCCTGCTTGATCCTGCGAAGCAGTCGTGGAAGCAGCAGAATCGGAGGAAATGCCTAAATCAGTGAGAACTGATTCCCGGGAATACTAAGGCATCTGTTCCGCATGCTAGCGGATCCCTTGTTCTTGACACAAAGTTGTCGATTCTCTTGTTGAAACTGGATGCAAACAGATCTACGTCTGGGATCCCCCATCTTCTGCGCATTGCCAGGAAGATATCTAGGTGAAGGGAACATTCACCTGGGAACAACTGCTGGCGACTCAAGTAGTCCACCTGCCAAATTTCTATTTTCGGAATGAAGACTGCCGATAGGCAAGGTACATTGTTTTCTGCCCAAGTTAAGATATGATTCACCTCTCTCTGGGCCGCACGACTTCTCTTGCCCCCTTGCTGATTGATATAGGCCACTGCTGTGGCATTGTCGGATTGGATCCTGACAGGACAATTCCGTAACCTGAACATCCAGGCCCTCAGGGCCAAGCGCGCTGCCTGGATCTCTAGAATGTTGATGGGCAAGGTCATTGTTACCATCTTCCAGGTAACTGGTAGGAAAGATTTTCCCTGGAGACATGTACATTGGGAAATCTAGAGCTTGGATCTTCTTGTTCCAAGCTGATAAGATACTGTTTTGCAGCAGCCTCAAATGAAACTGAGCATAAGGAACGGATTCGAATGAAGCCACCATCTTTCCCAACAACCTCATGCAAAGCCGAATAGAAGGATTCTTCTTTGCCTTGACCACCTGTATCAGTTCCTTTATGACCCTGATCTTTTCCTGGGGCAAGAATACCCTTTTCTGGGCTGTATCAACAATCAGACCCAGGTATTCTAATCTCCTTGATAGTTTTTTTAAGGAGGATTTCTCTAGGTTGAAAATCCAACCTATGTATTCCAGGTAGTGACTGTGGATAATACTTTGGTCCCCTCTTGAACTTGACGGCGGAGGCCACCGTGACTGCCTGGAGGCAGATGCTCCTGACACTGGAGAAGGAGCTTGTTTAAATGAGATACGATTACTCCTCTTCCTAACTAGCAAAAGGGTACTTTTTCCACTAGAAATATTTTGGATGTATTTATCCAAATCATCCCCAAGCCACTGTTCACTGAAAAGGAAAACTAGCCAGGAGCTTTGCATGACGCTTCGGCTGACCAATCTTTCAACCACAAGATTCTATGCCTATGTACCAGCCCAAGCGTAAGGCGCGAGGCTTAAAGAATAGAATCTCTCATGGCGTCTATTGCTAAACACAATGCCGCTGGTAACTCAGCTAAATCCTGGCCTGCTGATCAGGAATAACCTTGAGCACCTGTTTAAACTGGTCTCTCAATGATTGACATACACCAATTGCTGCTAGCGCAGGTTGAGTCATCAGAAAAAAAGTTTTGTTTTTTTTTAGTTTTTTTTAATAATAGGAATTTCAACTTCTTATCCGTTGGATCCCTAAGCATATGAGATTTGTCTAACGGACAAGTCAAACTTTCATTCACAGAGGATATAGAGGCGACAATTGCTGGTATCTCCCACCTCTTATTGAATTTTTCCTCCATAGAATTGCTGCACACCAACGCCATGCTAAGCCACAACCACTCCATGTTCCCACCGGGCCCCCCCCCCTTTTAAAAAAAAGTGTTTTTCCCGCGGGAGTGCTGGCCTCCGATCCGACGGGATCGGCGTGTGTGTGGGGGGAGGGTGGCGAGGAAGAGGGTTGTGACAAACCGCCGTACAGAGGCGGTGGGGAACGGAGCGACATCCACCGATCGTTCTGGCTTCTCCCTCTACTCAGAGAGAGGGGGAGAGCTTTTGTCCGGGTGGGGGGTATTTTTAGAGAAAAATCCCCCCCAACATCTTACCATAGTCCTGTGACTGCTAGCCAGAGGAAGCTGCAGCTTCTGTTGACACAGCATGATCTGAGAAAGCATGACAAGGTTCGTGCTCCCCAGTGGTGACTTTTAGGCATGACAACATTTACTTTTTAAAGGAGACAATTCATAAGAAACCAACAGACCCAGTCTTCACCCCTCACGGTGGGCTCCGTTTAAAAAACCTTCAGGAACTGGAGCTCAGCACAGCACATCTTTACTCGTGACCAATACCTTAGACACTGGTGAAAAAACTGAGGTACTCCCAGTAGTGGGAGGGGTTATATAGTGAGTGGACTTCCTGTCTTAGGGTGTGCCAGTGCCCATCACCTGAAGGTGGCCTATAACCCGCATAGTAATTACTATGGCTCTGTGTCCCCCGATGTACGATTAAGAAATCCAGATTTGCTTTCCTGGCAAGAAGACCAATCTGACTGTAAGTAGTTCTCTGCCCCACGAAAAGTTTCTTTGCAAGATGTAACAAGAAAAGACTTTTGGTGTCCCCTTGTCAGGCAATGTAGGCTACTACTGTCTTGTCAACCTTACTCAAGCCTCCTTGAAGATCCTGAAAGGCTTGCAGTGCTAGAAAAAGGCTTTCTTCCATTCAAGATACTTGGGGAGTCTGCGCTTCACCGCTCTCCAATGGACTTGCATTTGTTTCTTCAGATTGTGGACTCCACAGCCCCAGAGACTGGCATCTGTTTTCAGAATCATCCTATCTCCTGGGCTGAGAGAAATGCCTCTTAAAGAAGCACAGTGGCGATGTCCAAAATTCCAGTTCTTGTTGAATTTGTATAGGCACAAAGATTTTCTGATTCATAGACAGCCCAGCTTATAGGCTAAAGAAGGCAAATTGAAACCCCCCATATGCCACCTGGCCCAAGGTACCACCACTGCCAACAAGATCTTCAAAAAGATTCCTGGGGTTGTGCCAATTCTGTAAAAGGCAGACACCTGAGCTGGAAGTGACATCTGGCCTCCGCAAATCTCACACGCCTTTGGTGCTCGGCATTGATTTGTACATGGAAGTATGAGTCGGCTGGTCGATTGATACCAACTAGTCGTCCTGCTGAACTGTCCCTGTGACTGTCTGCATGGACTCCATCTTGAACCTCGATTCCTTCAAACTGATACAGGCCAGTAGGCTTCTGCCTTAGGTACTATAAAAACCGGGGAGAAAGGCCCCCAGATGATTCTTCACTGGCATGGTGGCCTTGTAGCAGTATAAAAATCTTGCAAACATCTTTCTCTTCTAAGATCTGATGGACATAAATTAAATGGATTCAGTGGTCAGCTTTGGAATTTTCCATTGTACTCCCACCTGTTGTCTGGACCCACTTGTCTTTGATGATTGTAGCTTCCTTCTGGAGGGTTTGGACGACAATCATCAACCTCACTCAGGCCCCCTAGCCCCAATTGGAAGAGACTGGTTGGAGGCACCTTCAAAAAAGACTTTCCAGCTATCTTAGCAGCTTGCTCTGGACTTGATTTCATGTCAAAAGTAACTTTGAGACACCTCCACTGTGATCTATTAAATCTACAGCCTGTCCTATAAGATTTGGCCTCCTGCACCGTCTGAAGTTCAGTGGGCTTGAGTGAAGGATGGCGGCTTCCTCTTACTAGTCTGTGGCCACGGTCCAGACTTTTCCTCCTGTCATTCGCTTAATTGCGTTGTTCAGTGTTTGGCAAACAATAACCTCCCATTATAGGAAATGTCAAAGGCTTGTGTAGAAGTTCCGCCTGCCCTCCAGTGGCGTAACCACAATGCTCTTATAGCAGTGACTGAGTACGCCAGCGCTTGTACTAGGTGTATCAAAAGCATCAACCAAAAGTCAGTTGCTAGGTTCCACTATTTCCAGAAACTGTGCCAAATCTCGCAGTTTCCAGTGTTGAATGTAATGCCATTTCTAAAGTTTATATACCGAAGTTAACTCTATTGCTGGTTGGCAGGCAAAATCTGTCACTGTATAGATTCTGTGCAAGCCTGATGACCAGATCACCACAATTTCTGTATTCCAGATGTGTTTCTGCATGAGTGTTTTTGATGCATTCTCAATGCGTTTTGCCACTTTCCAGATGTGTTCCCTACAGAAACAATGCAACATTCTACTTTTGTTAACTGCACTAGAATGCGCTGTACTGGTGTGAACTAAGTAATTGGAATCAAAGTTAAACACCGTCCATGCGTTCTTGATGCAGAATAAAAACGCATTGGACTGCATCTGGTGTGAACAAGTCCACTTTCTCATTCATAGGATCTCTGAAGGCAACCGAGTTATAAAAAGACACTTGCTGCACCGAACACTAGAAGGCAGCATCCACCCCTGGAAGTGAAGTGCATAAACATACATCAGCCATCTTATATGGATAAAGCTTAGAGAACCTGTTACTGTAAATTGGTCTTCTGACAAGGTCTCTGTCATCCTTCAACGAGCGATATATGCTCTATACTTATGGGAAAAGACCATCCTCCATCAACGAGCAATTTACGTTCTATCACTGTGGGAAAAGAGCATCCTTCATCAATGAGCGATTTACGCTCTATCACTGTGAGAAAAGACCATTCTCCATCAACGAGCGCTTTATGCTCTATCACTGTGGGAAAAGACCATCTTCCGCCAACGAGCGCTTTACGCTCTATCATTATGGGAAAAGACCATCCTTCGTCAACGAGCGCTTTACGCTCTAGCATTATGGGAAAGACCATCCTTCGTCAACGAGCGCTTTACGCTCTATCATTATGGGAAAAGACCATCCTTCGTCAATGAGCGCTTTACGCTCTATCATTATGGGAAAAGACCATCCTTCGTCAATGAGCGATTTAGGCTCTATCATTATGGGAAAAGACCATCCTTCGTCAACGAGCGCTTTACGCTCTATCATTATGGGAAAAGACCATCTCTATATACGCTCTATCATTATGGGTGTTGCTTGTGGCGTGGATATTTGCAGCATACTTTCTGCTATAGCCACCTTAATAGGGCTTAGAATTTTGCACAACCACATTCCTGTGTGGCAACCTGTGCAATTTCATTTCTCTGCCACTGCAGACTGCATGCAGGCCCAAAATGCACCCTGAGCTGTGTGAGGCATCTTCTATCATGTTGGCATAAATGCATGTGCCAATATCCTGGATCCTGTCCCTTCACAGGGTAAGTGGAAAGGACTCCTTTAGAGTGTATTGACCGCTTAATGAATGTAACAACCTGTTAGGTGTCCTCATCCTGGTCAGGATAAGATGATCGTTGGCTAGTCTTATGTTTTTTTGGAGCATTTGTATTCCGGGTTTCTGCTCCTAAAATAATGCAAAACACCTTAATTTGCATATTTTCCTTGAGCGTTCTTTTAAAAACCATGTCCCACATTGCCCCCTCTTACCTTTGCTAATCTTCTGTGCAACTAACAGGTGTGGCAAGCTCATATTTGCACAAAATATGTGGAGAAAAGCATATTACTTCTCACCAAAAAACAGGTACTCTGTCTCCTTAAGTGCCAATTCACACAGGGGCAACAAGACTTCAGCACGACTTTGCAAGGCGACTTCAGCGCTACTTCAACGCGACTTCAGTGCGACTTTAAGCAACTTACAACGCGACTTCAAGTCGCCTCCAAGCCAGGCGACTTTGGCTGTGGCCAATCACAGAATAATCAGCTCTCTGGGAGGGAAGGGTTTGCCTGGGTAAACTAATTTTTTTTCCTGTAAAGTCACTTCAATATAGATGGAGATCAGACTTGGAGGCGACTTCCATTGAATTGTATGGGTACAGGTCGCCTAGAAGTCACCTTGAAGTAGTACAGGAACCTTTTCTGAAGTCAGAGCAACTTCAGTAGTGTACATTAAGACGGCTCTCATTGACTATAATGCAATTCCCAATGTCAAGCGACTTGGGGCGACTTGAGGGATGACAAGTCAGATCCTAAGTTGTAGTGTGAACCAACCCTAAGACCCCATTCACACAGGGGCAACACGACTTGCAGGTCGGCTCAGCGAGGCGACCTGCAAACGACTGCCCGGGCGACTTGCAAAACGACTTCTGTATAGATGTCTATGCAAGTCGCCCCAAGTCGCCCCCGAAGTCGTACAGGAACCTTTTTCTAAGTCGGAGCGACTTGCGTCGCTCCCCTTAGAACGGTTCCATAGCACAGAACGGGAGGTGACTTGTCAGGCGACTAGGTCGCCTGACAAGTCATCCCTGTGTGAATGGGCTCTAAGAGTAATCTGCCTTCATCCACTCACTTCAGAAGCAGCCGCAGGTGAGCTCAGGCAGCATTTCCAAAGGCAGATAGCAGACACAGTCAGAGTCTGAGACAAAAAACAGTCACACTGTCAAACCCACAGAAGTACACAGCATAGCAAGGGAGTCAGGTCAGAACATCCAGAGGCAGACAGGAGACTC
Source organism: Aquarana catesbeiana (assembly GCF_042186555.1). Taxonomy (NCBI): domain Eukaryota; kingdom Metazoa; phylum Chordata; class Amphibia; order Anura; family Ranidae; genus Aquarana; species Aquarana catesbeiana. The sequence continues at coordinate 108,988,590 of NC_133329.1, read as the reverse complement.
AGAATCTGAGGTAAGTCCTTTACCTGGCAGGACTGCTGAGAGAGAGGGAGAGAAGCCCCTCTAACTGCAGACCTCCAAGATCATTTACACCATTGCATGGCGACCGGCCCATTCTGTGCTGCCCATCTCCCTGCACCCTGTGACACCATTCACAGCCACACTCAGACTGACAATAAAGCCAGGAGAGCAGTGCGGTGCGCTGCATATAAAAAGACAGGAAAAAGCCCCAAGGGAGAGGCAATGATGACATTGCAGAGCTCTTATAATACCGCACTTTTACAATGTCAATGCTGTTTAACCACTAAGCCACCGTCATATGACGGCGGGACGAGGCTTCTCTTGTTCTGGGCGGACGTCATATGACGTGATCGCCCTCCTGAGCCACTAGGGGGCGCGCGCGACGCGATGTCCGCCGGGCACCCGCGATTGCCGGGTAACAGAGCAGGACCGTGGATCTGTGCATGTAAACACAGATCCACGTCCTGTCAGAGAGGAGAGGAGACCGATGGCGTGTCCCTTGTACATAGGGACACCGATCGGTCACCTCCCCCAGTCAGTCCCCTCCCCCCACAGTTAGAATCACCTCCCTAGGTCATACATTAACCCCTCGATCGCCCCCTAGTGGTTAACCCCTTCCCTGCCAGTCACATTTACACAGTAATCAATGCAATTTTATAGCATTGATCGCTGTATAAATGTGAATGGTCCCAAAAATGTGTCAAAAGTGTCCGATATGTCCGCCGCAATATCGCAGTCACAATAAAAATCGCAGATCGCCGCCATTACTAGTAAAAAATAAATAAATAAATAAAAATGCTATAAATCTATCACCTATTTTGTAGACGCTATAACTTTTGCGCAAACCAATCAATATACGCTTATTGTGATTTTTTTAACCAAAAATATGTAGAATACGTATCGGCCTAAACTGAGGAAAAAATTTGTTAAAAAAAAAAAAAAAAAATTGGATATTTATTATCGCAAAAAGTAAAAAATATTGTGTTTTTTCAAAATTGTCCCTCTTCTTTTGTTATAGCGCAATAAATAAAAACCGCAGAGGTGATCAAATACCACCAAAAGCTCTATTTGTGGGGAAAAAATGATAAAAATTTCATTAGGGTGCAGTGTAACATGACTGCGCAATTGTCATTCAAAGTGCGACAGCGCTGAAAACTGAAAAATGGCTTGGGCAGGAAGGGGGTGAAAGTGCCCTGTATTGAGGTGGTTAAAGCGGTGTTCCAGCCCAATTTTTTTTTTTAAATCAGCAGCTGCAAACACTGTAGCTGCTGACTTTTAATAAGGACACTTGCCTGTCCAGGGAGCCCGCGATGTCGGTCCCCCGAGGCCGATCCATCCATCGGATTGGGTGCAGGCACCGCTATTCCAACTAAGGGAAACCGGCAGTGGAGCCTTGCGGCTTCACTGCCTGTTTCCTACTGCGCATGCGCGAGTCGCGCTTCGCCTTGTGAATGGCCAGCTTGTCTTCTGGGACACACACATGTCCCAGAAGACAAGGGGGGCTCGCCGCAGAAGAAGATGTGACATCCTCAGCCGTGGCCCGGCTGGATCAGAAGTACTCTTAGTACTTCCAAAAAAGGTAAATTAGAAAGTAAACAAATTGTTTTAAATATCCAAAAATTAGGAGGGGAGAGGTGGTCTTCGTTTAAGACCACCTCTCAAAATTGGGTGGAACTCCGCTTTAAGCATCATTTTGTCCACGGCCTTGACACAAAAAGGCACCCAGTTCTTAGAAGGATTTACCTTCAGTATTCAGGGTCTTCCAACTCCATGAGAGGCTGAACATTGAGGAGTAGGTTTGGCAGGGGGGATGCAGTAAACAAATTACTTACCAACTGCAATCAACATGTGGCCTGGAGCATGACCAAAAAAAAGAACATCTTACTTGGGGGAGGGACTGTCTTTTATTCAGCTTGGAACATGTGGTCATGTGGGGCTCCAAAGGAGGTGGTAACCCGTTATGTGCTGATGTGAGGTGGGCCAGGAAATGTAATTTGGGTACAGTGTTGCATGACCGGCCAATTGTCATTCAAAATGTTACAGCGCTAAAAGCTGAAAATTGGCTTGGGCAGGAAGGGGGTAAAAATACCCTGTATTGAAGTGGTTAAGAAAGGCCTGGATTCTTTCCTAAATGTGCATAATATACTGTAACTGGATACTAACATTTATAGGTAAAGTTGATCCAGGGAATATCCAATTGCCTGTCGTGGATCAGGAGGGAGTTTTTTTCCCACTAGAGCAAATTGACTAATGCTTTATTGGATTTTTCTTTTATTTGCCTTACTTAACTGTGGGTATGTGGAGGTTTCCTATTTGTGCGAGTGTGTGTGGTTTTTTTTTCTATGTTGGTTGAACTGGATGGACGTGTCTTTTTTCAACCAAAGTAACTATGTGGACACTATAAGGCTGGACTATTGTAACAAATGTGGACACTATAAGGCTGCTGTTAGATTATAAATATTAAATAACAGTGAGAAACAACAGGCAAAGATCTAGTGAATGTTTAAAATGAACAGACACGAGCAGTTTTGATAAAAAGCATAAAACAAAACTTTAATAGACATCAAAACACATAACGTTTCTTACACATAAAAATTACCATCCAGGGATATGCAATTAGCGGACCTCCAGCTGTTGCAGAACTACAAGTCCAATGAGGCATAACAAGACTCTGACAGCCACAAGCATGACACCCAGAGGCAGAGGTATGATGGGACTTGTAGTTTTGCAACATCTGGAGGTCCGCTAATTGCATATCCCTGCAACATTACGCAAAATAACAAGACTTAAACATATACTCCTAATTCCAATATCCCAAAAAGTCCAATAATACTTATCTCTGGTAGTTGAATGTCAACAACTTACACTGGATATCTGGATAAACTATAACAGGACAATGAGGTGTCTTGGCTGCATCTGTCCACAGCTCCAAACAGACTTCCTCCGAAACAGACTTCTTTCTTCCCCTATGGCATTTTTGTGAGTGATTTTAGCAAGACACAACGTCAAAGCTCATTAAACCACCTGTGGGTGAGAGATATTCTTTTCAACCTTATTTTATTGAAAGGTGAGGGATTAACAAATGTATTAATCAAGTTACAAAATAAAACACACATGTAATGCCGCGTACACACGAGCGGACTTTCTATCCTACTTGGTCCGGCACACTTTCCGACGGACTTTGTCCGCCAGGTGCGCCGGACTTTAAAACGGACGGACTTGCCCACACACGCCGGGACTTTCCGGCGGGCTAAGTCCGCCCGTCTTTCCGACGGACTTTCGCCGGAGTTCCGGCGGACTTTCAGAATGAACGGACTTGCCCACACACGGACAAGTCCGTTCATTTTGAACGTGACTCAGGTGCGACGGGACTAGAAAAGGATGTCAATCTTGCCGCTTTTATCGGCGAGATTGACACCTTACTAGCCCCGTCGCGGGGCATACCAGGCCCTTAGGTCTGGTATGGATTATAAAGGGGAACCCCGCTACGCCGAAAAAACGGCGTGGGGTCCCCCTAAAATCCATACCAGACCCCGATCCGAGCACGCAGCCTGGCCGGTCAGGAAAGGGGGTGGGGACGAGCGAGCGCCCCCCCCCTCCTGAACCGTACCAGGCCGCATGCCCTCAACATGGGGGTGGGTGCTTTGGGGGAGGGGGGCGCCCTGCGCGCCCCCCCCCCAAAGCACCTTGTCCCCATGTTGATGAGGACAAGGGCCTCTTCCCGACAACCCTGGCCGTTGGTTGTCGGGGTCTGCGGGCGGGGGGCTTATCGGAATCTGGGAGCCCCCTTTAATAAGGGGGCCCCCAGATCCCGGCCCCCCACCCTATGTAAATGAGTATGGGGTACATGGTACCCCTACCCATTTACCTAGGAAAAAAGTGTAAGTAATAAAACACACTACACAGGTTTTTAAAATATTTTATTAAACAGCTCCGGGGGGGATCTTCCTCCGGCTTCGGGGGTCTTCTTCCGGCTTCGGGGGTCCCTCCGCTTCATCTTCTCCCGGCGTCCGGTTGGTTCTTCTCCGCTCTCTTCTCCCGGTGTTCCTGTTCTTCGGCCGGCTCCTCTGCTGTCTTCAAGTAGCTCTCTTGCCAGCAGAGGTCCGGACTTCTGGGCTTCTGGGCTTCTGGGCTTCTCTTCCCCAGATGTTGACACGACGCTCTCTCCTGCTGGACTGCTCTCCGAGGGCTGCGTTGTGACTTATATAGGTGGAGACCCCGCCCCCTTTTAATGTCACAGTCCCTGGGCATGCTGGGACTGTGACGTTTTAGGGGGCGTGGTCACTGGGTGATGTTGACCACGCCCCCTAAAACGTCACAGTCCCAGCATGCCCAGGGACTGTGACATCAAAAGGGGGCGGGGTCTCCACCTATATAAGTCACAACGCAGCCCTCGGAGAGCAGTCCAGCAGGAGAGAGCGTCGTGTCAACATCTGGGGAAGAGAAGCCCAGAAGCCCAGAAGCCCAGAAGTCCGGACCTCTGCTGGCAAGAGAGCTACTTGAAGACAGCAGAGGAGCCGGCCGAAGAACAGGAACACCGGGAGAAGAGAGCGGAGAAGAACCAACCGGACGCCGGGAGAAGATGAAGCGGAGGGACCCCCGAAGCCGGAAGAAGACCCCCGAAGCCGGAGGAAGATCCCCCCCCCGGAGCTGTTTAATAAAATATTTTAAAAACCTGTGTAGTGTGTTTTATTACTTACACTTTTTTCCTAGGTAAATGGGTAGGGGTACCATGTACCCCATACTCATTTACATAGGGTGGGGGGCCGGGATCTGGGGGCCCCCTTATTAAAGGGGGCTCCCAGATTCCGATAAGCCCCCGCCCGCAGACCCCGACAACCAACGGCCAGGGTTGTCGGGAAGAGGCCCTTGTCCTCATCAACATGGGGACAAGGTGCTTTGGGGGGGGGGCGCAGGGCGCCCCCCTCCCCCAAAGCACCCACCCCCATGTTGAGGGCATGCGGCCTGGTACGGTTCAGGAGGGGGGGGGGGCGCTCGCTCGTCCCCACCCCCTTTCCTGACCGGCCAGGCTGCGTGCTCGGATCGGGGTCTGGTATGGATTTTAGGGGGACCCCACGCCGTTTTTTCGGCGTAGCGGGGTTCCCCTTTATAATCCATACCAGACCTAAGGGCCTGGTATGCCCCGCGCTCGCCGCAATAGGAAAATGTGTTTTTCCTATTGCAGCGAGCGTGAGATGCAATACCCTGCCCTCGTGTTGTATCTGGTCCGTCGGACCAGCCTACACACGAGCGGGCTTTCCGTCGGACCAGCACACACACGAGCGGACTTTCCGCCCGAAACTGAGTCCGGCGGAAAGATTTAGAACTTTCTTCAAATCTAGGTCCGGCGGGCTTTTGGGAAAAAGTCCGCCGGAAAAGTCCGCCGGTGCCTACACACGGGCGGATTGTCCGGCACACTCTGGTCCGCCGGACCAAGTATGCCGGAAAGTCCGACCGTGTGTACGCGGCATAAGTTACATACAGCAGTGAGGTAAACTTTTACGGATTATGCATAATCTGAGGCATCCTATCTTTAGTATTCTGGTGTAATAGTGGTGCATCTTAATATAATAACGTGCCACAAAGAACAGTGAATAACAACATGTGAGCGGGTTCCAACCTACAATTCTATACCAATTGAACGCATATCTATGATGTAATGTGGTCCATCCTAATCGGGATGATATGCTGTAGGGATCCCTAATTGTCTTAGGGTAAATATCTAGTTCACGGTTCTGTACTGGGCATATGACCTCAGTTCGTATGCTTGGGTGTTAGGTTCAAGGCGGGAAGGAGAGCAAGTAGGGAAAGAGAAGAAGGGTTACATCAAGGAAGGGGTAAGGGAGGTTAAAGAGGTTAAAGATCACTCCAGCATGGCTAATCAGTAGATGAGGTTGGGTCCTCAGCAGCCCATAAAGTAAAATCTTCGGAGTAATGAAACATTGACCATGAGGTCCAAGTGATGGAGAACTGTTCCTCCTTTCCGGTCTCCTGCGCCAACAGATGTTCCAGATCTTTTATCTGATGCACATCAACAGCCCATTCTCCCAAGGTAGGCACGGCCACTGTTCTCCAATGACAGGGAATCACCATCCTAGCTGCAGCCAGAAAGTGATGCAATATATCTTTTTTAATGGACTTGAGGGGTCCTGGGATCATAGATAGGAGGGCTACTTCTGGGGTGGGCTTAATTGAGGTTGTAACCAGCCTGCTGCATAAGTCAAAGACCTTTTGCCATAGTTTTCCAATAGAAGGGCAAGCACACCAAATGTGGAGCATTGTCCCTCTAGAGGACAGGCATCTCCAGCAAGTATTTGGCAAAGAAGGGTTAAAGCGTTGTATAGTCGCAGGGCATCTGTACCACCTTGTCAACAGTTTAAACCCTTTTTCTTGAGTCTTAGTTGCTAGGGAAATCTTATGCGTCAGGCCGAAGCACTTTTGCCAATCAGCAGGTGAGATAGAGTGTTGTAAGTCTTCTTCCCATTTCTGCATATATGGTGGAAGGTCAGGGGTAGATATGTTCAGTAGCAGGGAGAAAAGTAGGAATACCACGTGCGTCGGCGGGTCGGGTTTTAACAGCAGTTCACTAAAATTCGATGGGTCAGATAGGATATCTGATAAGGAAGAAAAGGTACGTATATATGACACAACTTGGCTTCTCTGTAGCCACATTGTGTGGTGTCTCAAAGCTGTCCGGGGAGGCGTGTCCATTCTTAGAGATGGGTCTGCGCGAAGGGCCTGAGCTAGCCGTCTATGGTTCTCCCTATTCCAGGGTCCGAATCCCCTCCCACTTACAGCTGGGGAGAAAGCCGGGGTCCCAAAGAGAGGGGTTATAGGGCCCTGTGGGTTAGATATTTTACTAGTTGAGACTATATGCTCCCACACCTGAAGTGTCTGATGAGTAAGAGCAGTAGAGAGCGTGGCGTCTTTACGCTGGGCCATAGGTGTCCACGGCAAAGTGCAAAGATCAATCTCGTTTAGATGACTCTCCAGTTGAACCCAGAGTTTGGATGAGGAGTGATGAAACCAATCTATGATACGTGTGAGTACCGCTGCCTTGTGGTATACGGAGGCGTCTGGGACCCCTGCTCCTCCCCGGGCCTTCGTGAGAACCATGGTATCATATCATATCCTGGGACGGTCCACCTTCCATATAAATTTGGAGAAAATCTGACAGAGTCTCTTAAAGAATGAGGTGGGAATATAAATAGGGATGGTTTGAAAGAGGTATAAGAATCGAAGAAGAACATCCATTTTCAAGGCATTCACCCTACCCAACCAAGAAAGCCGTTTGGAAGTGTAAATATTCAGATCTGCTTGTGTTCTGAGCAGTAGAGGGGTAAAGTTACTGGAAAAGAGTTGAGATGTGTCTGTTGGGATGTGGATTCCTAGATAGCGAATAGAGGTGGAGCTTGTCTTGAAAGGGAAGGAAGATGAAAGTTGTTGAAGGGCCTCCTTTGGAAGTGAGATATTGAGGATTTCCTACTTACTATGATTAACTTTGAGGTTACTCATGTCTCCATATCTCCGGAACTCCTGTATAATTGAGGGCAGGGATACTTACGGTTGGGTCACGAACATTAGCAAGTCACCCACAACAAGAGCAATTTTTGTATGGACAGGACCTAAGTTAATACCATGTATAGCTGGGTTGTTCCTAAGGGCAATGGCCAGATGTTCCATGACAAGAACGTAGAGGAGGGGGATAAGGGGCATCCCTGTCATGTTCCATTGTGGATAGTAAACTTGGGAGATAGGGATCCATTTAGTCTGATTCTAGCAGAGGGAGAAGAATAGAGGGACATTATTCTGGAAATCATATTGTGGCCCAAACCTATCTGTTGCAGGGATAGGCGGAGGAATTGCCAGTAGACGCGGTCGAAGGCCTTCTCCGCATCGACTGTAAGGAGGCAAAATGGGATATTGTGAGTGCAGGCATAATCAGTGAGGAGAAGTGTTTTCAGGGTATTGTCTCGTGCCTCTCATCCACTCACAAAGCCAACATGGTCCAAATGTATTAGGCAGGGCAACAATGGCTGCATTCTATTTGCCAGCACCTTAGCAAACACCTCCAGGTCTACTTCTATCAACGATATAGGCCGATAGTTCGCACACAAAGTCGGGTCTTTGTCCGGCTTTGGAATGAGGGAGATGTGTGCTTCTAGTGTTTGCGGAGGAAATGCTGATCCCTCGGAGAGGGAGTTAAACACTTTTGTTAAGACGGGGGTAAGAAGGGGGGCAAATTGTTTGTAAAATTTTGGAGTAAAGCCATCAGGGCCTGGGCTTTTACCAGATGGGGTAGCTGCAATGGCACAAGCAACTTCGTCCTCCGAGATTGATGCTTCAAGGTCCTCTATCGTTGCGTCATCTAAAGTAGGTAATGCAGTCTGTGAAATATACGAGGCCTGGGCTTCCGCTGTAGTAGAGGGAAAGTCAATAGGGCTTGCTGCAGGTATGTTATACAGGGATTGGTAAAAAAAATCCCTGAATATCTGCCCATTTTAGAAGGCGAGGAAACGGTTTCCCCAGATTTGTCCTGTATGTGGGATATAAAGGTGGTAGATTGTTTAGTATGTAGGGTACGAGCCAACGATCTACCACATTTGTCCCGAAATTGGTATTGATGAAAGGCAAGTTTGTTCACAAACGTAAGGGCTGATGCTTCGTATAATTCCTTGAGCTGGGTGCGGGCGGAAGAAACCTCTGTAAGTGTTTCCACCGTTGGAGAGCGCTTATGGGTAGTCTCCAGTGTCCTAAGCTTATGTACTGCAGTATCTATCCCAGCCGAGTGTTCTCTCTTCAGGCAAGCTCCTATTTGTATAAAGATGCCCCGCAAAACCGCCTTTAACCACTTGCCGACCGCCTAACGCAGATATACGTCGGCAGAATGGCACGGGCAGGCAGAATCACGTACCTGTACGTGATCTGCCTCCCGCGGGCGGGGGGTCCGATCGGACCCCCCCCAGGTGCCAGCGGCGGTCGGCATTTCACTGGGAGCGTTGGGAGGCGAGGGGGAGACCATCCGATCGTGGCCCCCCCCTCGCGATCGCTCCCAGCCAATCGGAATCCTCCCCTGCCTGTGTGTAGTTTCACACAGGCAGAGGATGTGATGTCATCTCTCCTCGGCTTGGCAGTTTCCGTTCCAGCGCCGAGGAGAGAAGACATGTAAGTGCACAAAACACAAACACACACAGTAGAACATGCCAGGCACATAAAACACCCCCGACCCCCCCCCCGATCGCCCCCCAACCACCCCCCCCCCCCTTTTACAAACTGACACCAAGCAGTATTTTTTTTTTTTTTTTTCTGATTACTAATTGGTGTCAGTTTGTGACAGTTACAGTGTTAGGGCAGTGAGTGGTAGCCCCCTTTAGGTCTAGGGTACCCCCCTAACCCCCCTAATAAAGTTTTAACCCCTTGATCACCCCCTGTCACCAGTGTCACTAAGCGAACATTTTTCTGATCGCTGTATTAGTGTCGCTGGTGACGCTAGTTAGGGAGGTAAATATTTAGGTTCGCCATCAGCGTTTTATAGCGTCAGGGACCCCCATATACTATCTAATAAATGTTTTAACCCCTTGATTGCCCCCTAGTTAACCCTTTCACCACTGATCACCGTATAACCGTTACGGGTAACGCTGGTTAGTTCGTTTATTTTTTATAGTGTCAGGGCACCCGCCGTTTATTACCGAATAAAGGTTTAGCCCCCTGATCGCCCGGCGGTGATATGCGTCGCCCCAGGCAGCGTCAGATTAGCGCCAGTACCGCTAACACCCACGCACGCAGCATATGCCTCCCTTAGTGGTATAGTATCTGTACGGATCAATATCTGATCCGATCAGATCTATACTAGCGTCCCCAGCAGTTTAGGGTTCCCAAAAACGCAGTGTTAGCGGGATCAGCCCAGATACCTGCTAGCACCTGCGTTTTGCCCCTCCGCCCGGCCCAGCCCACCCAAGTGCAGTATCGATCGATCACTGTCACTTACAAAACACTAAACGCATAACTGCAGCGTTCGCAGAGTCAGGCCTGATCCCTGCGATCGCTAACAGTTTTTTTTGTAGCGTTTTGGTGAACTGGCAAGCACCAGCGGCCTAGTACACCCCGGTCATAGTCAAACCCGCACTGCAGTAACACTTGGTGACGTGGCGAGTCCCATAAGTGCAGTTCAAGCTGGTGAGGTGGCAAGCACAAGTAGTGTCCCGCTGCCACCAAAAAGACAAACACAGGCCCGTCGTGCCCATAATGCCCTTCCTGCTGCATTCGCCAATCCTAATTGGGAACCCACCACTTCTGCAGCGCCCGTACTTCCCCCATTCACATCCCCAACCAAATGCAGTCGGCTGCATGAGAGGCATTTTCTTTATGTCCTCCCAAGTACCCCTACCCAACGAACCCCCCCAAAAAAGATGTCGTGTCTGCAGCAAGCGCGGATATAGGCGTGACACCCGCTATTATTGTCTCTCCTGTCCTGACAATCCTGGTCTTTGCATTGGTGAATGTTTTGAACGCTACCATTCACTAGTTGAGTATTAGCGTAGGGTATAGCATTGCACAGACTAGGCACACTTTCACAGGGTCTCCCAAGATGCCATCGCATTTTGAGAGACCCGAACCTGGAACCGGTTACAGTTATAAAAGTTAGTTACAAAAAAAAGTGTAAAAAAAAAAAAAAAACACAAAAATATAAAATAAAAAATAATAGTTGTCGTTTTATTGTTCTCTCTCTCTCTATTCTCTCTATTGTTCTGCTCTTTTTTACTGTATTCTATTCTGCAATCGTCAAGGGGGGTTGTGACCAATCCACACTGTTTTTGCAGGAGAGCACCAACATGCCTCCATCCCAATATATGCAAAAAAATATGGAGGAATAGAAACGGGACTTTGTATGAGGCATGTGGGTGAGTATGTTGGGCTGAATGGTAAGTGTTGAAGTACAAATAAATAAAAAATGAAAAAATATAAATACAACAATACATGTAATCTCCATGGATAGTAATAGAAGATAATCATGGTATAAGAGTTTTATTGACATAGGTATTTGGGCCGGATATAATCAAAAGGGACACATTTGAGACCATAGTAAGACGTGTTAACAACAATGTATAGACAAACAGGGTTCATGAATTGGTTGTACAGTTACAAGAACACATATACATTGTACAATCAGTAAGTGCATCAAAAGATCTAAACTCAACGCGTTTCTTGGCTTTAAACCAATCATCAGGAGTCCGATGCAATTTAACTGTATCAAAAACAATAAAGTATCTATTAATGTGTGAATAGATATTTGTAGAAAAGATATACTGAAAATGTAATTTTCTGTATACTCACAAGTTTATGCAATAATTGATGATGATCTATGTGTTGCAATACGGTATTAGTCTGGGTCCATAGAGTCTCGCCTGGGGTTGAGGCAGAGAGCACACCCAAATATCGTCAGCCACGGCAGCCAAGGTGACACAAGCACCCACAAAAACCGGCAGGCAGGGACGTCTAGCGAGGCCAAGGAGTGTGGATGAACTAAGGAAAAATGGTGATAATAAGGAAAAGTAAATAAAGGTAAAGGGATTTCGTGCATAAAATCTATCATAGAAATGGTGATCACACCTAACGCTAATCATGAATAAATGAATGTGATTATGCGGGATGACACATCCTAAATAAAGTGCATCAATAAAAGATAAAGTGCAAAAGACTGTGCTAGAAAATCATATGTCCTAGTAGCACATCACAGTAAATATCAAAATCAGATCGCATAAATGTGCAAAAATGCAAAAACTGTGCTAAACATTCATGTGTCAAAAAAGCAAAACAATAAATGTCAAAAAATAAATGTCAAAAATTGAATGAAATAAAATCATATAAATGTGCAAAAATAGCGAAACCTGTGCAGCAAGTGTGCAAAGCTGCAAACAGCGTGGTAAAGGATACTTCCAATAAATAAAGTTCATAAAAGTGACAGTAGAAAGTTCATATGAAAAATGACAGTAGAAAGTTCATATGAAAAATGCTGGTAATAGTGATGAAACTCTTCATAAAACCACTGGCGGCTCAACTAGGCTCTCTTAACTCTCACCTCAGAGCAGGAAAAAAACAGGCATCAATGTATGTCTTTCTATGTGATGACGATTAGATCAGATGATGGATGCGTTCCCCTCTGCTTACTATCAGGCACCTATAAAGATAAACTGGGAGTTTTGCCACCTAGGCTATGACAGCCCGGTGGAAGGAGGGGGAGGAGAGAGGAGGCCACTGATGGTGTAGTATTTCGAAAATATATTTATTAAGTAATAAAAACAGATGGTCTCTTACATAAAAACAATTCAATATAGCATAAAACAGGAAGGAGCGGCGTCCGAGGCGCCTCCTTACGTGACTTCCGGTATAGTCAGCTCTCTGCCACGCCCTACGCGTTACATCACCGCTCGTGACTTCAACTGGGGAACCGGATTGGCCTGAGAGGAATGCTCTTTATGTAATAGAACCGGAAGTAGTGAAGCGGCCATTTTTGTTATGGTTATGTTTATTCTATGGGCCAGCGGCCATCTTAGAGGTGGCAAGCTACATAGATCGCGGCCGTTAGAGAGAGGAGTAAAGCTGAAACTTTAAAAAAGCACTATTTCTCGAATCCCAGTTAATATTGGTAATGTTACTTATCTAAAATACTTATGGACTCTAGACTCGATCCACATAAAAATAAACAATGACGAGTAACTAATAGCTCAGCCATTTTTTTGTGGATGGTGAAAATATATATAGCGGTGGCCATCTTTATGGTGGTTGTCACATTCCCGTCGGCGGCCATTTTTGGGTGGATCAAAAATATACACTGTCTGTGTTTTAAATGTACACTGTCTGTGTTTTAAATGTAAAACATGTCAAAAAATGACCGAAATTTGGCACAGACAAAGGGAAAGAATAATGATAATATGGTTACATTGGTTGAATGATGAAAAATGGACATGAGGTATTGTAATCGGCACACCAACCATGAACCATACCATATGGTTACCATACCATACCCCTCATAATATTATGTAAGAGGCTCCTCCTTGGTGACTGAGGTTCATGGTTGGTGTGCCGATTACAATACCTCATGTCCATTTTTCATCATTCAACCAATGTAACCATATTATCATTATTCTTTCCCTTTGTCTGTGCCAAATTTCGGTCATTTTTTGACATGTTTTACATTTAAAACACAGACAGTGTATATTTTTGATCCACCCAAAAATGGCCGCCGATGGGAATGTGACAACCACCATAAAGATGGCCACCGCTATATATATTTTCACCATCCACAAAAAAATGGCTGAGCTATTAGTTACTCGGCATTGTTTATTTTTATGTGGATCGATTCTAGAGTCCATAAGTATTTTAGATAAGTAACATTACCAATATTAACTGGGATTCGAGAAATAGTGCTTTTTTAAAGTTTCAGCTTGACTCCTCTCTCTAACGGCCGCGATCTATGTAGCTTGCCACCTCTAAGATGGCCGCTGGCCCATAGAATAAACATAACCATAACAAAAATGGCCGCTTCACTACTTCCGGTTCTATTGCATAAAGAGCATTCCTCTCAGGCCAATCCGGTTCCCCAGTTGAAGTCACGAGCGGTGACATAACGCGTAGGGCGTGGCAGAGAGCTGACTATACCGGAAGTCACGTAAGGAGGCGCCTCGGACGCCGCTCCTTCCTGTTTTATGCTATATTGAATTGTTTTTATGTAAGAGACCATCTGTTTTTATTACTTAATAAATATATTTTCGAAATACTACACCATCAGTGGCCTCCTCTCTCCTCCCCCTCCTTCCACCGGGCTGTCATAGCCTAGGTGGCAAAACTCCCAGTTTATCTTTATAGGTGCCTGATAGTAAGCAGAGGGGAACGCATCCATCATCTGATCTAATCGTCATCACATAGAAAGACATACATTGATGCCTGTTTTTTTCCTGCTCTGAGGTGAGAGTTTAGAGAGCCTAGTTGAGCCGCCAGTGGTTTTATGAAGAGTTTCATCACTATTACCAGCATTTTTCATATGAACTTTCTACTGTCATTTTTCATATGAACTTTCTACTGTCACTTTTATGAACTTTATTTATTGGAAGTATCCTTTACCACGCTGTTTGCAGCTTTGCACACTTGCTGCACAGGTTTCGCTATTTTTGCACATTTATGTGATTTTATTTCATTCAATTTTTGACATTTATTTTTTGACATTTATTGTTTTGCTTTTTTGACACATGAATGTTTAGCACAGTTTTTGCATTTTTGCACATTTATGCGATCTGATTTTGATATTTACTGTGATGTGCTACTAGGACATATGATTTTCTAGCACAGTCTTTTGCACTTTATCTTTTATTGATGCACTTTATTTAGGATGTGTCATCCCGCATATTCACATTCATTTATTCATGATTAGCGTTAGGTGTGATCACCATTTCTATGATAGATTTTATGCGCGAAATCCCTTTACCTTTATTTATTTTCGGAGTGCCCTGTGTACACTTGTTGATTTCGCTGCAGTCATTTTAGATATCATCATAAGAATCGCTTATCCCTAGTTCGTTTGTATCTTATCCACTTTGTGATTGCCACCACATTCACTTTTATCTCACTTAAGCGCGAAGGACCATAGCACTTACAATAAGGAAAAGTATGTGAGCTGATAGATAAGTGGTGGTGGGAATGGAATGGGTGGAAGCGGCAAAGCATAGCCGTGGGTGTGTGGAAGGGAACTGAGACAAAACAGGTGTGAGAGTGATTGGAGAGATAGGGAGTGTGTACAGCAAAACACCATTGCTGTAATAGATAAAGCAAAGTGACAGAATGTGAGGAAATTACCTGTGTGATGGGTGCCCAGCCGGGCCAGATGTCTAGCATGCATGACGGGATCGTGGGGTGCCCGGCCAGAGACAGCCTTATATTGCCGCTGATATGTGGCGCGCTCACGCCAACGCCGTGCGCGGGCGTGATGACGCGGTGAGGGGAGGGGAGGCCAATAGGTGCGGCCACCCACCATCCCATACAGCGCCTGAGCCCGGAGGAGGAAAACCACTAAATGTCCCGTATGCGGCGGCATAGACGCCGCGGGCGGGGTGTAGGGAGCATGACGCCGATGCGCCGAGGCCAGGGCCCGCCCACGTCATAGACAAGAGGGTGATGGGTCCTGGGCTGGGCGTGTCGCAACCCCGGGAAGTAGACAAGACGGATCCCAGCATCACAAGTGTGCAGGAACCAAATAGATAACAGATGTATAAACTTGGAAAGGGAGGAAAAAAGCTAAAGCAACTCAATAATGAGTGCAAAAACAATAGCAGAAACAGGCATGTCTTTGCCTTGGATAAAATCAATGTAGCAAAGAAAACAATAATATATTCAATCTTTGCACAGGATACATTCTCTGTGCAAGGAAGTATAAGGTATAAAGAGCTTTAGCCCTGAATTAAATCAGTATTTGTCTGGCTAAAGAAAAGCAAAAAATGACAAAAAAATAAAATATAAATAAACAAAAGTAAAAAAAGGTGAAAAAAAGGTAAAAAAAACCTTTAGCCCTGAATTGAATCAGTTATTTGTCTAGCTAAAGAAATAAACAAAAATAAAATAGAATAGAATGAAAACTTTAGCCCTGAATTGAATCAGTAGTTTATCTGACTAAAGGAAAACAAAGTAAAGAAATTAGACAAAGAGTGAAAAAATAAATAAATAAATAAATAAAAAGTTGAAGAAGGCAAAAGCAGTTTACGCCCTGAAAGAAATCGGTATTGGTTTGGCTAGGGGGAAGTAGCAGAATGAAGGAAGGAGGAAAGTGGTTGAAAAAAGTAAACATATATATATCAATGATGAAAAAAACTGTATGACATGGGGAACAGATCAAGACCAAAATTGTGTTGTACTGTGTTGAAACAGTAAAATATGGAGAAAAAGAGGGGAGGTTGGTGGGACAGTGGATAAGACAAAGGATGAAACTGATGTTTAGTACTATATGAAATCGGTATGCGGATGCAGTTACACAGAGTGGAGGTGTGTAAGCAAGAGATTATATATAGACGACTCTTGCATTGCAATTAGTCAATGAACAAGAGGAGGACCGTAGGTCTCAATAAGATAATTGAAGATGACGAGTAAAAGAACAAAGAAAAAGAAGAAAGAAAAGAAGGGAAAAGGGAACAGAGAGTAGCAGTGTGTCAAATGAAGGGTGGGATGGGGAATGGGACAAGATATCAGAGCATGAATGACAGGTAAATTATAATAAAAATGTGTGAGCATTAATAGGTGGAATAATTTGGTCACAAAAAGCGGGTGTTTGCCACCCTGGTTATCATACGTCAAGGGGGGTTGTGACCAATCCACACTGTTTTTGCAGGAGAGCACCAACATGCCTCCATCCCAATATATGCAAAAAAATATGGGGGGACAGAAACGGGACTTTGTATGAGGCATGTGGGTGAGTATGTTGGGCTGAATGGTAAGTGTTGAAGTACAAATAAATAAAAAATGAAACAATATAAATACAACAATACATGTAATCTCCATGGATAGTAATAGAAGATAATCATGGTATAAGAGTTTTATTGACATAGGTATTTGGGCCGGATATAATCAAAAGGGACACATTTGAGACCATAGTAAAACGTGTTAACAACAATGTATAGACAAACAGGGTTCATGAATTGGTTGTACAGTTACAAGAACACATATACATTGTACAATCAGTAAGTGCATCAAAAGATCTAAACTCAACGCGTTTCTTGGCTTTAAACCAATCATCAGGAGTCCGATGCAATTTAACTGTATCAAAAACAATAATGTATCTATTAATGTGTGAATAGATATTTGTAGAAAAGATATACTGAAAATGTAATTTTCTGTATACTCACAAGTTTATGCAATAATTGATGATGATCTATGTGTTGCAATACGGTATTAGTCTGGGTCCATAGAGTCTCGCCCGGGGTTGAGGCAGAGAGCACACCCAAATATCGTCAGCCACGGCAGCCAAGGTGACACAAGCACCCACAAAAACCGGCAGGCAGGGACGTCTAGCGAGGCCAAGGAGTGTGGATGAACTAAGGAAAAATGGTGATAATAAGGAAAAGTATGTGAGCTGATAGATAAGTGGTGGTGGGAATGGAATGGGTGGAAGCGGCAAAGCATAGCCGTGGGTGCGTGGAAGGGAACTGAGACAAAACAGGTGTGAGAGTGATTGGAGAGATAGGGAGTGTGTACAGCAAAACACCATTGCTGTAATAGATAAAGCAAAGTGACAGAATGTGAGGAAATTACCTGTGTGATGGGTGCCCAGCCGGGCCAGATGTCTAGCATGCATGACGGGATCGTGGGGTGCCCGGCCAGAGACAGCCTATTGGCCTCCCCTCCCCTCACCGCGTCATCATGCCCGCGCACGACGTTGGCGTGAGCGCGCCACATATCAGCGGCAATATAAGGCTGTCTCTGGCCGGGCACCCCACGATCCCGTCATGCATGCATTTTATGACTTAGATTTCGCCGGATGTAAACAGCGCCATTGGGAAATTGGGAAAGCATTTTATCACACCGATCTTGGTGTGGTCAGATGCTTTGAGGGCAGAGGAGAAATCTAGGGTCTAATAGACCCCAATTTTTTCAAAAAAGAGTACCTGTCACTACCTATTGCTATGATAGGGGATATTTACATTCCCTGAGATAACAATAAAAATGATTTAAAAAAAAAAATGAAAGGAACAGTTTTAAAATAAGATAAAAAAAAATAATAATAATAAAGAAAAAAAAAAAAAAAAAAAAAAGCACCCCTGTCCCCCCTGCTCTCGCACTAAGACGAACGCAAGCGTCGGTCTGGCGTCAAATGTAAACAGCAATTGCACCATGCATGTGAGGTATCACCGCGAAGGTCAGATCGAGGGCAGTAATTTTAGCAGTAGACCTCCTCTGTAAATCTAAAGTGGTAACCTGTAAAGGCTTTTAAAGGCTTTTAAAAATGTATTTAGTTTGTCGCCACTGCACGTTTGTGCGCAATTTTAAAGCATGTCATGTTTGGTATCCATGTACTCGGCCTAAGATCATCTTTTTTATTTCATCAAACATTTGGGCAATATAGTGTGTTTTAGTGCATTAAAATTTAAAAAAGTGTGTTTTTTCCCCAAAAAATGCGTTTGAAAAATCGCTGCGCAAATACTGTGTGAAAAAAAAATGAAACTCCCACCATTTTAATCTGTAGGGCATTTGCTTTAAAAAAATATATAATGTTTGGGGGTTCAAAGTAATTTTCTTGCAAAAAAAAAATATTTTTTTATGTAATCAAAAAGTGTCAGAAAGGGCTTTGTCTTCAAGTGGTTAGAAGAGTGGGTGATGTGTGACATAAGCTTCTAAATGTTGTGCATTAAAAGGCCAGGACAGTTCAAAACCCCCCCAAATGACCCCATTTTGGAAAGTAGACACCCCAAGCTATTTGCTTTGAGGCATGTTTAGTCCATGGAATGCTTTATATTTTGACACAAGTTGCGGGAAAGTGACAAATTTTTTTTTTTTTTTGCACAAAGTTGTCACTAAATGATATATTGCTCACACAGGCCATGGGCATATGTGGAATTGCACCCCAAAATACATTTAGCTACTTCTCCTGAGTACGGGGATACCACATGTGTGGGACTTTTTGGGAGCCTAGCCGCGTACGGGGCCCCGAAAACCAATCACCGCCTTCAGGATTTCTAAGGGTGTAAATTTTTGATTTCACTCTTCACTGCCTATCACAGTTTCGGAGGCCATGGAATGCCCAGGTCGCAAACCCCCCCCCCCCCCCCAAAATGACCCCATTTTGGAAAGTAGACACCCCAAGCTATTTGATAAGAGGTATAGTGAGTATTTTGCAGACCTCACTTTTTGTCACAAAGTTTTGAAAATTGAAAAAAGAAAAAAAAAAATGTTTTTTCTCGTCTTTCTTTATTTTCAAAAACAAATGAGAGCTGCAAAATACTCACCATGCCTCTCAGCAAATAGCTTGGGGTGTCTACTTTCCAAAATGGGGTCATTTGAGGGGGGTTTGTGCCACCTGGGCATTCCATGGCCTCCGAAACTGTGATAGGCAGTGAAGAGTGAAATCAAAAATTTACACCCTTAGAAATCCTGAAGGCGGTGATTGGTTTTCGGGGCCCCGTACGTGGCTAGGCTCCCAAAAAGTCCCACACATGTGGTATCCCCGTACTCAGGAGAAGTAGCTAAATGTATTTTGGGGTGCAATTCCACATATGCCCATGGCCTGTGTGAGCAATATATCATTTAGTGACAACTTTGTGCAAAAAAAAAAAAAAATTTGTCACTTTCCCGCAACTTGTGTCAAAATATAAAACATTCCATGGACTCAACATGCCTCAAAGCAAATAGCTTGGGGTGTCTACTTTCCAAAATGGGGTCATTTGGGGGGGGTTTATGCCATCTGGGCATTTTATGGCCTTCAAAACTGTGATAGTTAGTGAGGAGTAAAATCAAAAATGTACGCCCTTAGAAATCCTGAAGGCAGTGATTGGTTTTCGGGGCCCCGTACGCGGCTAGGCTCCCAAAAAGTCCCACACATGTGGTATCCCCATACTCAGGAGAAGCAGCTAAATGTATTTTGGGGTGCAATTCCACATATGCCCATGGCCTGTGTGAGCAATATATCATTTAGTGACAACTTTTTGTAATTTTTTTTTTTGTCATTATTCAATCACTTGGGACAAAAAAAATGAATATTCAATGGGCTCAACATGCCTCTCAGCAATTTCCTTGGGGTGTCTACTTTCCAAAATGGGGTCATTTGTGGGGGTTTTGTACTGCCCTGCCATTTTAGCACCTCAAGAAACGACATAGGCAGTCATAAATTAAAGGCTGTGTAAATTCCAGAAAATGTACCCTAGTTTGTAGGCGCTATAACTTTTGCGCAAACCAATAAATATACACTTATTGACATTTTTTTTACCAAAGACATGTGGCCGAATACATTTTGGCCTAAATGTATGACTAAAATTGAGTTTATTGGATTTTTTTTAGAACAAAAAGTAGAAAATATAATTTTTTTTCAAAATTTTCGGTCTTTTTCCGTGTATAGCGCAAAAAATAAAAACGGCAGAGGTGATCAAATACCATCAAAAGAAAGCTCTATTTGTGGGAAGAAAAGGATGCAAATTTAGTTTGGGTACAGCATTGCATGACCGCGCAATTAGCAGTTAAAGCGACGCAGTGCCGAATTGTAAAAAGTGCTCTGGTCAGGAAGGGGGTAAAACCTTCCGGGGCTGAAGTGGTTAATGCTTCCCATTTAATGGGTGGTGAAGTGTCATCAGAAGCGTGATCCGCAAGGAAATTTGATTTGGTCTCCGAGATCCGCGCGTCACACCCTGGATCTGTTAGTAGCGAGTCGTTTAGCCGCCATGTCCACTTTTACTGGGGTGGAGGGGATCGAGAGTGTCGGGTATCTGGGAGAGTGGTCGGACCAAACCATAGAGTCAATTTCACATTCCGGAGACCAATCTAGACAACCATGGTCGATCAAAAAATAATCAAGGCGACTGTATGATTGGTGAACGTGAGAGAAGTGGGTGTAGTTTCGGGATTTAGGGTACAGTATCCTCCAGATGTCAATAAGATGCATATTATAGATGGCACGTTTCAGAGCCCGCAACTTAGGAAAGGATATAGAAGAACGGGAAGTCGAAGAATCCAGAAGTGGATCTAGAGGAGTGTTAAAATCTCCTCCGAATATGAGCTTGCCCTCCATGAAATCTGACAAGGTCCTTAAGTATTGCAAGGCTGATGGAATTTGGTGTGTATTAGGCAGGTATATGTTGGCTATCATAAATTTAGTCCCCCATATGGAAATTTTCACAAAAACGTATCTTCCCTGGGGGTCTGCCATATGATCGAGTAATTTGATAGGAAGTGACTTGTGGAAAGCAATAGATATTCCCTTAGATTTTTGTGTCGGGTTGGTACTTTGAATCCATCTATTAAAGTATCTGTTGGAGCAGGAAGGGGTGGAGTCAGAGTAAAAATGTGTCTCCTGTAATAAAAGCACGTTAACCTGATGTTTGTGCATTTGGTAAAGGATTTGCCCGCGTTTTGAGGCAATGTTGAGACTGTTTACATCATATGAACAGAATTTCAGTTGCGGGCGAGAAATCACTATGTGAGCCATGCTGGAGTGCGAAAAGCTTTAAAAAAGGGGGGAAGGGGGGTAGAATATAGAGGGTTAGGGAAGAAGGCAGTAGGGGAGAGTATAGATCAGAGAAGTGGAATGGGGAAGGGGGGAGAGGAAAGGAGGAAGTAAATTTTAGATGGAAAGACACCTAAGAAGAAGTGTCTAAGGGTGCTAATGTGTTCGCAAAGGCGAAGCACTGTGTGAAATGTCATGCTTTAGGCACAAACTGTGCCAGTCCTACTGTGGGAGAAAGGTCGAGATGGGTTGACCTGAGTCGTGATCCCAACAGCATATCAGGCATAGGTATCGTGTATTTGGCACACCTAATATATGATCTGTGAATGAGGCATATGGCAGCTGCTTTCAAGTGAAGTTGTCCTAAAAAGACGGTGTTGGCTCCCACCATTACAAAAAAGGGGGTTGGGGGGATCCCTGTTAACTATGAGGGAGCATCAGGCTCTTAGTCTCACTAAATAGATTTACCCAGTGTTTTAGGAATTGCATATAGGCTCCTATTCAATTATTAACATAGTATATATAATCTCAGTCACAGGAACAACAAATAAAAACATTCAACAAAATATGAGTATTAATTCCGATTGTTTAACTTCGGAGGACATACAATATGTAATTATATTGGCTCCATCTGACAGGTAAAAAATAAAAGGAAGAAAGGGGTATCGGAGGATCGATCCTGGGAGGCACTCCAGGCCCAAGTGGGATGCGTGCCTCACCTGCAGCTGAAAATCATTAGGATCGGAGGCCACGTCTTCTCCCCGAGTCGATTCTCCCACTTCAGTTAACATCAACAGTCATGTATCACATAGGGAGTGGGGGGGAGAACAACCTGAAACTGAGCGAAACATCATATGAAAAACATTTAGTGTATTCTGGTGTGACCTGACGCCCGTCACAGTATAAAACAAAAAGTGTCAATTACCTGTATTCTCTCCCGAACCCCAGCCAGGCAATTGTATTGGCAAAGGGCAGGAAAAGAACTGATAGTTCCCTCTCCATGTAGTCAAACAGTACCTGACCAAGTATGTTGGAGGGCATGGATCTCAGGGGAAATGACACAGGCAGGGGATCAGAGGGCAAAGCAAGCCTGCTAGGAATGCGTCAGAGCCATTAGGATCCCCCGGTGAAATAAATGGTGTGGAGGAACAGGATAATGCAGTTGTCTCCAGTGTACTATCGGGTCAATCTTCTGGAGAGGTAGTTGTCTTATTCCAGAGCCAGAGGATACCGATCCAGACCTATTACGTCTACGGCGTTGCGGAATGGGCCAAGTCCCATCTGTCTTGATTGGTTGTCTGGGGGATCCAGCCAGTTTAGGACATCAACCGGTTCTTGTTCAAGGAAGAAGTCAGGCAGCTGGTCTTGGTCTGATAGCACGAACCTGCTGTCGCCTCGAGTCACCTTGAGGCTGAAGGGGTGGCCCCAGGTATAGGAAAAGCCCCAGCTTGCCGTATGAGGTCAAGTAGAGGGCGCACTACGCGGCGCATATACAGCATATTGCAATCTGGGATCTGGGAACAGGTGGATAGAGGATTCGAAGAAGTCCACTGGGCCCAGGCTCCAAGCCTTCCACATTATTTCCTCTTTTAGGGTGTAATAGTGGACCCGCAGAGAACATCTCGGGGGCGACTATCTCGGGGGCCCCCCCACCCTGTGAACACGGTCCAGCTCAATTAATGATGAGGTCTCTCTTCCTAAAACTTTATTGAAGACGGTTATGACAGTGGGTTTCAGGTCCACTCCAGATGTTGCTTCAGGTATGCCTTGCAGTCTGATGTTATTTCTGCTAATGCGATTTTTGCTGTCCTCTATGCGGAGTTGCTGGTGGTGCAAGCGACGGAGGTGTGTCGCGGATGCGGATTCAAGTGCTGTTAAACGTGCCTCATGGTCATCTTGAATAGTAGTTAGAGCTGACACTGCCACCTCATTAGCTGTGACTTTTTGTCACTGCCATGAGGATCGCAGTGTGTTTAAAATAGCCTGCCACTGTCGAGAAGGCACGGAGCTCAGCAATCCATGGTCGGCCACGCCCCCGGGTGAGAGATATTATTACACATTTATGGTGACATTTGTCATGAATCAGTTGAAAAATATCCACATCTGATAAAACTATAGATTATGGCATTTGTAGGGTACCTTTAGCAGTACAAAAGATCAAAAATAACAATGCACTGCTCATTCCAAACAAACGGCAGTAAGAAGGAAATGGAGAGGTTCAGGAGTTAATAAAGGGGGCAGAAAAACACATTAACCCCTTCCTGCCGACCATACGCAGATATGCGTACTCGGCTTTCGGGGGTTATACCGGGATGATGCCCACAGCTGCAGGCATCATCCCGGTACCGTTGTTTAGAGCCGGCGATTGGCTATCCGTGTATAACAACCGATGTGGCTAAAAGCCGCTCGGCTGTTATACCGGAGCAGCGGGAGGGGATGTCCCCCCCTCCCGCCGCCTCCCGCCGCTCTTACCGGGCCTCCTGGTCGATCCGGAGGCTCGGAGACCAATCCGATGCCTCCGGCGGCTGGGGGCGGGCTGGAACGAAGCTGTGGGCGGCTTCGTTCCAGCCTTCAAATTGTAAACACTTCCCGTTTACTCGGCTGCCATTGGCGCCGGTTTTTAAAACGTACACAGTATTCAGAATCGCCGTTTTCGCGATCTGAATACTTTGAAGTGTAAAGGAGGGATGGGGGGTCTTTTAGACCCCCGATCTCTCCATAAAGAGTACCTGTCACCACCTATTACTGTCACAAGGGATGTTTACATCTGGTCCCCCCCAGTGTATCAGTGTATGCCCTCCTGATTCCCCCCCCCCCCCAGTGTATCAGTGTATGCCCTCCTGATTCTCCCCCCCAGTGTATCAGTGTATGCCCTCCTGATCCCCCCCGTGTATCAGTGTATGCCCTCCTGATTCTCCCCCCCCCCCAGTGTATCAGTGTATGCCCTCCTGATTCCCCCCCCCAGTGTATCAGTGTATGCCCTCCTGATTCCCCCCCCCCAGTGTATCACTGTATGCCCTCCTGATCCCCCCCAGTGTATCAGTGTATGCCCTCCTGATTCTCCCCCCCCCAGTGTATCACTGTATGCCCTCCTGATCCCCCCCAGTGTATCAGTGTATGCCCTCCTGATCCCCCCCAGTATATGCCCTCCCGATCCCCCCCAGCGTGTGCCCTACTGTTCCCTGCACACTGCTCTACATCCTACTGACCTCTGTACACTAACCTACATACTACTGACCTCTGTACACCACCCTACATACTACTGACCTCTGTACACCACCCTACATACTACTGACCTCTGTACACCACCCTACATACTACTGACCTCTGTACACCACCCTACATACTACTAACCTCTGTACACCACCCTACATACTACTAACCTCTGTACACCACCCTACATACTAGTGACCTCTGTACACCACCCTACATACTACTGACCTCTGTACACTACCCTACATACTACTGACCTCTGTACACCACCCTACATTCTACTGACCTCTGTACACTACCCTACATACTACTGACCTCTGTACACCACCCTACATCAGTGCTCAGACCATATGTCACACACTGCATCGAATTGGTCTGCATGGCTGTCGTCCCAGAAGGAAGTTTGCTGAAGATGAGCAGACTAAGGACATGGATTACTGGTACCATGTCCTGTGGTCTGATGAGACCAAGATAAACTTATTTGGTTCAGATGGCGTCAAACGTGTGTGGCAGCAACTAGGTGAGGTGTACAAAGACAAGTGTGTCTTGCCTACAGTCAAGCATGGTGGTGGAAGTATGTCTGGGGCTGCATGAGTGCTGCTGGCACTGGGGAGCTACAGTTCATTGAGGGAAGCATGAATGCCAACATATATTGCGACATACTGAAGCAGAGCATGATCCCCCTCCCTTCGGAGACTGGGCCGCAGGGCAGTATTCCAACATAACAACCTCAAACACACCTCCAAGACGGCCACTGCCTTGCTAAAGAATCTGAGTGTAAAGGTGATGGACTGGCCAAGCATGTCACAAGACCTAAACCCTATTGAGCATGGGTTAAGGCAATGCTGGAAAATAATGGTGGCCACACAAAATTTTGAAACTTTGGGCCCAATTTGGACATTTTCACTTAGGGGTGTACTCACTTTTGTTGCCAGAGGTTTAGACATTAACGCCTGTGTGTTGAGTTATTTTGAGGGGACAACAAATTTACACGGTTATACAAGCTGTATACTCACTACTTTACAGTGTAGCAAAGTGTCATTTCTTCAGTGTGGTCACATAAAAAGATATATGATAAAATATTTACAAAAATGTGAGGGGTGTACTCACTTTTGTGAGATACTGTATATACCATAGTTTGTAGGCGCTATAACTTTCATGCAAACCAATCAATATACACTTATTGGGTTTTTTTTATCAAAAATATGTAGCAGAATACATATTGGCCAAAATTTAGGAAGAAATTCGATATTTTTTTTATTATTGGATATGTTTTATAGCAGAAAGTAAAAAATATTGGGGTTTTTTTTTCAAAATTTTTGGTCTTTTTCGTTTATATCACAAACAATAAAAAAACAATGGTGACCAAATACCACCAATAGAAAGCTCTATTTGTGTGAAAACAAATGATATACATTTTGTTTTGGGTACAGCGTTGCATGACCGCGCAATTGGTGGCTGACGATTTCTGCAACCGGAACGCACTAGTGTGAACTGAGCACAAGGCTGAACCATTTCTCCAGCCTCAAATGATAGAGTCGCACCAATTAACAATCACCAGCATGTGAACATAAACTTATTTCTTTCTCGTACATCACGGGACACAGAGCCTCAGTAATTACTGATGGGTTATATAGGGTATCACTAGGTGATTGGACACTGGTCACACCCTAAACAGGAAGTTCAACCCCCTATATAATCCCTCCCCTTGCAGGGATACCTCAGTTTTTACGCCAGTGTCTTAGGTGTTGGACGTGTAAAGATGTCCTGTGCTGAGCTCCAAAGGGAATATCCTATATCCTATGCTGGGGCAAGCCAGGCGAACCGGATCCATTTCAAAGTGTGCTTTCTAGGCCGAATTGGATGGTACCCGGGCCTCGTGCCTGAAGAAACGAGGTTTTACCTGCAACGCTTCCTCTTTTTAGAGAGCTGGACCCCGCATTTCAGAAAATGGTTTTTCTAGCCTTATTTCTGGCCGGGTGCTTTACAACCCCAGAACAGAACAGAACCCCAGAACTGCGGATCCCCCTATCCGTAGGGGGCCCCAGTCTCTGAAGGTTTTTCCAAACGGAGCCCACCGTGAGAGGTGAAGATTGGGTCTGTATAACAGAACCCTGTGGTTGGATAAGGTAAGGGAGATTCCACAGAATTTTTTAATTCTAGTAGGTTTCTCCTTTAAAGTAAATGCATGCTATGCCTATTGTGACCACCGGGGGCTGCCAAGAGCACATACCTTCTCATGCTGATGTCTGTCTCAGTGTTTCACGCTGCACAAGCTCCTCCAGCCAAGCTCCAGGTAGGATGGGATGAGGGGTTCTCCTCTGGATATTCCCCCCAGAATAGGGGGAGGCCGCAGGTGGTCTGTGAGCCTCTCTCCTTCCTTCCCCACCCCCAGCCTTTCCTCTACACTTGTACAGGAGGGTCGGCTCGCGCGGGAAGCGCACGTTTTTTTAAAAAAAACTAGGGGGGGCGGTAGAGTGGGGGGGCGGAGCATCAGCGCGGCGTCCAGCGTGCTCAGACGCCCACATGCCGGCTGCAAGGCTATAAGAAGCACACTTTACAGGTGCACACAGCCTTTGGAGGGACACAGAGCTGATGGTCGCATGTAAGGTGGGACACAGGTATTCTCCTAGGCAGCATTTACTAAGGAAACACCAGACTGGGCATTTGGTAGCAGGGCTTTTGCCGGACTACATCGCTCAGCAGTCAGTGTTCATTTTGTGATACCTCCACCTTGTTGCTTTGCACTATGGGTAGAAGAGGTTCAAATACCCCAAGAACCAGAGGCTCTAGGGGATCTCCTTCAGGTTCTGAGGACTCCCTTTCTGCGGCACCTTCCCCCCCTTAGGGGCCAGGGACGGCTAGCCAGGGAGAGCCGTTGGGTTCAGGGGCTACACCTGCTTCTGGCACTTCAGCCCCTGTATACATTACACAGGAGGTTTTTTTCCTCAACCATTAATGGTTTAAAGGAAAGATTAATGGCCGTAATTGCATCTTCACTCAGTGGAAGAAAAACGCACTAGGTCTTCCTCTGTTACCCGGGACCCTCAGGAGAGGAGCTCTGGGATAGGGGAGAAAAATCCCTTTCAGAGGATCGGGATGGGACGGATGATTCCTTCTCTGAGGAATCAAGTGGATAAGGGCCCTCTTCGCTTCTCAGGATGAGAAAGTCTTAGTACAGATCCTTGCTGGATTGGTCCGCTCCACATTTAAAGTACCCGTATCTGAATCAGGTAAAGAACCCTCTACTTCTTTGGGGTCACTGAAGCCTCCTCAAACAACACATGCTTTTCCTGTTCATAATTTACTTGAAAAAGCTCATTTATTCTGAGTGGGATCACCCAGATAAACGTTTTTTCCGCCTAAAAAGTTTTCAACACTTTATCCTATGGAAGAAATGTTTATAAAGATGTGGGGGATACCGGCTGTTGATGCCGCCATTTCCTCTGTAAATAAAAGTCTGACTTGTCCTGTAGACAATGCTCAGATGCTCAGGGATCCTGTGGATAAAAAGATGGAATCCCTATTGAAGGATATTTTCTCCTTAGCAGGTTCAGTAGTTCAACCTGCAGTGGCAGCGATCGGAGTATGTCAATACTTAAGAGACCATGTTAAGCAGGTCATCAAGGTTCTACCTGAACAGCAGGCCCAGGGGTTGGCTAACCTTCCAGCGGCCTTATGTTTTGCTGTTGACGCCATTAGAGATTCTATCATGCAAACCCCTCGTCTTTAACTTGGGTTGGTGCATATGCGTAGAATCTTATGATTCAAAGATTGGTCAGCTGAAGCACCATGTAAGAAACTTCAGGCTGGATTTCCATTTCATGGTGCAAGGTTGTTTGGAGAAGACTTGGATATTTATATCCAAAGGTTCTCTAGTGGGAGAGCACTCTCTTACCTGTTAAGAAGAGGAGTAAGCGTCCCTCTTTCAAACGGCAAGAGTCAACCCCAGGGACAAAGAAGTCCTGGGGGAAGAAGCCTGCTAGACAGGACTCTAAGGCCTCTTTATGAAGGGGCGCCCCCACTCGCTCGAGTGGGGGGAAGACTGCTACAGTTCTCAAAAGCTCTGGCAGGAGGATTTTAGGGCAGATGGGTAATCTCCACGGTAACCTTAGGTTACAAACTGGAGTTCCACGAATTTCCCTCTCCTCGTTTCCTCAGATCAAATGTCCCCAGAGATCCAGAGAAAAAGCAGTCGCTCCTTCTAGCGTTAGAGCGGCTTTTGTCGCAAGAAGTCATTATGGTGGTTCCCATGAAGGATCAAGGATTGGGCTTCTATTCCAAACTTTTACGGTCCAAAAGCCAGATGGGGATGTCAGACCCATTCTGGATCTAAGGGATCTTAATTCGATTCCTAAGGATTCGGTCCTTTCGCAGGGAATCAATTCGGACAGTAGTCTCCATCCTGCAGGGCAGAGAATTTCTGGCATCGATAGACATCAGAGATGCATATCTGCAGGTGCCCATTTTTCCTGCTCATCAAAAGTTCTTAGGCTTCGAGATAGGAGGGCGCCATTTCCAGTTTGTGGCTCTGCCTTTCGGACTAACCACTGCACCTCGAGTGTTTACAAAAATCTTGGCTCCTCCTCTAGCCAGATTAAGGGCTCAAGGTATAACTGTCATAGCATACCTAGACGACCTGCTCTTGATAGACCGGTCGGTAGCCTGTTTGAACGGAAACTTGAGGACCACAGTCAAGTATCTGGAACACCTAGGTTGGATCCTCAACCTAGATAGATCTTTCCTAAAACCAATAAGAAGACTGGAGTATTTGGGTCTGATCATAGATACAAGCCAGGAAGAAGGTATTTTTACCTCAGGCAAAGATCACTGTCTTAAGGGAGCTGATTCTGGTAGTCAGGACCAAGAAGGGTCCTTTTATCCGCCTTTGTATGAGGCTGCTGGAAAAGAGGGTAGCTTCGTTCAAAGCAGTTCCCTATGCTCAGTTTCATTCAGGACTGTTGCAACACAGTATCCTGTCGGCCTGGAACAAGAGGGTTCAGGCATTAGATTTTCCGATGCGCCTGTCTCATGCAGTGCATCAGAGCCTCAATTGGTGGTTAATACCCGAAAGCTTGCAGAAAGGGAAATCCTTTCTACCGGTCACCTGGACGGTGGTAACAACGGATGCCAGTCTTTCGGGTTGGGGAGCAGTTCTGGAACAGTCTGTGGTCCAAGGGGTATGGTCCAAAACTGAGAGGACTCTACCCATCAACATTCTGGAGATCCGTGCGGCATATCTAGCTCTAAAAGCCTGGACTCTCAGGCTACGGGGTTGCCCAGTCAGGATCCAGTCTGACAATGCCACAGCAGTGGCTTATATCAATCATCAGGGAGGCACCAGGAGCCGAGCTGCTCAAAGAGAGGGGAACCAGATCTTAGTCTGGGCAGAGAAGCAGGTGCCATGCATATCGACAGTCTTCATTCCAGGGATAGAGAGCTGGCAGGCGGACTATTTAAGTCGCCAGCAGTAACTCCCAGGGGAATGGCCTCTGCATCACGACGTCTTTTGGGCCATATGCCAAAGATGGGGGGTTCCAGATGTAGATCTCTTTGCATCCCGATTTAACAAAAAGATAGACAGATTTGTGGCAAAGGATCCTCTTGCATGCGGGACAGATGTGTTGGTGATTCCGTGGCTTCGGTTCTCACTGATTTATGCATTCCCCCCTATTCTGCTACTGCCACGACTCCTTTGCAGGATCAGGCAGGAAAGGAAGTCAGTACTTCTGGTAGCCCCCGCTTGGCCCAGGAGGACGTGGTATGCAGAAATAGTAAGGATGATGGTGGGTTCCCCATGGACCCTACCGTTACGCCCAGACCTGTTATCTCAAGGTCCAGTGTTCCATCCTGCCTTACAAACGGTAAATTTGACGGTTTGGCTATTGAAACCTACATTCTGAAGAATCGTGGGCTTTCAGGTCCTGTGATATCTACCTTGATCAATGCAAGGAAGCCAGCTTCCAGAGTAATTTATCATGGAGTCTGGAAAGCTTATGTATCCTGGTGTGAATCCAGGGGTTGGCATCCCAGAAAATATGTGATTGGTAGAATTCTTGATTTCTACAATTGGGATTAGAGATGAAGCTGGCCTTGAGTACCATCAAGGGCCAGGTCTCAGCCTTATCAGTATTATTTCAACGGCCACTTGCTTCACATTTTTTGGTCCGAAACTTTATGCAGGGGGTAACGCGTCTTAATCCTCTGGTTAAGGCGCCCCTAAACCCCTGGGACTTGAATTTGGTTCTGTCTGTGTTACAGAAACAGCCTTTTGAACCATAACGTCAGATTCCCTTGGTCTTGTTGACAAGAAAGTACATTTTTCTGGTAGCCATTTCTTCTGCTAGAAGAGTATCAGAATTAGCAGCTCTTTCCTGTAAAGAGCCTTATTTGATTGTACACAAGGATAGAGTGGTATTGCGTGCTCATCCTAGTTTTTTTACCGAAGGTGGTTTCAGATTTTCAACCTAATCCAAGACATTGTTCTGCCTTCCTTTTTTCCAGATCCCTGTTCTTCGGAAGAAAGGTCACTACATTCTTTGGATGTCGTAAAAGCAGTCAAGACCTATCTGGAAGCAACTGCTCAAATTCGCAAAACGGATGTTTTGTTCGTGCTGCTAGAGGGTCCCAATAGAGGACAGGCAGTGTCAAAAGCTACCATTTCTAAATGGATTCGACAACTGATTATTCAGGCTTACGGTTTGAAACAGAAGATTCCTCCATTTCAGATCAAGGCACATTCCACAAGGGCTATTGGTGCTTCTTGGGCAGTGCATCACCGGGCCTCTATGGCTCAAATCTGCAGGGGCGCAACCTGGTCTTCAGTCCATACATTCACCAGATTTTATTAGGTGGATGTGAGAAGGCATGAGGATATCGCCTTTGGGCATAGTGTGCTGCAGGCAGCAGTACAAGGTCCTCAGGTCTGATTACACTCTACTTGGTTGTGGTTCCCCTCCCCTCAGGTAGCATTGCTCTGGGACATCCCATCAGTAATTACTGAGGCTCTGTGTCCCATGATGTACGAGAAAAAAAATAGGATTTTTTATAACAGCTTACCTGTAAAATCCTTTTCTTTTGATGTACATCACGGGACACAGAGGTCCCGCCCCTCGTCTAATAGACTTATATTGCTTTGCTAAAAAACTGAGGTATCCCTGCAAGGGGAGGGATTATATAGGGGGTTGGACTTCCTGTTTAGGGTATGACCAGTGTCCAATCACCTAGTGATACCCTATATAACCCATCAGTAATTACTGAGGCTCTGTGTCCCGTGATATACATCAAAAGAAAAGGATTTTACAGGTAAGCTGTTATAAAAAATCCTATTTTTGCTGCTTCCAGTATTGTGTATTATACTCATATTGTGATTTTGTCCTAATTAGATGGAGACTCCCTCTCTCAGGAGTGTCCTGAAGGACCCCCAGGAAACACATCATCTGTAAGTACACTGGTCTTTTTTATCTCTCATAACTCCCCAGTATTCTTATCTTATTTTATTTTCCTAGCATAGATTAGAAAATAAAAGTTGGTTGCTAAAGTATCTGTGTTCCAAAATGCTAAAACCACATTAAAGGTTTAATGTACTCAAGTAATTTAAAAGTTATTTTCACTATTTGTAAATCTGCAGTTTTTATTAAAATAAACTTGGTGATCCTGCCATGAAGGTCCTTGCCTTGGCACTTCCTGTTATAAGGTGACAACCCTATATTCCTGTCTCCCAGTTGTGCTCCTTTGCTGTCACCGTTACATGGGTTTCCAGTGGAAGCCAAAGTTGGCTGATCAAACACAAGTGAGGTGGATAGGGAATTCTCCCCGCTGCGCTATTGTATTATGACAGCAGGACGCCTCCGCTGTCAAAATACACTGCTTAGCGCTGCAGCCGATTGGCTACAGTGCTGATCGAACAAAAATTTACCTATATCCCATTAGAGAGGAGTGATCATTAGATCAACTCCTCTCAAGGGGAAATTTTGGTGGTTTGGTGGTTGATTGCTCCCACCTGCCTCTAGTAAAACCTTCCAGAGATGGAATGGGAAGGCCAGCTACTGAAGTTATGAATATTTTTTTGCTCTCAGCTGAACCCTGGGAGGGGCACCCAGAATGTGGCTGAGGGAGAAGATAACTGTTTGGGAGGCTTGCCCAGAGTGTTCTTGTCCTGGGGCTGCTGCCCCTGGGATGTAGCCTGTGTACTAAAGAGCTTCTGTTGGGCCTCAGCAGGTGTTTGGCTGAGGGCCTGAAGGAATCCAGATTGAAAGATATTTGCTGAAGGGCATGGAAGCTGACCTTAAAAAAGATCTTTTTTTATCACAGAAGAATGTTGCATGGAAGCTGGTGGGTGACAGCTGTCATATAGTTAGTCAGGTTGAAAAAAGACACAAGTCCGTCTAGTTCAACCAATAAAGAGAAAAAAAAATCATACAATCCCATATACACAATCCTATACCCACAGTTGATCCAGAGGCAGGCGAAAAACCCCCAGCAAAGCATGCTCCAATTTGCTACAGCAGAGAAAAAAATTCTTCTTGATCCCCTCAGAGGCAACTGGATATTCCCTAGATCAACTTTACTTAGGAAAGAATCCAGGCATTTTTTTTAAAGCAATCTACTGAGCTGGCCAGAAAAGCTCTTGAGTGAGTCTATTCCACATTTTCACAACTCTAACTGTGAAGAAACCTTTCCGAATTTGGAGATGAAATCTATTTTCCTCTAGACGTAAAGAGTGCCCCCTTGTCCTTGATAACCTTAACGTGAATAACTCAACACCGAGGGGGTTATTTACGAAAGGCAAATCCACTTTGCACTACAAGTGCAAAGTGCAATTGAAATTGCACTGAAAGTGCACTTGGAAGTGCAGTCGCTGTAAATCTGAGGGGTAGATCTGAAATGAGAGGAAGCTCTGCTGATTTTATCATCCAATCATGTGCAAGCTAAAATGCTGTTTTTTATTTTCCTTGCATGTCCCCCTCGGATCTACAGTGACTGCACTTCCAAGTGCACTTTCAGTGCAATTTCAAGTGCACTTTGCACTTGTAATGCAAAGTGGATTTGCCTTTCGTAAATAACCCTCCAAATTCACTATATGGACCCCTTATGCATTTGTACATAATGTTGATCATATCTCCCCTAATCTCCTCTTCTCAAAAGAATAAATTCAGTTCCTCTAATTTATCCTCTTTGCTGAGCTCCCCCATGCCCCTTATTACTTTGATTGCCCTTCTCTGCACTTTCTCCTGTTCCCTGATATCCTTTTTCAGAACTGGTGCCCAAAACTGAACTGCATATTCCAGATGAGGTCTTTCTAATGATTTGTACAGATGCAAAATGATAGCTTCCTCTCTGGAGTCCATACCACTCGTAATACAAGAAAGGACTTTGCTCGCTTTGGAAACCTCAGCTTGGCATTGCATGCTATTGTAGCAAGGTCTCTGGCCTCCTTCAGTCTAATGAGAACCTCCAGGGCCAGAGATAACTGACATCCTTCTGTATGTGGTGGGTTGTAAGGCATAGTGGGTGTAATGCAAGGTAAATTAATTGGGCGCCAGACACTTCTTGAATGCAAAGAGATTTTTTATTTCTCTTGAACAGAACTTTGGGAGAGAGGGTTAGGGCCAGGACATCCTTTTAGTAGTTGCAATGTTAATTGGCAGATTCCGAGACTTCTATAGGTAGACAGCCATGCATGGAAAGGCACCCAGCTGGACACCAC
The DNA here is from genome assembly GCF_042186555.1 of Aquarana catesbeiana. Classification (NCBI taxonomy): domain Eukaryota; kingdom Metazoa; phylum Chordata; class Amphibia; order Anura; family Ranidae; genus Aquarana; species Aquarana catesbeiana. The sequence goes on along the minus strand of NC_133329.1, from coordinate 108,954,460 downwards.
ATCTGCATGTGTAGACACACTGTCTCCTATGTAACAATCTTGAACAGTTCCTAACAAAGGTCACAATGAACTATTTCACTTCCTCTACAATCTCCTGTTGTAGATCTTCACTCAACTGAGTTCCCAGTCTCTCTCACTAGACTTGCTGATCCACTGTCACTGGATCTCCTGAGCTCTTCAAACCTTCTCGCTCAGTATCTTCCTCAAGCGTCACCCCCTTATCCCTGCTGGGTCCCAAGCTTTACATCCAAGATATTTCTCAAGCGTCACCCCACTGGCCTGCTCGGTCCCTCGCTTGACACACAAGTCTGCTCTGCAAGCGTCACCTCCACTGACTGGGTCCCTGTCTTGACACCTGCTGCAGTATCCTGATTCTTCACCATCCCCAGTTGTGAGAATTCCGCTCCGGTACTTGCTTCAGCTAATCACTGTGGTCCCTGGTAATAAGGAGTTGGTCCCTTAGTGGCGACAGCTTCCCCTCTACCTCCGACCATGACAGGTTCTTCGGCCGGCATAACCGTCACTTCTTATTGAACTGCAAGCCGCAGTCCCAACCTTGAGCTGCTCTCTTGCTTCTGGATAGGTCCTCAGACAGCCTAGCAGCCAGATGTGCCCGGGATAGGCCCAAACTCTGGCCTAGCAGCCCAGGCAATACAACACACACCCACCCAGACAGCAATCCAGGTGGCACAGAACACTGATCACCTGACGCCGCCCAAATATATAGGTTCTCCCAGCAGGCCAAGGGATTTAAGGAAACCCCTGTCCATTGGCTGAGACACCCCATATACCCATAATCTGACCTTGCAGTGCCCTTGTCTTATCTAATCCCACCAAGTGCCCGGCCACTCAGCTGCAAAAGAGAGAAGTGCAGCAATTAAAATGAAATCAATTAATCCTCAACAATTCGCCAAGGTAGCTATTCCTGGCAGGTAAATTTAGGAGCAACCCCTAAACACCAGGGTGCTACATCCTTCCCCTCCCTACAAAACTACGTCTCGGAGTTTGCAGAAAAAATAATTTAAGCTCTCAAGCCTGAGAGCGAATGTCCTGGCAAAACTGGGATGGATGGGTAAACAGGGAAAGAGTAACAGTAACAATAATACATGTGGCGTACCACAAGGTATAAACATAGTATTAGACACATGAAATGGTATATCACCTATGACAAAGAAATATTAAACGCTTTTTACAACATTAAAGGCAATGTATCACCCAGATATTTAAGATAGGCACAACCAATGACCTTATTTCGGTCTAGCTAATATATACATACAGTGATAAGGAGATATAAAAGGGTTAGTGTTGTCATCAGGTTAGGTCCCTGTCTCTCCTTGTCCAAGGAAGACGTACCAAAGCAGCCACACCTGAAAGAAATTAAACAGCAATGCAAATAATAACATCCTATAATAACATGGTGCAATATGTACATACGTGATTAAATGCTTTTCAATTGTCCTCAGCTGAAGACAGCATTGCAGTGTAAATACACCCTAGAAAATATCTGCATTATATACATAATGAAAGCAGGCCCCATTCTCAGCCGAGAATGCCACCCCCTTTCCTAATCAAGTATAAACTTTGTTATGGTTTCATCAAGTAATCAAGTAACAGTCCTGATGCATAGATGAGTCCATTATTCAAAGAAAGGTAAGAATTTGCCCCTTTGCCACAGCCTATTCTACCTAACTACACACCCAGTGTCCATGACCTGTCACAGTCCATCAATTTCACTTAGGGTGGACAACATTCCCAGCAGTCTCCCTTCTTTAGTGACAACTCCGGGGACAAGAGGCACAGATGCATTTAAGTAGCAAGCAGCCAGGCCATGGTGCAAGGGACCGCACTCTGGGACATAGGTCCCCTTGCAAAGATGTCCTCAATCTGTCCGTATGACAGCCAGGGACTGAGAAGATTTCCTTCTTCAATTGAAGAACAACAACCTGCTGAAGATCACAGGTCACTTTTCAGGGTGGAGCACCCCAGCAACTTCAACATTAACCGACGTGGCTCAGGTGGGCACTCCCTGTATCTGCTGGCAGCATTCAGTCCAGCACAATCCTAGCAGTACAGCCCTCTGGAATATTCTCCACTAGCAACAACTTGTATGTGAGTGCGAAGTGGCTATCAGCGTAGCGTCCTTGGTCACACAACACACATTTGTAATCCACAAGGAAAGAAAAAAAATATGTGCATCTGTATGGTATTCACCAATAGTACCCAGGAGCGGGCAAGATCAAGGTCTCTCCCTTTGCATTCATCGTAGTGACAAAGCGTTTAATATCCATTCGGTCTGGCCTATGGATAACTACACTGTCCAAGTTAATCTTACGGCCATAGCCCCAGGTGTATCTTTCGGCCACCTTGGGTGACCATTTCAAAAAGTCTAATTTGAGGGAGATCCGGAGGAAACTGCGCACAGCTTCATCCACCCATTGGGTTTCTTTCTCCAAGATTTCCTATTCCAGGTGAGCAGGTATGTAAGGGTATAGGTACCCGTATTCCTCTGCTACCTTCTTTATTATGATCCGCTGTATCTTGGACAGCCGAGGCAATGTCTTAAGTTCTCCATATCCGGGTAGGACCCGGGCGTCTGGAGCACACTGAACCGAGCACCCAGCAACCACATCTGGCTTATGATCAGGCTTAATTACAATCATGGGCGTAATAGGGCAAACTTAGGGAACCCATTGAGTCGAACAATCTTCCTCAAAAGATCTGGTGATACTGATCAGCGGAGCTGCATTGGCAGACAGCTTAATTTTCACATTAGCAGCAGTAGAACTTCACCCTCCTGCACATCACTCATTGGCTGCTCATCACTGTCACTCCACTTCCTGGTACAGGGCAAAGTGTCCGAAAACAGTTCTGATAGCCCATCAGACGACCGTCTGAAACCATTATGGTAGAACACTATTCGGCTGGGATACAATTGCGCTCGGCGCTTGCTTTAACTGGCACAACTATATTATCCCCTTTAGTGGCCACAGGCATCACCTCCCCTACAGGCACACTACTTGCATTCCTCACTGGCTTACCCAACTGGTATTCTTTCCCCTAGTGGTTCGGAAATTAGGGCGAGCAGTTGAGCCTGACCGCGGCCTCGAGTAGCGACTGGTGAGCTGGGTCCTGGGGTAGTCGTTGAGGCAGGGGTAGCGGCTTCCTGCACGACTCTGGTGATGGCTGGTGGGCTCTGGATATCACTCCCAGCCAGGATAGTGACATTCTTGTCCAAATCGACTTGTAGTATCCGCGGGGGTTGACAACTTCAAACTCTCCGCAACATCCACAGACGTCCACAGACGATCCAAGGCCTACTGCGTGGTCAGACCGGAACATCTCTCACAGATAAGTCCCAAGGCCTCATAGCCTCTAGCCGTATACAGGGCAAGCTTACCCTTCGGTGTATACCGCACTCCGGTGTCAATCAGGACAGGTTTCGCAACGCTTAGACCAAAACACCCGGCGCATACTTTTTCCAATCCGCCATCTCGCTCAGGAACTGCTCCATCTTTCTCTCCAACCCACAATCAAACACACGTGGCAGCATTTCCTTATCCTCCTCTGCAATGTGGGAACTCCTCCCCCGCCAATGGATTGGTGCATACACTCTCTGGAAACTTTTGCGCCCGCCTCCTTCATGCTGCGGTGTGCCAAGACTGCCATGGAGTCCATTTTGGAGTCTAATTAACCCTCACAGCGCTGGCGGGAAGTGTCAAAAGACCAGGCTGTTCCTCTCCCATGAGCAAAGAGACTTGTTGGTTCTTCTCCACATTGGTAGTATACACGACACAGTCTATAAGAAGTACAGATGTTACTTGCCACCTTCCCACAAAGCCAGACGAAATCCCGATGAAGCTGAAGCTGGTTGCTATGGGTGACTGCTGCGAGGATAACGCCTTAGCCCCACGTTGGGCGCCAAATATAGCAAGGTCTCCGGCCTCCCTCAGTCTAATGAGAACCTCCAGGGCCAGAGCTTTACATCCAAGATACTTCTCAAGTGTCACCCCACTGGCCTGCTCGGTCCCTCGCTTGACACACAAGTCTGCTCTGCAAGCGTCGCCTCCACTGACTGGGTCCCTGTCTTGACACCTGCTGCAGTATCCCGATTCTTCACCATCCCCAGTTGGTGAGAATTCCGCTCTGGTACTTGCTTCAGCTAATCACTTGGTCCCTGGTAATAAGGAGTTGGTCCCTTAGTGGCGACAGCTTCCCCTCTACCTCTGACCATGACAGGTTCTTCGGCCGGCATAACCGTCACTTCTGATTGGACTTCAAGCCACAGTCCCAACCTTGAGCTGCTCTCTTGCTTCTGGATAGGTCCTCAGACAGCCTAGCAGCCAGATGTGCCCGGGATAGGCCCAAACTCTGGCCTAGCAGCCCAGGCAATACAACACACATCCACCCAGACAGCAATCCAGGTGGCACAGAACAGATTTGCTCGGGATAAGCCCAAACTCCGGCCTAGCAGCCCGTGCAATACAACACATGTCCAACCAGACAGCCGTCCAGGTGGCACAGAACACTGATCACCTGACTCCACCCAAATATATAGGTTCTCCCAGCAGGCCAAGGGATTTAAGAAAACCTGTTTCCATTGGCTGAGACACCCCATATACCCATAATCTGACCTTGCAGTGCCCTTGTCTGATCTAATGCCACCAAGTGCCTGGACACCTAGCGGCAAAAGAGAGAAGTGCAGCAATTACAGACTAATGCTGTGTACACACGAAAAAATGTGAAAATGTGCGATCGGAGCTTGTTGTCGAAAATTCCGACCATGCGTAGGCTCCATCGGACTTTTTCCATTGGAATTTCCGACACACAAAGTTTGAGAGCTGGATCTAAAATTTTCCAACAACAAAATCCGTTTGCGTAAATTCCAATCGTGTGTAGACAATTCCAACGCACAAAGTGCTACTCATGCTCAGAATCAAGCAGAAGAGCAGCACTAGCTATTGTACTTAATTTTTCTCGGCTTGTCGTACATATTTCCGACCAACTTTGTGTGACCGTGTGTATGCAAGACAAGTTTGAGCCAACATCCGTTGGAAAAAATCCGATGGATTTTGTTGTCGGAATGTGCGATCATGTGTACAGGTCATTAGAGTAAAATCAATTGATCCTCAACAATTAGCCAAGGTAGCTATACCTGGCAGGTAAATTTAGGAGCAACCCTGCCTAAGCACCAGGGTGCTACACTATTATTAAACTTATGATCTACCAGAACACCCAGATCCTTCTTCACCATTGATTCCCCCAGTTGTACTCCCCCTAGTATGTATGATGCATGCATATTCTTAGCCCCTTGGACAGTGTGAGTAGGACCCTTGCTTAAGACTCCAAGTGTGCATGTTCCTTAGGAAACTAAATGCCAGAAGTTGCTGTAAAGACTGGGACTTCTCATAAAGAGTCTCAGATTAACAGGTGAACCCTGCTTCCTCCAAATATGGCTGTTGCCAGATGATTCATGTTTAAGAGACATTTCCTTGTTTCTACAAACAAAAAGGAGACAATACGCCCTACTCCAATCCTCCTATCTCAGCGCTAAAGGATATTCGGTATATACAGATGGAAGATAATAATGGTAATAAACCACAGTGATTTAACCTGATGTCACCATATTCTGAGTGAGATATCTCTCAGCAGCCACTTAATAAAAAAATATAAATATAAATATGGATGAATGAATGTACTATATGAAACAGCAATTAACCCATCAAAGCAGCGCTATTTTCAGTCTTCAATGCTGACTGATAAAACAAAGTCTTTGTAAATGCAAGCAAAACACATGCAGGCAGGTAAATTCCAACAAAGACACAGCGGTTGGAGCTCGGTCTGGATTCCCTTATATGAATAGTAGATCTGATGAGTGCACCTTTCACCATCTATTGGGACACCTTGTGCTGCACACACCCCATAGGGGTCCAAACTCACCGGAGCCAGGAGGTTAACAAGCCTTGGATCAAATCCTCTCTCTGTTTACTCCCGAAGTCCTCCAGGGTTGATGATCAGATAACAGCAACAATGTCCACATGTAAAAAAGAGACCCCGAATAGTCCAGTACCGTTTTGATAATTTATTGTAAGTCACAAATAAGAGAAAAAAAAAAAAAACGAATAAAGTAAATACACTGTAAAAATCAGTGGGCGCAGTTCCTTACAAAGGATAGCCTTCTAGCTTTCAGTTGGTTGGTAATAGTGGATAACTCAAACTGCTTCTCTCAAAGCACAAGGGTACTGGTTGCAGACTGGATGGATGTTACACACTCACAGCTGATCAGTCCTTCAAAGTGCTCTTTGAAAAAGTCTTCCTGACGAAACTAGTCAGAGCACGATACCACAGCAACCGTTATCACGTGAGGATGCAGTGTGCTTTTAGCCTGAAGCTTCAGACACGAGAGGGAGGAAGTGCGGATCAGCTGTGCCTGGCTGACATGCAGTGCGCTCCAAGCTTGTAGTTGTATACTAGTGGAATGAAGGACTGATCAGCTGTGAGTGTGTAACATCCATCCAGTCTGCAACCAGTACCCTTGTGCTTTGAGAGAAGCAGTTTGAGTTATCCACTATTACCAACCAACTGAAAGCTAGAAGGCTATCCTTTGTAAGGAACTGCGCCCACTGATTTTTACAGTGTATTTACTTTATTAGTTTTTTTTTTTTTTCTCTTATTTGTGACTTACAATAAATTATCAAAACGGTACTGGACTATTCGGGGTCTCTTTTTTACATGTGGACATTGTTGCTGTTATCTGATCATCAACCCTGGAGGACTTCGGGAGTAAACAGAGAGAGGATTTGATCCAAGGCTTGTTAACCTCCTGGCTCCGGTGAGTTTGGACCCCTATGGGGTGTGTGCAGCACAAGGTGTCCCAATAGATGGTGAAAGGTGCACTCATCAGATCTACTATTCATATAAGGGAATCCAGACCGAGCTCCAACCGCTGTGTCTTTGTTGGAATTTACCTGCCTGCATGTGTTTTGCTTGCATTTACAAAGACTTTGTTTTATCAGTCAGCATTGAAGACTGAAAATAGCGCTGCTTTGATGGGTTAATTGCTGTTTCATATAGTACATTCATTCATCCATATTTATATTTCCTTGTTTCTGTTTAGTATTTTGGAGTATCCTGTACCCCATCCACTTTTCTGTTGATTGCTGCAATAAATTTACAGAAAATAAATCCCCTAGACAGAATCTGGCAGCCTCTGAACTGGTAAAACCTGGGTGGCCTCTCTGGGTGGTGAGTGCTACACAGTGAATTTAAATATTGTCAAAGAAACATAATTCTAGCATTAAAAAATAGGATAAATTGCAAAAATAAATTTGTATATTTGACCATTTACAAATGACTTTAGTCCCTAGATGGAAGAACCAATTTTGGTTACAATAATATAATTGGAAATGAATATCTAATTTAAAGCTAAACTCAGGGATTGATGAAAAAATACCCTTGCAGTGCCTTGGTGCTTGTAAGCAGGTCTCCTAGTGGTGCCAATAACACCACATGCTGAACCAAGGACATCCTCCTATACCTTATATGACACAATGGGATTGATGTTTGCCGACTCTGAAATGACAATCACTGCCAAATAGGGCCTGCAGGGGGGAGACACGCATGGCATTTTTCCTACCACTCACTAGAGGATTCCATGGCTTTTCCTTTTTATCTACCTGCCTCCCCCATAACTCCTCCCCCTTTTTATACCTTCTTCCAAAAAAGAGAGTCCAGCCCACACCAAGTAGGTAACAGGGTGGTACCCAGTGGCAAAACTACCGCCATAGCGACACACGTGGGCAATATGGGGACCGCAGCCCAGTGGGGTCCTGTAAGTCCGCGTGTAAGTGACTGCGGTGCGGTGGATGAGCTGCCCGTCTGCTCGGCGCTCGCACAGTCACACTGACTGTGCGAGTGGACACAGCTGGGCGTTTCGGTGGGTGGGTGAGAGAGCGGACGGGAAGCTGCCAGCTGGGAGGCTGTGATTTCTAGTTATGCCCCTGGTGGTACCATACTAAAAGGGATCCTAACCCCTTCTTACAAGGTGGGATCCAGGATGATGTAACTTCAGCACACGAGATGCAAAATCAGTGCAGGAGTTACAGTAACAGTGCATGCCCGATGGCCAAAGAGAAAAGACACCAGTCCTAAACAAAGTCTGGGAAAAGATGGCAGAATCATTAACATTGTGATGATAGTTAATATTGACCAACTACCATGTTTCCCCGAAAATAAGCCTGGGTCTTTTATTAATTTTGTCAGCCAAAAACACACTAGGGCTTATTTTCAGGGTAGGGCTTGCCATGCAATGTGCTATCTTCCCAGTGGTTGCAAAATGACAGAACCCCCTCTATCACAGGATCACATAATGCAAAAGGTGTGCGTTTCTGCAATGCAACAGTGCAAATACCTTCTTCCATGGCCTGACTGAGCTGTCTTCCACTGCTCTGAGCACTGCAGAAGGAGGGAGGGGGAAATCCCCCGCTGACACCCAAGAGAAGAGGAGATCAACTGAGCCCTGCTCGGCGTTTCCATGGCCCGCCCGAGCTGTCTTCCATGGCCCGCCCGAGATTACCCACTGAGAGAAGAGGAGATCTTCTGAACGCCATGCGGCGCTGCACCGAACATGAGCTTATTTTCGGGGTAGGGCTTATATTGCAGTCCACCCCAAAAATCACACTAGGGCTTATTTTCGGGGTAGGTCTTATTTTTGGGGGAAACACGGTAGTAGTGGAGGAGCAGATAGGGAGGTAAGTGTGCACCGACCCAGCTGATGGTTCAGTTCTGCTTTAATTTGCATAGGATATATTGTAAGTTATACTGTACATGTGCTATGTGTGCATCATTTTTTTTTCTGTTTTTTAATTATTTTATGTTTTTAATTGTAATCAATTACATTTATTTTTAAGGGCTCATTCACACTACAAGTTTTGGCGTGTTTCCGCGCATTTTTATGCATATTTTTGCACGTCTTCTTGCATTTTTATGCAAGTCTTTCGGCATAACAGAAAATTGTATCAAACACTTACCGTAATTTTCCTTTCCTGAAGCCAATCCATGACAGCATACATGTGATATAGCTCCGCCCCTATATCCACCCACAGGAGCTGTTTACATTTTTAAAAGTCTGACTGAGAGAAACCTCCCCCATTCTCCGTAAAAATAACAAGATCAAAAAAGGAAGGGTTCGTATGCTGCCATGGATTGGAATCAGGAAAGGAAAATGATGATAAGTATTTGATACAATTTTCCGTTTTCCTGACACCAAAATGGCAGCATACATGTGATACATATTGAGCTAAACAGGGAGGGCTAAAATGTATAATCAAACTTTATTACAAAGAACATGGAAGCCTGGACCGTCATTCCGTTGAAGTCCATTGATGTACAAGCCCCTGGATCTTCCCTGTAGCACCTGGGGCAGGTGCACTGCACCAACCAGCCTGCTGCTTTGCAGATGTCTCCATAGGCAAATGTCAGAATTTAAAGATGTATAAATTGACCTAGCTGAATGAGCCTCTATCATTTCTGGAGGCTCCTGCCTGGTCACACTGTATGTTTTCGGGATGACCTGACTCTCCAAGATGACAAGGTTTTGCTGTAGCTTCCTCTTCTGAATTTGCCTGTTGGAAACACAAACAGCCCTCCAGAGGATTTTAACTAGGAAGCTGCTTGAGGGTAGGCATTGTAGACACTTGGTACATCCAGTGTATGTTAGGTACTGTCTCTGCTGAAAAGGATGGAACCACCACTTTGTTTTCAACATGAAAAATGAAGCCACTTTGGGCACAAAAGGTGCCTGTGCCCAACTTGTCCGGGAGGAGTAAGACGTAGACTCTGTAGCCCCAAGCTCTTGCAGATCTGGGACTCTGTCCCTTGAAGTTATCGAAGGAGAGTGCCTCTTGAGCAAAGTCCCACTGAGGATTGCTTTCTGATGATGCAAACAGAGTCATGCAGCATGGACTCCAGCAACCAAACACCAGCTCGGGTGTGCAGAGAAACACATGCAGCATGGACTTCAGTGACCAAACACCAGCTCAGGTGTGCAGAGAAACACATGCAGCATGGACTTCAGTGACCAAACACCAGCTCAGGTGTGCAGAGAAACACATGCAGCATAAACTCCAGCAACCAAACACCAGCTCAGGTGCACCACATGAGGTTCTGACATCTCTAGTTAGAGAACTCCTCAGGCCCAAAAGACCACCAGAAGGGGCTCCCCACCTTGGTGGTGCATTTAGCAACCTAAGATGTGGGACTGCGCCTGGGAGAGGCTAAACCCAGACGGACACAGACAGAGTCGGCAGGTAGGGACTCATCGCAACATCACGGTCTTGCAGGTGTATATCTTGAGGGCAAAAAGGAGAATGGCAGAGGTTGCTCTCAGTCAGACTTTTATTGATTTAAACAAGTCCTGTGGGTGGATATAGGGGCGGAGCTATATCACATGTATGCTGCCATTTTGGCGTCAGGAAATATTTATTTTTTGTGGTGCGATATTATGCAAACAAGTGGCATAAAATTGCACAGCTCTGCAATGCAGAGCTATTGTTTTATATGTGACCTATTGTTTTCTATGTGTCATTGCAGTTAACTGCATTTTTCTGCATGGAAAAACACAGGTAACTGCACATAGTGTGAATGGGACCTTTCACGGTGTGACATTACCTTTGTGTATACATGTTCCTTTATATGGAGAAATCAGGGGTCAAAATACATGTAAGGATTTAAAAGCAAAGCAAATTTTCTTTGTAATAAAACCCCTCTAGAGGGTTTGTGACAAACAATTATTTGTTTAATACTGTATTGTAGGCTAACCCCCCAACTGATGCAATAACTGATCATCAGGAGACCAGCGTGTCCAATCTGTCTACTCTTCTACATATCCAGGCCAGCCTGTAAGTGACAAATCATCATTGTTCGTAGCATCCAGTTTGAAGCAGTCTTGTGTGATGGGGAGTAATACGCTTACTTTGTTTTTTTTTTTGCATTTGAACTCAGTGAATGAGATTTAAATGTCACACATATTAAAGTGGTGTTCCGGACGAAACTATACTTTTAAAATAAAAATACCCCTATAATACACAAGCTTAATGTATTCTAGTAAACTTAGTCTGTAAACTAAGGTCTGTTTTGTTAGTTTATAGAAGTAGTTTGTTATTTTATAAACTTACAGCAGGCCGTGGCCATCTTAAGTGTGGGCATCTGAAGCCAGACTGTATTTCTTCCTGGGTCTCATTCTTGCAGATCTCGCACATGCTCAGTGCAGCACAAGCAGTGTGATAGGTTTCAGAGGAAGTTGCCGCTCCTTCCCAGAAGGCATTGCAAATAGGAAATGATGCGATGGGCCGCGGCCAGGGAGGAGGAAGTGAAAAATGAATACAGCAGGCGCTGAGAAAAAAAATTAAAAAATATCCAATTTGTTTACAGTGCACAGTTTAGTGAGGGATGCTGAAGAGTTGTAAAAGTGGGTGGAACTCCACTTTAAGGAATATTGACAAATTAAAAAGTCTGCTACTTAAACCAAGAAGGTAGTTCACATCTGTACTTTGTCCATGCCCTAGATAGTCTTGAGAGGAATAACTAATTCTGCCAAGGTTTTTTTTTTTTTTACTGTCTATGACCCCCTTGGGGAAATTTCCCCTTACTTCCTGTCCCTGTGACAGCCTGAGACAGTGACAGGAAGATACAGACAGAAGTTATAATTTGACATTTGATAAATCATTACCTTCCGCACTTTACCATAAAAGAAGTGTTTTGTTGCAGTCCAGCAATGTTGCTCGAGAGACTCGGCTACCCAGGACTCTCCCTCCTGATTGGCTAAGACACACAGCGGGCGACATTGGCTCCCGCTGCTGTCAAAGTCAATGAGCCAATGAGGAGAGGGGACAGGTCCAAGCCATGGCTCCCTGTCTGAATGGGCGAACAGAGCAGCAGCTTGGCTCGGGTGCCCCCATAGCAAGCTGCTTGCTTTGGGGGCACTCAGTAGAAGGGAGGGGCCAGGATTGCTGAAGAGGGGCCAGAGAAGAGGAGGATCCGGGCTGCTCTGTGCAAAACAAACTGCACAGAACAGGTAAGTATAATGTGTTATCTTTAAAATAAAAACAAAAAAACAAGACTTTAATATCACTTTAACCACTTGCTTACTGGGCACTTAAACCCCCCCTCCTGCCCAGACCAATTTTCAACTTTTAGCGTTGTCACTCTTTGAACGACAATTGCAAGGTCATATAACACTGTACCCAAATGAAATTTATGATTTTTTTCCCCACAAATAGAGCTTTCTTTTGGTGGTATTTGATCATCTCTGGGTTTTTTATTTTTTGTTAAAAATACAAAACAGTTTTATATTTTGTTATAAAATCTTGCAACAGGTATTTTTTTTAGTTTTGGACAGAGTTGAGATGGATTAGAATGCCTGTCAATTTTTATTACTACCTGTTCCCCCATTAGGGAGATTCGCGCTCTCTATTTGTCCTGTTTACCATTATCACTGAAAGTAAAAGTTAAAGAGAATCCCAAATTTTGGGTTGTCCCCTAAAAAGTAACAGAAGAGTTAACAAATCTTCCAATGGGGACACTAGTTCAGGAGGCCTGGGTGTTCTGCCTCTCCAATCTAAGCATTTAAAATTGTGATCTCTGTAACTTACAGTTGTGATGAGATATCGATAACCCAATCTTAGCTGAATTAACAGACAGTGACTCAATCCAGACGACACCTTGAAGATCTTGTGAAGTTTAATCCATAAACTGTGAGGATCTTACAGTAATGAACATCGGATAGGTCAAAAGATCATAATGTGATCGACTCCTTGAGAAATGAGGCTGAGATGCATTACTGGAAATATGAACAAAGGGTGGAGCTATCTATACAAGATAAAACTGAGCTACAGGAAGGGGAGGAACCAGGGACAAGGAATGCATAAAACATTTGAAGGCATATCACAAAGCATGTGAAACATGACACTGGGAATCCCCAAGATATTCCCCTAATTTTCAGGGATTTACTCTCACTTTCTGTTTGGATATGGGACAGAAGTGAAGGCAAATCCCTGCATTGGGACACAGATGGCAAAATCTTTCTCTATCCAAAATGAAAAAAAACAACAATTTTTCCCATAGTTCTTCTTTAAATTACAGTGGCTTGCGAAAGTATTCGGCCCCCTTATACTTTTCAACCTTTTGCCACATTTCAGGCTTCAAACATAAAGATATAATATTTAAATTTTTTGTGAAGAATCACCAACAAGTGGGACACAATTGTGAAGTGGAACAAAATCTATTGGATATTTTAAACTTTTTTAGCAATTAAAAAACTGAAAAGTGGTGCGTGCAAAATTATTCGGCCCCTTTACTTTCAGTGCAGCAAACTCACTCCAGAAGTTCAGCGAGGATCTCTGAATGATCCAATGTTGTCCTAAATGACTGATGGTGATAAATAGAATCCACCTGTGTGTAATCAAGTCTCTGTATAAATGCACCTGCTCTGTGATAGTCTCAGGGTTCTGTTGAAAGCGCAGAGAGCATCATGAAGACCAAGGAACACCAGGCAGGTCCGTAATACTGTTGTGGAGAAGTTTAAAGCCAGATTTGGATACAAAAAGATTTCCCAAGCTTTAAACATCCCAAGGAGCACCGTGCAAGCGATCATTTTGAAATGGAAGGAGTATCAGACCACTGCAAATCTACCAAGACCTGGCTGTCTCTCTAAACTTTCAGCTCAGACAAGGAGAAGACTGATCAGAGATGCAGCCAAGAGGCCCATGATCACTCTGGATGAACTGCAGAGAACTACAGCTGAGGTGGGAGAGTCTGTCCATAGGACAACAATCAGTCGTATACTGCACAAATCTGGCCTTTATGGAAGAGTGGCAAGAAGAAAGCCATTTCTCAAAGATATCCATAAAAAGTCTCGTCTAAAGTTTGCCACAAGCCACCTGGGAGACACACCAAACATGTGGAAGAAGGTGCTCTGGTCCGATGAAACCAAAATCGAACTTTTTGGCCACAATGCAAAACAATATGTTTGGCGTAAAAGCAACACAGCACATCACACTCAACACACCATCCCCACTGTCAAACATGGTGGTGGCAGCATCATGGTTTGGGCCTGCTTTTCTTCAGCAGGGACAGGGAAGATGGTTAAAATTGAGGGGAAGATGGATGCAGCCAAATACAGGACCATTCTGGATGAAAACCTGTTGGAGTCTGCAAAAGACCTGAAACTGAGACGGAGATTTATCTTCAAACAAGACAATGATCCCAAACATACAGCAAAATCTACAAAGGAATGGTTCACAAATAAACGTATCCAGGTGTTAGAATGGCCAAGTCAAAGTCCAGACCTGAATCCAATCGAGAATCTGTGGAAAGAGCTGAAAACTGCTGTTCACAAACGCTCTCCATCCTACCTCACTGAGCTCGAGCTGTTTTGCAAGGAAGAATGGGCAAGAATTTCAGTCCCTCGATGTGCAAAACTGATAGAGACATACCCCAAGCGACTTGCAGCTGTAATCGCAGCAAAAGGCGGCTCTACAAAGTATTAACGCAAGGGGGCCGAATAATTTTGCACGCCCCACTTTTCATTTTTTTTATTAGTTAAAAAAGTTTCAAAAATCCAAAAGATTTCGTTCCACTTCACAATTGTGTCCCACTTGTTGGTGATTCTTCACAAAAAATAAAAATTTTATATCTTTATGTTTGAAGCCTGAAATGTGGCAAAAGGTTGAAAAGTTCAAGGGGGCCGAATACTTTCACAAGCCACTGTACATGCAGTACCAGGACAAGGTCCTCTGGCACTCAAAGCAAAGGTGCCAAAATGCCCCCTCCTCACCCTTTCAATTTGACCAGGAATTAACACAGATTGAGCAGTGAAATAATGTCTATGGATCACCTGCTGATACCACTAGCTAAGCCTGAGTGCTGAGGCTCACCAAAGGAAATAGTGATTGGTAGGGTTGCACCAATAACGGTATCGGTGCCGATACTAAGCATTTGAGTATCGGTACTCGTGCAAATGCTCCGATACCTGAAACTGATACTTTCAGGCTCGGTTCTTTCAGCTGACAGTGGGATTACCCCACTGACAGTTGAAATGTAAAAAAAAACCCCGCAATTATCAGTTGTTAAGGAATGGGGCTGCCACGTCCTTAACAACCGATGACAAATTCAGCTGTCTGTGGGGTTCCCCTGTTGACAGCTGAAGTATAAACTGAAGTCCTGGTGTTCTATCGAAAAATGCCTCAGTATGCAACGTCACTCCAGCTGGTATGTTGATCAACACAGCGCATGCACAGATCATCGGAGGCAGTATCCGACGATCTGCAAAGAGCCAAGAGAACGTACTTGTCAGATTCTGCCTCGCTGTTGGGGGCTGGTTTTGGGGGTGTTGCAACCCACCTGTCAGAGAAGCTCCCGGAACAGACTCAGTACCAGGCGCCCTGGGGTGCTCGCCACTGTACGGGCGCGCTTGTGTGTGTGTGCGCATCGGCGCACATGACGCTTGGTGCCAATCGCCCTATTTAAACTGTCTGTGCACTTTGCTCAGTGCCGTCCGATCTGCAGCTCCCTGTATCTGTGTTCCCGTTAATCTGTTTAAACGTTTGATCTCCTGACTACCCAGCTTGTCCTTTGGATAACTCTATGTCTTCTGCCAGCATCTGACCCCAGCCTGTCCTTGACCTTGAACCTGCTTGCTCCTTTGTACTACGCTGCTCGCCTGTTGCCAACCCTGCCTGTGACCTGGACTCTGAACCTGCCTGCTCCTTTGTACTGTGCTGCCCGCCTGTTGCCAACTCTGCCTGTGACCAGAACTGCCCACTCTGCATCTGCTGCCTGTGCTCCAGCTGACTAGTGATCTCCAACCCACCTGCACCAGGATCCTGGGCCTTTACTTCCGCAAGTCACCCGCCAGGCTCTCATAACATTCTGTGCTTCCGTGCCTCCTGTTCATACTACCAGGGGCCATGAACCAGACACGTAAGGGAGACCTCCCCCTGCTATATCGGGCTCATCGGTCAGGTACGTGGAAGTCTGACACCACCCTTAGACACAGGCAAAACCCGCCGTTCAACACAGTAAACCCACCCTGCAACACACACAAAACACGTCCTTCAGCACACAGAAAACCCGCCCTGCAACAGCAAGGTAGAATCTGACAAGTACGTTCTTCCTCCGCTGTTTGCATAGCGTTGGATAATGCCTCCAACGATCTGCGCATCCTCTCTGTTAACGTCACGCCAACTGATCAACATATCACCTGGAGTGACATTTGAAACTGCGCATGCGCAGACCCATCAGAAGCATTTTTCGACGGGAAGCAGTATTCGACAGGACACCGGCAGTTGGAGCTGTCAAAAAAAAGCAGCTGGGCAATGTTTATCAACAACATTGCTCAGCCTCAGCCAAAAGATAAAAAGAAACATTGTTTCTTTTTGTATCTTACTGTTTTTCTTCATCTATAGATCAAAGGGAAAAACTTTGCTCTGCAGATGAAGTCAGTTTAAACGCAGGGGTCTCAAACTGGCGACCCTCCAGCTGTTGCAGAACTACAAGTCCCATGAGCCATTGCAAGGCTGACAGTTACAAGCATGACTCCCACAGGCAGAGGCATGATGGGACTTGTAGTTCCGCAAAAAGCTGGAGGGCCGCCAGTTTGAGACCCCTGGTAAAGACACCTGTCAAGTAAAAAAATAAATCAACTTTACTCTCCTCCATTTTATTTTTATTCTCCTGCTGATGATACCATCCCAGCGCTAAGCATGCTACGGACTCGCTTGCTTGCTGGGAGTGGAAGCACTCACGGGCTCTACACAGGTTACTGAAATCGGAATTGATTTTCCTCATAGTTTTCATCAGTAGACAAAAATGTGGTGTACTTTTTGTTTAGTTTTCGTCACTATAAAAAGGCCACTGATGAAAATTTTGACTAAAATGTATTTGTCTACGAAATTAACACTGAACTGAGGGAAACCCCTGATTCCCATACAGGGCTACATCATTATCTTCAAGGAGTCTTAACAGATCCAGTGAGCCTGGATAAAGCTTGATGCCCCAAACAGAGACAGAGGGCGAGAAGGTCCTTCGGGACAATACGGTTCATGGGAAGAGGCCCTTGGGGACGAACTGTCATGAGAGGTCAATCCGAGGCGTAGCAATAGTTCCTCTTTCTCCTGGAAGGTAGAGAAGGAATGTTGGCGATTGGCATACATAAAGGATAGATGAAAGGGAAATGCTTATCTGAAGGAATTGGCTTTGTGGGTCAGGAGGGGGAAATATCCCCAAAGACTTGTATAGGATGGAGCAGCAGGGAGAGCGAGGGAGTCGCCCTGGATTTCAGTATCACCAGCTCTTTGTTTTATAATTTTGAGGTTTGACAATGATGTCTCGGAGAGGCCTGTCTGGGTGCAAAGGTTGTAATGCATGATGGGCCCTATCCAGATCAAGTCGATGATCAGGCAACTCAGGCATGAGTTCCATGAGGAAGGTGCGAATCGTGGCATCAACATCCTTAATAGATTCCGGCAATCCACGAATACAGAAATTATACTGTGGGGACGGTTTTCAAAGTCATCAATCTTAGCTAGGGCCTGGTTCAATTGATGCTGTAGACTTTCTATGCATGCGAAAAATGAAAATTAACTTATGCGCTACTCAGTGTATAGATTACAACTATAATCAAATAATAAAGTGCGGTGTAAAAGAATGGTGATATAGCTGCCAAAGTTCTCTAGTGTCACTAACACCAATATTGTAAATAAAGTATTTATATCTTGGAGCAGCGCTAAATCAAAAAATACACCAATATGAATATTAAAACTCAAAAAACATAGGGGGGGCGTGGCCGGCAGTGGAGGAAGATGGCTGCTATCTATCTGAGCTCTGCAGCACTGACTTTCCCTGAAGCGACACATGGCAACTAAAAGAGGTATTGAGGGCACAAAAAGATGCTAGAATATCTGGAGTAATAACGTGTCACAATGGGGAAAAGGAAAGAACGCGGAGGACCCAGGAAATTGGGGTCATTTAAGAATCACTATAGTGATTCTGTGTGGAAAAATGGCACAGCTTTACCTCAGCACTCTAGGGCTGAACAGCAGCCAGCACGCCTCAGTGACAGAGACAGTGAACTTGGTAACACTGAAAATGGCAGATATGTGTCTGACTCTGACATGGGGAGGAAATTATTGGACCTCAGAGACAAAGAAGGAGGCTTTCCCCCTCAGATGAACATGCCAGTAGTTCACTGCCTGATTATGACCAGCCACTTGTTAATAATCCCTGTGCTGATAAACTGCTTGCCTTCCCCACATCTGGACAGCCTATACTTGATACAGATATCAAAGAAATGCTTTTGTCCCTGAGAGGAGCGATTCAACAGGATGTGCAGTCATATATGCACAAAACTAATGTGGCAATAGAAGGTATAGGAGTAAGAATTGATGACATGGAAAACAAAATGGAGGATGTCGCTGACGCGCATAATGAATTGGTAGACTCCCATTTTGAGCTAATAGAAGAACTGAGGCAACTTAAGTTGAAAGTGTCAGAAATCGAGGACAGATCCAGACGCAATAATATAAAATTCAGAGGGATCCCAGAAACTGTCAAAAATACTGAATTACAGGGATTTTTGAAAAAAAAGATGTCTGACCTACTCCCCAAAATCCCGCATCAGGAGCTCACAATTGACAGGGTTTATTGATTGCCAAAACCTTCGCATATATCAGAAAAACTCCCAAGAGATGTTATTGCGAGAATTCATTTCTATCATATTAAAGATCTCCTGATGCAAAGCGCACAACAACATGTCCCACTACCTGATCCATATGCAGGTATTTTTTTCTACTCAGACCTTTCACAAGCAACTTTATTGGCACGGAAAAACCTGAATTCCATTACTAAGTTACTCCGTACTCATAATCTCAAATATAGATGGGGTTTCCCAACCAAATTGATCGTAATGATGTTTCCTACAATATCCATACACTGGATGACGGCCTGAAGTTGTTGGGGAAATGGGGATTGCTCCCTATGGATGAAGATAACGCTCAGAGCAAATAATTTGCAGTATAAATCGCACAAGAAAAGCGACTTGGTCATGCCTAAACTCACTGGATTACTACAGTTCACTGCTTATATTGCTAAACCCTCAAACCTATCTGTTCTCAGGGAAACTTTTACCCCGGAAGGAAATGGTAAATTTCCCCCTATCTATAAGTGCACCCTACAGTTGCATGGCGACTCAAAGTTTTTCTTCAACGTTCTGAATTTTTATGATTGTTTCTATTTTTGTCTCCTTATATTTTTTTCTAACGGGATTTCAAAATTACTCATACATTCTATGAGAATCTATCTTTTTTCCTTCAAGGTTGGTCTCTCCACTCAGGAACATGATCAATATATATCTTGGCTTATCCA
Source organism: Aquarana catesbeiana (assembly GCF_042186555.1). Lineage (NCBI taxonomy): Eukaryota > Metazoa > Chordata > Amphibia > Anura > Ranidae > Aquarana > Aquarana catesbeiana. The sequence goes on along the minus strand of NC_133329.1, from coordinate 108,935,044 downwards.
CAATAGGATGTCGCTGCTACTTACCATCAACACCTTAAAAAATGTCGCAATTTTTCTCTGAACACCAACGGGCTTAACACTCCTCATAAAAGAAAAGCTCTCTGGACTGATGCTATCAAACTTCAGAGTGACATCATATGTGTACAAGAGTCGCATTTTGCGAAAGATAAAGCACCTAAATTTTTGCATCCTCTTTTCCCACATATCTTCTGCTCTAACAACCTCAAGAAGAAGAAAGGTGTTATAACGGCAATCAAAGGGACAGTCTCATTCCACCTTTTGGACTCAGTAATAGACGACCATGATCGGTATATAATTCTAGTTGCTATTATAGACAATGTTACTTACACAATAGCCAACATTTACACTCCTAACAAGCATCAACAAAAATTCATACGTAAGCTGCTGAGAAAGGTACGGAAAATACAGAAAGGGCATATTATCATCTGCGGAGATTTTAATGCCCCAATGGATCCTAATGTAGATACTACTAAAAGAGACCGCACAAACAGATTGAGTCTTGGTAATATTTTCGCTGAGGAAGATTTATATGATCCATGGAGGTGTTTGCATACTACTGAAAAAGACTACACATTTTGCTCTAATGTACATAAAACATATTCCAGAATTGATTTCTTCATTGCAGACAAAATGCTCTTACAAAAAATTTCAGATGCACAAATTCATAATATCACTTGGTCGGACCATTTACCAATCACTTTATCAATTACAACAGGCCAACAAGGCTTAACATCAACCCTTTGGAAGAATAATACATTTCTTTTCTCTCAAGAGAGATACGTGTCTGCAATGAAGAACAGATTGACAGAATTCTTTGGTTTTAGTGATAATGGCTCTACATCCACTACAAATCTGTGATGTACACACAAAGCCTTTATTAGGGGTATCCTTATCCAGATGGCATCTAGGGATAAAAGAGAGAGGCTAAAATTTGTTGATACCCTTTTAAAAGCTATATCTAGTCTTGAAAAAGAACATAAGCAATCTCCAGAAAATTCTAACTTATTACAAAAACTCAACAACAAAAGGAATGGGCTTAGGACAACTTTATTAACTAACCATGACAAATACCTCAAAGGACTGAAATTGAATTATTACTCCCAAAATAATAGGGCAGGCAAATTGATGGCTTCTGCACTACGTCACCGCCAAAGAACACAAAAAATTGATAGACTAATTCATCATAAATCTGGGAAAGCTTTAATAAACCCACAAGAAATAGCAGATGCTTTCTCAGATTATTATGGAGATTTATACAACTTAAAAAATGACAAGGATACTATCCAACCAACGTTAAAAGACATTACAGTATTCTTAGACAAAGTGAACTTACCCAAAATTGACTCTAATACACTTGACGCACTAAATCAACCCATATCGTTAATGGAAACCCAGAAAGTTATAAAAGACCTTCTGCTGCATAAATCGCTAGGTAATGACGGTCTATCCAACGAATATTACAAAACATTCATTAATATTTTAGCTCTGCACTTAACAAACCTGTTTAATTGCATAGCTACAGCCAAATGTTGCCCAAAAGAACTATTAGAAGCGGTAATAATTACTCTCCCGAAATGACAAAGACTTGACATCTCCTTTAAACTATCGACCAATATCGTTGCTCAATTCGGACATTAAAATTTATACCAAAATATTGGCCAATCATTTGTTAGAAATTACCCCTTACTTAGTCGACTCTGACCATGTAGGCTTTGTTAAGGGTCGTCAAGCCCCAGACAGCACGAGAAGGATGATCAATTTGATTAACTACGTTGAGAACACACGAACGCCTTCTCTGCTCCTAGGTCTGGACGCAGAGAAGGCATTCGATAGAGTGCATTGGAACTATATCTCCAGGACTCTTGAGAAGTTTGGATTTTCAGGATTTATCCATGAAGCAATTATGCTACTTTATACACAACCATCAGCAAAAGTTTCCACCTCGGGAATGTTGTCTAAGACTTTTAACCTCACGAATGGCACCAGACAGGGTTGCCCACTCTCACCCATTATATTTTCTTTGTTAATTGAACCCTTAGCGGAAACCATTAGGTCCAATGAAAATATTTTAGGAATAAAGATAGGTGATAGAATACATAAAATTGGGCTATTTGCCGATGACATCATTCTATCTTTAACTAGTCCCAACAAATCCCTGCATGTGCTACAATCAATACTTAACTCCTTTAGTAAAGTATCTTATTACAAAATTAACAATAGGAAAAGCTTTGCCCTACCTATGAATATATCTAACGATACCTCTACCATCCTCAAAAAAATATATAATTACAATTGGGATGCATCTTCGTTCACCTATCTAGGTATCAACCTTACATTTCCCGCAAAAAAACTATATGCAGCTAATTTTTCTAAGTTATTAGACTTGATTTCTAAAGATTTTCAAAATATAAAAGAAACGCACCTATCCTGGATAGGCAAAATTGCAGCATTTAAACTGCAAACCCTACCCAAGATACTCTACCTTTTTAGAGCCATACCTATTCCAATACCTTCAAGCTTTTTCAAGATTCTAAATACTAAATTGAGAAACCTGGTCTGGAATAACAAAAAACCAAGGGTAGCTTTCTCTATTTTAACATCTTCTAAAAACAAAGTGGGTATGAACTTACCTGATATGCATAAATACTACTACGCAACACTTTTGGATCAAATGAAAGACTAGTTCTTCCCAAATGACGATAAGCTGTGGTTATCCATTGAAAGAGAAATCACCAAGGGAAATGATTTATTTGCCCTGTCAGTGGCTTACATGATATTCCCTAAGGTCATAGTTCCTAAATTGCTTTCCATTAAAGCTACCCTGTTAGCATGGAAGTTTCTTGTCTCAAACTTCCATGCGCTAGGGCATTTAAAAAAGATACCTATACCACTCAGAGCCCTTGACTACTGTAGAGGCCGACTCTCGATGAACAAATGGATTGCTGAGGGCTTTAACTTTTACGTACACCTTCCCTCAGGATACAAAGCCACGATTGATGATAAGTTAAATAAGCTTAATCATCTGCAAAGCTTTAATCCACATCAAGATTTTGAAATTCCATCTTTAATTTGGTCACACCTCACCATTAACAAACCTGTAAAATATAAAAGTATAGCTTTCTTCTATAAAGTTTTTTCTCAGTATCCTAAATATGAGAAAAACCCTAATATGTATAAATGGGAAAAAAATTTAGGACAATCCTTTTCAGACGAATGTTGGTACAATGCTATGAAATTAAACCAAACTGCAACATCCTGCTTAGAGCATTGGGACAACTCTCAGAAAATATTGAATAGATAGTACCTAACTCCTTACAAATTACCGTATTTATCGGCGTATAACACGCGCCGGCGTATAACACGCACCCCAAGTTTAGAAGGGAATTTTAAGGAAAAAAAACTTTTAGGAGGGAAGTTTAAGGAAAAAAAAACTTACATTAATATGCCCATCAATGCAGCCTTATCTGTCCATCTTCAGCCTTTTCAGTGTCAGTGCAGCCTTGCCCCAGTGCAGCCTTGTCAGTGCAGCCTTGTCAGTGCAGCTTTGTCAGTGCAGCTTTGTCAGTGCAGCTTTGTCAGTGCAGCCTTGTCAGTGCAGCCTTGTCAGTGCAGCCTTGCCCCAATGCAGCCTTGCCCCAGTGCAGCTTTGCCCCAGTGTAGCCTTGCTCCAGCGCAGCTTTGCCCCAGTCCAGCCATGTCAGTTCAGCTTTGTGCACTCGCCGCCGACATACACAGCCGTGGGTAGATTCAAATATGGCACTGAGACTGCAGGGATTTGTCGGAGCTGAGATACACATACCCGAGTGTTCTCGTCTTTTTTTGGCGCCGCCGTCACGCCCAGTCCCGCACCTTGGACCTGTGTTATGTCCATCATAGGGCGGGACTGGGCGTGACTGTGAGCGGTGCCGAGAACACTCGGGTATGTGTATCTCGGCTCCGACTAATCCCTGCAGTCTTGGCGCCATATTTTAATCTACCCACGGCTGTGTATGTTGGCGGCAACCGCGGCAATTTCCACGATCGCTCCAATGACACAAAATCGGCGGGGATCGGCCTATAACACGCACCCATGATTTTCCCCTGATTTTCAGGGGGAAAAAGTGCGTGTTATATGCCGATAAATACAGTAGCTAAAATATATCCATCTACATCACCACTATGCTGGCGTTGTACGGATCAAGTTGGTTCCTTATTCCACATTTTATGGAGTTGTAAAAATCTGACCAGTTTCTGGAACTCGATATCCACCTTTATTGCCTCTCTCACAGGCAACTTGATAAACTATCACCTGCTATGGCCCTTTTAGGTATCACCTTGACACTTTCCCATTTCAATACAGAATATTAGTGGCGAATATTCTTATAGTGGCTAGATTTACCATAACGAAAATGTGGAAATCAATTGAGGCCCCTAACCTGTGTGATGTCATTCTTAGAGTCAACACCCAGTGCAAAAATTATATAAAAACAAATGGCAATAAAGTGCAGTCCTTCTTCCAAGATAAATGGTGAATGATTATCAAACAAATCCCAGTGTCGAAGATCATATATTTGTGCTGAATCCCAAAAAGGGCAAAAATCCACCACCATGTGCAATGGCCGCTCAAGTCAAATCCAAGGATCAAATCCAAACTACCAAAGCAGTCTCATCCGTCAATGGTCAACGCACATGTAATAAGGAAAATATCTCCTCATGGTGTAGTATGAAACAATGGTTTATTTAAAACAAAGTTAGACTTAAGCCCCTTTCACAAGACAAGCCCGCTCTGATCCACCTGTCTGTTTTTCAGGCGGATCCGAGCGGGCCACCCATTGACTCCTGTGGGCAGGCGGATGTCAGCGGAGATGTGTCCGATGACACCCGCCTGCCATCCGATCCGCTTAAGACAGGCGTATGGTGATACGTTCAGCCATCCATCTGGTGGATCGGGTGAGATCTGATGAAAATGGACATGCTGTCCGTTTTCGCCTGATCTCTCATTAGGAATCAGCGGCGCGCTGACAGGTCCCTCCTGTCATCCTCCGGCTCAGCGGAGATCAACGGAGCGATCTCCCGCTGAGCTGGGGGACCCCCCCTCCGTGTGAAAGGGGCCTTACATTTGAAATTGAAGATATGCGAGTAGCCACAGCAGAGTGGGGTCCGCATAGTTGTGCCTTTTTTGGGATTCAGCACTAATATATGATCGTTGACACTGGGATTTGTTTGATAATCATTCACCATTTATCTTGGAAGAAGGACTGCACTTTATTGCCATTTGATTTTTAATAATTTTTGCACTGGATTTTTAATCTGATTCATTTTCTATATAATATTTTTAGGGCTGTTACTGATTAAAATTTTCGTGTTCGATTAATCGATTTTTTTAAATCGATTATTCGACTAATTTCGATTAATTATAACGCACATACAGATCTCAGCAAGGACGCCAGGTCATGGGTAGAAAGAAAAGATCTAAATGCTCACCGTTTAAGTATAAGATTTAATTTTTGTGTTTAAACACAAACTACTCACATAAAGATGATAAAAACACAGCATGTAAAGCCGACAATCGTGTTAGTTCCGTAGGGCAGCAGCGGGTGACGTCATGCGTAGCTCCTCCCCCCGTACACATCACGTTCAATCAGAACTTCCTCAGCGGGGCGGGGCTACGGCGTCACCCTACAGTCTATTTAAATAGCACCGTTGTTATGGCAATGGACATAGCGGGGCATGGGTAGGACGTCACATGTCAATCAAAAGCAAGCGCCGCCGTCATGGCATCAGCAGAAGCCGATCCACACGGCAAAAATATCACAGCTTATCAGCCTCTAAGGACAACAATGTTAAAAACGGAGGTTATCAAATTTGCCTACACTTAGCTCACTGAATGATTCTAGTTAACCACATCCATATTTACCATGACTGTCCAGGCTGTCCGGTGACGTCACGAACATCGACGTCACCGGACTCCTCCCCCGTTCCCTTCGTTAGCAGACTGAGGCACTTGGGGAAGGGGGGAGGAGTCCGGTGACGTCGGTGTCCGTGACGTCGCCGGATCTTCGACGGAACTCGATGAAGACCCGGAAGCCGGCAGAGAGGTGAGTACCGATCAAAAGAATTTTGATCGATCAAAAAAATTAACGATTAATCGAGGAATTAATTGTTAATTTTCGCAGCCCTAAATATTTTTTTTCATTGTCTTTGTTTTTGCATATGTTTTTTGAGTTTTAATATGCATATTGGTGTATTTTGATTTAGCGCTGCTCCAACACATAGGCTTTTTCTATGCATGCAGTGTTCTGTTTTTGTATATTCTCTTTTTATTGGTATAGGCTATTCAGGTTAAACAGCCTTGTTAATTATTACATTTTTACAAAAGTTGGTATCTCCGCCTTACATTTTCAATACATTAATCTATATTAGACATACCATCCTTCATCACATAACCTGAAAAGAAAATTTCAAAGTTTAGTAGATAATTAAATAAATCCCATAACCACCCCTCCCTCCCCCCTTCTCTCTCTCTCCCTCCCCCCCACCCCCCATGCATCCACCCTCATGACTCCTCTTAACACTCCACCATCATCATATATTCTAATGATTTTTTAAACTCTAGCCACCTCTCCCATACACTGTTATATGTTTCAATGGAGTCTTCACTTCTATGTATTGTTTCTTCTATTGATCTCAACCAATCTATTTTTACTATCCATTCTTTAATTATGGGGGGATCAGGAGTTCTCCACACTCTTGGGATCAGGCTTTTGGCTGCATTCAGAAGGTGAGGTACCAAGGTATTCTTGTATTGAGCTACTGTTTTATCCGTATCATGGAACAGACATATCCACGGCTCTTTCTGAACATGCTCTCCTGTTATTTGGTAAATGTTATCTATGATCCTTTCCCAATAAGGCTGGATCTTCACACAGTCCCACCATAGGTGTGCAAAGGTCCCCAGGGCGCCACATCCCCTCCAGCATGTTGGTGAGGTCTCTATTTTCACATTTACTTTGGACTCTTTATATGCATGTTTGTATGTTCTAGCGCCATTTATCCTTTTTTGGTGAGGTCTCTACACTATACTTCTGTACTATTTGCGGGACAACATACCATCTCGCCATCAGTTTATAACACATTTTTATTGTCTTAATATCCCTAGAATCCTAAGAATCTTACACCTATGTTCCTCATCCCGCAGGTCACCTATTTCCTCTTCCCATTTCCCCAAATAGGGTGGGTATTTAGGTTCTGTTTCTTCTACCAATATTTTATATATTTTAGATATACTCTGGCCCAAGCACCCCGGGGAAGAGAGTAGCCTCTCCATAGGCCTTATATTACCTCTTCCCCGTAGTGGCTGGGGGAGTGTCTGTGAAAAGTGCAGTATTTGTGCATATCTCCATCTATTTAGTGGTCTGTTTCCCCATTTTTGTGTTAATTCAGAGAAAGTGCATAATCTATTTCCCGTCATTACATCTTGTAAAGTTATGTCATCCTTCTTTGCCCATCTAATAAAATACATGTGCTCATCTTTCCCAGGTTTAAAATAATTTGTGTCTAGTAAAGAAATTAAAGGGGAGTTATATTGCCAGTGATATAATCTACTCAAACCATCCCATATCCTAAAAGTGTTTTTTGTTAGTGGATTTGTGCTATTTGATAATTCGCGATATTGATGTGGGATCCATACCCTTTTCCCTAAGTCTACTTTGCTTTGGGCTTTTTCAATATTCACCCACCCTTTCCCGTCTTTATCATGTATCCAACCTGTTATCCGTGAGATAATAGTTGCCTGATAATATTTTTTAAAATCCGGTGCTGATAATCCCCCTAATTGTTTCCCCTTTACAAGTGTTGCATATGAGATTCTAGGGTGTTTGTGCCTCCATATATATTTTATTACTAGAGTTCTTAATTTCGCGAAGAAATCTTGTGGGACTCTTATTGGGACCATTTGGAATATGTATGGTAATTTTGGCAGGATGAACATTTTTAAAGCATTGATCCTCCCTAACCACGATAGGGGTTTGTGTCTCAGATAGTTTAGTTGGTCTTTGACCTTATTCAGTATAGGGATATAGTTAGCCGCATAGAGAGTTGACAATGATGCTGTAAGTTTTACGCCTAAATAGCCAAGCTCTTCTCTACACCAAACGAAGCGAAATGTAGGTTGAATTGCCTGCTGTAGTTCCTTTATTACGATTGGTATTGTTGTTCTGGGGTTTGTGATATAAAATAGTATATCATCTGCGTATGCAGCTACCTTATATTCCTTTTCACCTACTCTTACTCCTCTTATGTCGGTATTTTCCTGGATCGCGGCTAGCAGGGGTTCCAATGCCAGTACAAATAGCATTGGTGAAAGGGGGCAGCCCTGTCTTGTACCGTTAAACAGTTCCAGGGAGGGAGAGAGACTTCCATTTATTTTTATTTTAACTGTTGGGTGATAGTAAAATGCGGATATCCATCGCATCATCCTTTCCTTTATTCCCAAATGCCTCAGTGTTCCCATCTTGAAGCCCCAGTCGACTGTGTCGAAGGCCTTTTCGGCATCTATCGACAGTAGTACGACCGGGTCCCCACTCTCTCTAGCCTCATGTATCAGGCACAGGGATTTAAGACTGTTGTCTTTCCCTTCCCTCCCTGTTACAAACCCCACCTGATCACTGTGAACTCATCAAGGCAGAAGTGGTTTTAATCTTCCCGCTATTATTTTTGCAAAGATGTTTATGTCAGTGTTTAGTAATGATATTGGTCTATAGCTCTCCGGTGCCATTGGGTCCTTGCCCTCTTTTAAAATCAGAGTAATATAGGCCATCAATGCCTCTTCCCGAAGATTTTCCCCTTCTGCTAGAGCTTTCAAGTAATCACATAGTTTAGGGGCCAGTAGCTTTTGGAACCTCTTATAGTACGTAATAGAATACCCATTGGGGCCAGGACTCTTCCCTGTTGCCATATCCTTAATTGCTCTTAGGACTTCTTCCTGTGTTATTGGGGCATCTAGTAGCTCCAATTCCTCTTCAGGGACCGCTGGAAGGTCAAGCCCCTGCAGGTACTCTAGGATTCTAGGTACTCTAGTACCGATCAAAAGAATTTTGATCGATCAAAAAAATTAACGATTAATCGAGGAATTAATCGTTAATTTCCACAGCCCTAAATATTTTTTTTTCATTGTCTTTGTTTTTGCATATGTTTTTTGAGTTTTAATATGCATATTGGTGTATTTTGATTTAGCGCTGCTCCAACACATAGGCTTTTTCTATGCATGCAGTGTTCTGATTAGTGCGGGAAACCGTAGCCTCCATCTTATGTTCAACAGCGTCAATCCTGACACCCATTTCTTGCAGATCCGCTTTGATTGCCATGGTGATCTGAGTCACAGTTTTAGCTAAGCCCCTCTCCAGTAGTTCAGAACATTTTTCAGAGACCGGTGATCAGTTTCAGCCAGACTGCCCACAAATTCTGATCCACTAGGGCTTGCAGGGAAGTGAGAGAGCTGTGAGGGCATGAGACCCTCCATAGTCTGCTCCAGATGGCTCCTGCAGGGATACAGTGGATGCTGGAAACTGCTGGGGTGGCGAGGATTTGCTCCCAGGAGATTGTGGGCTTGGAGATTGTGAGCTTGGGCCGGCATGTCTCAAGCCGTCCACTGCTCTGGAGCACTGTGAGGTCGGCCTGGAAGATGTAGGTGCCATTTTCCTGGAGGCTGCTGAGGCACATATGGTTGGCGGGGATGAGAGCGGCCCTGGCGCTTGTTTCCTCTGCCTATCCTGCCAATCTAGAAGTGTCCCCCCCCCCCCCCCCCCGCGGAATCTTTCAGTGTGCTGGTTCTCCAGGGTCCACAGAGCCACCACAGCCAGTTGCACAGCTCCAAGCTCAGGTGACCATCTTGGACACCGTACACATGCGCCCTCCCCACTTATTTGTTTTTTATTTGCCAGCAGATGCTATATGGACTGAGACTGCTCTAGAGTCCTAGATATACTGGCCATCCCCTGTTACCTCCTGGAAAGTAGAGATGCACCAGAATTTCGGCCACGGAAACATATTGGCCGAAAATAGTGTTATTTTGCCAATAAGAGAAAAAGGTGCCAATAATGGCAATGAAAACGCACGTGGTTTGGGCGCGATTTTACCACCATTTTACAGTGCTTATAATGTGTTTTTTATAGATCATGTGACTCAAAAACCTGCATCAAAAACATAACATGGGTGCATTACGAGGACGTGCCTTACCACAAGAGAAGCGCAAGGGACCAATGAGAAGACATAGATAGAATTTAGAGGAATAAATTTTTCTTGAGCTTTTCTTGCACTAAAGGTGCCAATAATGGCCGGCAATAAATTCATATTTATTTTAATTCACGGTGTTAATTTAAAAGTCGAATATAATACAATTATATATAAGAAAATTATATTTTTTAAAAACTGTAATTTTCGGTTTTGGTCTTGGGCCAAGTGCATCCTGCATTTTCAGTTTCGGTACCAAAATTTCTACCTCTACTGGAAAGGCTTAGTGAGAAGCTGTCCTGTTATTTCTGATATCATTTGCAACCAGAAACTTGCATAGGGTTATAGTCTACGTATACCACACTGACACATCAGAAACATATTTTCAGAGACACAATTTCAGCAGCTGTTTCCTAGATGTAGTATGTAAAATATGCTTGTAAAATTACCAAACTACTAAGATTAGATTTTTTAGAATCAAAAGCACTTTCTCTGTGTCTGTTTTGGTGGACCTGTTTGTTATAATGAAGTTGAACCCTCCAAAAATCATATATCACTAGTGTAGAGCAAGTTATGACCTTCATAATACAAACAAGAGAATCATAATAGATTTCGAAACCTAACAGTTGTAGATTAATGTTGGCCCCCTTCAAACCTGTCAATTACGTTGTGATGCTTTATTATATACACATAAACCACTTGACCTCCAGAAGATTTATCCCCTTTATGACCAGGCCATTTTTTGTGATACAGCACTGCATGTCGTTAACTGACCATTGCCTGGTCGTGTCCCTTTTTCTACAAATAGAGCTTTTTTTGGTGGTATTTGATCACCTCTGTGGTTTTTATTGTTTGCGCTATAAACCAAAAAAGACTGACAATTAAAAAAAAAAACAACAATATTTTTTACATTCTGCTATAAAACCTATCCAATAAAAAACGTAAAAAATATAATTTCTTCATCAATTTAGGCCAATATGTATTCAGCTACTTATTTTACTAATAATGGCGGCGATCAGTGACTTATAGGGGGGACTGCATTATTGTGACAGAAAAATCGGACACTTTTTGGGGACCAGTGACACTAATACAGTGATCAGTGCTAAAAAATATACACTGTCACTGTACTAATGACACTGGCTGGAAAGGGGTTAACATCAGGTGTGATCAAAGGGTTAACTGTGTGCCTAGCCTGTGCTTTCTTACTGTGTGGGAGGTGCTTTGACTAGGGGAAGGCATTGATCCATGTTCCTGCGTTGCAGGAACACAGGATCAATACTTTCCCCTACTGACAGAAAGGCAATCTGCCTTGTTTACATAGGCAGATTGCCATTCTGCCTTTTTACTGTATAATCAGCAGGTGCCAGCGGACCTCGAGTCTGCGGTACCTGCTGCTGTGCTCCCACTATGTGTGATCACAGCGGGAGTGGGTCGCCGGCGCACACGCCCCAGACCCGGAAGTGTCACATCACGTACTAGGTATGTGATCTGGCACAGAGCGGCCGCCCTGCCGGAGTATATGTATGGTGGGCGGTCCGCAAGTGGTTTAAAGTGGAGTTCCACCCACTTTTACAACTTCATCCTAAAGGAATGACAACCCCTCCACCACTCGATTTTGTATATATATATATATATATTTTTTTTTTTTCTCCTTACCTTTTATGAAGTACCTGGTGTACATTGTGGCCCAGTGTGTCATGTCCTCTTCTCCCACCGATGCCTTCTGTGACCTTTGTGTTCCAGAAGATGAACTGGCCATTCAGGAAGCGGTCGCGCATGCGCAGAAGGAAACCAGCAGTGAAGCCTGAAGGCTCCACTGCCGGTGTTTTGTCAAGAAGTGCCCCCCATCGAATAGTGGCCGGCATGTACTGCACATGCGCTGTATGAACAGCACAACAGCTGATTTGCCAATCAGCTGGGCTGATGTAACCAGGGCGCATGCGCACATCGTAGGGAGGTATTTCTCAATGGGAGATTACCATTTCACAGGCACAATTTAAACAGCGGGGGAGACCGTAGTTCTCAGATTGTGCATAGCTGCTGCTGGAGGGTGGCTAGTGGCTGTGTTGAAGAGCTGGTTTTGTTTGTGTTGCAACCCGCCCTTTCACACAGGCAAAATAAGCCGTTCAACACAGTGAACCCCGCCCTGCAACACAGACAAAACTAGGACCATCAGCACACTGTAAAGCCGCCCCGCAACAGCGAGGCACAATGTGAGAATTACGGTCCTCCCCCTCGCTGTTTGTATAGGTTTCAATTGTGGCCGGTGAAATGGTTTCTCCCATTGAGAGATGCCTCCTACGATGTGTGTTTGTGCCCTGGTCACGTCACTCCAGCTGATCGGCAAATCGGTACTTCGACAGAACACCGGTTTCCCTTAGTTGGAATGGTGGCGCCTGCACCCGATCCGATGGACAAATGAGCCTCGGGGGGCCGACATCGCGGGCTCCCTGGACAGGTAAGTGTCCTTATTAAAAGTCAGCAGCTGCAGTGTTTGTAGCTGCTGACTTTTTTTTAAAAAACATTTTTTGCAGCTGGAACTCCACTTTAAGTGCTGCTAACATCCTGCAATGGGAGGAATCAGAACCTGCACAAAATTACTTTTACTAATGCAGACGCTGGTGTTACAGATTATCAGTGATCTGAGTGAGAACTATGACAAAGATTTAGCCTGCAGTATCTGTATTTAAAGAGGAGGCAGAAACACTGTTGCTCTCTTGCTTTCCCAGTTTAATGAGTCAAACAGAAATGGATCACATTATACAGATGATTACTTTTTTTATAGTGGCAGCGCAGGCCGCATGGAAAAGCGCATCAATTTGTATAAGAGAAATACTAACATATAGGATACTAAAAAGAGAAAGCGGGTGTCGGAACAAACACTAAACTGAACAAACTGAACTCCTAACACATACCTGTCGGCCAGGAGGGCCAGCAGGTGGAACGAAAGAGACTCTAAAACATGGCGTCTGTCCCATAAATACCCTCTCACAGAATGCAACTCGGAGGACCACCTCCACCGAGTTATCCCCGGGACAGAGGAACACTTATACACTTAACGTGTTGCCTTTCCAACACCGACCCATGGTAACAACGACACCCACAGGCACAGTGTGAAACTACATGCAACGCAGCCAAACTGGAACAGAGGCTAAATCTGACTATGCATGAACAGGTAACCCCACTATATTTACCTATAAGCGGTAGATTGAAAATCTACCAGCGCTACATACTCCCCCCACTACAATAGACGTTGTCCTCAACGTCTGTCAAAATAACTCCCAAGCCCGAGAGTAGGTATTTGAACTTAAAAACTTGGATGAGGGCAAGGAAGAAGAAAAAACAGTATAGAGATATTACAGTTTCAACATTTATACAACAACATGTTCACATCTGCAAACAAAATCACATTATGACTGTCACAAACCCCACTATCTATCTAGCTGAAAAGCCTAACAGCTTGATAGGAGATCCAATTGTTCCTGAAAAAAAACAAAGTTAAACACATACTAGATATGTACAGTATAATCACTAAACAGCTTAGGAGCAAAGCCTCATTCCAAAAGAAAAATGACACTCTCTTCCCACATATTTTCCATTTAATGGAAATAAACTAAAGTAACTTGAAAAAAGTCCATCCCTATCTCTAAGTGAATTACATTCTATCAATGAAGAAAATTCAGCTAGCAAAAAGTCTTTGGATTTGAAAACACTGAGATGAAGATTATCTCTTGACCACAGAGATCTCTAAACACTGACACTTTCTAACTACATACCCCAAAGTTCCTTTTCATAATCACCAATAAAACCGGGGATCTGGCAATGTCAGTTTCTTTCCTAGTTTATCCACGGTAGTGATAAAGTACACAACATCATCTTTTCCTGGTCTGCAAATGACCACTTTGTCAGCATAGATGTGCCGACCATAGTTCCAATGTAGGAAACATCCACTGAAGCGTTTATCCATGGCAACAGAATACCCAGCTCTCTGGAAAGGTTTTGGCACAGACAAATAGTCCCAAACAGCTTCACTGTACCACTGTTCCCGGTTGGCCTCAATTTCCTGCATAATTTCCTGAGTAACATAGGGAAATTCCAGAACATATTCTGTGGCAACTCGTTTGATGAGCACTCTCTGTAAACGGGCAAATTTAGGCAAAGGTCTATTTTTTTTTCCCAAACCAGGAGGCACACAAGAATTCGGTGATTTACTCACCATAGATCCGACGGGTGTCGGAAGCAAACTAGCAACTTTAGACAATGTCTCTTTGGTAGTACTGTGTGACTCCACACAAGGTGATGTCTTTCCAGAATCCAGGGCTGTCCACTCTGAAAAAGTAAGGGCAGAAGCAACATCTTCACCCTGGGCCCACAATAGTTCCTGTGACATTGTTTCAAACAAATCATCATCACCAGAGAGAGCTGACATAGAATCTATCTCCCAGTCTCTCAACTCTTCTGCTGGCAAATATTTACAAAGAGTCCCAGACATGTTCCCCTTTGATCTCTCACCCATTCCTGACGTGGACTTCCCTGGATCCATGTATTTCTCCGGCTCCGGTTCGGGTAGTCTCTGGGGTAGGCCTCGACCACGGCCGCGGGAAGCCTTCACATATTCCACCTTCCTCTGGACAGGTGCAACGGGGATAGGTGTGGTAGAAGTAGAAATGAAGGTGATGTCTGCTGATGAAGCGGTGACAGCGACATCTTCCTCGGAATTACTCACGGTAGCAGGCGAGATTACGGCCTGTTGCTCTCCAGCAGCAATGGCAGGAGTTTCCACTGTGGCAATTCCTGTAGCCCAATCCACACGAAAAGCATGGGGTGACAAGGTAGGTTGCTTCACTGTGAATAAATATTCTCCACACTGCAAACATCGAACAAATGGACAGAGATGTATGGCCAGTCCTTCACACTTGTGGCAAAGCATGCCCAGCCCTTCGATATCTCCAACAGTGTATAACACGAACCGCCCCTGCGGCATCAGACGAATGCCGGTATCTGTCAGCAGGGTCCCGTTCAGCATAGCACCCGCAGCGGTACTTGTAGGGAACATCATATATTCCATAGTTGACGATACCAATGGAAAAGAAGACATGGCTGCACTCTGATCCTCTCAGCATGATCACGAGGCCTCTCTTCTCCTTTGGCGCCAAAAACACACACCCGCGTCCCACGCGGTAACAAGTAGGTTAGGCTCCTCCCACTTGTTCTCCTGATCACGTAGCTCCCGAGCTTTTACTTCTCACCCACAGCCTACGCAGTCAATAATAAAGTCCTGCAACTTAACCCCTTCTTTTTCCTGAAAAAAGTGACAAAGTCCAAAAACTTCTTTAACATAAACTCCCGGTGGAAATACTTCTCAGGGTTGCGGGAGGTTGATGGCTAACAATCCCAGACGACGCCCCCACATGTAGCAATAGCTCTCGGTGGAGCTGCCGGTTTTAAAGCGGGCTTGGTTACCGTCACCTTCGTTACCTCAGTTTCACCAGAACCGGGTCTAGGGTCCCGTTGAGCTTAATACCAGACAATGTAGGCACTGGACACATGAGTATCTTTTCCAATGTTTTAATAAAGTATAACTGAAGGAAGTAGCAGGAAAGAGGTAGAAGAAGAGTTGCAGGGAAGCTCAAATACCTTTTCTTAGTGTAGTATTAGGAATTGGAATCTTGTAAATGAATGTACTCTCCTTTTAGAGTTAAATCTTTGCCCCGCCCGGATAGGTTTCTCTCACTAACCTAACAGCCGATACGCAGCACGAACAAAAGTCTCTGCACAGACTTGAATGGAATAGAAACCCGTACGATCCTCTGCCACAGGATGTAATGGTTTACGATGAATAGCAAAACACAGCACTCAACCTTTAGGCCGACCCGGCAGCACTATGCGGTAAGTTAACTTTAGGATGCGTCCTCCAACCGAGTCACCAGGCCCCTCTCCAGACCAGCACTCTGCATGATCCTTCCATGACGGGTCCTCCCCTGGGATCTTCTCAGTTGTCCAGCTTCTTCCCATAGGACAGACAGCACAGGACCATTCCCTCGCCACTGTGGTAGGCCCTAGACAAGCTTCTGGTCCTCCCGATCTGAGGACCACGTGGTAGTTCTCCTAACACATACCTGTCGGCCAGGAGGGCCAGCAGGTGGAACGAAAGACCCTAGAACATGGCGTCTGTCCCATAAATACCCTCTCCCAGAATGCAACTCGGAGGACCACCTCCACCGAGTTATCTCCGTGACAGAGGAGCACTCATACACTTTAATGTGTTGCCTTTCCAACACCGACCCATGGTAACAACGACACCCACAGGCACAGTTTGAAACTACATGCAACACAGCCAAACTGGAACAGAGGCTAAATCTGACCTATCTATGAACAGGTAACCCACTAAATTTACCTATAAGCGGTAGATTGAAAATCTACCAGCGCTACACACTAAACAGTTATTACATTTGTGAAATTTCTTACAGTTTAAGAGATATGACTGATTGAATTTTCAGGAAGTCAGCTCTGTGATTCAAAAAATGCATCATCTTTTCTGGCAGGGAGGATCTCTTAGAACAGGGATTGCATCATATCCTCTCTCCTCTCTTTACACTGTAATCAGACTACATTTTCCATCATGCTTTGCAAATTATAATGAATGTGGGAGGTACACTAGGCTTGTACAAAATATATATATTTTTTTTGGGAGTTCAGTTTTTGGGGGTGGGGGGGTGTGATAGGAAGCGACAGTGATATTTTTTTTGGGAGTTCAGTTTTTGGGGGTGGGGGGGTGTGATAGGAAGCGACAGTGAGCACGGCCTTGATGGGTTTTTCTTTTGTTTTTGTTTTTTTTGGGGGGGGGAGATAGGAAGTGGTTAGATTTTTGTGTATTTAAAAAATTAACCGGGCCACCATCAGCTATTTGTCCCCACAAGGGGGTCACCCACCACCACTTGTTATCTACCTCCCCCCCATCAAGGCCATGCTCACTGTCACTTCCTATCACACCCCCCCAAAATGGAAAAAGAAAAGGAGGGGTCCACCTTCAGCCATCCAACCCCATAAAGGCCACCCACTACCGCTTCCTATTACCGCCCCCCCACCCCCTAATTTTTATTTTATTTTTTTAAATACACAAAAATCTAGGGAGGTGGGGGGGCGGTAATAGGAAGCGGCAGTGGGGTGGCCTTTATGCGGTTGGATGGCTGAAGGTGGACCCCCTCTTTTTTCTTTTTTTCACATTTTGGGGGGGGGGGTGTGATAGGAAGCAACCAGTGAGCACGGCCTTGATGTTTTTGTTTTTTTTTTGGGGGGGGGAGATAGGAAGTGGGTGACCCCCCCTATGGGGACAAATAGCTGATGGTGGCCCGGTTAGATTTTTGTGTATTTAAAAATTAACCGAGCTACCATCAGCTATTTGTCTCCATAAGGGGGGTCACCCACTGCCACTTCCTATCCCCCCCCCAAAAAAAATAAACCCATCAAGGGCCGTGCTCACTGTCGCTTCCTATCACACCCAATGTCAGTCCTTTCTTTCTTTCTGTCCTTTCGTTCTTTCTCTTTCTCTCTGTCCTTTCTTTCTTCCTCTCTGTCCTTTCTTTCTTTCTGTCCTCCTCCTTTTTCTTTCTTTCTTTCTTTCTTTCTTTCTTTCTTTCTTTCTTTCTTTCTTTCTTTCTTTCTTTCTTTCTTTCTTTCTTTCTTTCTTTCTTTCTTTCTTTCTTTCTTTCTGTCCTTCTTTCTTTCTTCCTTCTTTCTGTCCCTTCTTTCTGTCCTCCTTCTATTTGTCCCTTCTTTCTGTTCTTTCTTTCTGTTCTTTCTTTCTTTCTTTCTTTCTTTCTTTCTTTCTTCCTTACTTCTTTCTGTCCATTCTTTCTGTCCTCTTTCTTTCTCTCTGTCCTTTCTTTCTTTCTTTTCTTTCTGTCCTTCTTTCTTTTTTCCTTCTTTCTGTCCCTTCTTTCTGTCTTCTTTCTTTCTTTCTATCTTTCTATCTTTCTTTCTTTCTGTTCTTTCTTTCTTTCCTTTAGGTCCTTTCTTTCTTTCTTTTCTTTCTTTCTTTCTTTCTTTCTTTCTTTCTTTCTTTCTTTCTTTCTTTCTTTCTTTCTTTCTTTCTTTCTTTCCTTCTTTCTGTCCCTTCTTTCTGTCCTTTCTGTTCTTTCTTTCTTTCCTTTAGGTCCTTTCTTTCTTTCTTTCTTTCTTTCCTTTCTTTCTTTCTTTCTTTCTTTCTTTCTTTCTTTCTTTCTTTCTTTCTTCTTTCTTTCTTTCTTTCTTTCTTTCTTTCTTTCTTTCTTTCTTTCTTTCTTTCTTTCTTTCTTTCTTTCTTTCTCTCAGTCCTTTCTTTCTTTCTGTCCTCCTCCTTCTTTCTTTCTTCCTTCTTTCTGTCCCTTCTTTCTGTCCTCTTTCTTTCTGTCCTCTTTCTTTCTTTCGCTGTTCTTTCTTTCTTCTTTTCTTCCTTTCTTTCTGTTCTTTCTTTCCTTCTTTCTATTTCTTTCTGTCCTTTCTGTTCTTTCTTTCTGTCCTTTAGGTTCTTTCTTTCTCTCTGTCCTTTCTTTCTGTCCTCCTCTTTCTTTCTTTCTCTCTGTCTTTCTCTGTCCTTTCTTTCTCTCTGTCCTTTCTTTCTTTCAACTGTCCTTTCTTTCTCTCTGTCCTTTCTTTCTTTCACTGTCCTTTCTTCCTTTCACTGTCCTTTCTTCTTTTCTTCCTGTCATTTCTTTCTTTCTTTCTTTCTTTCTTTCTTTCTTTCTTTCTTTCTTTCTTTCTTTCTTCTTTCTTCTTTCTTTCTTTCTTTCTTTCTTTCTTTCTTTCTTTCTTTCTTTCTTTCTTTCTTTCTTTCTTTCTTTCTTTCTTTCCTTTCTGTTTTTCTTTCTTTCTTTCTTTCTTTCTTTCTTCTTTCTTTCTTTCTTTCTTTCTTTCTTTCTTTCTTCTTTCTTTCTTTCTTTCTTCTTTCTTTCCTTTCTGTTTTTTCTTTCTGCCTTTAGGTCCTTTCTTTCTCTCTGTCCTTTCTTTCTGTCCTCCTCTTTCTTTCTTTCTCTCTGTCTTTCTCTGTCCTTTCTTTCTCTCTGTCCTTTCTTTCTTTCACTGTCCTTTCTTTCTCTCTGTCCTTTCTTTCTTTCACTGTCCTTTTCTTTCTCTCTGTCCTTTCTTTCTTTCACTGTCCTTTCTTCCTTTCACTGTCCTTTCTTCTTTTCTTCCTGTCATTTCTTTCTTTCTTTCTTTCATTCTTTCTTTCGTGCTTTCTGTCCTCCTCCTTCTTTCTTTCTCTTTCTTTCTTTCTCTCTGTCTTTCTCTGTCCTTTCTTTCTTTCTGTCCTTTCTTTCTTTCTGTCCTTTCTGTTCTTTCTTTCTGTCCTTTAGGTCATTTCTTTCTCTCTGTTCTTTCTTTCTCTTTCTTTCTCTCTGTCCTTCTTTCTTTCTTTCTTTCTTTCTTTCTTCTTTCTTTCTTTCTTTCTTCTTTCTTTCTTTCTTTCTTTCTTTCTTTCTTTCTTTGCAATGTAATAGAAATAATGCACTTCAGTTATCACGGCACCATGGTTGGTATGGTGTCAGGATGACTGCATACTTGCCAACAGTCCCAAT
This sequence comes from Aquarana catesbeiana, assembly GCF_042186555.1. NCBI lineage: Eukaryota > Metazoa > Chordata > Amphibia > Anura > Ranidae > Aquarana > Aquarana catesbeiana. The sequence goes on along the minus strand of NC_133329.1, from coordinate 108,915,257 downwards.
TTCTTATTTTTTTCCCAATTGGAGCTCATCCCGATTAATTTCCCAGGATTTTGCCTTTGTCCCGGGAAAATCGGGATTGTTTGAGGAAAAAACATTCCCCTTGTGTTCAGTGGAGAGGGGAGGGACAGCCAATCGGCTGCTTCCCTCTCCACTGAACACACGGGAAAGCCGGGAACTGTAGCTGTCGCACTGCTGGGGGACACAGATCGCTCCGTAAGGAGGGCTCAGCTGCTGCTGCCAGGGCCACTGAAGTAAGGTGGGCTCTGTTGCTTGGGGGCACAGATCGCTCTAAGGAGGGCTGCCAGCTGCTGGTGACACTGAAGTAAGGAGGGCATTGTTGCTGGGGGACACAGATCTGTAAGGAGGGCTCCGCTGCCAGGGACACCAGATGTAAAGGAGGGCTCCGCTGCTGGGGACACCAGATGTAAGGAGGGGCTCTGCTGCCAGGGACACAGATCTGTAAGGAGGGCCTCTGCTTCTAGGGGTACCTGATGTAAAGACAGACTCTGCTGGGGGCACCTGATGCAAGGACGGACTCTGCTGGGGGCACCTGGTGGCAGGTGACGTGGCAGGTGACACACTCAGGGGTCCCACTGATTCTGCATTATGGTGAGTTGAATGATTTCATTCTATATTACAATGTAATAGAAATAATGCGCTTCAATCATCTTGACACCATAACAACCATGATGCCGGGATGATTGAAGCGCTAACACCAGGTGTTTGGAGTATCTTTAGCTGCTGATTGTTAAACTCTGGAATACACATTTCTATTGTAGTGTAGGATCTGGAGCTGCTGTCCCTCCATCACTCCCCCCCCCCACGCACCGCATCTTTACTTTTATCTATGCCGCACCTACTAACACATGCCCCGCCCCCTAATTATAATGTGACTTTGCCTACAGCCAAAAAAGTGTCCCTAAAATTTTTTTTACAATGTTGGCAACTACGCAACAGGAGATAATCATATTGCCCTTACTTAATTAATGTAATCATTACTGAACTGTAGACACATCCTATAACTATATATTATACACACTGTACTGTAATTCAGTATTAGAAATATTGCTCCTGCTGCCACTTTGAGATTGTTCTAACAGCAATCAGTGGCCCCTAGTGTAGCTCATCGGTGGCCCCTAGTCACCTAGTGTAGCTCATCAGTGACCCCAGTGCAGCTCATCAATGGCCCCCTCAGTGGCTCCCAGTGCAGCTCATCAGTGACCTACCAGTGCATAGTGGGATCGTTAGCACTAGTGGGTGGAGGGGTCTCACAGCCCCCGGTCTGTGCCACCCATGGAGGTGGTGTCCTCCTCCTCTGCTCCCTGCCAGTCTCCGCCCCTCCACTCGGCCCGCTATCTCCGTGTATAGCCTGATCGTTATCAGATGACCGGATGACACAGCAGGGATCTCTGGCTGTGACAGGTATTGTATGCGAGAACACCGATCACTGTAATCTCAGTAATTACAGTGATCGGTGTTCTCGCATACAATACCTGTTACAGCCAGAGATCCATGCTGTGTCATCCGGTCATCTGATAACGATCAGGCTATACACGGAGATAGCGGGCCGAGTGGAGGGGCGGAGACTGGCAGGGAGCAGAGGAGGAGGAGGACACCACCTCCATGGGTGGCACAGACCGGGGGGCTGTGAGACCCCTCCACCCACTACAGGAAATAGAACTCCCTGCTCGCTGTGGATTGAACTACAAGGGGGAGTGTCAGACCACTGGCTGAGCTTAGGGGAGGGATAGAAGCCAGCGGTCTTACAAACAGGATTTCAGCAGGCAATAACGGTTTTTCAGCAAGAACAGCAGGCTATTGCAGAGGAACTACAGAGCTCAAAAGAACATGGATGGCAAAGTTAGTGAAGGTAGGAGATCAGCAACAAGGACATGGAAAAAAGTTCTGCTTCAAACAGGAGACAGAAAACACAAGTTGCTCACTTGCATTGTGAGTTTAAAGTGTCACTAAACCTAAAAATGTTTTTTACCTTAATGCATTGTTTTGCATTAAGTTAAAAAAACATTTTCAGTGTCCCTGTGCCCCCCTTCCCTATCTGAAGGGGAAGAGAAGGGAGAAGAGATCAGCGCTGTGCATGGCTGCATCTTTTCTTCCCTTACTTCCTCTTTACACAGCTTTCGAGCAGCAGCAGGAGCCATTGGCTCTTGTTGCTGTCAATCAAATGCAGTGAGGAGGAAGTAGGGGGCGGGCCTAAGTCCCACTGTGTAAGTCTATGCAGCACGGCTCCATAGACACACAGGTCGGGAGCGCCGGGACTATGCTCTCCCCATAGCCAGCGGCTATGGTGGTCCCAAAAGAAGAGGAGCCAAGATCGCCGCCTGGGACCTGAGAAGAGGAGGGGCTGCTCTGAGCAATAACACTGCACAGAGCAGCAGGGCTGGTGCTATCACTAGGCAAACTAGGCAGACACCTAGGGCGCCCGGGCACTGGTATTCCTACTCTCTTCTCTCTGCAGCAAGCATTAGCAGGCAGCCGCTGCTCTGTTTGCGCATAGTGTCAGAGGCACAGAGGCGGCAGAGGACTGTGTCTGTGTCCTGACTCCCAAATGAATGGAAGCAAGCAAACATTCATTGATGGGCACTGGTAGGCTGCATTGATAGGCACTGGTAGGCTGCATTTGATGGGTGCTGGTGAAGCTGCATTGATGGGCACTGGTAGGCTGCATTGATGTGCAATGGTGAGGCTGCATTTGATGGGCGCTGGTAGGCTGCATTTGATGGGTGCTGGTGGGCTGCATTTGATGGGTGCTTCATTAAAAAGGTAGGGTATACATGGGCAGGGCAAAGGGGTGGAGTCAGGGGTGGAGCCAAGGGGGGCGGCAAAATTAAGTTTTGCCTAGGGTGTCAAAAATCCGGCCCCGCAGAGCAGGTAAGTATAACATATTTATTTTAATTAAAAAAAATTATGCCTTTAGTCAGGGCTGGCCCAAGACAATGTGCTGCCTGGGTCCAAGAATGAAATGCTGCCCCCCCCCCCAAAAAAAAAAAATTACGCCCACCAAAAGACCCCTACATCCATTATTTTATATCATGACAATTAAAACTAAAATTACATTGATCAGAAATTCCGATATACATGCAACAGTGGTGGTGGTGGGGGGGGGTTTCAGTCCAAAGCAGCTGTGGTGGGGGGGTTTAGACAGAGGTGGCATTGGTGGGGGGTTCAGTCAGAGGCAGATGTGGTGGTGGTGGGGGGGTTCAGTCAGAAGCAGTGGTGGTGGGGTGGGTTCAGTCAGAGGCAGATGTGCTGGTAGGCGGGGTTCAGCCAGAGGCAGCAGTGGTGAGGGGTTTAGACAGAGGCAGTGGTGGTGAGGGGTTTAGACAGAGGCAGTGGTGGCTGGGGATATCAGTCAGAGGCAGGTGTGGTGGTGGGGGGGTTCAGTCACAGGCGGTGGTGGTTGTGGGGGGGGGGGGGGTTCAGTCAGAGGCAGTGGTGGCTGGGGATATCAGTCAGAGGCAGATGTGGTGGTGGGGGGGTTCAGTCACAGGCGGTGATGGTTGTGGGGGGGGTTCAGTCAGAGGCAGATGTGGTGGGGGGGTTCAGTCAGAGTCAGATGTGGTGGGGGGGGTTCAGTCAGAGGCAGATGTGGTGGTGGGGGGTTCAGTCAGAGGCAGATGTGGTGGGGGGGTACAGACAGAGGCAGCAGCGGTGGTGGGGAGCCGTGGATAGGATGCGCGGGAGGTCTGCTGTGTGGGTATGGCAGCGAGTGCTCTGCAGACTTCTGCCATTACCTCTAACAGCAGTGGCGCCGGGCCCCCTCACAGTGGGATAGGCAACGGTCCCCCCACAGTTAAACAAGCAGCAGAGCGGGTGGACGGGCGGGAGTTCCGCCACTGTCTTGGGCGTCAATTTGCTGCCCTTCTGAACGTGCCGCTCAGGTCCAATGGACCCACCGGGACCCATGGTAGGGCCGGCCCTGCCTTTAGTAACACTTTAATGTGAGCTTGTGTGTTGTTAGTCCCCTGAAGTCACACTACAACTCATTAGAGCTCCCTCTAGCTGCAACCTAATAATATAATTACTGGGAGGTTTATTTATTTACTTGCTACATTGGTACCCCTGTGCAAAGGCATAGCTCCCAATTGTTCCTGATTTTGAGGGACTGTCCCTGATTGGGAACAAAGTCCCTCTATCCTTCTTTCACCCTCATTTGTTCCTTATTTTGGTCTGATCTGTATAGTTGTATATAAAATTAACTATTTTATCTCTCAAAAATTGTTTCCCTTTTTTTTTTTTTTTAACAAAAACAGTGGTGCTTTATTGTTGTAAAAGAGGTAAAAATTACAAAATACCAACTGACACAGTACAATACACTTCATGGAGGAAATACATACTTATCATAGAGAATTAGTGTGAACAACCTGTAGGGTAACATACAAGGGTAGTAGTACCATACATACCAAGCACCGTCCACCCTCCCTCCCCCTAGAGCCCTCCCCCCATTTAAGCACAAGACCAAAATGTACTGAACGCCTCTATGAGGCCATCCATGGAGCCCACACTTTTTCAAATTTCCATGGGCAACCACGATTTTATACATGGGGATAACTGCCTCAATCTGTGCCTCCCAGGCTGAAAAAGATGGAGGGGAAGAGTCAATCCATTTCATTAGGATCTCCTTTTTTGCATAGAAGAGAAGGAAGGAAATTAGTAACTTAAGAATTGTCTGACAATCTCTTGTAACATGTCTGCAGTCTCTGACCATCTCCTGTAGTATGTCTGCAGTCTCTGACCATCTCTTGTATCATTTCTGCAGTCTCTGACCATCTCCTGTAGTATATCTGCAGTCTCTGACCATCTCCTGTACTATGTCTGGGGGCTCTTTCTAACAGACTGTCTAACAGAAGCCCTCTCTGTGTGCATCAGAGAGACTCCCCTCCAGGTCTCATTAGTGTATGCTCTTCCTGTATTTTCTTTATTGTTAAAAGCTCATGGGAGGATCCTAGGGTAATGAAGACTTCTTAGGAGAGCATCTCTGTGTTTGAGTCGTTGCCATAGTAACATTTGTAAAGGGGAGGAGTTGGTAAGATGACCACGCCCACGTGGGGGCGCCAGAAATATTTCTGCACCCAGGCGTCTGTGACCCTAGGATTGGCCCTGCTTCCCTTAGTCTTGCTTACCTATGTCCAGTCCAGGCCCTGCCCTACCGTCATGCTACCCTTACTTTATTTCTTCTTCAATAAGGAGGTGGAAAGGTAGGAAAAAAATCAGTGACCATGGGCCAGTTGCCTCACTTTCCGTAGCACCACTGTGTTGTGTCACACCTCTTTCATCCTTTTACTCCAGGTGTCTGTACAGTGGCCTGAAGGAAGTGGCAATAGGCTCCATTAAAGCCCCATAAACACGGACAAAATGTCTGGTTCAGAAAAAAAAGCCAACATTCTGCCTGTGTGTATGCCGGTCTGTCCAACGGAAGCCGGTCATGTGGCTGGCTTCTGTCGGATGTGCATGATGGAAAACCAATATCCGATCGACTCCTGATCAGCGCTCTCAGCCAATGGCAGAGAGAGCGCTGATCGGAATGTTCTGGCGGGGGGGCTATCCCCCTCTCAGAACACAACAGCTCAGCGGGGAAGATCGCTGGACTAACCTCACATGGTTAGTACAGCGACTCCAACCGTAGCTGACACTTTTTTTTTTTTTCTTCAACCCTAGGAGTTGAAGAAAAAAAAAAACAAATACTGTGTACCCAGCTTTAGAGTCTGCCCCAAGCTCAGCATGGCTACAGGCTGAATCCAGCCAGCTATAATCTAATGCCGCGTACACACGGTTGGACTTTTCGTCTACAAAAGTCCGACGGACGCCGACGGACCAAATCCGGAGGACAATCCGATCGTTTGTGGGCTTTCCTGGACTTTCAGCTGACTTTTCCAGCCGCAAATCTGACGGACTTTAGATTTGGAACATGCTTCAAATCTTTACATCGTAACTCCGCCGGACCCAGAAATCCGCTCATCTGTATGCTAGTCCGACACACAAAAACCCACGCTAGGGCAGCTATTGGCTACTGGCTATAAACTTCCTTATTTTAGTCCGGTGTACGTCATCACGTACGAATCCGTCTGACTTTTGTGTGATCGTATGTAGGCAAGTCCGTTCGTTAGAAAGTCTGCCGCAAGTCCGCCAAAAGTCTGTCGAAAGTCTGTCGGACGAGCTGTCGGACTTTTGTAGCCGAAAAGTCTGACCGTGTGTACGCGGCATTAGCCTCTTTTATTCAGCACAATGGGAGGAAACGACAGCCAGCCAGATTCATATTCTGCAGCAGTCACAGCACAGCTGCCAACTGCAGACTCTAAATCAAGGCTGGGTTCCATTTCTGTCCCTGAATTGGCCCAAATGCAGAGTATGAAGCTGTAGGGGTGTACTGACACTCCCCACCCAACAGCACCTGGCAGAGCCTGAGACAATTGCCAAAATCATCCTTTATTACATGTGATCTATATATAGGTAACTGGTCCTCTTCATCTATTCACAATGGCTGCTGTATATTGCTGCTTATGAAAAATGCCCATAGCTAATGCTTGTCCATTTTTCTCATTTCACTTCTTTACTGAATTATGGAAATAATCACAGACAAGATGGCAACATGGGAACTATGCCAACTGCTGAGGTGAGCAAAGCCTGGCACCAACACGTTACTCAGGATCTTCGAAGCCACCTTGTTCACAAACTGTAAGTGAATCTCAATATAGAATTGATGTTGGGCTATACTGTAGGTTTAAGAAGTGAATTGTCCTCCATTTCCCTGAGATAGTAAAATCAATGTGGTTCTAATTACAGGGTCCAGGCAATCTTCCCTATACCTGATCCAGCTGCCCTTAGAGATCCGCGCATGGAGAACCTGGTGGCATATGCTAAGAAGGTTGAGGGGGACATGTTTGAGTCTGCCAATAGCCGGGTATGTATAGTCCTACAGTGTTTTTTTTTTTATGTAATCTTTATTTTATTTTATATAGAACATACAAAACACATAATGTACAATAGGTCCCATCACATGACATTGTAGGCTGTGCATTATAAACCTGAGAGTCAGACGTTGTACAACAACTTAGTCTAAATAAGGCAGAGAGAAGATAAAAAGGAAAAAAAAAAAAAGGGGAAAGAAGAAAAAAAAAAGTGAAAAAAAAGGGGGGATAAGGGAAGGGAGGGGGAGGGAAGTGTGGAAAAGGGTTATCTCTACACCATTTCACATCATAAAAGAATTATAGAAAATTTCCTGCCTCCACGACCCCAGGTCTCCCCTGCGTCCGTCTCAGCTGCAGGTTTCACAGGGGTAACAGGATCGCCAGGCAGGACCCTTGTCTAATACACCCAGCCGGGTAATCACATAATGATTGCTAGGGTGAAAAACATATTAACATGCCATTAACCGCAAGCAGCGCGTAGCTCCTCAAATTAACCCTCTGTTGTCCACCTTATGAGCCGCGCAAAGGAAAAAGAGGGGAACAGGTCACCGCTTCACCATCCGGGCAGTGAGACAGGATAATCAGGCACGCACATCACCATTCACAGGCCTCCTTAGCTTCAGGAAGGGCTCCGCTAACTCCAGCAGCGCAACGTCCAGGCTAGATGACACAGGGTTAGTGTCAGCAGAATATTTCCGCCACTGGGCCCAAACACCATTGAAACGCTCACTCCTGTCTTTGCACCTCGCCACCCACTCCTCCGCCTCTCTAATATCGTCCACCTTTTTGAGCCATTCTGTTATAGTAGGGATCTGCGGATGTTTCCAGTAGAGAGGTATAAGCCATTTAGCTGCATTTAGTAAATGGGGGAGGACGCTTTTCTTGTAACGGCTCAAAGGAAGGGCAGGGAGGTGCAAGAGAAAGTGTGCTGGGGAGAATGGGATTTCGATCTGCAGGGCATTTTTTATAAAAGTATGTATTTATACCCAAAATGGGTTAATTGCTGGGCAATCCCACCAAATATGGAGGAGAGTGCCTTTCTGACCACAGCCCCGCCAGCATCGATCCGTAACCGAGGGATAAATGCGTGATATGGCTGCTGGTACGCGGTACCAGTGAGTCAAAAGCTTGTAGTTAGTTTCTTGTGTCCTGAACTCTATGGAGCTGGAGTGTGTTAGTCTAAACATGTGCGAACGTTGGTCTGGTGGGAACTCCACCTCTAGATCTCGCTCCCATTTTCGTATAAAAGCCGGCTTGCTGACAGCAGAGACAGATGCCAGAAGCTGATATATTTTAGACATCAGATGGGGAGTGGGCTCTTCTTCTATGAACAATCGTTCCAGTGAAGTGATAGTGTCTAACCCTCTCATCGAAGCACCCTGAGTCGCAATGAAGTGTTGGAGCGGTTTGTGTCTCCACCAATCCATTGGGAATCTTCCGTGACTATCCCTCAAGGCATCTACGGGTATCAATTTACCTTTATCAACAAATTTGCCACAGCTATAGTTACCGTGGTTCACCCAGGACCCAAAGAAGGCTACCTGCTCCCCAGGAAGGAACCACCTGAATCCCCCCAGCGGTGCCAGTGGGGAGCCAGGGCATACAGAGGGCTTGTACGGTCCCAGACCCATAGGGTGTGGGTGGTCAGCAGGGAAGACGTCTGTGAGAGTCCTCTATATTCGCGGGGGAGCCAAGGGGCTTATGACAAGTTGCGACCGGCTAGGCTCTTCTCCAGGGAGACCCACATTTTTTGAGCCAGCATGGTGGCGCCAGTTTAGGATGTGTTGGATCGCAATAGCTCTGTAATAACGTCGTACGTCTGGAAGGCCTAAGCCACCCATCTCTTTGGGTTTCTGCAGTAGGGACACGGCCAGCCTTGGTTTTTTACCGTGCCAAATGAAATTGATCATTAAGCTTTGAAGCTGTGTAATAAAGCTTTTGGGGAGGGGGATAGGTAACATCTGTAGGTAGAAAAGCACCCTAGGGAGGATGTTCTTTTTAAGTATGTTAAGTTTGCCTAGCCACGTGAAGGAGGTCTTGGCCCAATTTTGCAAATCCCTTCGCACCATGCTCAAAAGAGTGCGGAAATTAGCAGAGTATATGGTGTCGAACTGGTTTGTGAGTTGGAGACCCAGATATTTAATAGAGGTTTTGGCCCAGCTGAATGGGAAAGCTTGCTGTAGATCAGTGGCCATCTTCACGGGAATGGTTATGGGTAGAATTTCGGATTTGGTATAATTAATCTTAAAATTTGATATTTGTCCGAAAATTTTGAGTTCCCTCATAAGGTTTGGCAGCGAGGTTGAGTCAGGTGGAAGAGCACGTCATCGGCATAAGCTGACAGTTTGTGTTCCGTAGACCCCACCATCACCCCTCTGATGTCACCACTCGCCCGTATTGTTCTAAGCAGAGGCCCATAGCTAGAGCGAACATGAGGGGGGAGAGGGGGCACCCCTGCCTCATGCCATTCTGTATGGGGAACTCCGAGGACAGATGGCCATTTACCTTGACCTTCGCACTGGGAGTCGTGTAAAGTGCCATAATCCATTGGAACATGTGGGGGCCTAGCCCTAAAGTTTCCAAGAGCGCCTTAACCACTTCCCGACCGGCGCAGAATGGCATGGCTGGGCAAATGGACTTACAGGTACGTTCATTTGAATTCCCCGCCGTGCCATTGCGTGCGCACCGCCGATGGCGCCGGCCGGGAGCTTCGTGAGTCGGGGTCGCGGGTCCCGCGGACTCGATTGCCGCGGGGATACCCGCGATCGCCTCACGGAGAGGACAGACGGGGAGATGCTGATGTAAACAGCATCTCCCCGTTCTGCCTAGTGACAAGTGTCACTGATCACAGCTCCCTGTCATCGGGAGCTGTGATCAGCGTAGTGACACACACAGCCCATCCCCCCTACAGTTAGAATCACTCCTCTAGGACATACTTAACCCCTCCCCGCCCCCTAGTGGTTAACCCCTTCACTGCCAGTGTCATTTACACAGTAATCAGTGCATTTTTAATCGCACTGATCGCTGTATAAATGACAATGGTCCCAAAAATGTGTCAAAAATGTCCGACATGTCCACCATAACGTCGCAGTTACAATAAAAATATCTGATCGCCGCCGTTACTAGTAAAAAAAAATATTAATAAAAATGCCATAAAACTATCCCCTATTTTAAATCTTCCGGAGCTGAAGCGGTTAAGGTAGTCCTACAGTGTTTTACAGGGCTTTGTTAAGATAAGAATGTCATGAAAGAGCTATGAAGGCTTCAAATACTGACCTTCTTCTGAAAGTAGTCTGGATATTGTGTTATACTGTATTTACATTTAAGTATACAGTTTTGTATCTGATTTTTTTCTGGTGTATTATGTTCAGGGATCCCTACATGCATGACTACATTTGATGAAGCAGAATTGTGACTTTCTCTCTGTTTAAAATCCAACTCTAGATTGGAAGCGCATCTCCTCCTTCAACCTCTTCACCCCAGCATTATCATCACTCTGAGTGCAGGGTGTATAAGCTTAGCAACAGTGGTATTATATAGATTGCTGCGCTGAATGTGATACTGTACAAACAAAACTCTAGTCTAGTGATATGAAATACAAAATCTAAATTCCACATAAATGCATGTGAGTGAAAAAATATGAAAACGGTCCAAGAATCTTCAAAAAAAGCTATGATGCTTGACAAAGATGACATCGGTGTCAACCAAGATGAAACACGTTGGGCGGAGCTAATGCACCAAACATTGCCACGCCTCTCTGGACTGTTCTCCGTTTCAGGGACCAATCAGGCCAGGATTTTTGGCTAGATTCGGACCTGAAATGGACCAGAAGACGCACAGGACTCTTCTGCAAACTGTTCCGTAGCGGTCACGGAGATGTGTGAACCTGCTCTATTGAGAGCCGGTCACATTCTCCTGACATGCGAATTGGATGCGGGGAAATTCGCACTAATGTGAACCAAGCCTAAGGGTTTTAGTCGGATTTACACTGTGGATTGTTCCATTTTGATTTCATGTGGAATTTTGTGTACTATATGGTTACCATTAATGTTACCATATTTTGGAGAGTGAGCTACACTGTGGAACTCCAGCCAAGTATTGTGAGCCGGCTTTCTCTATAAGAGGATTGTCATTAACTGGCTCATCTGACTCTGTAATGGAGTCATTCCATTCTGGTAAGAGCCAATTTCTTATAAATGATGACGGCTCATGTGGTGATCACAAAATTGGATTGAATACACTACAGTCTTTGTCAAGTGTCACAGCAGTGTTTTGAAGATTCATCACTGTTTTTATATTTTTTCACTTACATGCATTTAGACTGACTTTAGATTTTAAATTTCATATCACTAGATTGAAGTTTTGTTTGTTGGTACAGTATCACATTCAGCACGGCAATCTACAGTATACAATACCACTTTTGCTATATAGTTTGTCTAACTATTTTTATACCACTTGAGCCCCAGAAGGTTTTACCCCCTTCATGATCAGGCCATTTTTTGCGATACGGCACTGCGTTATTTTAACAGATTTGTGCAGTCGTGCGACACTGTACCCAAATGAAATTGATGTCCTTTTTTTACCACAAATAGACCTTTCTTTTGTTGGTATTGGATCACCTCTGCGGTTTTTAGTTTTTGCGCTATAAACAAAAAAAAAGTGTGACAATTTTGAAAAAGAAAATATATATATTTTTTGCTTTCTGCTATAAAACATATCCAATAAAAAAATTTTACAAATCGAATTTCTTCATCAATTTAGGCCAATATGTATTCTGCTAGATATTTTTGGTAAAAAAAAAATCCCAATAAGCGTATATTGATTGGTTTGCGCAAAAGTTATAGTGTCTACAAACTATAGGATATTTTTATGGCATTTTAATTTTTTTACTAGTAATGGTGGCGATCAGCGATTTTTAGCGGGACTACAACATTGTGGCGGACACATGACATTTTTAACACTTTTTTGGGAACCAGTGACATTATTACAGTTGTCAGTGCTAAAAATATGCACTGTTACTGTACTAAGGACACTGGCGGGGAAGGGGTTAACACCAGGGGTGATCAAAGGGTTAACTGTGTCTCTAGGGGATGCTTACTAACTGTGTGGGGGATGGACTGGTTGGGAGAACACAGAGATCCATGTTCTCCCCTGTCAGAACGGCGATCTGCCTTGTTTACATAGGCAGATCTCATTCCTGCCTCTCTGGGGAACAATCGGCGGGTGCCGGCGAACATCGCTTCTGCCGGACCTGCTGATTGGCTCGCCTCCAGCGGTGTGCAGGTGCCCCAGCTATCCTTTGCACAAAATGACGTACAGGTACGTCGTTTCGCGCAATACAGCCGCCCTGCCGCAGTACATCTGTGGTAGGCGGTCTTTAACTGCTTAAAGTGAACCTGTGTTCTACTCATGGAGCCATGGAGTTTAAATATAATGATTGTGCAATAGTGGAATTAGAGTTTTACATTTTCTGCTGGTCTGTTTACCTCCTGTCTATTTCATTTCATCCAGGATCATTACTACCATTTGATCGCAGAGAAAATTTATAAAATCCAAAAGGAACTAGAGGAGAAGCGAAGGTCACGCCTAGAGAATGCTATGAGGAATCAGACCTTATAAATACACTATATGGCCAGAAGTTTGTGGACACCCAGTCATTCCCCCTATATACGTTTTTTGGACATCCAATTCAAAAATTATGGGAGTTAATAGAAAATGGGCCTCGCCTTTCTCTGTGCGGCTTTAACAGCCCCTGCCCTTCTGGGAAGATTTTACACAAGATTTTAGAGCATGTCTGTGGGCAAAAAGAGCATTTCCTTTTATCTCCTGTTAATTTCCAATGCAAAATGATCAGACCTCTCAAAAACCATTTTCTGTTAGTGTCCCAAAGTAACATACATGTGTGTTTTGTTTTGTTTTTTTGCTTTCCTTGCTCTTTTCCTGTTTTGTTGACCAATAAAATTTAATGCAAATTTAGATGTTTGTTTTTTGTTTTTCATGCAACAGATTTCCCAGCTGCAGCTTAACTAGGCTGATTGGCATGTCAAAACAAAACAGGTGTCTAAGTTACTTTCCTGGTGCCTTCACGGTAGCATATGCATGGATTGTGTGTATGCTGCCATGGATAGGCACCAGGAAAGAGGAATTTTAGAGCGGTAAGTATTCAATTTTCCTTTTTACTGCAGTGGTTCACTGCCTCAGTCCTCAAGTACCCCCGACAGGACATGTTTTGTGAATTTATCTTCTCTAGAATAGCTGTCCAAAATACCAAGCCATTGACTGTGATTTAAAGCATCTGTGCAAGATGAAGGAAAACCTGCAAACATGGCCTGTTGGGGGTACTTGAGGACAGGCTTGATAAGCACTGATTTAGAGCACTGCGCTAAACTCTAGCTCAAGGCAATCCTATTTTAATTGTGGGCATTTGAGGGAAACCAAGTGAGTGTTAGAACCCCTGCTTTTTTTAGGTTGGGCTTTGTGTCCCTTTTCTTAAAATTGGCTTAATTTCCTGTCACATAGCCAAACAGGAAGTGAGGGTCCAATGTCTACCAATGTCTTTTCTCGCGTACACACAGATCAATCTAACTAGTGTCCCCATTAAGCAAATTGCACTCTAGCACTTTGCTGTGTACACCACAAATGATTAGGCAGTTTAGGGCAGTGTTTCTCAACTCCAGTCCTCAAGGCGCCCCAACAGGTCATGTTTTCAGGATTTCCCTCAGATGAAACAGCTGTGGTAATTACTAAGGAAGTGAAACTGATCAAATCACCTGTGCAAAATAATGGAAATCCTGAAAACATGACCTGTTGGGGCGCCTTGAGGACTGGAGTTGAGAAACACTGGTTTAGGGTTTAGTAAAAGGAAAATCCACTCTGCAGTACAAGTGTAGTCGCTGAATCTGAGAGGAAGCACTGGTGATTTTAACATCCAATCATGTAGAAGCAAAGATGGTGTTTTTTTCTTTTCCTTGCATGTCCCCCTCGGATCTCCAGCAAGTGCACTTGTAGAGCAAAGTGGATTTGCCTTTAGTAAATAAACCCCAAAGTCCAAGATACCTAATAATTTGGGGTGTACACAGCAAAATGCTAGAGTGCTATTTAGATTGACCTATGTGTCCCCTAGGAAGGACATTGGTAGGGTTTGACCCTCACTTCCTGTTTGGCTATATGACAGGAAGTGAATACATGACTGCTGAGGTGCAATAAGCCCAGGTCCCAACCATACCACTTGTCATACCTTACCCCTTCTTCTCATCCAATAAAAACCACATACAACCATTAACGTTGGAAAGGGCAAGGCCACAGCTTTATTTAAATCAACATTAACATTAACCTTTAGGACCGTGCCAGTCACAGTTGTACTGTGAGCACTCAACTACAAATGTAAAAGGGAGATGAAGGAGGGGCCTATCCTTACCATCAGTGCCGGACCGGCCGTCAATCTCCCAATTACCATCCGGGCATCAAAGGGGTTCCATATTTTCTGGCAAGGTCACCAAAACCGCAACACGCTGTGACATACCATCAAAAATTAGGGCGGGAGGGTGGGCAGCTCTTCCATGCTTCCGTCCGAAAAGGACCATAATCCCCTGGGGTGCCAAACTCCTGAGCTCAGGCCCAACCCTTTTCCCCCTTGTACCAATCCTGAGTTATAACAATTTTCCTGCAACTCCTCCCTGGCCATGCCCCCATCAGTCAGGGCTCTCTTTCCCGATGGGCTCAAGAGGCTCTCATGACTGCTGAGGTGCAATAAGCCCAGGTCCCAACCATACCACTTGTCATACCTTACCCCTTCTTCTCATCCAATAAAAACCACATACAACCATTAACGTTGGAAAGGGCAAGGCCACAGCTTTATTTAAATCAACATTAACCTTTAGGACCGTGCCAGTCACAGTTGTACTGTGAGCACTCAACTACAAATGTAAAAGGGAGATGAAGGAGGGGCCTATCCTTACCATCAGTGCCGGACCAGCCGTCAATCTCCCAATTACCATCCGGGCATCAAAGGGGTTCCATATTTTCTGGCAAGGTCACCAAAACCGCCACCAGCCAGTCAGTGATCCACTGACGGGCGCCCCACCGCAGCCAGCGCCTGTTCCACCCCCCTCTGAAGTCCCAGGTTAAATATGTCCATGCCAATGTCGTTGAGATGAACACCATCCCTCCTCAACAAGTCATTGTTATTTCCCTCCAAATCTTTATGACGGACAACGACCCCCCCGATCCTCCGAACAAATTTGGACACTTGGGCGTTGACCTTCCTCCGAAAATTTTCTAAACAGGGTCCCGGAACTTCTCTAGCCCAAATAGAACGAGGGACAATCTCTGACCATACGAAAGTCACGCTGGTAAACATCGCAAGGCATTGAGCAATATCGCTCTTTATGGCAGCAATTAGGTCCACGGACCGGGTGTAACCTACGTCATTCCCGCCGGCGTGAACCACAAGGACAATGTGACCGGACACGCGGGTACGGAGGTGCCAACATTCCCACAGTACCTGATGTCAACGCAGCCCGCGCAGGCCCAGCCAGCGAATCCTTGCCACTTCTGAAGAGAGTCCCAAATTTCTCCCATATTTTCGGATCCCTGCGCGACGAGCCGCCCAGAAGACAAAGGAATCGCCCAGTATCCATACTTGAGTCGGGGGGAAACCTGAAATTAACACAAAAGGTGAGGGCGAACATACAGCGAAAAACGAGACGACTCCCATCTACCCAGCCGCTGAAGTTCCGTATCGGAAAACCCTAAGCCAGAAGCGGCGGTGGCAGCGCCTATGCGAAATGAGTGAGTCGAAAAATCGCCCGCTGGTAAGCCTAAAGCCTCGAGGCAAAAACGAAAAACTTTCAAAAATTGGAAGCGACTCAAAGAGGAGGAGTCAGCGTGCACGAAAAACGTAGGGGATGGGGGGCGCGCGGAAAGAAAAGGAAAGGCCAGAGACACAGGACAGAATGGGCCGCCACAGTGGTGCAGCACCACTCGGCGGCCCCTGCCAAGACTGTCAGTCTTCGAGGAGCGCAATAAAATGGTGACACTGCGCTCCGACAGGGCAACATCCTCCGATCGAATACCCCCAGTAGAAGACCTGGATTTCGCAACTAATTCCCCGATGCGAAAAGCCCCAAAAAACGCCCATAAGAAAGCTACTTGGAACAGCAAAATCTCAAACTCGGATGAGCACACCTCCGGCAACATAGCCAAAACATCCGATAAGATCTGTAAAGAAATGGGGCGCCTGGAATCAGGCAGATGAGTGATGCGTTTCCAGCCCCTCAATATCCGACGCACTGGAAAGGCTTTTGTGACATCCCCCCATCCCAGGAGCTGAAACCAAAAGGATAAGGCGGACATAGCCGAAGAGACAGTGGAACCCGACACTCCCTTATCCTGTAACTGGACCAGGTAAGCAAATAATATCAAACGTCTATCATCCGGAGATGAAATAGAGAACTCACCGCCCGACGCTTGTGACCACTCGTGCCAGACCCGACAATACGACGCCCACGTCCGCGGAGAAAACGACGACCGAAGCAGTTCTAACAATCCCCGGAAACGAGGTTCCATAAGTGGGCCGGACAGGGGAGGCCCTCCAGCGAAGCCGACGGAGCCAGGGAACGAAAACGGGGGTACTGTTGGCGGGAAAGAGCATCGGCAATGTCATTGGAAACTCCCGGAACGTGTTTTGCCCTAACATAAATGTTAAAATGCAAACATCTTAAAACCAAAAAACGCAACAGTGACACAACCGGGGGGGGACTGGCCGATTGCTTGTTCACTACCTGCACTACGCTCATATTGTCTGACCAAAAGATCACCTGACGATTGCGCAACTGTTCGCCCCAAAGCTCCACCGCTACAATGATCGGGAAAAGCTCCAAAAGGGTGAGATTGCGCAATAAGTCCATGCGGGCCCATGAGGCCGGCCAACATTCCGCAGACCACTCCCCCCGAAAGAAGGCACCGAAACCACAGGAGCCTGCCGCGTCAGTGTACAACTCCAGCTGTGAGTTCGGTACCTCCTCCTGCAACCAACAAGACTGTCCGTTGTAGGATTGCAAAAAGGTTAGCCAAATGTTCAAATCCGCCCGCATGGGCTTGGTGATCCGAACGTAATGGTGCGGGGCCGTAACGCCCTTCGTGGCCCAAGACAATCGCCTGCAGAAAGCCCTCCCCATGCGTATGACCCTGCACGCGAATACTAGGTGCCCCAGCAGAGACTGTAGCTGTTTCAGCTGCAGTTTTTTGGACCCTTTCGCCAAACGAACCAGGGATAGAAGCCTGGTCAGCTTCTCCCTCGGCAGGCGAAAAACCATGGCCACTGTGTCGATCTCAATACCCAAAAAAGATAGTACCGTTACCGGACCCTCGGTCTTGTCCACGGACAGCGGGACGGCGAAACGCCGACAAACATCTTGAAAAACAGAGAGCAAGCATTGACACTGCCCACTGTCCGAGGGACCCACAAAAAGGAAATCATCCAAGTAGTGCAGCATGGACTGAGACCCGGCCTCCCGGGCGACTACCCACTCAAGGAAGCTACTGAATAACTCGAAGAAGTAACACGAAATGGCGCAACCCATAGGCAGGCACATATCGAAGAAATAGCTTCCCTGAAAGTAGCAACCCAGGAGGTGGAAACAATCCGGGTGGACCGGGAGAAGGCGAAAAGCGGATTCAATGTCCGCTTTTGCCAAAAGAGCGGAACGCCCTGCTGCCCTGACGAGGTGAAGAGCCTTATCAAATGACGCATAATGCACCCGCGATTCCTCGCGATCAATTCCGTCGTTGACAGAGGAGCCGGAAGGGTACGATAAGTGATGAATTAAACGAAATTTACCACTCGCTTTTTTGGGGACCACGCCGAGTGGGGACACCCGCAGGTTGTGGAATGGGGGAAGATCAAAGGGGCCCGCCATGCGCCCCATCTCCAGCTCTTTCTGGAGTTTCTCGGCCACTACGGATTCAAATTCCACAGCCGATTTTAAATTAGCCGACATGGTAGGAGCGTCCGACGGGGAAAACGGTATCCAAAAACCTCGATCCAGGCCATCCTTTAGGATCAGGGCCTCCCTACGAAGGGGGTACCGGTCTAGCCAGGGCAACATCTCTAGGACGTTCACCGGCGTCCTCCGGCTTAGGAAGGTCGGTCTTGGCTCCCGCTCTGGAAAATGTCTGTTTTCCCTTCCTGAAGCACCGGCTGGAGGGGTGTGCACCCCCACAGCTAGAGCACTCATGCCTGAAGCGACAGGCGGAGTACCACTTACAGTGGCTTTCGTTGAAAAGCCAACAGACACCTTTTTTGGAGGCGGCCGACGCTCCGGGTTGAGGAGCGCCGACCGCGGACTGAAAGGACGCTGGCCTATGAGGGCACATTAGCAACAACCATAGGCTACCATCCTGACAGTCGAAACGAAGCTCCTTGCGCGCCGCCATCTTCTGTCGAAACTGGGTGTCATACTGGAACCAGCATTGACCCCCATAAACCTTGTACGCTCCCCAGATAAGGTCCAGGTAGCAGAACAAGGAGGTCGCCAACTCTGGGTAACGCTCACAGAGCACACCCGCGTAGGCACAAAAACCTTGCAGCCAGTTCCCAAATGTTCTAGGAAGCTGCTTGACCTTATCGCCCTGTGTAGCGACGTCTACCCGCCGGGATTTGTCGACCGTTTCCCTGTCTGACGGAACTAGAGCGAGGAAATCAACGAAATCCCGACGCCATATTCTTTCCTTCGTCTCCTCCGGTATGTGGGAACCCGTGGGAGCTACAGCCCACAAGGCCCCTCCGGAAGGAGGGGAAAAATTTGCCGCCGCGCCCGAAACGCCCATACTAGAGAGAACCGACCTAACCACCGACGCTATACGGTCTTCAGGGCCCGATACGGAATCAACTGACCTCCCCCAAATCAATTTACAATCATACTCACTGATCCTTGGGGGCATCACCGATGACGGGCGATCAACGGGCGAGGCGGTGTCCCATGCGACTCCGGAAGACTGCAGGTTGGAACGGCCAGCACCGTGAGGAGCAACGGGGCCGTGTATGTTCGGGCCGTCTCGGCCGACTGATAGATCCAAAGGCGGGGGTCCCGCCACGGACACTGAAGGGTCCTCTTGGCCGAGGGCAGTGACTGTGCAGGTGCAGGAGTGTCTCTGGATTCTGACCGGCTGATCCAGGGCGGAAGCTGCCGCCAGCCCGGATCCGGAATCTCCCGCCCAGCCGGGCGCAGGGAGACTGGCGTTACCCGCCATGTTGACCGCGTAGGAGGGGTTAAACCCCGGTGACTGGCGGGGGGGAATCCGCGAGCCCTCCGCCCGACCGGGCACTGGAGGGCGTCCGAGAGCACGGGGGGGAATGGCATCCGTGAGGGCCGAAAAACCCGCACCCGCCCTGCCGGGTGCAGAGGGGGCATATCCCATCCGGGATGCTAAATGGCATGGCGCGGCCTGGGTCTGGGACCTGTCCCCCACCCGTCCGGGCGCAATGGGAGTCCTGCCCTGTGAAAAGCCCGCTCCCGATGGCCCAGAAGCCGCCGAGTGCCCCGCCCATAGAGGCGCAGGGGGACCTTGCGACCTGGCCACGTCTGTATGATTCCCGTCCCGGGAAGAATTACCCCCCACCCAGCCGGGTGCTGAAAGGGACGCGTTTTGCAAGGCACCCTGGCCATATGAATCCTGGGCCAGCTGCGACCCCACCCAGGAGGGAGCAGGATGAGGCAGCCCGCACCCATATGCTCCCCTATGATTGCCCCCACAATCACCCCCCGCCCAGCCGGGCGCAGAGGGGTGCTGGGCGCGTGCATTTTTTGTGTTGTGCACGGCCAGTTCGAATACTCCCGCCTGGCTAGGCGCAGGGAGTGAACTGGCCGCTAGGGGGAGCCGGTACCGAGGCGCCGCCGCTGCACACGCCGCCGTCCGAGGGATCGAAAGCCGCCGGAGCAGGCGAGCAGCTCCGGCCCCCTCCAGCCGCCCTGCGAGAGGACAGCCTGGCCGAGGAGCGGAGCGGCCGCCCACCCGCCGCCCCCCCCGCTGCTAGCGGGGGCGGAAGCAGGTACCATGCAACGCGAGGCCGTGGGCCGGAGTGCTCCAGCTCCATCCAGGCCTCGCGCCATACACAGGGAAGGGGAGGGGGGCGAGGGGAGGGCTGCTGAGCGGGGGCTACGAGAACGGGGACACCGAGGGGGGGGGGCCGCACGTCATTCTGGATGGCTGGGGAAGGCGACCGACGAGGGGGGGCACGCCGAGAGTGGGCGGCCGACCCCCGCTTCCTGGCTGCTGGAGCCCTGGGAACCCGAACCGGAGAGGGATGGATGGGGGGAGGAGGGGGGGAGCAGTGAGAGGCCGCAGAGGGGCTGGGGCTGAAACGAGAAGGTGGACGGGCACGTCTGCGGGCCCTGCGTCCATCCGACACGGGAGGAGGAACAGGGGAAGGGGCAGTGGAAGGGGCAGGAGAGGGCACCCCAGGGGATAAGAGGGCAAAGAGCCAGTCAGCCTGACCCCTGAGGGCCAGCTCACGGACCTTAGCCAGGAGGTGATCCGTGTCCATAGCTGGAGCCGCAGGGTCAGGTCCGAGCTCTTCCATGCTTCCGTCCGAAAAGGACCATAATCCCCTGGGGTGCCAAACTCCTGAGCTCAGGCCCAACCCTTTTCCCCCTTGTACCAATCCTGAGTTATAACAATTTTCCTGCAACTCCTCCCTGGCCATGCCCCCATCAGTCAGGGCTCTCTTTCCCGATGGGCTCAAGAGGCTCTCATTTGAAGGAGAAAGTGGCAACATTTGGGAGGTGTCTTCACCCTATCAGGGGTGCAGACATCCCCAAAAACTGACCAGACTTCTAATCCTTCTGCACTCTATCCCCAAGCAAAAACAAGAAAGGATTTCATTTAGTTGAACTTTGCAAAGACACGTTCTGAAGTACAACTGTGATGCATGTCAATGGCCCATTTAGACCTTGTTTAATAGAAAACAACAACAGTTGCCTTTCACTAGAAATATTTGTTAGTCCAGTCCTGGAAATCTGCATCTGCTTTACTATTAATTTCCATAAAAATTGTGTTTCTGCAGCTAGATGCGCCAAATGCATGTAGATGCGCAACTGCTGTGTGTGCACAGGTATGTGGTTCTCGGAAAGCGGTGGCCAGCACACAGGAATGACATTCACGCCCCTACAGGAAGTTGCTTGTACTGCTGCTAAGTCCTATGAGGAAGAGATGATCCTTATTTGCAAATTAAGAAGAAAAAAAAAAATTTTTTTAAGATGGGGTGGTGTTTGTGTGGGTCCCTAACACACATTTATAAATATTAGGGCCAATTTACACAGGCTCCAATTTACAGCATGTTTTTAGATTGTTGGAGGAAACCCACGCAGGCACAGGGAGAACATGCAAACTCCAGGCAGATGGTGTCACAGGTGGGATTCAAACCAGCGACCCTTTTTGCTGCTAAGTGAAGGTGCTAACCACTACACCACTGTGCTGCACAAATATGTAACTATAGATGTAGGTTCTTGTGTCCACTTGTGAAAATACAAGTGAATCATGTCTCTACATTCCAAATTTGGCACTTAAGATGGTCATGCACTATGCAATCTGATTGGCCAATCTCTGTACAACTCAATATTTCGGCAAAATAGGTAATAGGAAGACACACTTGAACAATTAATTCAAATCATAGGAAATCAAACAGGCTCTTGCACTAAATCTATTTTTTTTAGGATCTAACTGATTGCAGTGTATGGCCACCTTTAAAGATCAAGATCTGAAAATATTAATTTATTGGGTTTAGAAACACTTTTCTGTTTTTTGTAATGTATTGAAATATTTGTGTGAAAATCGAAAAAAAAAAATTAAAAGATATATTAGAAGTAATAGGAATGAGATTAGCATCAAAAGGGCTAATTAAGTGAGAACAACTACTAATTGTCTAACAAGGCACATCCAATGAGATGGGTGTGCGCTATTATCAATGAGAAAACAGCAGTTACGCTGCCACCAGTTGCCGTTTGCATATTTATCATCGCGCTGCGCATCTGCATGCACTGTTTCACACGCTCAATTAATGATTTATCCGGCGCACCAATTAAGGTATGAACCGGCGCAGCGCATTCATCTTAGTAAATCACCCCCATAGTGTATCTGGAAAGTAAGCACAAGCTTGTTTTACTGCATGTATGAAGCCAGCCTAAAAGGAAAATCTAATGCTTTTTCTCTGATTGCATATTGTGAATTATTATTGTAGTGTGTACCTTGGTGACATTTGTATGTGACTTTTCCATGCTACTGTAGCTAGGGCTGCCACCAGTCCAGGATTCACCCGGACAGTCTGGGTTTTGAAACATGTGTCCGGGCCTTCACCCACCTGAGACCCGGACACATTATTCAGACCCGCTGGTGGCTCACTGTGCCTGTGCCTAAGCTCCATAATGGGGCAAGGTTTCCAATTATCCCTCCCCATCTACCCCCCCCCCCCGCACTATCAGCGGCACGCCCCCGTCCGCTCAGTGTGCTGCCGAGCTGGATGCAGATGGTAAACGAGACACAGAGGCAGAGAGCTCTTCTCTGGCTGGCTGCAAAAGGGACGCTGCAAAAGGGACATGGAGATGGGGTTGAAGGCGGAGCCTCCGCGTTCCCTGCTGCTCTGTTGAAAAGTGTGCGGAGATCTTGCTGGAAGCCCAGCTGTTAGTGTACGTTTTTGCGATGTTAGAATGTCAGGGTATCAAAGGGATCTCACCCCCCCCCCCTCCCCCATACATACATACAGTCCTCTCCACTTCCCCCCCACCATATACTATCTATACATACAGTCCCCCCTACCCCCCATATACCATCTATCCATATAGTTCTCACCCCCTCATATACCATCCATATCCACATATGCAGTTCATCACCCCCACCCCCCCCCCACCCCCATTTACCATCCATCCATATAGTTCTCACCCCCTCATATACCATCCATATCCACATATACAGTTCTCCACACACACCCCCCATATACCATATAGTTCTCACCCCCTCATATACCATCCATATCCACATATAGAGGTCTCCACCCCCCCCCCCCATATACCATCTATCCATATAGTTCTCACCCCCTCATATACTATCCATATCCACATATAGAGTTCTCCACCCCGTCCCCCCCCCCATATACCATCTATCCATATAGTTCTCAACCCCTCATATACTATCCATATCCACATATGCAGTTCACCCCCCCCCACCCATTTACCATCCATCCATATAGTTCTCATATACCATCCATATCCACATACACAGTTCTCCACCCCCCATGTACCATCCATCCATATAGTTCTCACCCCCTCCCATATACCATCTATATATACCGTTCTCCACCCCCCCATATACCATCCATATATACAGTTCTCCACCCCCATATACCATCCATATATACAGTTCTCCATCCATATATACAGTTCTACACCCCCCATATACCATCCATATATACAGTTCTTCACCCCCCATATTCCATCCATATATACAGTTCTCCACCCCCCCCATATACCATCCATATACACAGTCCCCCCCCCCCCCATATACCATATATACAGTTCTCCACCCCCCCCATATACCATCCATATATTCAGTTCCCCACCCCCCCCTCATATACCATCCATGTATACAGGTCACCACCCCCCCCCACCCCCATATACCATCCATATATACAGTTCTCTACCCCCTCCCCAAATACCATCCATATATACAGTTCTCCACCCCCATATACCGTCCATATACACAGTTCAAACCTTCTCATATACCATCCATATATACAGTTCTCCACCCCACCCCCACACACCATCCATATGTACAGTTCTCCACTCCCCATGTACCATCCATATATACAGTTCTCCACCCCCCATATACCATCCATATACACAGTTCTCCACCCCCCCCATATACCATCCATATACACAGTTCTCCACCCCCCTATATACCATCCATATATACAGTTCTCCACCCCCCTATATACCATCCATATATGCAATTCTCTCCCCTCCCCCCCCAATATACACAGTTCTCACCTCCTCATACACCATCCATATATACAGTTCTCCAACCCCCATACCACCCACTGCCATACCCTCCACACTCCTCTCCTGTACATACCGCCTACTGTCATGCCCTCCACACTCCTCTCCTTTACATACTACCATCCATATCCACATATACAGTCCCCCCCCCCCATATACTATCCATCCATATAGTTCTCACCCCCTCATATACCATTCATATCCACATATATAGTTCTCACCCCCTCATATACCATCCATATCCACATATACAGTTCTCCACCCCCCCCCCCCCATATACCATCCATCCATCCATATAGTTCTCACCCCCTCATATACCATCCATATATACAGTTCTCCACCCCACATATGCCATCCATATACACAGTTCTCCACCCCCCCATATGCCATCCATATATACAGTTCTCCACCCCCACCCCCCATATACCATCCATATATACAGTTCTACACCCCTATATACCATCCATATATACAGTTCTCAAACTCCCATATACACAGTTCTCACCTCCTCATACACCATCCATATATACAGTTCTCCACCCCCCCTCCATACACCATCCATCTATACAGTTCTCCACTCCCAATATACCATCCATATATACAGTTCTCCAACCCCCATATACCATTTATATTTACAGTTCTCCAATCCCCCCCACATACCATCCATATATACAGTTCTCCACCCCCCCATATACCATCCATATACACAGTTCTCCACCCCCCATATACCATCCATATATACAGTTCTCCACCCCCCATATACCATCCATATATACAGTTCTCCACCCCCCATATACCATTTATATTTACAGTTCTCCAATCCCCCCCATATACCATCCATATATACAGTTCTCCACCCCCCCATATACCATCCATATACACAGTTCTCCACCCCCCCATATAC
Source organism: Aquarana catesbeiana (assembly GCF_042186555.1). Classification (NCBI taxonomy): domain Eukaryota; kingdom Metazoa; phylum Chordata; class Amphibia; order Anura; family Ranidae; genus Aquarana; species Aquarana catesbeiana. The sequence continues at coordinate 108,890,379 of NC_133329.1, read as the reverse complement.
CATCCATATACACAGTTCTCCACCCCCCATATACCATCCATATATACAGTTCTCCACCCTCCATATACCATTTATATTTACAGTTCTCCACCCCCCCATATACCATCCATATACACAGTTCTCCACCCCCCATATACCATCCATATATATACAGTTCACCCCCCTATATACCATCCATATATACAGTTCTCCACCCCCCATATACCATCCATATATACAGTTCCCCCCCCCCATATACCATCCATATACACAGTTCTCCACCCCCCATATACCATCCGTATATACAGTTCTTCACCCCCCATATACCATTTATATTTACAGTTCTCCAATCCCCCCCATATACCATCCATATACACAGTTCTCCACCCCCCCATATACCATCCATATACACAGTTCTCCACCCCCCATATACCATCCATATATACAGTTCTCCACCCCCCATATAACATCCATATGTACAGTTCTCCACACCCCTTATTCCATCCTTCTCACCTCCTCATACACCATCCATATATACAATTCCCCCCCATACACCATCCATATATATACAGTTCTCCACCCCCATATACCATTTATATTTATTGTTCTTCACCCCCCTATAGACCATCCATATATACTGTTCTCCACCCCCTACTCATATACTATCCATATATACAGTTCTCCACCCCCCATATACCATCCATAAATACAGTTCTCCAACCCCCCCCCCCTATATACCATCCATATATACAGTTCTCCTCCCCCCATATTCCATCCATATATACAGTTCTCCATCCCCCATATACCATCCATATATACAGTTCTCCACCCCCCATATACCATCCATATATACAGTTCTCCACCCCCCACATTGCATCCTTCTCACCTCCTCATACCCCATCCATATATACAGTTCTCCACTCCCCATATACCATCCATATATACAGTTCTCCACCCCCCATATACATCCATATACAGTTCTCCACCCCCCACATTGCATCCTCCTCACCTCCTCATACCCCATCCATATATACAGTTCTCCACTCCCCATATACCATCCATAAATACAGTTCTCCACCCCCCATATACCATTTATATTTACAGTTCTTCACTCCCTATATACCATCCATATATACAGTTCTCCACCTCCCCATATAACATCCATATATACAGTTCACCCCCATATACCATCCATATATACAGTTCTCCACCCCCCATATTCCATCCATATATAGAGTTCTCCACTCCCCCATATACCATCCATATACTCTGTTCTCCACCCCCCCCCATATACCATCCATATATACAGTTCTCCACCCCCCCCCCCCATATACCATCCATATATACAGTTCTCCACCCCCCTATATATCATCCATATTTACAGTTCTCCACCCCCCATATACCATCCATATATACAGTTCTCCACCCCCTCCTCATATACTATCCATATATACACAGTTCTCCACCCCCCATATACCATCCATATACAGTTCTCCAACCCCCCCCCACTACATACCATCCATATATACAGTTCTCCAACCCTCCCCCCATGCCACCCACTGCCATACCCTCCACACTCCTCTCTTGTACATACCGCCCACTGTCATGCCCTCCACACCACTTTTATTGCACATACTGCCCTCTGTCATACCATCCACATTCCTCTCCTGTAAATACCGCCCTCTGTCATACCCTCCACACTCCTCTCCTGTACATACCGCCCTCTGTCATACCCTCCACACTCCTCTCCTGTACATACCGCCCTCTGTCATACCCTCCACACTCCTCTCCTGTACATACTGCCCACTGTCATACCCTCCACACTCCTCTTCTGTACATACTGCTCACTGTCTTCCCACACACATTCCTCTCCTGTACATACTGCTCACTGTCATACCCTCCACACTCCTCTCCTGTACATACTGCCCGCTGTCATACCCTCCACACTCCTCTCCTGTACATACTGCCCGCTGTCATACCCTCCACACTCCTCTCCTGTACATACTGCCCGCTGTCATACCCTCCACACTCCTCTCCTGTACATACTGCCCCCTGTCATACCCTCCACACTCCTCTCCTGTACATACTGCCCGCTGTCATACCCTCCACACTCCTCTCCTGTACATACTGCCCAGTGTCATACACTCCACACTCCTCTCCTGTACATACTGCCCAGTGTCATACCCTCCACACTCCTCTCCTGTACATACTGTCCACTGTCATACCCTCCACACTCCTCTATTGCACATACTGCCCACTGTCATACCCTCAACACTCCTCTATTGCACATACTGCCCACTGTCATACCCTCAACACTCCTCTATTGCACATACTTCCCTCTGTCATACCCTCAACACTCCTCTATCGCACATACTTCCCTCTGTCATACCCTCAACACTCCTCTATTGCACATACTGCCCACTGTCATACCCTCAACACTCCTCTATTGCACATACTTCCCTCTGTCATACCCTCAGCACTCCTCTGCTGCATATACTCTTTATCACAAATTCCTTTAACCTACTTGCCATTACTGAAACCTGGCTTCATGAATCGGATACTATTTCTCCTGCTTCCCTCTCCCATGGGGGCCTTCTCTGGACTCACTTCCCCAGACCAAATGGATGGAAGGGAGGTGGAGTGGGAATCCTTCTAGCCCCATGCAGCACCTATCAGGTACTTCACCCACCTCCCTCTCTGACACTCTCCTCTTTTGAGGCACATTGCATTCGTCTATTCTCTCCCATTTCTCTAAGAATTGCTGTCATCTACCGGCCCCCTGGACCAGTATCAGCCTTTCTTGATGACTTCTCTGCCTGGCTACCCTACTTTCTCTCTGCCAAAATCCCCACAATCATTCTTGGGGACTTCAACATCCCTGTTAACACTAACACTACTATTACTTCTAAACTTCTCAGTCTAACCTCATCACTTGACCTGAAGCAATGGATACAGGCTCCTACCCACTCCAACGGCAACACCCTTGACCTTGCCTTCTCCTATCTGTGCACTCGTGCAACCTTTCCAACAATCCACTCCCACTCTCTGATCACCACCTTATTAGTCTTGCTCTCTCCCTGTCTTCCACCTCTTCTCCCTCCAACCGCCTAACAGTTACACGTAGAAACCTTCGCCACCTTAACCCTTCTCTTCTCTACTCTGCTACTGATCACCTCTATGACAAAATCTCACCTCTGTCCTGCCCCAACCAAGCTACTTTCATCTACAACAGCTCACTGTCTTCCTCCCTAGACAAGCTTGCCCCCCTCACTACACGCAGAATTAGGCTCCCGACTGCTACAACCCTGGCAAACAGATGACACCAGAAGTCTCAGAAAACGTACCCGCGCTCTTGAGCGCCTGTGGCTTAAGACTAAGACCCAGGAAGACTTCACACAATATAAATCTGCCCTCCTAAAATACTACTCCTGCCTTCACACTGCCAAACAGACCTACTTTATCACACTCATTAACACCTTCTCATCCAGTCCACGTCAACTCTTCTCTACCTTCAACACTCTACTCTGTCCTCCACTGCCTCCACCCACCAACTCACTCACTGCCCAGGAGATTGCCAATCACTTCAAAACTAAGATTGATACAATTCATGAGGAGATCACCAATGTGCAAAAACCTCCCCCATGCAACAACCCAGGTCCACAGATACAATCATTACTTCCCTCATTCAACCCTGCTACTATTACTGAGGTTGCTAAACTTTTATCTAGCACCCATCTAACCACTTGCCCCCTGGATCCTGTTCCCTCGCAAATGCTACGCTCACCCTCTGACTCGATTCTTCACTCTCTAACTCACATTTTCAACCTCTCCCTCTCCTGTGGCATCTTCCCAAACTCTCTAAAACATGCGCTAGTCATCCCCATACTAAAAAAGCCCTCACTGGATCCCACCAATCTCAACAACTTACGTCCCATCTCCTTACTCTCCTTCTCCTCCAAACTTCTTGAAAGACTGGTCTACAACCGCCTAAGCGACCATCTGACCATGAATAAACTTCTTGATCCCCTCCAGTCCGGTTTTCGCCCTCAACACTCCACGGAAACTGCTCTCCTTAAACTCTCAAATGACCTGCTAACGGCTAAAGCCAATGGACACTATTCTGTACTACTTCTCCTGGATCTCTCTGCTGCCTTTGACACAGTGGACCACCCCCTCCTCCTCAAAAAACTCCACTCCTTTGGTCTCCGTGACTGTACTCTTCGCTGGTTCTCATCCTACCTATCACACCGCTCCTTCAGTGTCACTTACAACTCTACTTCCTCCTCTCCTCTTCCTTTTTCCGTTGGGGTCCCCCAAGGTTCTGTTCTTGGACCTCTCCTTTTCTCAATCTACACCACCTCCTTGGGTCAGTTGATTGCCTCCCACGGCTTTAAATATCATCTCTACGCTGATGACACCCAAATCTATCTCTCCACCCCCCAGCTCTCTCCATCTGTCTCCTCACGCATTACCAACTTACTAGCAGACATATCAGCCTGGATGTCACATCACTTCCTCAAACTCAACCTATCCAAAACCGAGCTCATATATTTCCTCCCTCAGGTGCCACTTCCCCTGCTTTCCCTGTCAATATCAACGGCTCAACTATCAACCCATCTCCCCACGCCAGGGTCCTAGGTGTAATCCTGGACTCTGAACTAACCTTTCGACCCCACATTCTATCACTATCCAAAGCTTGCCGCCTCAATCTCCGCAACATCTCCAAGATACGCCCCTTCCTAACCAATGTCACCACAAAGCTTCTAATCCACTCCCTGGTCATCTCCCGCCTCGACTACTGCAACTCCCTCCTCATTGGTTTACCTCTAAATAGGCTATCCCCACTTCAGTTCGTCATGAACGCTGCTGCCAGGCTCATCCACCACACAAACCGCTCAGCGTCTGCTACACCCCTCTGCCAATCCCTCCATTGGCTGCCACTCAGTCACCGAATTAAATTCAAGATACTAGCTATAACTTACAAAGCCATCCACAACCTGGCCCCCAGCTACATCTCTAACCTAGTCACAAAATACCAACCTAATCGTTCTCTTCGCTCCTCCCAAGACCTCCTTCTCTCAAACTCCCTTGTCACCTCATCCCATGCTCGCCTTCAGGACTTCTCCAGAGCCTCCCCCATCCTCTGGAATGCTCTACCCCAATCCGTCCGATTTTCTCCTACTTTATCCACTTTCAGACGATCCCTGAAAACTCATTTCTTCAGAGAAGCCTATCTGGCCCCCACCTAACAACTGTACATTTATCTTCTCAATCAGCACATCACCCACGGTTATTACCTCTTGTATCTCTTGACCTTCCCTCTTAGATTGTAAGCTCTAAGGAGCAGGGCCCTCTAATTCCTACTGTATCAAAGTGTATTGTATTTGTACTGTCTATCCTCAAGTTGTAAAGCGCTACGTAAACTGTTGGCGCTATATAAATCCTGTATAATAATAATAATAATAATAATAATAATATACTGGTCACTGTTACACCCTCCTCACTCCTCTCCTGCAAATATTTCCTACCCTCTGCACTAATTTCCTGTACATAATGTCTTACATTTTGCACTCCTTTCCTACACATACCATCATACGCTCCACATTCTTGTATATACTGCTGTAAATTCTGCACTCCCTTCCTGCACATACCGTAATACCCTCTGTACTTAATGAAAATAAAAAGATGAGCTAATGCCCCTGGTCTCCACTGCACTTACCTCTGTAGTAATGGAAGTTTTTAATTTTATTTTTTTAAGTGATTGTGCTGAGGTTTATACATATCAGTGAGACTCTTGCTTGTGGCACAGCAAAGTAAGCATAGGTACAAGAATTCTTTTGTTTTATTTAATCATGCCCCTTCCACAATATGGCCACACCAGTGGCGGAACTACCGCCATAGCGACCCACGCGGGCGCTATGGGGCCCCCAGCCAAGTGGGGCCCGGCAGTGGTGTACTAACTGGGGGGCGGTCTGCACCGGGTGGCACACGCTGGGGGGATGTCAGGCAGCGTATGAAACAGTGACAACAGGTAGGCTTGGTAGTGGCAGTGGCGATGTGGGCAGGGAGATCCCAGCTCAGGTGGACTGACCCATTGGGCATAAATATAGGGATGTCGGATGTACTTGACACACTGCTGTGCATTCTAAATTACGTTCTAACAGCCCAGCGAGTACAACTCCTTCCCCCCTCCACAGAAATGGAAGAGGCTGCATCGGCTCTTCCTCCTCCCTCCCCTCTGTTCCTGTGTCCGTCCAAGCTCTGTGAAGCCTGTGTGCTGTGTCTGGAAGGAATGTGGGGGCAGGAACGTTTACACAAGTAGCTGACAGCTATAGAAGCTAGTGTGAGCATCCTGGGAACATCCAATTGAGTTATCAGCCTGTCAGTGTCCAGATTCTGCCCTCTATCTCTCCCAAATCTTTCTCTCCCCCTCTTTCCTCTGTTGTCCTCCAGCAGAATTAACTCTATCCAAAGCATTTTCTTTTAACCAGCCCATACTAATAGATGGCCACATCATGTTTCTTTAGCCAGGGTTTTCACTAGTGCGATCACAGACATTGCACGTGATTCGCACCGCATTGCTGTGCAAATCACATGCAACGTCTGTGCAATGCAAGTTCAGCCATACAAACTGTATGGTTGAAATCACATTGCATTCGCTCCAAAATGGTGCAGGACCCTTTTTTTGGTTCGCACTGGAATCGGATCACATGGGTGTTCACACCTATGCTATCCCATTCCTGCACCATTTTACAGTTCGCACTGAGATCTGCAAACTGATCTGAGGATGTCATTAACTTTACATTGACACCCGTAGCAGTTTGCAAAGGGCAGTGTGATTGCTGGCAAGCGACATGCAATGCAGGAATCAGCAGTAGAATTGGGCTGATTCCTGCATCGCATATATGTGAACCAGGACTCAAGTGGGTTCACACTGATGTGCTGTGGTTCAGTTGCAGTACAGGTGTATACACAGTTTTCCTGCATTAAATTCGATTTTCACTACAGTCCCACAGACTTCTATTAGGTTACACATTTTTGCAACATTTTCTGAAAGCGCACCAAATGTCCTCTGTACTGCAACTTTGGTGTGCTTTCAGAAAACACAGTAACATTATACAAACTAATAGAAGACTGTGGGACTGCAGCTAAAAATGGGGATAAAATGCAGAAAAACTGCGTATACCCCAGCACTGCAACAAACTTCAGGACACCAGTGTGAACCCAAAGGCTTCAGGGTGCTGTGTAATGTAAGGGGGTCCAGATGTGCAGGGGGTTGTGTAATGTAAAGGGGTCTAGATTTGCAGGGGGTTGTGTAATGTAAAGGGGTCCAGATGTGCAGGGGGTTGTGTAATGTAAAGGGGTCCAGTGGTGCAGGGGGTTGTGTAATGTAAAGGGGTGCAGGGTGCTGTGTAATGTAAAGGGGTCCAGTGGTGCAGGGGGTTGTGTAATGTAAAGGGGTGCAGGGTGCTGTGTAATGTAAAGGGGTCCAGTGGTGCAGGGGGTTGTGTAATGTAAAGGGGTTCAGTGGTGCAGGGGATTGTGTAATGTAAAGGAGTCCAGATGTGCAGGGGGTTGTGTATTGTAAAGGGGTCCAGTTGTGGCGAGGGGGTACAAAGTAGTATGCAGGGGGCACAGTGGGGTGTTTTTACATTTTAAAGTTGGGGGGGTGCCAGATATAGGATCCGACCCGGGTGCCAAATGCTCTAGGTATGCCCCTGGGGCCCGGTGAGGATTAGGAATGTAAGTTTACTGTTAAACCTCCCGGGCCCTGCGAGTCCGGCCGTGTCCCGACACACGCAGCCGCATACAGAAGGAGGCAGGTGCAGAGTGGGCTGGAGCAGAGTGGGCGGGGCAAAACGTTCGAGCGCACCTGTGAAGGGACATCATTTTCGGCACATGAGGAGGCTCTGGAGTCTGGACAGGAGGTAGGAAGGGAGTGGGAGACTGTCATCTGTTTTGCTATTTTGGCGGGGGGGGCCCATACAACATTTTGCTATGGGGCCCTGTGATTTCTAGTTATGCCCCTGGGCCACACCTACCGTATGCCATGGCATGTTCGGTTTTGGCTTGAAGAAAAGGTGGCAACCGTAACTGTAGCTCTTTTATTTTTGTATTAAAATAGAAAATATATCAGTGAAATATGAAAATGTTTAGATTAGTCACTGGATGGAGCTCTGTAATTCACTCAGATTGGTTAACCACTTAAGGACCGTTTTCGCCCTTAATGACCAGGCCATTTTTTTGCGATATAGCACTGAGTCGCTTTAAATGACAATTGCGCGGTCGTGCGGCATTTACACAGGCAAATCCCTGTTCTATCACTGCGGAGAACGATCGCATGTGGTCGGCAGACATCGAGTCCACCCCACCCGCTGATTGGGTGCGCGCGCCCACAAATCGCTGTGTACGAGCCAACGTACAATGACGGCGATTCGCGGGAAGCAGCCACATTGCCGCAATACAAGTGCGGCAGCTGGTCCTTAAGTAGTTAATATTATTTGAATAAAGCAAGAAAGGGTTAGAGCCACGGTGAGGCTCTCTAGGAAGAAGGCTCTTCAAGGGAAATGGGAAATCTCTCCAACGGGAATGCAGATAAAATTAAAGTGGTTTTAAAGACAGAACATTTTTTACCTTAATGCATTCCCTGCATTGACCAGTTACCATTAGAAGGCCATCATATGACTCGAAGTGATGATATCTGGGTGATGCCTGCAGCTACAGGCATTATCCAGATACCTTTCTTTTCAGCCGATTCCCTATCTTGTAAAAGCCATCCTAGCAGCTCATAAGTCGCTGGACTGCTTTGGACAGGCAGCAGGAGAACTGATCCAGTGGTGGCTCCGGATTGCCATAGAGCTGACTGGGGACCGAATGGTCCCCAGCTTGCTCTATGATCATGGGAAGCTGGAATCAACGTCATGACATCACGTCCGCTGCTAGCAGTTATAAACACTGCCAGTTTTTTACCCTGGAAAGCAGAGATTGATGTTTTGTTTTTTAGCTCATGCTTTCCAGGGTAGAAAAAAAAGATATCTGGGGTCTTACTGACCCCAGATGTCTCCATAAAGAGGACCTGTCACACCTTATTCCTATTACAAGGAATGTTTACATTTCTTGTAATAGGAATAAAAGTGATTAAAAATAAATAAAATTAATAATACAATTTTTTTTTTAAAGTGCCCCTGTCCCCTGGTGCTCACATGCCTGACGAAGGGGTAAAATATAAAGAATAATGTTATGCTGAGTGACACTTTAAAGTTTTTTTACAGGTTACCAGTTTAGAGTTACAGATGAGGTCTAGTGCTAGAATTATTGCTCTCGCACTGTTTTCATGGCAATACCTCACATGTGTGGTCCGAACATTGTTTACATACTGTATGTGGGCTCAACCTTGTAGGGAGATGTAGGTTGTCTAGGGATATTTATTAGACCCTCGATAAGTCTGCATAAGGTGTACCTTACAGTCCCCACAGGCCTGTGAGATTAGCCCATTGAGACAATGATAAAAAAAGAATGGACAGAGTCTCGCCGAGCAAATCTAATCTTTATTCTTTGGTGTGAATATTTAAAGGGGGCTTTCAGAAACTACCGCCCCTTGACCGTGTCATACAAATTATCCAATCAAATACAGAAACATTTTATGACAAAAGTGAAACTAATTATTTTTAAGAAATCACGTGCTTTACAAGAAACGAAACACAAAAGAAGATAACAGGAGCATGAGAAACAAAACTAGATTACCAATACGCACCTAGTAATCTGTATAACAGAGTACAGGGAAAAACACAAAATGGAAACTAAATTATAAAATGGATGTGGTTAAGCTAAATATCCCTTCAATCCCCTCTTAGATCATATAAGATGATCTCTACATTCTATCTAGTGTTCTAGTACTTCTTTGGGATTGTGGCATAGATTGCCTGATGATTCTTCATGTATGTCATGTAGGATAGAACCTTATCATCAGGAGATTGAATGCGTGCAATTATGCAAATACAACACTTAAAGCAGAGGTAAAGAATCAGAGCAAGGATAAATATCATAACAATGACAAGGACAATGTCTTTTAACCATGAAAATATACCTCCAAGCCCAAATCCTGCATTGTCAAATGGACTCCATGTTTTAGCAATGTCCCTAGCTTTCTGCTGGAGCTGGCCTACTTCTTTTCGGTGTTGTGCAATAATATCATAGTAGTCAGGCACCTTAGCACTTGTGTTAGAGATCCAAGTACAGCATTCGTAGTCCTCAGTCATTTCACATAAACCTGTGAGAGCTGCACTCATGCTTTCTATAGCTAACTCATGTAGTTCTAGCTGTTTTCTAATTGCTCTAGTTTCTATGTTTAACATAGCAATGTCATCTGAATTCCTCTCCATTATCTCACCCAATATACTTGAATAATTGTTCAACCTTTTCATCATCTCTATACCCCATGCTGTCCAAGAAGGAAACCATGCCCAGGCCATATCTTGTTTATAGAACAATTCCCTTTTGTCGCGGGGTTTGAGGGGGTATCTGGGGTGTATACTGGCCTCTAGATTCGCACATGGAGATGTTAAATATTGACCTACTACAAATGGAGGAGTTAGTCTGTGTCTCATTCCCTAAATTAAAACACCATCAGGGGAATGACTTTTACCTGCTATTGGAAAGGTAACAGTGTTATTTATGTACAGAGTGGATATGTTAGTTAAGAAGACAGGAGGAGTCTCGTTGAGGAAGAAATATTTAAAGGTACAGACAAAAGGGAATTCGGGCAGTGCTAGGATGTAATTTGCTACATATCCAACATTCTTCATACCCTGTTTTTTTTTAGCATAAGCATACTTAGTTTTACTGATAAGATGCTTTTGCTAAAATGTATCTCCAATCTCTCTCTCTTTGTTCTAGCTTGTGTCACTGTAATGTTCTCGTGTGTGTGTGTGTGTGTGTGTGTGTGTGTGTGTGTGTGTGTGTGTGTGTTCCCACAGATACTTTTAATTGCACCCAAATCTTCAGGGTGGTAGATACAGTTAGTTATGATCCAGGTGGGCAGGGACACTATCAGAGAGATCAGGATCAGGAGGCAAAATGCCTTGCCAGAAGTCTGTGGTGAAATAAGCAAGGTCATCTTCTCTGGCCGGACCTGCTTTCCCAGGAACTCCTCCTTCATCTGCTTGGACTTATGCTTGAGGGCCTCCTTTATCCAAGGTCTCCTTCCTGGTCCTGGGGCTTTGGGCAATCTTTTTTACTCGACTGGCAGTTTTCCACTAGGATGGCTGTTCTGATCACTGCAACCACTGTGGTAGGAGGTCCAAAGGGATACTCTTGCTTCTTATTTCTGTTCAGCTGTTGGACCACCACGGTGTCTCCCACCTTGAAAGGGTGAGTAGCTTCCTGTGAAAAAAAAGAGGTGCGAGCAACATTTCTTTCGACTGTATCCAATGTTTCAACCAGTTTTCTTACATGTTCTTCCTGTATTAAGTCTAAATGTCCCTTTTCTACCATTAAAGGTGCTCTGGCCCATGGGGTGGGGAAAGGTCTACCCATCAAAACTTCAAAAGGTGACTACCCTGTTGTTTTGGATGGGGTCATTCTTATTTCTGCCAGGACTGCTGGGAGGACCTTTTTCCAGTTGGCAAAGATTCCTCCTGTGGCCTTTCTTATCTTGTCTTTTATTGTTCTGTTCATTCTTTCTTCATCCCTGAGCTTTGAGGGTGGTAGGGAATGTGGAACTTCCATTCTACCTTGAGAGTTTTTACCAAGTCCTGGCAGACCCTGGCCATGAAAGCTGGGACAATGTCTGAGTTTATTCGATGTGGGCATCCCCATCGAGGAATGATTTCCTGAGTGAGGATCCTCACTACTGTTTGTGCATCTTCTTTTGTGGTCCCAAAAAGTTCAACCCATCTTGAGAATATAAAAATCTCTACTCAGAAGATCAGCCGTGACCTGTATACCTGCATGGCCTATTCTGTGGTAGATGAAGAGTGATGCACTTGCTGCTGGTTTACATGTTTTCCCCTCTTTGCAGAGAAGTCCAGTTTTTTGGATCTTTCTGCACATCCTTTTTATCCCAGTCCCTTAACTCATAATTTGAGGCATAATCCTGGAGATCTGCGAGTGACTGTTCAAATGGGGATAGGTCAGGTATCAGCATAGCCATTTGGATGTCTGTTGTCTGTGAGATAGCAGCGTGCTTGGCAGCAAGGTCAGCCAGGGCATTTCCCCTGGCTATCTTTGTCTGTTGGCCTGTATGTACTCTGCAATGTACTATAGCCAGTGTTTTAGGTAGCTGGATAGCTTTTAGCAGTGACACTACCAAAGAAGAATGTGAAATGTTCTTTCCATCTGCTGCCACAAAGCCACGCCTACTCCATATCACACCGAAGTTGTGTACCACACCATACCCATACTTCGAGTCAGTGTAAATGTTTACGTCCTGACCTTCAAAGAGCTGACATGCTCTAGTGAGTGCAAATAATTCAGCAGCCTGTGCTGACTGATATGGGATAGGCCCGGCCTCAAGTATAACATCTGGAAGCTGCACAACTGCATATTCTGCATGGTATGTGTGATCATTTGGCCTAGAGCAAGAACCATCCACAAAAACATTCTGTGTATCTGGTAGTGCTGTGGAAGATAAATCAGACCTGGGTGATGTGTCTTGGTGAATGAAGTTAATGCAGTCATGTTGTGGCATAACCTCATCCTGTTCTAATTTTAATCCTAAAAGGGCGTTTAAAATTGGTGCTGGGTCTGCAGTGGGAGAAGCATATTTGATGTGCAATTTTGGATTGGACAGCAAAATCACTTCAAATCCGCTCAACCTCTGAGCAGACCAGGGGCGGATCCAGGGGGGGGGCAACAGGGCAATTGCCCCCTCCGAGATTGTGGGTGAGTGGGTGGGCAGGGCAGGCATCGCTGTGGGTGAGAGAGCCGGCGGGCGGCTCCACAGCTGAGAGCACGGGCGGCTCCGTTAAGTGAACAGCTGTGTGCGGCTCAGTGACAGTTAGTTTGTGAGCGGCTGCAGTGCTGGCCAATCAGGGAGCCGGCGGGCGGCTCCACAGCTGAGAGCACGGGCGGCTACGTAAACAGCGGTGTGCGGGCGGCTCAGTGACAGTGTGAGCGGCTGCTGGCCAATCAGGGAGCCTGCGGGTGGGGGAGCAGAGAGATAACATCATCTCTCACCGCCCAGCGCCGCCCTGCATCCCTGCAGTTCCGCCCACACTGTTGAAAGTACAGGCAGCCGCGGCAGCAGAGAGATTACATCATCTCTCTGCTGCCCCCCCTGGGGCGGGATGGAGCACTGACACATCCGCTCAGGATGAGCCCTGTGTTCGCTCTGCTCCCATCGCTCTCCCAGTGGCAGCAGCCAGCCCATTCCTCCCAGCCCAGCACTGATGACAGGGGGTCACCAGTTAAATAAGCCTGACTCTGACTGGGACACAGCAGACAATTATAGCAGGCAAGTGACAATCCGCAACCTGTGGCATGGGACGTGGCAAGTGACAATCTGCAACGTGTGGCATGGGACGTGGCAAGTGACAATCTGCAACGTGTGGCAAGTGACAATCCGCAACCTGTGGCATGGGACGTGGCAAGTGACAATCTGCAACGTGTGGCATGGGACGTGGCAAGTGACAATCCGCAACGTGTGGCATGGGACGTGGCAAGTGACAATCTGCAACGTGTGGCATGGGACATGGCAAGTGACAATCTGCAACGTGTGGCATGGGACGTGGCAAGTGACAATCCGCAACGTGTGGCATGGGACGTGGCAAGTGACAATCCGCAACCTGTGGCATGGGACGTGGCAAGTGACAATCTGCAACGTGTGGCATGGGACGTGGCAAGTGACAATCTGCAACGTGTGGCATGGGACGTGCCAAGTGACAATCTGCAACGTGTGGCATGGGACGTGGCAAGTGACAATCTGCAACGTGTGGCATGGGACGTGGCAAGTGACAATCTGCAACGTGTGGCATGGGACGTGGCAAGTGACAATCCGCAACGTGTGGCATGGGACGTGGCATGTGACAATCTGCAACGTGTGGCAAGTGACAATCCGCAATGTGTGGCATGGGACGTGGCAAGTGACAAGCCGCAACGTGTGGCATGGGACGTGGCAAGTGACAATCCGCATCTAGTGACAGGTGACGTGTCAAGTGACAATCCCCAACATGTGGCAGATAACAGTGGCAAGTGACACGCTCGGGGCTCCCACTGATTCTATGGTAAGTTGAACCATTTCATTTTTTATAACCATGTAATAATAGTAATAATGCGCTTCAATCATCCTGACACCATAACAACCATGGTGCCGTGATGATTGAAGCGCTAACACCAGCCATTTCCCCGTTAAATTTACCCCCAAAAAAACGTATTTTCTGGCAGTGCCCCTCCCGAGACTAGGCTCTGGATCCGCCCCTGAGTAGGGGTGAGGTCAGGTCATAGGCATGGGCAGTGGGTGGTTCTGATTCCTGCTACTGTGCTACTGCCCGGGCTCCTCCCCACCCCATGTTGGCCCACCTGCCCCGCAGTGCTGCTGGCCTCTCTCCTCTCCCACTGACTGCTGCAGGAGAGGTTTCAAGATGGAGGAGGGGCTAGTAAAAATGTAGTTTACTGGCCCCTTCCTTTTCTAAATGAACACACTTGCTCACTGTGCCCATTCATGACTGAAGAATAGTAAACTGTTTACTATATTTCAGTTTGTGAATGAACAGGAAGCCACTCAGCATAGAGCACTTCCCATTCATTCACTGTCCTGTACAGGTGAATCTGCAGAGAAAGGCATGTGTGTTTGAGCTTTGTGGTGCACACCCTTATGCAATAGGCTGCGCACACCTATGGGATAGGTACTGATGTTGGATAAGAAAACCTGATCCTAAAGGTGTTCAATAGGGTTGAGGTCAGATACTGTTGTTGGATGACTGTAAAAGATGGGGAACAGAGGGTGCACCAGCCTAGCGCATTACCTTTCCAACCATTTATTCATAAAAAATGTATATAGTTATGTACTCACAAACATGGGTATAAAGCAGGCATAAGAAATTATGGCTGGTACATGAAACAAGTCCCAAAAGTGAGATTTCTACCCAAAAAGAGCTGACGCGTTTTGGAGAGTGGACCCAATCTTCATTAGATCTCATGTTGATGAACTGATGTTGGATGAAAAGATCTGATCCCACAGGTGTTCAGTAAGGGTGAGGTTAGGTATTGATGTTGATTGAGTAGACATGATCCCAATGGTTTTCATTAGGGTTGAGGTCGGGTATTGATGTTGGATGATAAGACCTGATCCCAAAGCTGTTCAGTAGGGATGAGTTTGGGGCTCTGTGCAGGCCAGTTGAGTTCCTCCACACAGGGCTGGTGCAAGGATTTTTGATCCCTAGGTGAAACCTCATTTTGCGTCAGCCGTGGTCCACAGGTATAGAGGCAGCCTGGGGTGGTGTATGGGGCAGGCTAGGGTGGTGTATGGGGCAGTCCAGGGTGGTGTATGGGGCAGTCCAGGGTGGTGTATGGGGCAGTCTAGGGTGGTGTATGGGGCAGTCTAGGGTGGTGTATGGGCAAGGCTAGGGTGGTGTATGGGGCAGGCTAGGGTGGTGTATGGGACAGGCTAACTGTGTAACTGCCTGTCTGTATGTGCAGACAGATACACTGACAATGCTTTACAGGCTCCTAGTAAAAACAATAAATGCACTTTTTTTTTTTTTACCTGCAAAAAGATCTGCATTTATTTTTTTTACAAAGGTGGACTTCACCTTTGAACCTCCATACCTCAAATCACCCAAATTCTGGTCTTTTCAGGCCTCAGATCACCACAATTCTTCCACCTTCACACCTCTGTTCACCCCAATTGATCACTGTATCACCCTGCACACCTGTTCCCTTCTGCACCCCCAGTGTATCCCACCCATGCATCTGCGCCCCTCTATACCCCCCACAAATCGATTCCCCCTCTGTACCCCCCTGCATATCTGTACACAATGCAATGCACTGTAAACTTGACAGTCGAGTAAAAAAATGTTTATTTCATGCGACTGGGTGCAGCACTGAGCATGCTGCCTGTGCTTCCACTATTCCTGAGCCAGCGACGGTGGTGGCCTCACCTCCAGTCCAGCAAGCCTGGACTTACATGCAGGACCTCCATCTCACCTGCCCTGGCTGGTTCCTTCTATCATGCAGGCATTTCCAGCCGGCTGCTGCCCCTAGGGCGCAGAGAGGCACTGCAGGGTGGGGACATCCCTAGAGTGGTCCGGGGATGTCTTCACAGGTGCAACCGCCACCCCTAGCCCTGGGTCCTGGGTTTTTGTTTTTTTTTTTGCAGCTTAAAAACGCCTATGCCATTTACAGCTCAAAAATGCCATGGTGGGCATGAGGCCATAGGCTAACATGGAGAGGCGTTTTTAAGCTGCAAAAAACGCTCCTAAAAGCGGCTGTAAAAACGTCCGTGGGCATCAGGCCTTAAAATCCGAATCCCCAGTGAGTGGCTAGGGATCTGGATTTTGCTGCCCCCCCCCCCTACCCTGGTGCCCTAGGCAGCTGCCTGACCTGCCTATTGCTAGCGCTGGCCCTGCCTCCACATCAAACTGGTCAAACTATGTCCGTATGGTGCTAAATTTGTACACAGGGACACAATCAAGTCTTTGTACGCTGTAATGTTAACAGAAGCCTTCTGTGCGAACACCAGAACTCAATCCTTTGGAGGTGTTTCTACATATCTTATTTCTTTGACTGCAATTAGTTACATTACTTTTGAAGTTACAAAAAGGTAAAATAATATAACTTTATCTTCAAGTAATTGCACCTTATAATGGCAAAAACAACCTATGTCTCTATCATTTTAATGCAGACCCAGTGTCAGATGCAACTTTCATTTTAAGTAATGTGCTAGTATTTATTACCTCTCATAGCGATCACAGTACTCCTCCTGACCATATCTTTCCTCTTCAGTAGGATGGCGCCATCTTTTTTCAGGCATCATCCAGGGCCATCATCTGTTTCCTGGACTGAAATGCCACTTCGGAGATGACCTGAATTCTGTTGCTTGTGAAGTTCTTGGTTGTGTCACAAATGACTGACACAGAGCCACCCTTGCTGTGGACTCTTACTTTGTGACTTTGTAAATGCTTCCTCCTGCCTGCAGCAGACTGATGACATCATCAAAGTCACCAGATGTTTTTTTTAGTGATGAAAGGTGGAGATTTTATACTTTTGGTGCATACTGGAACATGCCAGGAATGTATTACTATTATTATTATTATTATTATTATTATTACATAGCTCCAACAGTCTTTACAATGGCTTAGAAAATAAAGGGAGACGATACAGTTATAACACAATTCAATACAAGAATCCACTTTAAAGGATAAGTTCACTTTTAACAGCATCCAAATTTAGGGTATAACATGTATCTTGATGCTAAAGAACAAGCACACTTTACCCCCTGAGCCCTCACCCTTTCAGCTAATACACAAATAGAAATAAGGAAGGAAAATGCTCTTTATAATGCAACGTGGAAAGCTTTTCTTAAAGCTGTATAAATATACTTCACATTCCATATGGTCTGAAAAGCCTAAAGTGCATAGAATAGTGTTTCCCAAGGGCTAATGGGACTATCAGAGGGGTCATAAAAAATGTCTTTTAGGTGGGTGTTCCCGCTGGCTCTCCAACAGAATTAAAGGTGGGTGCACTAGGTTAGTATACTTAATCGTTCTCCAACAGAGTTAAAATACATAGGGGACACTGTTCTATCAGAGGGGTCAATAAAATTGTTCAAAAGGGATCAGTAAATATCTAATCTATCTTCTCTCAACAAACTTTTGGGGGAAAGAGGGTTAGGGCCAGGACACCCTTAAGTAGTTGCAAGTTCAATTGGCAGACTCCAATAGGAGAACAGCCATGCAGGGAAAGGCATTCAGCAAGATGCCACATCTGCATGTGCAGGAATGCTGTCTCCTATGGCAACAGTCTTTAACAGTTTCTCTCACCTCCTCTACAATCCCTCCCTTGTAGTTCTTCAGCCCACTGAGCTCCCGGTCTCTCACTAGACCCACTGATTCAATGCCACTGAATCCCTTGAGCTCCTCATCTTCACGGTGGTATCTTCCTCAAGCGTCACCCCCGCTTCTCTGCTGGGTCCCTAGCTTGGCACTCAAAATACTTCTCAAGCTTCACCCCACTGGCCTGCTCGGTCCCTGGCTGACACACAAGGCTGCACTGCAAACGTCACCTACGCTGGCTTGATACCCACTGAAGTTTCCCGATTCTTCACCATCCCTGGTTGCTCCGGTACTTGCTTCAGTTACTCATTGTAGTGCCTGGTAATAAGTTGGTTGGTCCCTTAGCGGCGACAGATTCCCTTCTACCTCTGACCACGACAGGTTCTCCGGCCGGCAGAACCGTCACTTTTGGTTGAACTGAAAGCCACAGTCCCAACCCTGCGCCGCTCTCTTCCTTCTGGATAGGCCCTCAGACAGCCTAGCAGCCAGATGTGCTCGGGATAGGCCCAATCTCTGGCCTAGCAGCCTGAGCAATACAAATGTCCACGCAGACAGCCATAAAGGTGGCACAGAACCCCCGATCACCTGACTCCACCCAAATATATAGGCTTTCCCAGCAGGCCAAGGGATTCAATAAAAATATATACATAAAACTATTTTTCAGAAATTAAAAACTGATAATTGGCATGTGCTTATGTATTCACCCCCTTTGTTATGAAGCCAATAAAAAGCTCTGGTCCAACCAATTACCTTCAGAAGTCACATAAGTAGTGAAATGATGTCCACCTGTGTGCAAACTAAGTGTCACATGATCGGTCATTACATATACACACCTTTTTGAAAGGCCCCAGAGCCTGCAACACCTAAGCAAGAGGCACCACTAACCAAACACTGCCATGAAGACCATGGAACTCTCCAAACAAGTAGGGACAATGTTGTAAAGTACAAGTCAGGGTTAGGTTATAAACAAAATATCCATATCTTTGATCCCTAGGAGCACCATCAAATCTATCATAACCAAATGGAAAGAACATGGCACAACGGCAAACCTGCCAAGAAACGTCCAAACACCAAAACTCACGGACCGGGCAAGGAGGGCATTAATCAGAGAGGCGGCACAGAGACCTAAGGTAACCCTGGAGGAGCTGCAGAGTTCCACAGCAGAGACTGGAGTATCTGTACATAGGACGACAATAAGCCATACGCTTCAAAGAGTTGGGCTTTATGGCAGAGTGGCCAGAAGAAAGACATTACTTTCGGCAAAAAAGTGAACGTTTCTGAGTGAAAGTTTACAAAAAATACTTAAACCCTAGTGAAGGTTTACAAAAAACACAAACAATAGATTGTGACAAATTGTAAAGGTCTCTATGTGATAGAAGAAATCATAATAAATATAAGCTATTAGGTATTAAAATGTGAAAGCTAGAGACCTATATTGGTCCCTTATAATTAATAGTGATGCACCTTCAAAAAGAAAACACCTTATGGTATGGTGAATTTGCACTGACCAAAGACGTAAACTGCACCTCTGCCTAATGATTCAGGCATATAAACATAACATCAAACAAAATATAGATAGTGATCATAGTCCATAAAGTGATGAATTTCTGCAAAAAACTTGTTCAGATTTTCTTCAAACAAAACAAAACCGTGACTGGGGTGCTTTCAAACGTTCTTAGTGACTTTTGTGCTCCCCCTCAAGGGTCCCCACTCACCGGATCCAATAACCCCGAAGGGGCATACAGCGTATGATTATATCATCCACGATCTCCTCACCACCGTAATCATATAAGGCACCCAGGATAGTCTCCGATCTCCATGTTGATGATTAAGTTGTATTCATGGTAACTCCCTCGTAAAAAAGGAATATAAGGCTCCCATAGTGTAGTAGGTAAAATTTATTGACAGACCTCCATATTATAAACGTCAAAAATTAAAAATAAAATAAACCAAATAATAATTAAAATTAAAAATTAGAAATTAAAAATTAAAAGTCCAGCAACAGTGTACCAGATATACCACAAATCCAGGTACAGATAGCATATAGTGGAACGTACCACAGTATTGAGGCAGGTGTATCCCAGCAGCGTAACCTAACATCCCCTAACAGGCGGACTTGTATAAAAGCGGACCTGACGTTCATGATCACATGACCGCTGAAGACGTTGGTGTGTACAAATGAAACTGATAGGGTGCTTGATTGTGATACGTCATCTCCGCTGTTTTTGAAGCGCAGCTGGAACACATTACGGTGTTTCCATGCACATGAATTTCTAAGCTGCAAGAATTAGCTGTTTTTATCTTGTTTTTATCTGTTTTTTTGGAATAAAACTATGACATACTTCACTATGGAAGCCCTTTCTTTTTAATTTTTCCCACTAACCATTGGACAACTCCCTTCAAATCATTTTGTTCCTGGGAACGTGCTCAAACGATCTGGATTCACTTTGGTGTGTGTGTCCTAGAGGTCGGTTTAAACGCTGGGATCAACTTTGGGATCGTGCACAACTCCGGCTAAATATACCCATATGTGTTTTATGACTACCTGTAATAGGGGTCATTGAAGTCTGGTGAGTAGGATGTCTGACAGGTGAGCGAGCAGAGAGAGGACATCATCTCTCACTGCCTGCCTTGCATCACCGCAGCTCAGCTTCTGACAGAACACCGCCGTCACTGTTCAGGCGCGGGCAGCAGAGAGATTACATCATCTCTCACTACCCGCCCTCACTCTGCGACACAGCCACTGGCAAGTGACAATCCACATCTTGTGGCAGGCGACATTGGCAACTGGTAGGCAACATTGGCAAGTGACATTCCACATCTGGTGGCAGGCGACATTGGCAAGTGACAATCCACATGTGGTGGCAGGCAACGGTAGCAAGTGACCCGCTGCATCTGGTGGCAGGCAACGGTGGCAAGTGACCCGCTGCATCTGGTAGCAGGAAACGGTGGCAAGTGACCCGCTGCATCTGGTGGCAGGCAACCGTGGCAAGTGACCTGCTGCATCTGATGGCAAGTGACCCGCTGCATCTGGTGGCAGGAAACGGTGGCAAGTGACCCGCTGCATCTGGTGGCAGGCAACGGTGGCAAGTGACCAGCTGCAACGGTGGCAAGTGACAGACTCAGGGCTCCCACTAATTCTGCATTATGGTGAGTTGAACTATTAAATTTTATATTACAATGTAATAATAAAAATAATGCGCTTCAATCATCCTGACACCATATCAACCATGGCGTCGTGATGATTGAAGCGCCAAGGCCAGCCATTGCCCACAAAATTTTCTGCCCCTGGCAGAAGCCCCAGACCGAGGGAGATTGACAGTTATTTTGTGTTTCTGCCATTTGCGAATAATTACATCAACTGTTGTCACCACTTTAAGAGAGTGCTCCTAATCTCGGCTCGTTACCTGTACAGAAGACACCTGGGAACCAGAAATCTTGCTGATTGACAGGGGATCAAATACTTATTTCACTCGTTAAAATGAAAATCAGTTTAACTTTTTTTAAATGCGTTTTTCTGGATATTTTTGCTGTTCTGTCTATCACTGTTAAAATAAACCTACCAAATTATAAACCTAAAATTATAGACTCATTTCTTTGTCAGTGGGAAAATGTACAAAATCAGCAGGGGCTCAAATACTTTTTCCCTCACTGTAATTATTAGTACACCCACTTCTAACTCTGTTTTACACCCAATTCAAACTCTTTTGCAGAGCCAATGTGTACACTCACCTCAAACTCTGTTGGAAAGCCAGTGAGTACCACCTCAGATTCAGTTTGAAAGCTAATGATTGTACCCACCTCTGACTTTGTTGGAGACTCAATGAGCAATCCCCCCCCCCCAAAAAAAAAACCAGTCACATTTTTCAAATTGAATCTTGGGTGAAAGTTGTGTAAATGTTTGGAATAAAAACCTTGATAAATATACCCTGTATTAAACAGATTTATTTTCGGACTCCCATCTGATACACAGGCAACATTGATTTCTCTCCCGGGAGAACAGGCTCTCTGTATACAATATTTCCATGCCACACATACTGGTAAATCTAGAAATAAACAAACTATGACTTGCAAGATTTGATGGGAGGTTTCAAAATTATTTATGGATGTTCATTTTTCTTATGGCTATTACTACATCATTTCAAATTGCCGTAGAAACACTTAAAGTGGAGTTCCACCCACTTTTACAACTCTTCAGCATCCCTCACTAAACTGTGCACTGTAAACGAATTGGATATTTTTAAATTTTTTTTCTCAGCACCTACTGTACATCTGCTGTATTAATTTTTCACTTGCTCCTCCCTGGCCGTGGCCCATCGCATCATTTCCTGTTTGCAATGCCTTCTGGGAAGGGGCGGCAACTTCCTCTGACACTGCCGCTATGGAAACCTGACCTGAAACCTATTACACTGCTTGTGCTGCACTGAGCATGTGCGAGATCTACAAGGATGAGATCCAGGAAGAAATACAGTCTGGCTTCAGATGCCCACACTTAAGATGGCCACGGCCTGCTGTTAGTTTATATAATAACAAACTACTGCTATAAACTAACAAAACAGACCTTAGTTTACAGACTAACTTTACTAGAATACATTAAGCTTGTGTATTATAGGCGTATTTTTATTTAAAAAGTATAATTTCGGCCGGAACACCACTTTAAATCAACTGTAGCATTCACAGGATGCATTAAGTTCCAGACACACATTTGCATTTTGGCAGAATTTAAAGTACTTATTTAATGCAAAAATCCCAGAGGAAGGAACCACAGCATGCACAGCAAGCAGAGGGGGAATACCGTATATACTCGAGTATAAGTCGAGTTTTTCAGCACATTTTTTTGTGCTGAAAGTGCCCCCCTCGACTTATACTCGAGTCAAGCACTTTTCTGCAGCAAAAAATTTCATTTTCCAAACCGACTTTGAGGCCCCGTATCTCAGGGCCACTTGGTGCTAGGAACCCCAAATTTGGTGTGCAAACCTAAGGGATACGGGGCCCCAAAATCGGTTCGGAAAATGTCATTCTCTGCTGCAAAAAAGTGCTTGACATTTTCTGAACCGACTTTGGGCCCCATATCTCAGGGCCACTTGGTGCTAGGAACCCCAAATTTGGTGTGCAAACCCAGTGGAACTGGTACCATAACATATCCAAAGCTGGGGTTCCTAGCTCCAAGTGGCTCTGAGATATGGGGCCCCAAAGCCAGTTCGGAAAATGTCATTCTCTGCTGCAGAAAAGTGCTTGACATTTTCTGAACTGATATTCGGGGCCCTGTATCTCGGGGCCACTTGGTGCTAGAAACCCCAGCTTTATAAATTTTATGGAGTTAGTTCCACTGGGTTTTGCACACCAAATTTGGGGTTCTTAGCACTAAGTGGCCCCGAGATACGGGGCCCCAAATTCAGTCAACTGTGTCCATCTGCAGCAATGTCATTTCGGGACCCTTTGGGTTCAGAGACCCCAAATTTTGGCTGCAGCTAGGGGGCATCTAGGAACCCTTAACTACCAAGTTTGAAGTTCAGGGGACCTATGGCTGCAAATGGGCACAGTGAGGCTGCAAATGGGCATTGTTGACCCTCTTTTCCACTTACAGTAGCTGTGCATTTCTCACCCTCGTCTTATACTCGGGTCAATAAGTTTTTCCCATTTTTTTGTGGTAAATTAGGGCCTCGACTTATACTCGGAACAACTTATACTCGAGTATATACGGTAGGTATCCAACGCTTCCAGGGGTGAGTCAGAAGCAGAAGATTCTCCAGCTTAACAGAGAAGTGTGTGTTTTTTTTTTTTTGTTTTTTTTTTTCCAGAATCGTACTTACCTAGGTGGATGCAGCATTGGTCCCCCGGCGCCTCTGCACTGAGAACCAAGCGATCGAACACCGCCGATGGCTTGGTTCTCACAGCTTTGGCTGGACTTTTCCTTTAAATGTGCAAATATGCAATTTTAACCACAGGAGGGCAGCAAATACATGTGAATTTATTGCAACTAAAAAAATACTGCTAAAATAAGTGTGTGTGTGTGTGTGTGGCACGGCCCCCTAGGGGACTGCTGTGCATTACCTGCTCATCTGCACGGCCATGACCAAGTGAACCTTCAAACTCACCTGACACTCTGGGTTCAGACATCCTTGTAGCACTGTGTGGCAATAATCAAACAACTCAATATGATTAGGTTCTGAAAATATTTTTACTTGAACCAAGTAAGGGAAAGTTATTTCAAAGAGAGGGGTAATAAATCTACTGAGCCGGGATAACGGCGCCAACTCTGCAAACAAATTCCTCCCAAAGGCACAAGACAATGTTTCACCAACAACAATATTATGTACATACATGTACACTTTCTTTTGATCAGAGGTCACCGCCTAGTGGATGTTTTAGTTACCTACTTATGCTGCCACACTGAGAAAGATATAATCTGGCCAGCCTATGCTATCCTATGGAAGGAAAGCAGGTCTACAAAAGAGTAATATAGGGGCCTTCCTAAGTCATGGCAAAAGAGTTCCACGTTGCAGATCTAATGTTCTTCGTCGGTTAGTTGGAGGTCGTTAACTGTAATCCGTTTGGGGTATAGTGAAAGCAATAGATTCCTAGTAGTGAAGATTTAAAGGTGAGCACAGTGTTCAAGTAATGCAGCAAAGTGTTCTTGGGGTAAAGATGTCTGTGCAAATTGTCTCTGTAATAGTGGCAATGAATAGATAAAGGTCGAGTAATTTGCCCTCCCACCAACGACCAAATCGTTCTGATGTCTACTGGACAGGAACTCGTGTAGCGACACTCGTGCAGCGGATCCGCTGTACACCGCCAGGCAGGCAATCAGAGTGATGTTGGCGACGAGATGTCCGACAGCGAACCACATAGCTAGGCCACTTAGACCTCAGGTTGGAAGTAAGACACCGCGACCTCTCTACCTGTTGCACAGAGAGGTCCGTCTTGCGTCAGGCTCAGGAGTAAGAGAGTTCTCCGTGGGCTTTTTGCTCCTTTTTATAGCTACTCCCAGAAATCTTCATGTTACAGCAAAGATCCCGGGGATGTGTAGTCTTTGGGGTACATTTGTGCAAAGCAACTATCTGGAGGAGAACTATTCGTCCCACAATCCACTTTGTTTGGCACTCAAATATGAGGTCACTGGTTACACTGATTACCAAAGGGACAAGTGATGTCTAGAAACACTGAAAGATACGGTGCTTTATGCTTGTAGTTCATATCGAGATATAGATAGATATACATACATTATCTCACAAAAGTGAGTACACCTCTCACATTTTTGTAAATATTTTATTATATCTTCATGTGACAACACTGAAGAAATTACACTTTGCTACAATGTAAAGTAGTGAGTGTACAGCTTGTATAACAGTGTAAATTTGCTGTCCCCTCAAAATAACTCAACACACAGCCATTAATGTCTAAACCGCTGGCATCAAAAGTGAGTACACCCCTAAGTGAAAATGTCCAAATTGGGCCCAAAGTGTCAACATTTTGTGTGGCCACCTATATTTTCCAGCACTGCCTGGGGGGTTCTCTTGGGCATGGAGTTCACCAGAGCTTCACAGGTTGCCACTGGAGTCCTCTTCCAGTCCTCCATGATGACATCACGGAGCTGGTGGATGTTGGAGACCTTGCGCTTCACCTTCCGTTTTGAGGATGCCCCACTGATGCTCAATAGGGTTTAGGTTTGGAGACATGCTTGGCCAGTCCATCGCCTTTACCCTCGGCTTCTTTAGCAAGACAGTGATCGTCTTGGAGGTGTGTTTGGGGTCATTATCATGTTGGAATACTGCCCTGTGGCCCAGTCTCCGAAGGGAGGGGATCATGCTTCAGTATGTCAAAGTACATGTTGGCATTCATGGTTCCCTCAATGAACTGTAGCTCCCCAGGGCCGGCAGCCTCAGACCATAACACTCCCACCACCATGCTTGACTGTAGGCAGGACACACTTGCCTTTGTACTCCTCACCTGGCTGCCGCCACATGCTTGACACCATCTGAACCAAATAAGTTAAACTTGGCCCCTCAACAGACCACTGGACATGTTTCAAGTAATCCAAGTCCTTAGTCTGCTTTTCTTCAGCAAACTGCAGGCTTTCTTGTGCATTATCTTTAGAATAGGCTTCCTTCTGGGACGACAGCCATGCAGACCAATTTGATGCAGTGTGTGGCGTATGGTCTGATCACTGACAGGCTGCCCCCCCCACCCCTTCAATCTCTGCAGCAATGCTGGCAGCACTCATACGTCTATTTTCCAAAGACAACCTCTGGGTATGACGCTGAGCACATGCACTCAACTGCTTTGGTTGACCATGGCGAGGCCTGTTCTGAGTGGAATCTGTCCTGTTAAACCACTGTATGGTCTTGGCCATCGTGCTGCAGCTCAGTTTCAGGGTCTTTGCAATCTTCTTATAGCCTAGGCCATCTTTATGTAGAGCAACAATTCTTTTTTTCAGATCCTCAGAAAGTTCTTTGCCACTAGGTGCCATGTTGAACTTTCAGTGACCAGTATGAGAGAGTAAGAGCGATAACAGCAGATTTAACATACTTGCTCCCCATTCAAACCTGAGGCCTTGTAACACTAAGGAGTCACATGACACCGGGGAGGGAAGATGGCTAATTGGGCCCAGTTTGGACATTTTCACTTTTGTTGCCAGCAGTTTTGTCATTAATGGCTGTGTGAGTTATTTTGAAGGGACAGCAAATTGACACTGTTATACAAGCTGTACATTCACTACTAGAAAGATAGAATAAACTATTTACAAAAAATGTGAGGGGTGTACTCACTTTTGTGAGATAGTGTGTGTGTGTGTGTGTGTGTTTTGTTTATATGTATACAATATAAAAAGGTTTCTGGAATGAGAAAAAATTAGACAAAGATAAAAAATTTCAAAACTTTTTCCACCTTTTTATATGTGACATATAAACTGTACACCTCAGTTGAACAACAAACTGAAAGCTTTTAGGTGGAAGGAAGTAAAAATAAACTTTAATATGGTTGCATAAGTGTGCACACCCTTAAACTAATACTTTGTTGAAGCAGCTTACAGCACTCCGTCTTAGTCTTTTTGGGTATGAGTCTATCAGCATGGCACATCGTGACTTGGAAATATTTTCCCACTCTTCTTTGCAAAAAACACTCCAAATCTGTCAGATTGAGAGGGCATCTCTTGTGTACAACCCTCTTCAGATCACCCCACAGATTTTCAATTGGATTCAGGTCTGGGCTCTGGCTGGGCCATTCCAAAACTTTAATTTTCTTCTGGTGAAGCCATTCCTTTGTTGATTTGGATGTATGCTTTGGGTCGTTGCCACGCTAAAAGATGAAGTTCCTCTTCATGTTTAGCTTTCTTATAGAAGCCTGAAGGTTTTGTGCCAATATTGACTGTTATTTGGAACTGTTCATAATTCCCTCTACCTTGACTAAGGCCCCTGTTCCAGCTGAAGAAAAACATCCCCAAAGCATGATGCTGCCACCACCATGCTTCACGGTGGGTATGGTGTTCTTTTGGTGATGTGCAGTGTTGTTTTTGCTTCAAACATATCTTTTGGAATTATGGCCAAAAAGTTCAACCTTGGTTTCATCAGACCATAACACATTTTCCCACATGCTTTTGGGAGACTTCAGATGTGTTTTTGCTAAATTTAGCCGGGCATGGATGTTTTTTTTTAAGAAAAGACTTCTGTCTTGCCACACTACCCCGTAGCCCAGACGTTTGAAGAATACGGGAGATTGTTGTAACATGTATCACACAGCCAGTACTTGCCAGACATTCCTGCAGCTCCTTTAATGTTGCTGTAGGCCTCTTGGCAGCCTCCCTGACCAGTTTTCTTGTCTTTTCATCAATTTTGGAGGGACGTCCAGTTCTTGGTAATGTCACTGTCTCTGTAGGTTATGTCTGAGGAGGAGGGAGAAAGCTCCTCTAGTCTTGCCCACCCTGATTAAGGTGTCATGGGGTGCATTTTGTTCTGCCTAAAGAGGGATCCTATACTGAAGAATGCCTGGGAACAGTTTACCATAGTTAATGGGGTGTCACAAGTACCTGAGGCCGAAAAAAGGCTTTCCCGCTTTGTAGTAATTGGTGAGCTGTTATACCGGGTTACTGAGGATAGAGCAGAAGTGGTCATCCAGTTACGGGTTCCCCAGCCTTTCAGACGCACGGTGCTTGACCTAGCCCTTAATGACACATTGAGGGATCACCTGGGGGCTGACAAAGCCAAGGCACGAATAACATACCTGTCCTGGTCAGGAGTGACAACAGAGGGTGAGACTCTATTGCAGTTCATGTCCCACCTGCCAGTTGACTGCGCCAATGCCCCGCTTGAGGAACCTGTTGGTGCCGTTGCCCATTATCGAGGTACCATTTGAGCGCATTGCGATGCATTTGGTGGGCCCTTTGGCGCATTCAGCTCAGGGCCACCAACATATCCTCATGGTACTCAATTAGGCCACCAGGTATACAGAGGCATTTCCCTTAAGGCAAACTACTTCAAAAGCAATTGCCAGGGAATTGTTTTAATATGTTTTCTAGGACAGGATTCCCAAATGAGATCTTGACAGACCAGGGCACCATATTCATGTCTTGGGTGATGGCAGATCTGTGCAAGTTGTTCCAAATCAAACTGCTGTGCACATCTGTCTATCATCCATAGACAGATGGACTGGTAGAGCAGTTCAATAAAACTCAAGCCAATGCTTAAAAGGCTTGTGCAACAAGATAGTAAAGACTGGCACTGTCTACTCCCAGCAGTGATGTTTGCTATTAGGGAAGTGCCTCAGGCGTCCACAGGATTTTCCCCGTTTGAATTGGTGTATGGACGAAAACCATGGGGACTGCTTGACTTAGTGAAAGAAACGTGGAAAGTGAGTCCTCTCCTCATAAGACAGTTGTAGAACATACTGTATAACTCGGATGAGAGAGATGATTGCTAAGGTGATACCTCTGGTCAAGAAGCAGAAAGTGCAGGAGGCACAAAGAAGGGTGTACAACCGGCCTGCCAAACTTAGACAGTTCCAGGATGGAGATTGCATGTCTGTGCTTATACCTACAGTAGAAAGTAAGTCCCTGGCCAGGTGGCAGTGGCAGGGGTCCTTTGAGGTGGTAAAAAAGATTGGGGAGGTGAACTAGAAGATACACCAACCTGGGAAGAGGAAGCCCTATCTGATATACCATGTAAATCTCCTAAAGCCTTGGAAGTCCCATGAGCAGGAAGTTGCCCTGGCTGAGGTTAGTTCTAATCTAAGCCCCCGGTAGGGGACCAGTCGGTCCCAGTTTCCACCTCCCTATCCAAGCCACAAACGCAGCAGGTAAAGGAGTTCTTACAGAGGAATAGAGAGAAGTTCTCAGGACTGTCAGGTCTTACAAGGGTTATTGAACATGATATTGTCACGGAACCTAATGTGAACGTTTCACTCACACCTTCACATCGCATCCCCAAGGCACATAGGAAAGCAGTGTCAGAAGAAGTCCGGAAAATGCTCACACTCGATATCATTGAGGAATCTTAGAGCGAGTGGTCGACCCCGATTGTGTTGGTACCAAAGCCCAATGGGACTCTGCGGTTTTGTAATGATTTCAGAAAACCCAATAGGGTATCGAAGTTCGATGCATACCCAATACCCTGAGTAATTGAATTAATAGAGTTTGGGACCAGCCCGATACATTACCACCTTAGACCTCACCAAAGGCTACTGGCAAATACTTTTTTAACTAAAGAAGCACGAGAAAAGTCTGCCTTTTCCACACCGGATGGCCATTTCCATTATATAAGAATGCCGTTCGGTTTGCATTCTGCTCCAGCTACTTTCCAGAGAGCTATGGATAAAACCTTACACCCATATAGGAAATATACTTCAGTGTATTTAGACGACATTGTCATCTTTAGTACTGACTAGTAATCCCAACTTTCTTGAGTGCAGGCCATCTTAGACTCTTTCTCTAAAGAAGGAAGGATTTACTGTGAACCCAGAAAAGTGTGCCAAAACTATAGAAGAGACCAAGTACCTGGGGTAAATTGTACGTAGAGGGTTTGTGAAACCACAGATGAACAAAGTAGAGGCTATCCAGGCTTGGCCCTGCCCAGTCACAAAGAAACAGGTGCAAGCCTTTTTGGGCATTGTGGGGTTCTACCATAGGTTTGTACCCAACTTTGCCACTATTGCTTTACCTCTCACGGACCTTACAAAGGGTAGAAAGTCAGTTATGGTGAAATGGAATGACAAGGCTGAGAAGGCTTTCTAGGAGCTTAAAACAGCCTGGTATCCAGTGCTGGTCGCTCTGGACTTCTCAAGAGAATTTGTTGTTCAAACGGATGCCTCCTGAAGGCTTAGGAGCCGTTCTGTCCTAAGAGGTCCATGGGGAGGAACATCCCATAGGTTTTCTGAGTAGAAAATTGATAGCCGCCGAGAGTAATTGCGCTGTAGTGGGGCAGGTGTGCCTGGCCATAAAGTGGGCTCTGGACTCACTATGCTATATTCTCCTCGGTAAAAAGTTTCACCTGGTGTCAGACAATGCCCCATTGACCTGGATGAGACGGAATAAACACAAATTCCAGTGTTACCAGGTGGTTTTTGGCATTGCAAGAGTTCAAATTTTGTAGATGAACACATACCACGAAAGCAACACTTGAATGTGGACGCTGTCTCTAGGGTACACTGTAGGGTGTCCCACATTGCCTCGGACACCCCCACGTCGAGGCGGGGGGGTTCATGTACAGGGAAAGTGAGACCCGGAGAAGAAAATGGCCAAAGGGTTTGCATGATTAGGGGAGGAACTGGGTCAGGGAAAGGTCCACTAGGTCAGTCAGGCAAGGGGGAGCGTGTAGACTTGCCCGATTGAAGGCAACAGGCCAAAGGAGTGTGTTGCTGCTGTAAGGGGTATGTGGCAGATGGGCAGTCTAGGCATTCTGGGATTTTCAGGCAGATTAGAAACTTCAGAGTGGACACGTGGAAGAATTTGTTCCTTTTGCTGGGGCCTGGAAGGAGACACGGACAGGATGAGTGAGTTAGAGGCCTTGTTGGACTGGGTCAAGGCCACAGCGGTGGCTCGGGGTCTGCATTGGCTGCAGCAGCAGCTGTCTAGCATACTAGGGGGATCGGTTGAGGGTTCTTCCCCTGCTGCTTCCCCACCAACTCAAAAACGTGCTAGGAGGGTTCGCCCTCCTGAGTGCTTAAGCCCATCGCATAACTCCCAGGTCCAGTGTCAACCTAGGAGCCCTCTCATGAGGGACCCCTCGGTGCCTGCTACTGGGCCGTCTGCTTCTGGCACTGGCGGCAAGCCTGGGAAGAATCCTCGTCGATGACAGGACCCGATGGAGAGGTTACACAGCTCTCACCCTTCCTTCTCCCCCCCCTCTGCACAGCTACTGGAGCTCACAGATGGCCCTCCTGCTGAGGTACCAAGCGGGGGCCCTGCCCGGCATGGGAGAAGTTTGGCTGCGGGCAGTGGAGAGAGTCCTGGCCCTTCTACTGACTTTGGGGGCCGTCTGCCAATGGGAGAGGGGTCAAGTCACCCCTCCCCTTCGCGTGCCTGCTCTGTGGATCTGGAGCTGTCAGCTCCCTCCAGGTTTAGGAGGGGATCACTGCTGTGAAAAAGTTCAGCTACAGGCAGCAGGAGGGCTTGGGCGCCCTCTGCTGCTTCACCAGCGCTACTACAGCCTTCTCTTACCAGAGCACATTGGCCAGCTACCTGGGCTAGAGACTCTGCCCTCTTAAAGGGACCGTGTTCCCCCTCTACAGCTGATGGTGCCCAAGGACCCTGCAGTTTTGCTTCCACATGGGATGCGGCTGGGGCAGGCTGAGAGGTTGTTGGGAGTCTTGGGCCGGAATCTGCAGCGTGCGGGGCGCAAGTGGTGACCTCTCCGCAGGACTCATCAGAGGAATCTGGCAAAGTCAGCAGTGCTGACGGACGGGCCGTGGAGATGCACCCTGCCTTGCAGAGCCAGCTGGGATCTGGATGTGCGGCTGATCGCGGTTCGACGCAAAACCAGCCTAGGAAGTCCTAATCCATTTTTTCTGCTTTTCAGAGTGATGGGGTTGGTTTGGGGACCCAAGGGGCAAGCCATTCGGGGGTGGTGGGGCAGCGGGGTATTCAGGAGCCCACAGACTTGCAGGTCCTTCCAGGACCTGCTGGGATCACCCCAAGTGGTGCATCAGTGTTGGCGGACTTTTTTGCTGGATTTTGTGAGTTGTTGGCACGTTGTTGTCCGGCCGGGCAGCCTTGCCCCTCCCCGGGTCCTACGGGTGCATGGGCCTCCACTGCTTCCACAACAGTGGTTGTGGTCACAGTGGGGGGGTCCACAGCTAGCCCTGCTGCTCAGGGTCACAGCCAGCGGGACCGAGGCGGGTACGGCCTCTATTGCCAGTGCTGAGTCTGCAACCCAGGCTGAGAAGGCTGGGGGGTCTGCACCCCCCCAAGGCCAAGGAGTCGGGGGAAGACAGGGCGTGTTTGGCTGATGCGGCGAAATGCGACGTCTTTGTGCTTCCAGGGCCTGCTGGGGGTTCATATTCAGCAAGAGGTTAGGGAAACAATTTGGGAGGGTGAATATGTGGGGATATTCTCCCTTTTTGCCCTTGAAAAAATGTATTATTGAAAAAGGAAAGGTAGATGAGAGCAAGAAAGAGGAGGAGAAGCGCCATGTGCTTATCCCACACTCTTTCAAATTGGCTGCAGGCCTTTCCTATTCTAGCTAACGTCATTGGTGAGAAGGCTCCGGAGAACTGTTCTCCTCTTTTTCTGCTATTTGGACGCTATTGGGGAGGCCTACAGAATGTATGGGGGTACGGCATGGCTTCATTCCGCCAGTGTAAGGCGTTG
Source organism: Aquarana catesbeiana (assembly GCF_042186555.1). Taxonomy (NCBI): domain Eukaryota; kingdom Metazoa; phylum Chordata; class Amphibia; order Anura; family Ranidae; genus Aquarana; species Aquarana catesbeiana. The sequence goes on along the minus strand of NC_133329.1, from coordinate 108,857,613 downwards.
TGGCCTAGCCTGCGGTGGGACCATAAAGACATTGGGCTTTGGCTGAAGCTCATGGCGCATGCGAGGGCCCCGGGACAGCCCTTTCTTGGAGGGGCCAGCTGTTCGGGTGCTGCAGGACAGCCGGCCACTCTTAAAGGATTTTGTTACCAATTTGTGGATGTGCCGCTTCGGTGCTACCTACCGTTTCTGACATGAGTGCTCCACTTGCGGGGGTTAAACAAGATGTTTTAGGAAGGGTAGGTCCCAGCCTGGAGACTTTGCTTCAAAAAGGGAGGATGCCTTCCCTGGATGGCATCCCTGAAGGGAGGCGGCGTGTTTCCTGATCAACGTTTTTTCCCAAGGTTTTCATGTTCCTTGTGAGTGGCGCTGTCTTCGCTGACTAAGAATTTGTCTTCGACGCTTCGATTTCCTCAGGTTGACTCGGCTAAATTGGCTAAAGAAGTGGAACTTGGTCGAATATTTCCCTATTTGGGGTGGTCCCGAAACGGGAGCTCAAAAAATTTTGGTTGATACACCCATCTGCCACATCCGAAGGGTGCTTCGGTGAATGATGCCATTGTCCCTGACTTGACTTTGGTCTTGTATCTCTTTTGATGCTGCAGTCAGTTGGGTGCAACGTTATGGCCAGGGATCGTTGTTGGCGAACACAGATATCGAGTCTGCCTTTCGTCTGCTGCCAGTACATCCTGCGAGCCAACATTTGCTGGGTGGTTCTTGGGTCTGGCGGTTTTTCATTGACCGTTGTCTCCTAATGGGTTGTTTCATTTCTTATGAATACTTTGAGACTTTTATCACCTTTTGTGGAATGAGTGGTGCGGGAGAAAACTCAGTCACGGTCAGTGATTCATTACCTTGATGATTTCCTTTGTATTGGCTCCCCCAGATTCCTTGGTTTGTTCTGTATTGTTGCACACTTTGGAATCTATTGCAAAAAGGTTAGGGATCCCTTGGTGCCTGAAAAAAAAGGTCCTGCCACAGTGATGAAGTTCTTGGGTATTGTCATTGACACGTGAGCTTACCGCCTGACAAGTTGAAAGATTTGCGCGTTTTCAGTTTCTGCCCATGTTCAGACACTGTCAAACTGGGAAACCGCTCTGCCTGTCACTGCTAAATATGCATTCCTTTCGGGTGGGTAGCAACTACGGAGGCGGCTAGATGGGGATTGAGTTCTCAGGTCGTAAAATGTAATGGGAAATGGGAGACGGATCGTTTTAAAATTTTAGGTTCGCCCTCATTTGCTCTGATGTGTTGGTTGTTCTTTACATTGTATGTTTTCGTGTGGCTCTACGTTTTCATTTTTGTTTCTCGTTGCAGGTGTTCCCCCAGGCCTTGTGTGGATCCTGGGTAATTCTTATGTTTTTTGGGGGCTGTCAGGGCCGACGCTTGGACCGAGGGTAGGCAACTTGGCATCCAACGGAGTGAAGCTGTGCTAAAATGGCTAGGAATTAGAGGTATGATGTGGGAACGTGTTCATTATTATTCTAGTATTCACCAGCCCCATGACGTTTTACTACTTCATGTCGGGGGGAATGATTTGGGGGTTTGTGCCACCAGGACCTGGTGAGGGATGTCAAATTTGACATTTTACATTTGATGCGTGAATTCTCTCTCATCTTGTGGTTTGACATTGTGGCCAAGAAGGTGTGGGATTTTGCTAGCTCCATTGATTGCCTGAATAAAGCTAGAATTAAGTTAAACAGGGAGGTGGGCAGTTTTGTCTCCAGGCTGGGGGGAGTGTTTTTTCAGCATTGGGACTTGAAGGATCAGTATGTTCGCTATTGGAGGCAGGACAGCGTTCATATGAATGCTGTGGGCAAGGATATTTGGTCCTTTGGGCCTTCAGGAAGGGGTGGGGAGAGCATAGCAGGTGTGGAGGGACTCACTTGTATGAGGTGTCACTCAAGCTTTTGTGGAGGGTCAGGGGGTCTTTGGGGGGTCAGTGCTTATATTGACTTTGTTGCTAAATAATGGGGTCCAACTAAGGTATGGCACCTCCACATGGTTGGTTAGTGGTACCCATCCCCCAGGAGCTAGGTCTCCTGGGAGGGGGAGAGAATGGAAGTATGGTGAGGTCGTAACATCCACGAGCGAGTTGGGGTGCGGCTGAGGATATGGACGATTTCAGTTAAATTGTGTCTTATGGACATCCAAAGACCCCTTGTTTACATTGTTAGAATTACATTGTTGAATGGTATTTTCGTTGTTATGTTATTTATTCATTGTTAATAAATTGGCTGCTGTGGCCGTAATTAAAATGCATGTTGCACAGTCTGTGCCTTTATTTTAGGGGCAGGTTTTTAGGACCAGGTTGACAAATCCATTAGTCATGTGCCCTGCATCGCAGGTACATTTCCCTGATATTTGAGTTGAGACCTGCTCCCTTTTAAAGGGAGACAATTTCAGAGTCATTGCGGTACTCGGAGGTTCTCACCAATGCAGGATGAGGTGTCCTGGGTTAAGTTTGGCTGGAGAGGACTGACTTCCAGGGCTCTCTGGATTGCTAAATTTATATTAAGGACCTGGGATTTTGGAGGTTTAAAGTGACTTGGGTGGGAAGAGCCTGCAAACCCTGATACCAAGATTTGGACTGTTTACTTTGGTTGAAGTAAGCTGTCTTTTTGTTAAGTCGTAGTTAGAGATATATACTGTATATATAAAAACAAAGTCTCAAGTCATCTAAACTATACCAGATATAAGAAGCCATAGTAATATGTGTAGCACCATGGAGTTTAGACAGGGATGCTCCTCACAAATTTATTTGCCAGGAGTAGTTATCCTGGTTGATAGGACCGAGGGTAGGCAAGGGTCTTTGTGGAGGGAGAGGAGTGTGGAGGGTATAACAGTGGGCAGAATTTACAGGAGAGGAGTGTGGGGGGAGGGGTTTGACAGTGGGTAGTATGTACGGAGTACGGGAGAGGAGTGCATAGTTGCCAACATTGTAAAAAAATTTATAGGGACACTTTTTTGGCTGTAGGCAGAGTCTTATTATAATAAGGGGCGGGCATGCATTTGTAGGCGTGACATAGCAAAAAAGAAAAATGTGTCGCGCACCGATAAATGGGCGTGGTTTATGTGAAATAGTGGGCGTGGCTTAAATGGGGGTGTGGTTAGAGTCTTAGATGAAAGAGAGATGTAGAAAGAAAAGAGGGAGGGAGGGAGAGAGAGAAATAAGGAAAGAGGGATGGAGGGACAGCAGGCCCAGATCCTACACTACAATAGAAATGTGTATTCCAGAGTTTAACAAATCGGCAGATAAAAATACTCCAAACACCTGGTGTTAGCACTTCAATCATCCCAGCACCATGGTTGTTGTGGTGTCAGGATGATTGAAGAGCATTATTACTATTATTATTATTATTACATCCGGTGTCCCCACCAGAGCCCCTCCTTATATCAGGCGTCCCCAGTGGAGCCCCTCCTTACATCTGGTGTCCCCAGCAGAGCCCCTGCTTACATCTGGTGTCCCAAGCAGAGCCCCTGCTTACATCTGGTGTCCCCAGCAGAGCCCCTGCTTACATCTGGTGTCCCAAGCAGGGGCGGATCCAGGGGGGGGCAACAGGGCAATTGCCCCCTCCGAGATTGTGGGTGAGTGGGTGGGCAGGGCAGGCATCGCTGTGGGTGAGAGAGCCGGCGGGCGGCTCCACAGCTGAGAGCACGGGCGGCTCCGTTAAGTGAACAGCTGTGTGCGGCTCAGTGACAGTTAGTTTGTGAGCGGCTGCAGTGCTGGCCAATCAGGGAGCCGGCGGGCGGCTCCACAGCTGAGAGCACGGGCGGCTACGTAAACAGCGGTGTGCGGGCGGCTCAGTGACAGTGTGAGCGGCTGCTGGCCAATCAGGGAGCCTGCGGGTGGGGGAGCAGAGAGATAACATCATCTCTCACCGCCCAGCGCCGCCCTGCATCCCTGCAGTTCCGCCCACACTGTTGAAAGTACAGGCAGCCGCGGCAGCAGAGAGATTACATCATCTCTCTGCTGCCCCCCCTGGGGCGGGATGGAGCGCTGACACATCCGCTCAGGATGAGCCCTGTGTTCGCTCTGCTCCCATCGCTCTCCCAGTGGCAGCAGCCAGCCCATTCCTCCCAGCCCAGCACTGATGACAGGGGGTCACCAGTTAAATAAGCCTGACTCTGACTGGGACACAGCAGACAATTATAGCAGGCAAGTGACAATCCGCAACCTGTGGCATGGGACGTGGCAAGTGACAATCTGCAACGTGTGGCAAGTGACAATCCGCAACCTGTGGCATGGGACGTGGCAAGTGACAATCTGCAACGTGTGGCATGGGACGTGGCAAGTGACAATCCGCAACGTGTGGCATGGGACGTGGCAAGTGACAATCTGCAACGTGTGGCATGGGACATGGCAAGTGACAATCTGCAACGTGTGGCATGGGACGTGGCAAGTGACAATCCGCAACGTGTGGCATGGGACGTGGCAAGTGACAATCCGCAACCTGTGGCATGGGACGTGGCAAGTGACAATCTGCAACGTGTGGCATGGGACGTGGCAAGTGACAATCTGCAACGTGTGGCATGGGACGTGGCAAGTGACAATCTGCAACGTGTGGCATGGGACGTGGCAAGTGACAATCTGCAACGTGTGGCATGGGACGTGGCAAGTGACAATCTGCAACGTGTGGCATGGGACGTGGCAAGTGACAATCCGCAACGTGTGGCATGGGACGTGGCATGTGACAATCTGCAACGTGTGGCAAGTGACAATCCGCAATGTGTGGCATGGGACGTGGCAAGTGACAAGCCGCAACGTGTGGCATGGGACGTGGCAAGTGACAATCCGCATCTAGTGACAGGTGACGTGTCAAGTGACAATCCCCAACATGTGGCAGATAACAGTGGCAAGTGACACGCTCGGGGCTCCCACTGATTCTATGGTAAGTTGAACCATTTCATTTTTTATAACCATGTAATAATAGTAATAATGCGCTTCAATCATCCTGACACCATAACAACCATGGTGCCGTGATGATTGAAGCGCTAACACCAGCCATTTCCCCGTTAAATTTACCCCCAAAAAAACGTATTTTCTGGCAGTGCCCCTCCCGAGACTAGGCTCTGGATCCGCCCCTGGAGCAGACATGTGCTGTGTATGTGCATTTTTCAACAGGATTGACACATTGTGGGTGGAGTGAAGTGTGGTGTCGTGTCCCAGAGTGAAAGAAATGGCCATCTCAACCACCATCGCACAGGACGCTAAAATTCTGAGACACTCGGGCATGCCCTGAACCTGCAGCAGGACCATCTTTGAGAAAAATAAAAATAAATAAATAAAAACTACAGGGCGCAGTCTCCCACCATGTTCATAGGCCAGTACTCCCGCCATGGTTCTGTAATTTTCCCTGGCAAACAAGTTATACATTTTGCCATATTTCAGGGAGGCAGAGGCTCGGGCTGGTAACCATTGCACATTTCAACATGGCAAAAACATTTAACATTTCATCAGACCATTTTACAGTATCAGACATTTCAGAGAGGGTTGCTTGTCTCAATATATTGTCATAGAAAGAACAGTCAGGTATTCATTGGCGGCAGCAACCAATCATTCCAAGAAAGGTAAGCATGTCTTTCTTGGTAAGTGGGCGGGGCAAACCCACAAGAGCGACAGCTCTTTTTTTTGACTGACTTTCCTAACTCCCGGAGACAGCACAAACCCTAGGTACTCAACCTCCTGTTTACACCATTTTAACTTTTTCTTAGATACTTTGTGACCACAAACATGTAACCATTTCAATAAGGATAGGCTATCAGCTCGGCAGTCCTCCTCTGAAGAACTACAAATAAAAAGATCATTAACATACTGCAATAGAACCATGAGGGGCAGTCCAAGGCCCGAGGGTGGCTTGGAGTACTATAGAATAGACCACAGGTGAGTCTATATAACTCTGCGGCATTCTACACCAGATAAACTGACGACTGTGTTGGTCAATCGACACAGTAAAAACAAAGTGTGGCCGTGTCTCCTCGTCTACAGGGACGGAGAAAAAGAAAATTCTTTAAATCAATCACAGCAAAATACTCTGCATCGTATGGTATGGCGGTAAGTATTGATGGCACATCAGGCACTATTGGGGCAATCGGTACCACTAGGCTATTGATGGCCCTTAGGTCTTGTACAAACCTATAGTCACCATTTGCCTTCTTTACCAGGTTAAGGGAGTATTGTAGGGCGAGACAATTTCCCCTAAGATTCCTTTCTTTAAGAAATCCTCTTTTTCTCTGTGTGTAGCTCCCTCTTTGTCCTTGCCCCCTCCCTCTTTGTATAAAAGTTTCCCCTTTTGATTTCCTGAGATATCATTTTGATAATGTGTCTGCACTGGTGTTTGTTTAGGAATGTCAAAACATCCTGCAGCATCCTTCTCTGTCAGCTTCTGATATTTGCTGTCTTACTATAAGTGCATGTTTAAGACAAAGGTTGCTGAGGCATGTCTGTATTAAGAGACTGTGCATGTTATAATAAATAAATCCTGCCTCTTGTGTCCAAACGTCTACAAATCTTTTTTTTTTTTTTTTTTTCAGAATTTAACACAGATTCTGCTAATGTTTGCTTGCAAGCTGTTAAAAAAAAAATTGTTGCTGTGTGTCTTCATGTGATGAGGTCCTTATCTGGTTGTGGAATGTAAGGGGGAGGAGGCGGGGCACACAGTATAAGCTTAAAGAAGGTTGATTTAACCCTTAAATTGACCATCCTATGACTCTGCTAAACCCATCGTGGACAATGTTTGGGCTAGAATGCTATAGGGAGCCTCGGTCCAGCCGGGGGATCTCCACAGCATGCATTTTTATTTTCATCTTTATTTTTCTTTCTAAACATTCTAAATTCTTGTACATACTAAGTCTCTGTATGTTATTACTTTTCCTATGTTTATAACCAAACAATTTTTATTTACATTTCAAATTGTTGGCAGAGTGCCAACAGGTTCAAACAGTGCCTTCAATTGCGGTAGCACTAATGCCGCAAACAATTCCCCACTATCTATTATGGTTAGTGAGATATTAGCACTTGAACCCTGTTGGCAAAAAGCCAAATGTCCAAATTTTGCACCTGACTTCCCCTTCACAAAAAATGTCAGTAGCAAAAAGAATTATTCAAATAACATGTTTTAATTAAAAGTTAGCCTCACCAATTTATGTATTACCTTAATAAAGTGTTATTAACGCTCTACCCATATTTTAATTGGTAAAAACGTCCCTAATGTCACAATACTTCAAAGACCTGGGACAGACTCGATAAGTCTCCCCTGCTCTTTGAATAAGTGATATTACTCCCTTCACTGTCAACCCTTCTTAAAACACAAATTTGTTATGTAAATTAAACCTTAATACAATCAGGACACTTTAGAAACATTTGTTAGTACATAAGAAGAAATTAACCTGGATACTCCTTATAAACTCTAAAATTCTTATTCAACTCCTCTATACAGATAAATCAGCAGAAACTAAACACCAATAAACCTTAAAACAATAATTCCGGTATAAGACTTAGTTCTGTCAGACCAATATTTTAGTTCTCTTTTTTTCTCTAAAATGACACTGAACGTCTGATTACTGCAAGGAAAAGAAAATATTTTTACTCACTGAAACAATGCCAGAATCATTCTGCCGATTACAATACAATACAGGTTATATCTTAAACTTTAGGGTCAAAGCATTCATATATAAATCATTAAAAAATAAACAGTGCAGTGGAAAAGGTGTTATCTTACCTTACGACACCCGACAAATTCCACACAGACAAACATTACACAGATTACAAATCATCTTATGACAGCTAGCTGCGCAACAGGAAGATAAGCAAAGAGATCGGGTTTTGTCCGGGACACCTTATCAGACTTTTTCTTATAATTACAGTACTGTATAAATCAACCTTTCCGTAAGGTTTTTACTGTTTACCCGAAACAGTCGCTGCAGTCTTTTTCCATGGACTTCTCCTTAAAGTCCTTAAAACCCACCCAGGGTTTTTTTATTGCTTCTCAGAGCAATTTCTGTGAAGCCCACCCAGGGCTAATCTTACTGTTTCTCAGAACAGTTTCTTAAAGCCCACCCAGGGCTTATCTATCGAGGTCTAAAAAAACTAATTACAGGTCCCTTAAAAGGAATCGATCTCTAAATAAATCACGGCAAGAGAAAAATAAATTTAAGTTAACTCACCGGACGTATTATGATCAATTCCGGATGAGCCGCCAAAACTGTAGGCAGATGTAGGTTGTCTAGGGATATTTATTAGACCCTCGATAAGTCTGCATAAGGTGTACCTTACAGTCCCCACAGGCCTGTGAGATTAGCCCATTGAGACAATGATAAAAAAAGAATGGACAGAGTCTCGCCGAGCAAATCTAATCTTTATTCTTTGGTGTGAATATTTAAAGGGGGCTTTCAGAAACTACCACCCGTTGACCGTGTCTTACAAATTATCCAATCAAATACAGAAACATTTTATGACAAATGTGAAACTAATTATTTTTAAGAAATCACGTGCTTTACAAGAAACGAAACACAAAAGAAGATAACAGGAGCATGAGAAACGAAACTAGATTACCAATACGCACCTAGTAATCTGTGAAATAGAGTACAGGGAAAAACACAAAATGGAAACTAAATTATAAAATGGATGTGGTTAAGCTAAATATCCCTTCAGACCTACGTATGCGTTTGCTTCTCTGTGTGATATGTAGATATTCGCCAGCACACCAAGGATCATCAATTTCGTCCAAATGTTTTTTTATTCAAAGAATGATGACTTCAAAACGCTGTAGTGCAACATTTTAGGAGCCACACAGGACCCCTTCATCACTGACTGTGGAAACATCACACTGGACCTCATGTAACTTGGATTCTGTGCCTCTTCACTCTTCGTCCACACTCTGAGACCTTGATTTCCAAATGAAATGTAATATTTTTTATATTGTAAAGCACTGTGTAAACTGTTGGCGCTATATAAATCCTGTATAATAATAATAATATTTTCCACAGTCCGTGATGATTTGGGGAGCCATGTCATCTGCTGGTGTTGGTCCACTGTGTTTTATCAAGTCCAAAGTCGGTGCAGCCCTCTACCAGAAATTCTAGAGCACCAAGTGTTGAGTGCATACTATACTGTACATGGACATACTTTTCAGTAAGCCAACATTTCTGTATTAAAAATCCCTTTTTTTAATTGATCTTATGTAACATTCTAATTTTCTGAGATACTGAATTTTGGGTTTTCACTAGCTGTAAGTCATAATCATCAAAATTAAAAGAAAGAAATGTTTGCAATATATCACTCTATGTGTAATGCCGCGTACACACGGTCGGACTTTTCGTCTACAAAAGTCCAACGGACGCTGACGGACTAAAGCTGGCTGGTAATCCGATCGTGTGTGGGCTTCTCCGGACTTTCAACGTACTTTTTTAGCCTCAAATCCGACGGACTTTAGATTTGAAGCATGCTTCAAATCTTTACGTCGTAAGTACGACGGACCCCGAAGTCCGCTCGTCTGTATGCTAGTCCGACGGACAAAAAAACGACGCATGCTCATAAGCAAAAACTAAACGGAAGCACTCGGTCTAGTAAAACTAGTGTTCGTATTGTAGGTAGCACATTCATCACGCTGCAAAATCTGTGATCGTTCAATGCAGCGCATTTTATTTCTTCTTTACGAAGGCTCTAAAGAACGAAGGTGTTTTGCTGTTCATAATCAGAGTTCTCCCAAACTGATTTCTGGATTCTTTTTCTCTTTGATCTCATGAATGATATAGTATGCCTTTTTAAAACAATGTTTCCATACTAATAATACTTTTTCCCCCTTTTTTTTTTTTTTTTTTTTTTTTTTTTAGGTTTGTAAAGTTAACACAAAGAACCCATTATTATTTTTTTTTTTTATAGTGTTTATTTTTTAGTTTTTAGATAAAGTTAACCCAAAGCACCGTTTTTGGTTACGTAATTTTTTTGATTTTCAAGACTCACCACTTGAACATTATTAACATTAGTAATGTATTTTTGGTGTGTTTTTTTTCAAACTCAATGAGATTGTTGTCCCTTGTTAATTTAACATTGTGTGTAAAATCAATGATTTCAAAGAAAACACATAAAGTCTTTTGCTAAACTCAAAAAATATCCATTTATTCATGGTCAAAATAAAATAAAGAGGAAGTCAACGCTGGAAAAAGTCGGTGTACCAGAAAATTGGGATCTTGAGGAGTCCATATAAGAGGGAGCACAATCTGGTCCAAGAATCCCAGAGATCAACAGCACCAGCAGATGATCTAGATGTCCCCAGACTGTGGTCCTACAACAGCCTGCGTCTTCTGTCAGACCAGAGTGAACCCAGGTCATCATTTTCTTCTCTTCCCTGCAGCCTTTCCTCCACGCTGCCCTGCAGCCTTCCCTGTAGCCTTCTTTTGAGGCTGTGGCTCTGGTGTTTCAGTTGTGGCAGGAGGAGGAGGAGGAGGAGGAGGAGGAGGGGGGGCTGCCTCATGTAGTTGGGTGTTTTGTGTTAGCGTGCCCTGCAGCCCCTTATGGATTGTTTCCCCAAATAGGCGCTCACAAATGAGGCGCTGCTCCCTATTCATCTGAAGAAGCCTGCTGGCTAAGTAGCAGCCATAGGATTCTTCCGCTTCGGGGGGGCTCCTTAAAAAACGGGTGGCCTCTTGCATGAGGCGCAGGGATGCGTCCTGTGTGACCATCCCCTTCCTGGCCCTTTTTTTGGGAAGGTGGAGGGGAGGCACTTGGGATTCGGTCAGGCTCCTACTGGGCCCAGCCACCTCACTTGGCCCAGCCACCTCACTTGGCCCAGCCACCTCACTGGGAGCAGCCACCTCACTGGGAGCAGCCACCTCCTGCCTGACACTGGGCCCAGCCTCCTCCAGGATGATGGTGAATCCGGCCTCCTCCAGGCTGTCCATGGGCCCGGTCTCCTCCTGCCTGCCACTTTCCCCACATTCCTCCTGGATGGACTCATCCTGTGTATAAAAAAAGGACAATAGTTTGAGTATATTTTTTGGGGTTCATCAATGACACACAGTTTGCTTCTCATGAATAGCAAATTCAATGTGAATACTTCTCTTTAATAAAAGAGTCTAATCAGACACCCTAATTATTTCAAGCAGGTGCCAAACATATTTAGCCACTACTGTCAATTGATATGTATACCCAATTTTGAGTGCCAAATTATTTTAGACAATTATAACATCCAGTTAACATCATTAATATTAGTACAGTAAATATTTGTTAAAATAATTTACCTGACTCCAGATGGTCATATCTGGTTCATCCAGGATGGAAGACCCAGCTTGCTCCTCATCAGCCTCTGCTGGGGTGGAGGGAAGGGTGGAGGGAAGGGTGGAGGGAAGGGTTGAAAGTGATGGCCTGGCTTCATTCTGGTCATCCAGAAAACGGAGTTGATTGTAGTACCACAGCCTGGGTACATAAACATCATCTGCTGATGCTCCTGATCTCCTTGATTCCTGGATCTTCTTATGCTCCCTCTTATACATGTTCCTCAAGACCCCAATTTTCTTGAGCAATGTCTCCATTGTTGCTTCCGGGATGGTCGCCTGGACAAAGGCCAGAAGTCTCTCCAGCGTTGACTTCCTCACATGCTTAGCATAATACTGAGGGTGTTTCACCTCCCACAAATTCCTCATCTCTCGATATTTGGAAATAAAAGATGTAAGGAACTCTGGATCCTTAAATAGGGGATTCATTATATCTGGAAAAGATGAAGTCACAAGACAAAAAACACTTTTATTATAGGTTTCGGCTAACCCCTCATCATCTTCTCCCTATGTAGGCCTCATCAATCTATCAAGCCATATAGGCCGCTTGCTACAAAGTCATGACCATAAAACCCAAAAAAAATATATTTAAAATTACCTTCGTTTTGTAACGTCCTGGTCCACTATCACCTACGCACAGAACGTACGTACGACACGTGCGCAAGGGCCCTCTTCATACACTACGCATGTGTGAAACTCCGCCTGCGTCGCCCGCCCCTGACGTTCGAAATTAACTCATGTTCTCCGCCCCCTAATTCGACGCACAGAACGTACGTACGACACGTGCGCAAGGCTCTTTATACACTACGCATGTGTGAAACTCCGCCTGCGTCGCCCGCCCCTGACGTTCGAAATTAACTCATGTTCTCCGCCCCCTAATTCGACGCACAGAACGTACGTACGACACGTGCGCAAGGCTCTTTATACACTACGCATGTGTGAAACTCCGCCTGCGTCGCCCGCCCCTGACGTTCGAAATTAACTCATGTTCTCCGCCCCCTAATTCGACGCACAGAACGTACGTACGACACGTGCGCAAGGCCCCTCTTTATACACTACGCATGTGTGAAACTCCGCCTGCGTCGCCCGCCCCTGACGTTCGATTTTAACTCATGTTCTCCGCCCATTTTTTGTTACGGCGCGTAGTGGAGTTAAAGAATGGCGGAGACACCTGAAATGTTAACGACCTCAGGTAGTGGAGACAGCCCGGAGGCAGGAACGTCAGCGAAATCTATGAGGCCTAGATTTAAGGCCTCTAATATGAGTTTTAAAGAGATGGTGGAGATGGTGGCCATTCTTCACAAAGACGACTATGATGGCAATTATGGGCCGTACGCACGGCCAAATTTGCGCAAGGCCAAAATAATGGCGAAGGTCGTGGAGACTTTGCAGGCATCTTTTGGGGTCCAGCGCTCCAAAGATCAACTGCGAAAAAGATGGTCTGACCTGAAACTCAGGGAGCCGGATCAATACCGACGTATCCGGAAAGTTCTTAAAAAAAGTAAGTACTTGTCGTGTTTTTCTCTTGTGTTTATTACCTTGTATATTGCTCCATGTGCTTTTCCTTCCTATCCGATTTTTGTTTTCATCGTTTTAAACGATCTTTTAAGAAACCTCGTTACATATCTATAGATATATATCTATATATACATATACACATATATATATATATATATATATACATATACATATACATATATATATACATATACATATACATATACATATACATATACATATTGTGACAGCAGGCAGGTAAAATCACCTGGTTGCATCCAGGATGGAAAATATGTATGCCCTAGATTCAGGCTTTATGCTGACTTATACCACTAGGGGGAGTGCTGGGAGTCCTGCAGGGGAAGAGTTAATGAGCCCAGCTGAAGTAAGTGGGCTCATTAAGACCTATAGAAAACACCCCAGCAGGCTTAGGGAGATGCTCCATCCTGGAACCAGTTCTGTGATTGTGTAGACTGGGGAGTGTGGTATCTGAGCTTTGCGGTGAGTTAACGCCTGTGTGGCAAAACTTCTCAAAGAGAGATAGGGTCTGGGGCAGCACAAGGCTGCACCCAGTTGTTAGTTAGGGACACTACGTGTGTAGTAAGCGGTCAAGCTGACCAGGATTTCTTTTCATGTTTCTTTTTTGTTTTTCTGTTATTTTTCAATGCATCTAGTCTGAATAAACCGCACCTTTGTTTTTGTTTCACCTACCAAGCTGTCTGCTGTGCCTGATTTTGTGTGGTGAACCCATCCAGGGGGTCACACACACCCGCTGCCGAGCTAACCCCTCACAGTTGGTGGAGAAGCAGGGGCAGTTTTTTTTTAAAGGCCAGCATGGAGGAGATACTGAGACAGCTGGTTTTAGCAAATGCAAATCAGCAGCAGACAAATGCAGGTTTGCAAAAGAGCCTTGCAGCTCAACAACAAAGCCAGCAGCAGATAAATGCAACTTTGCAGCAGAGTCTGGAAGCTCAGCAGAAAGCTCAACTGCAGAGTCTGGACGCTCAGCAACAAGCCCAGCAGCAATCTGAGGCCCGCTTCATAGAGCTGTTACAAAAGCAAGAGCAGAGACTCCAACAACAAATCGAGACATTAATGCAGCAACGGCCGCAGACCAGTGAGGCAAGTGGTTCCACTAATACTGCATCCTTTGGTGTGAGCCGTTTACTGACAAAAATGACTGGAGAGGATGATCCGGAGGTGTTTTTGACCACATTTGAAAGGACTGCTGAAAGGGAAAAGTGGCCTAAGGAGCAGTGGGCTGGACTTGTGGCCCCTCTGTTAACAGGGGAATCGCAGAAAGCCTATTATGACCTAGAGCCGGACCAAGCAAAAGACTATGTGGTGCTAAAAACAGAAATATTGGCACGGCTGGGTGTCACCCTGGCCGTCCGGGCTCAGCGTGTACATAACTGGACTTTCCGGCTTGGAAAACCCCCCAGGTCTCAAATGTATGATCTCATTCACCTGAGCAGGAGGTGGCTGCAGCCAGAGACTTTGACCGCACCAAACATTGTGGAACGTGTTGTTATGGATCGTTTCCTGAGAGCTCTTCCTACTGCCATCCAAAAGTGGGTAAGCCATGGAGACCCAGAAACTGCAGATAAGCTTGTGGATCTGGTTGAGAGGTACTTGGCTACAGAGAACCTGACCACCTCTTCCAGGGACTCACGGACTTTCCACCCTAAGACCAGACCATTCCCCGTGGCGGGTAAGATGACTCCAAGGGGTGAGGGTGGAGAGAGTGAGAAGGTGGGGGTTCAACCTAATGTCTGGCGGGAGCAGCCCGGGAAGCCCAGGCCGCAAGAGGCAGCGAAAAAGATTATTTGCTACCGCTGCCGGCAAGAGGGACATATTTCAGCTAATTGCCCAGTTGTGGATGAACCTATGCAATGTGACTTTATAAGGGACAGACGTCAGTCGATGTTTGCGACAGTCGCTTGTACTGCCATTCGGGGACCTGAGAAACATTTATGTAAAATGTGTATTAATGGTAGAAATGTGGATGTGTTGCTGGATTCAGGTAGCCTGGTGACATTGATAAAGGCTGAATTAGTTACTACAGTGGTCTCTGGGAATAACAAGGTGGCTGTTATTTGTGTGCATGGGGACACCCGAGAGTATCCTGTAACTTCAGTGTTTTTTGAGACCCACAAAGGTAACCTCTCTCATCAGGTGGGGTTAGTGTCTCACTTACCACATGATGCCATTGTGGGAAGGGATTTTCCAATGTTCTGGGAACTCTGGGATTGTCCTGAGCCCCCCACTGGTGCCCCTATAGACCAGAAAGATGATGACCAGAATTCCTCTGAGAGTGGTGAGGACTCTCCAGAATTTCCCTTGTCGGTATTGGCAGGGGAAACTCGAGAAAATGGGGAGGAGCCAACATCCTCAGATGAAAACATGCCGTCTGTGGAATTTTCAGATCTTGAGGTTCACAGGGAAAATTTTGCCACAGAACAGTTAAAAGACCCCACCCTAATAAAGGCACGGGAAAATGTGGTGAAAATAGATGGCGAGTTAGTGAACCCAGAAAAAACTTGCACTTACCCGTACTTCACTGTGGAAAGGGACCTACTGTATCGAGTGGCTCAAAGGGCAGAAGAAACCGTTGAGCAACTTGTGGTGCCCAAACCTTACAGGAAGTTGGTGTTGGAATTGGCCCATGGGCACATTCTTGGAGGTCATCTGGGGACAGAGAAAACCAGAGAGAGAGTATTGCAGAGATTCTATTGGCCTGGGGTCATGAAGGAAACAGAAAATTATTGTTCCTCCTGCCCTGTGTGTCAGAAGTCGGCACCTATGCCACATTTCCGTAACCCGCTGGTACCTCTTCCTATCATTGAGATCCCCTTTGAGAGGATCGCAATGGATTTGGTAGGTCCGATAATGAAGTCCGCTAGGGGGCATCAGTACATTTTGGTTATAATGGACTATGCCACCCGTTATCCGGAAGCGATTCCTCTTCGAAATACCTCGGCCAAAACCATAGCCAAAGAACTATCACTTGTTTTTAGCCGTGTGGGTATTTGTAAGGAACTGCTTACGGACCAAGGTACACCTTTTATGTCCCGAGTTATGAAAGAACTATGCAAGTTGTTCAAAGTGACACAATTACGTACGTCTGTGTATCACCCCCAAACAGATGGGTTGGTTGAAAGATTCAACAAAACCCTAAAACAAATGTTAAAGAAGGTGGTGGATAGAGATGGAAAGAATTGGGACTGTCTAATACCCTATTTGATGTTTGCCATTAGGGAGGTACCCCAATCCTCTACGGGTTTCTCACCCTTCGAGTTACTCTATGGGAGACACCCAAGAGGACTGCTGGATATCGCCAAGGAAACTTGGGAAAATGAGAGTTCTCCCCACAGGAGTGTGATTGAGCATGTCGCCCTGATGCAAGATAGAATTGCACAGGTAATGCCAATCGTAAAGGAACATTTGGCCCAATCGCAGTTAGCACAGCAGAGAGTGTACAACCGTGGGGCCAAGACCCGTACTTTTTCCCCGGGGGATAAGGTATTGGTGCTAGTCCCTACGGTTGAAAGCAAATTCATGGCCAAATGGCAAGGTCCATACGAAGTTCTTGAAAAATTGAGCGAGGTGAACTATAGGGTCAGACAGCCAGGAAGGCGAAAGCTGGAACAGGTATATCACGTCAATCTGCTGAAAGCCTGGAGGGATAGGGAATCCCTAGTTGCAGAGACTTTGTCACCGGTCCAGTCTGATTGCTTTGTTCCTGAGGTTGGAATCGCAGTCACCTTATCGAAACCCCAAAAACAGGAGGTTAAAGAGTTTGTACTTCGCAACAAAGAGATTTTCTCTGAGCTGCCGGGAGAAACATCTGGCGTAGAGCATGATATTATTACCCCGCCAGGAGAAAGGGTAAAACTAAAACCTTATAGAATACCAGAGGCCCGACGGGAGGCAATACGTGGGGAGGTTCAAAGGATGCTGGAATTGGGTGTGATAGAGGAGTCCCAGAGTGACTGGTCCAGTCCTATCGTACTAGTGCCCAAACCTGATGGGAGCTGGCGGTTTTGTAACGATTTTCGACAATTGAATAAAGTTACAAAATTTGACACCTACCCCATGCCGCGTATAGATGAGTTGATCGACCGGCTGGGAACAGCCCGATACATGACAACTCTCGATCTCACCAAAGGGTATTGGCAAATTCCCCTGGCCGAGTCGGCCAAGGAGAAAACTGCGTTTGTAACCCCAGATGGGGCGTTTCAATACAAGAGAATGCCGTTTGGGTTACAGAATGCACCTGCAACATTCCAGCGGAAAATGGACAAGAT